>NC_079340.1:25567163-26167163 GCF_029582105.1 Oenanthe melanoleuca | reverse complement strand
ACATTGCAATCACCATCTGCCAGGTTCCCCAGCAAGGCTCTATCCCAGCTACAGAGACCGACTTCTGACCTGCTTCTAACCATCAATTCACAGGCAGAGAATCCATTCTGAACTGAGAACTGACACTGTTTCATATCATCACATACACTCCAATTGCTTCACAACTTGGTTTGTTACAGCATGAAAGGGAACAGAGAAATAATCAGACACTGGATAATAAAATGTCCCCACACTGCTTCATTACTGTGGGTATTCAAGGGTTTCAATGCTACCATCACATCTTCCAGCCTTCAGACTAAATCCACCCATTGTGCCAATGAAGTCAACAACACAACTCTGAACATACAAAAGGTTTGTTTGAAACCAGGAGTATCATGAGACATCTGTACTGGTGGTTTGCCAGATGAAGCAGATAAAAAGTGAATGCCACCAAAGTGTCTCCAGTCACAGCTCCCCAGAGGTCACAATGGATAAGTCCACGTTGGTACAGACTTATTCATGTATCTCCAAACTTCAGAGCTTTGTTTTAAAGTCTGAATCCCCTTGCTTCTCTTCCACATGATCTCTTTGTATCCTGGAACTGACACATTAAAGACCAAAAGGGACTATCTGATGATCTCCTTTGATCCTCTGCATTCCACAAGCCACTGAATTTCATGAGGGGACCCTTTATTAAAGGAACATAAATCAGCTTCTCACAGGCTGAAATGCCTATCCATCTTCTCATTCACCTAAAATACTCAACACTCTCATTCAAGGACACAGGAACATCACAATCTGTCCTTCCTCAGTTACATATACTACAGCTCTGCCTGCAGAGAGGATGAGGCTTGGGACCATCTTTCCTGCAAATCTGGAATTCACACTGCCACATCTGGTGGATTCTACCCCAGCAGAAGATGCATTAAATATTTTCTGTGTAGCACTTTTTGTTTTCTGCAAGCAATGTCTTCCTTTAATTCCCCACCAGGTTCTCATGATGGCACCCAGGCCAGAAAATTCAGCATTTAATCTTCCTAACATAAAAAAAACACAAGAAATCTGCCCCTTCCCCTTCCCCACCCCTCATGTATTTCCATTCTCATCTCTCAAAACATCTCTGCTCTTTCCTTCATTTGGAAGTTAGCAAGACGACAATGGACGAAAATAAAAACAATGGAAGGTATGAAATACACAACACCATTTTATTGAAGCTGAAATAAAATTTAAAATATAGCAGCAGAAATTAAATGTACTATAGCATTTCCAGTACTTCTCTGAGTTGTACTGGATCACAATTTTCATACACATTTAGCAACCTGAAATTTAGGGATATAAACTTGGGGGTTTTTGGAAGGTATTTCATGCTGAGCAAATTCTGCTTGTACTTGTGATTACAAGAACTACTCAGCACTGGCCAGTGAAGTTTTACTGACCCACAGAGAAATTCAGCTACAGACCTTCTGTATGGAAAACTCATTAGTACAGAAGGTCTGGCTAAAACTGCTCGCACAGAATTAGGAGGAGAGGGGATTCAAATAATCTCCCATGGTTTAATTAATTAAATTTTAACCCAACTCGAGGTTTTAACACTGGCACAGGTACATAATCACGCAGATGGTGTCCAGGACAACTGCCTTTGTTTTTCCTTTAAATACAGACATGTGAGCAGGCACATGGCAACATCCCAGTACTGCAGCTCTGGGGCAGGATCTTCACAGACTTCCAGGAGAGCAGCTAAACTTGTTGCAACTGATGATCCTCTAGGGCACATAACACCATGTAACCTTGGTTTCCAAAGCATTTTTCAGTTTTACTGCAATGGCTAAGCAAAGCAAACAACTTATTTCACAGCCAGAATCCCCATAAGAAGGGGGGCACAATATCCACAGGATGTCTTGCTCAGAGACTGAAAGTGAGATCCAAGGGAGTTCCTCTGGGAAAGAGAAGTTTGCTACTAATCAAGTAGATCAGGACAAACAAGTTACAGTCCAATTAAAGATGCTCATATTACTGTATTAGTCCACTGTGACTTAGCAGTTTTCAACCTGCCTACTCAATCACTTCCTTAAATACACTTTCACAGGAAGTGAAGAAAAAGGTGTTTTATAACTTCTTGTTTTGATTGAGAATTCTAATATCCTTTAGAGAAAATAAAAAACAATGCTTCATCAAATATTATCCCTACATTGCTAGACAGAATGTCCCAAACAAAATATTCCCCAGTTTGTATAACTTAAGCGGTGAAATTGACAAACTATGGATAAAGACTGGAAACAAAAGTGGATTTTCCTCTGTGTAGGATTGCAAAGAAATCTGTTCTCTAGTTGTACAAAACAACATGATACTCTGGTTGTAGCACTTTCTTAAAAGAAACAAGCTTTCACTACATTTTCTCCAGTTTCTTCAGCTTTGCCCTAGCATTAGACACCCTCCTTGTCTCCAATACAGCAGTTACAGAAAGGTGGGAGTCTGTCTGCAAGGTTGGAAAGATAACACAGTACTGGTTTCATTTCAAAGTCAACAAGGAGATTAAAAAAGGATTAAGACTGAATAGTCCCAGTGCTTGTGGAATTACTTCTTTTCATTAGTACAGGCTGAGGAAGAGAGTGAGTAACAAAGGGCTACAGTTCACTTGCAGATGTTGCTGTGCTCACTCAGGTAGTGACATGCTCACCACTGCATAAGTTACTGTCCAACAGCAGAGATAAATCAAATATATGCATTTTTCTCTTTGGGTTAAAAAACTGGGTTCAAGAGGCATAACATAATGAGCCAGACCTGAAACTGAGAAAGTTAACTCCAGTACAGGAGTACAACAGAAAATTAAAGGTAAGGCTTTCTTCAGGTAAACCTGTCAGCAACTGAAAGGCAGCACTTTGATCGCCCAGCAGAAAACACAGGTACCAAGAATCAGAAGAATGTCAGCACTCCAGTCCAAAGCCACCACAGCCCAAAGGCTACTGTGCTGGGAACAGCACCATTTGTGCTGATAAAACTCTCTTTCATATCAAGCAATCAAAATTTATACGAATTTTTGGTCAAATTATAAGACAGATGTTTCTCTGAAACACCAAGGAGCATTAATAAAACACATCAGTCAATTATCTTCATTCTTCAAAGACCTGCAGCAGCATCACAAAAAATCTATTTAAAACTTTCTTTAATCCTCCAGGTGATGTCTGCCTCAACAACAGAAGACGTTTCTTCCCAAGATGTTCTATTGTCCCTGCTGCTTATTGTTTCTGTGGTATCAGAGAGCCTTTGTTACAGTTCTTGCTGAACTACTTATGCATTTGTGACAACAGGATTGTCTGCTGAGCCATCATCCTCCTAGAACACAAGACAGCATCATGTACTGACAACACAGAATGCAGAAATGTTGCAAAACCAATTAACCAGCATTTCTCCATCACAGCAGGTCCATCTTGGGCAGCAGAGGGAAACAACCAGCCACTAGACTTGAGGAGATCTCTCTTTATTATGCAGAGTGGCACAAGTCCTTACACCTTTCATGCTGCTTCTTCCAGCGGAGAGGAAGAAGGCCATCAGCAATGTCTCTCAAATCACTGCTGCTGAAAACTGCCACCTCATCTTCCCCTCCCACCTCATAATCCTCTTTTTGAGGCTGTCCCAGTCATGGCCACAAGAACTAACTGGAACTTCTGGTGATGAAGAAGCAAAGATCTTGCAAATATTCCTATTAAGAAACAAGGGGAAAACGTGTATTTAAAACAGTTCTGAAAAATTGTTCAGCATAATTAGAAATATTTTTTTCCAGGTGGTCAAATGCCTCTGTTAGCTAAGACTGCAGTTTGCTTTAAAGTCATGGAAAATGTTTTTCCTGATGAAAGATAGAATAGCCCTGAAAACAGAAGCAATGCCTAAGCCATAAATGTACAGTGCAAGAAGCAGCTTTAATGCAAGTCAGTTCAAACCACATATGACCAAATTCAAATACAAAATGGGGGGGAAAAATTTAACTTTTGTCTGATCTTGACTCCATTTAGAGCAGGACCACTTTACTGGTCCTGCAGAGAACACGTATTCTGTCTCCTCTGTGAGGATGGCAAATTCTATAAAAAAGTAACCTTCTAATGGTCTTATAAAAGAGCAATGATTTCAAGGCCTGCTGCTTGTAGGCTTTGTCACTTCTGAAGCCTTTACTCTTTAAACATCTTTTATTTAAGCTCCAAAATCTCCTTAAGTGAATAAAGGAGACTGATTCAAGGAGTGGATTATGGAGATCCACTACTACTATGCAGAATATTCTTCCTACTATTGAACAGACTCTGATGACTTCCAAAAACTATACAATTAGGAACTCAAATCTCTGCTCTTTACAACTAGGAAATTAAATCTCTCTTTTCCTATAAATCAGTCTAGCACTATTGATTTTTAGAGGATGAGCCAGTGGCGTATTTATGATGTCTCCCTGTTCTTACCAGTGGTCCTTAAATTTACTGTTCAAAAGTTAAGAAGCCTTTGTGAAGAATTCCCTGCATCCTCTCAGTAAATGGTTTCAGTGCTCATTTACAGGTTAAATATAATTTCTGAGCAGATTAAATTATATCAGTTCTAAAATTCAATCACAGGAACTCTGAATCTCTCTCTTCTTCATTTTGTAGGCTTGCATTAGAAAACAGACAAATTTTTCCACCTCAGCTGCAGCTTCTGACTGAATTAGCTCCCTGTGTCCTTGCTGTTAAGATCAAGAGCAAAACATCTTTGTTAAGCCAAGGAAAAGACATAGTTTCCTTTAACCATGGAAGTCAACCCTGTTTTTTCAGAAGACTTTCTAACCTGTTAAGATTAGAATTGGACATCATCTTCCAGAATCAAAACGATTTCTTATTCAAAATCCCCTGAGATCACACATTTTAGTTGACCACCTACCTCAAATACTGTTTAGAGTCACTACTTCATCACTTCATGATGCATTTCCCACTCTAAAAGTAGGATGTTATTCCTTGGTCTTGGATGCATTATACCTTTTCCTCTTGTGATATGAAAAGTACACCATTAGTATGTGTTTATTTCCTTTTTATACAGTATCCACTCCTATGGTTAAGGGTCCCAAACTTTTGGGCAATATGCACAAGAAGCAGAGGCAGAAGTATTAAATGAGCTGGAAACAAAAGAGGCATTAAGCTGAGCTACAAGAAGAACAGATGAGGAAACCATGAGTGTCAGCTTCCCTCCATCTCCCACTCGGAGCCCTGTGTTGGGGCACTGATTCCTATGTGCAGGAAGATTCAGCTGGGCTGATAAACGAGATTATAATTTTCATCTTTCTACTCTTACAGACAGTATTGACTCTACTGCAGGGATACAGAATGAATTAGACCATGAACGCTGCAGGCTACTGACAAACACATCAAAGTAAATGAACACCGATTTCTTTGAATCTGTTCCTGCATGTGAGTCACCACAGTCAATTATCCAGATCAAACGTATGAACAGTAGGCAGCAAAAATACTGATTCAGATTAAGTCATGCACAAAATCTGTCTGTGCCACAGCAGAAAGACTCGATTTCCAGTAGTGATGTTGTGGCATGATCACCATGAAGAGGATTCAGCAGCAGTGCTGGTACAGGGAACATCCCCCAGCAGCTCTGCCCAGCCCTTCAGGCGCACCGGCGTAACTTCGGGCAGCCCCAGAACCGGGCAAAAGGGAAGAGCTGGTCCTTACAGGTGGCCAGCAATCAAATTTTCTGTATTAACACATCTAAAGACACAACTCGCTGCTGGGACAGGGAGGTGACCGTGCTGCGTAAGGAGCGAGCTGACACACGGGGGTGAGGGAAGGCTGAGACCTCACTAAAAGCAGCCGGCACCTCCCGCCCCGCCCGGCGCGCCCAGCGCCGGGAGCCGGAGCGGCTCCCACACAGCAGCCGGCCGGGCCTGCCGAGCGAGGCCCGCGGGGGGCGGAGAGCAGCCGCTCACCTCCTACCAGCTTCGGCACCTTCCCGATGCGGCCCGTGATCTCCGCCGTGAGCACGGCGAAGTCCTGCTCGTAGCTCTCGAAGTCGGAAGACATCGCGGCGATGGCGCTGCCGGTGCCGGGGGCGCCGCTCCAGACCGCGGCGCTTCCGTGTTCTGCCACCCCAAAACGCGTCCCCCACTCCGCCCCCGGGCCTCTCGCCACACGTTCCGGCGAACCTCAGGTGCTTTAGCTGGCCCAGCCCTTCCCGGCTGTCCCGACAACCCCTGGACGAGCCTGGCGCGCAGGATCGCGCTGCGCCGCGGGCACCGAGGAGAGGCGGCAGCGCCGGGTCACTCCCGCCCCGCAGCCCCTCACGCCCCGCCTCGTAACCTGCGGGGAGGGAGGAACGCGGCTGCCGCGCCACCGGCGGGCCGCTGTTTCCCGGGAGCCCGTATTGCGAGCGGACGCGGGCGGGCCGTGGCAGCGCGGGCGCCGCTCCCGCCCCGCTCCGCCCCTTCCCTCCCCTTCCCTCCCTCCCCGCTCCCTTCCCTCCCCTCCTCTTCCCGCTCCCTTCCCTTTTCCCCTCCCGCCCTCGCCCTCGGCAGCCGGCGGGAGCCATGCACGGCGGCGGCGGGGCGGCGGCGGTCGGGCGGCGGTAGCGGCGATGGCGGGGCCGGGCGCGCTGCAGCGGGCGCGGCGCCTGTGCCACTGGGGCCCGGCGGTGGCGCTGGCCGTGGTGGCCGTGTGCTCCGCCACCGCCATGGCCGACGCCGCGCTCTGGTACTGGCCCCTGGACACGGCCGGGGGAAGCGTCAACTTCGTGATGCTGCTCAACTGGACCGTCATGATCCTCTACAACTACTTCAGCGCCATGTTCGTGGGCCCCGGGTACGTCCCGCTGGGGTGGACGCCGGTAAGCGCTGCCTTGCGACCGCCTCGTCGCGGGGCCTCGCGGGGACCGGCGGCAGCCCTGGGGCCGCGCCGGCCGCCCCGCGGTCCGACGGTACAAATCGCGTGTCTTTCGAGTCTCCTCCGCCCCCCAAGAACGCTGCGCGCTCTCAGGCCACTACTTCCTCCTTATCTTGTTCCGAAATCTCTCCTTTGCCTCTCCCCGCTTTGTTCCTGCAGCTTCCAGAGTTTCCAGTACAACCCGGCTTGCTGCTGACACCGAAATCGGACGGATAGAAACTTCTAAACACAGTTTTGGTATTAGAAAGCAGCACGCTGGACGCTTCAATTGTCCGTCCTCTAACCGAGTGTGCCGAGCGTTGGGTAAACAGAGTTTTTATCACCCACGCTTATTACACATTCATTCGCTATCGCCACTTAATGTATAAGTATATGTAATGTATATGAAGTGCTTTACTTTACATTGTTGCGTTCCTTATTGGAAGTCCTTATCTGGCCTTTTGGGGTCTCCTTTGGTGGTCTTCATGGCCAGCCTTGTAATATTTCAGGTGGCCGTTCCTTGACCCCAGCTCTTGAGAAAGTACAACACTGTTATTTCTATGGCTGTTGCTTTGACAGCCTTGCAGAGCTGAGCTGGCTTCCTGCTTGCCTAAGTTACATCCTTGATCTGCTTCTCTAAGGCTCGGTTCTGTTCTGTTGCCCTTCTCCATCCCCTCCCTCTGCTGTCAGGGTAAGGCTGCTTGGCAGGCAGCCTTTATTAGGGGTTTCTCAAAGGAAAGCAGCAGCAAGCAAACACTGTTAGCTGGGAATGAGAATCTCAAGGTTATCTGCGTGCTCCTGCAGACACCTGTTTTGGAGATTTTGCTGCTGGCAGTAACAATTAGAAGTAATTAATTTAGAAAATTTCTTTTTTTCTATTTTATGCAAGCCAGAAAATTATATGTTTACCTTCTGTTTAACACAGTGCAAGATAGAAATTTGCATTTCCTGTGCTTCAGTAATCTCTTGGAAGAGTTGTAGTAAAGAATGAAACAGTTTCAGTATCTCAAGGCAGCTGCCCAGAGTTTGTGTTCCAGTGGCGTGATTCAAAGTTCAATGCTGGTCACCATTCTAATCCTGGAATATTACTCAAGACACAGTCTAGGCAGAAGAGGATCCTAATAATTATCTTAGCAGGACAACTGGGTACTCTGCTTCCTGAGTACAAGATTTTGGCCATTGCTTGCTGTCTGCAAGTGTCTCTGTCTCTCATCTTGCTGTAGTTGGGGCATGTGTGTGTAAAAGATTTTGAGAGCGTTGAACATTAGTGGTTACCAGTGCTTTATCTTAGTAGTAAGCTTAGAGTGGTTTATGGTGTAAAATGGAGAGAAAATATGCTCAGGGTTGTTTTTTGTTTTTTGGGTTTTTTTTTTTTTGTTGTTTTTTGCTTTTTTTTGTTTGTTTGTTTGTTTGTTTGTTTTATTTATTAGAACGGCCACATGCTGACTTTTACTCTCAGAACTTCACTATGAAATCCTGCTTGTACAGTTGCTCTTCCTGACAGAAGAACTGTTTATTTCTTTTAGCAACCAGCACTTTCAGCAGTGGGAGATGGCTGTGTTGATAACTAAGACATTAGCTAAGATATTATTTAATTTTGTCTTTTCCTCTCCCTGACGCCTACCATTAAATAGGGTTGGACTGTGAAACACACCCTGTCAGAAGAAATCAAAGGTGCTTAGGAAAATGCCAAGATAAACATTGCCAGCAGAGTTGTGTATACATCTGACACTCCTATTCTTCTGTTTAAAGGAAAAATCTCAGGATTGCATGTATCTCCAATACTGTAAAGTGTGTCAGTCTTACAAGGCACCTCGTTCACACCACTGTCGGAAGTGCAACAGGTACTGTTTCTCTTTACAATTATTTAAAGTCAATATCAGAGCAGCTTCAAATCTAATGGTGGACCATTACCATAATTTGTGCTTCCAGCACTTGCATTGTGCTTTTTAAAAAAAAAGCTTCCATATGGACACAAAAGCCCTTGCAAGTATTTCCACTTTCTAGCTGTATGATATCTATACAGTTTTGCTGTGTTTTAGTTTAGAAAAATGACTGCCTTTAACATTTTCTTTATACTTTGAAATCAGTTAAGAGCTTCTTGACGGTGCTAACAGAACAATGCAAGTCCTGCTTCAGAGATGTGAGTCTGTGTAAACACCTAAAAATATTTTTAAATTATTTTTACATTCTGAGTCCAAACATTGATCTGCTGAGAGAGTAGAAATATCTGTTCTGTCATCTTTCCAAATGGAAATTAAATGTTGATTTGAGTGGAAATTTTGGACTGCTTTTTTACTCTTCCCCAAATCGGGTTTTTAAGGGCAGTTGGTATGGTAAGTGAGGTAATAAACCTTTTGGGTCAACTCAAGAAGTTTGCACCTTGTTACCTTTGAACACACTCCTCCTGATACAAAGGATATTTTATTATAAATAGCTGTCACTAGAATTTAGTGCATCTTGAAAAAATCAAGACAGTTCAGCTGTCTGCAGTCCAGGCAGGTCGTCCTCTGAAGGACTCTTAAGAGAATGTGAAAGGATATGCAACATACACATTCGTTTGTTATTTCTATAAACCCAAGATGTGCAGTCAGTGTTTTTGTAGGAAACAAACTCCAGAGCAGTGTTGTAATTTGGCTGCATTATCCCCAGATTTAAAATTAACAACTCTTTTCCTTGAGTGTCAATCCTTTCACTGAGGACTGATCACTTAGGTGGTCACGTAGACTTTTACACCTGTCAAGGTAATTTGGGATGTGAACAAATCTTTAGTCAGGTGGAGTTTCTTTTCATCTATAAGCTACACCAAAATAATTGGCTTTATATTGAATATGTAAGTGTCTCTTGGGTGTTCACATTTGTTAAATGTATTTTTTTGAAAGGATTTTCAATGGTGTAAGGTCAATACATAGCATTTGAGAAAGCTTTCAGAGGGTTTACCACTGAAAAGATTCACTATCACACTTCTGTCTGTATATTTTTCTTTAAATACTCTTTCTACAAGTAGTTCACAGGGAAATTGATATTTCCTTTATTTTCCTGATATTCTGATTTTTAAAAACTAGCATTGACAGTAGTGCTTAATTATCGTGATCATAGTTCTTACAAGTCCCATTCTATGGCTCTGTCTTCAGGCTCTGTACTATGGTGTTTATTAGCAACTAGTTAGTTTGAGTAAAGGAGAGGACAAATAATTAGGGAGGGTAGGACCTGGAAGCACTTTTAATTTGTTTTTTTTTTAATTCTACAACATGGAAATATATTTCTGAATAGCAACTAAAAAGAAACTACTGTGTTGATCTGTCAGAAATGGTGGGTTCAAATGAAAGAATGGAGGTTGAGAAGTAGAAAGTCAGCCATCCTTTTAGTTGTTTGAGAAACATCCTACCTGTCCTTTGTATTAACCAATATTTATTATTCACAGATGTGTGATGAAGATGGATCACCACTGTCCTTGGATCAACAACTGTTGTGGATACCAGAATCATGCATCTTTCACTCTGTTTCTCCTCTTAGCTCCACTGGGATGCATTCACGCTTCCTTCATATTTATTATGACAATGTACACTCAGCTTTACAACAGAGTAAGAAAACAAAACTAAATGCTTAAAATGTTATTTAAGTCAGGTGCATAATTTATCTCTGGAAGTACAAGAGTATTTGGTTTTCTGAGAAGAAACATGTGGAATTCCTTGCTATTCTTTCTACGTGCACTCCTAGTTCTGCTGTATACCTGTAAGATGTGTGTGGATGGAGGGGAATTGATAGAAAATTGTTTCTATTTTAATTCTTTTTTTTTTTTTTTTTTTTTTTTTTACTTTTTTTTTCCCTGTTCCTTCTCATAATCACAGGGAGTTTCCTATTGCTTTACATTGACTGAAGATATTTTCTGAGTAGTACTTTATGTAGAGAGAGACAGGCTGTGTTTTGGCTGGCACAGAAAACAGCTGCTACTTATTTCCAGCACACAAGTTAGATCCTAGTTATTTTCTTTTACTGGCTACTTTTCTAGAATTGTGCCAATTTCTTCAAGGAAAAAAAAGTACATTATATTTTGTGACTAAAAATAAATATGTTAACTGTGGGTTTTTAACTGAAAAACTTCAACAGTGAGCAAAGCTTGCTCTGAAAGCTTACTCTTATCTCAGACCCATGGTTAAGATTGTAAGCTTTGATTTCAACTTTTGTGGTTGCAGTGAAGAGCTTGATAACATCAGCTGAGTGTAACAGACGAAGTTGTATTTGTAGCAGCTGAGCAGTGTTTGCAAAGGGATAATGTTAAAACTGCTGTCTGCAAAGCTTTTGGAGAAAAACCTGCAGCATTTCCATGGAAAATGGGGACTGTTCTATGCAAACATTGTTCATCTGATACTGATGAATGTGTTTTTGTTAACAAACCAGAGTCCTGTTTTCTTTGCCAATTTTTGGGCCTGTGGCTCTTTCAATATGGTGATTGTGGTTTCATTTTCCATCTAGCAACAAACTTCTGAAGATAAAAGAAAAGTCTTTTGAGTATTTTTTTTTAGTTACTCTCCTTGCATTATAAACCTGTCAGATGTGTGACTCAGAGCCAGATTTCTTATGGCTAAGTTGCTTTGTTTCAGCAGTTGGAAAGTTCTAAAGCTGAAGAGAATTTTTCTCTTTGCAGATATCTTTTGGGTGGAGTTCTGTGAAGATTGACATGAGTGCAGCCAAAAGAGACCCTCGTCCCATTATTCCCTTTGGGCTGTCTGCATTTGCTGCATCTTTATTTGCCTTAGGACTGGCTTTAGGAACAACTATTGCTGTTGGTATGCTGTTTATTATCCAGGTGAGTCTGTGGCTCTGTTACAAAGAAGCTAAAAGCTGTAAGTTTTGTGTTCTTGTGGTGCAGAAACAGAATTCAGGATTGAGATAAGAACAGTTGTTCAGAGCTTATGTTGTTGTATAATATTTCCAGGGATTTGTGTAGCTTTGTCCCAGTTTTTCTGTTACCATAGTTTTGGTTTCTTTTCATTATTTTCCATGGGAGGACTTGGATGTGAAAATCTAATGGACTAAGGAAAAATGAGATGAATTTATAAACTCCCTTAAAAAGGCAAAATACTTGCCCTGTCCCTGCAAATATGTGTAAATATGCCTGATATATTTCTTAAAATGTTGGAGATCTTTGGAAGGAAACAAAAAGACACATTTTGAGTATAAAGTGCAATACTCTGTGATACTGTCTTAAGTGTATAATTCTAGAGTCTGTATTTCTGCTGAGGGTTAGCTTCTAACAAATGTTTCAGTTAAGTCTATAAAAGTTGCTTTGTTCTTTAAAGCAAATTTAGTTCTTTAAATGAAGCTTTCTTTGTATAGATTATGTATTCCTGCAGAAAATAGATCCTAATTTCACCTAACACCTCTGTTTCAGATGAAAGTAATTTTGACAAATAAAACTTCAATCGAATCCTGGATTGAAGAAAAGGTATGCTTTTATTACAGTATTCTTGTACTGCTACAAAGTCTATTTTCCATATATATAATTTTTTTTATTTCACCTCTGGGTGAAATCCAAAGATGCTATTTCAATTCACCACTGACCTAACCCCTATAATTCACTGAAAGAAATGAGAAGTCGTGTAAATGCACAAATTTTCCCTTTGTTTTGGAGGAGTTTGTTGAACATAGAATAATATTTGCTTTGAAAATACTTTGCTTATCTACATATTTCAGGTAGATGGTTTTCCCCATTTCTTAAAATATTGTAAGGGAGGATTTTCCTTGATTTTAAAGAAGTACTAGAAGATACCTAGTCTTCTGTCCTTTAAATTTCTCTTGGATTTCCTCATCTTTATAGAGGTTTTCACAAGATCTTTCAAGAGAAATATAGTCAAGCAATAGAAACTAAGTTTAGAGGAAGCAAAACTGACACAGTATTTAGAAACTAGTTTGGTTCCACCTGGGGTTTTTGTGTAAGTTCACAACCATTTCATTAATGTCTTGTTGTCTTTTATTTTGTGTGCCAAATTAACATGAAAATCTTGATTGTGTATAAGTACTCAAAGTATGCATTGTAAGCTCTTTGCACGGGATATGGCTGAATCCAAGTCTTGTTAGACCTTTGAATAATGGATTAATGGAACATAAGTGAAAGAAATCCCTGTTATCACTATAGTAAAATTTGGAATAATATGTTAAAATTTTTACTGTAAAACACAGGCTGCTAATATGTCCCTTTTGAAAGTTGAGCACAGGCTGTAATACATAAATATTTAATAAAATTACATTATTGCAACAGAGAGCACTGCTCTGTGGCTGCTCCACTAGATGTCATCAGAGCTGTGGGAATGTAAAACTTGTGACTACAGACTGTGGGCAATTCAGATCATGCCTGTGTGTGCATTCTTAGAGGAGGAATTTGCACTACCAATGTTGGGTCATGTTTGTGATCATTAATCAAAGGATGCTGAGCTGTAACTGAGAAATAGTCAGGCATTGGTCCCTAATAAAAAGCAGTGAAGAAAATCAGAGTGTGGAGGGAATTATTAGTGTAGTCAGTGGACTCGGTTGTTAAAGAGTAAATGGGAGGTGACAGGGATGGGGACACTCAGACCAGGCATCCTTCTGAGTGCCATGATTGGTTTCAATAGCTTTTAAAGCCTGGGTTGATATAGCAGAATTTCACTGTTCTTGCCTGAAAATATTTGCCTGTAGGTCCCATGGACCAACACAGAGCTTATAACCCAAACTTCTTAATATTTGCTGCTTGACTGCAGTTTGTAGGGTTTTTTATGTACTGCATTTCTTAATTATTTTCTAGGCCAAAGACAGAATCCAGTACTACCAAACGGGTGAGACCTTTATCTTCCCCTATGATATGGGAAGTAAATGGAAGAACTTCAGGCAAGTGTTTACATGGTCTGGGATTCCTGAGGGAGATGGCCTGGACTGGCCAGTTAGAGACGGATGTCACCAGTACAGCTTGACGGTAACTGGTCTTCAAGTTGACTCTCCCCACTATCCCAATTGTCTGCTTTCCTTTGCAATAACAGACCAGCTTTTTAAATAATTAAGATAGATGGGCTTGAAATACACCTCTAGGGTTCTCTGAAATGTTCTCCCTTTTTTAATGCACTAAAGGGTTATGCTTTTTTGTGTGCTTCAAACTGCTAATGGTATTTCTTGTGTTTGTTGAATGATTTAATACCTGGCTTTGTTTTGTGTTGAATGCTGCCTAAATTTCTATTTATAATCATTTATAGATAGAGCAACTGAAACAGAAAGCAGACAAGCGAGTAAGAAGTGTAAGTATTTGTGAAGTTTGGTCTAAAAGTACTTTGAAATAGCAGTATAAATAAATGTAATTAATCGACACAAACAGTGTATAGCAATCTCTGCCTAATTAGTCTTGGCATTTAGCCTTTGCATTTGCTTCTTAGTTTCCAGATGGAAAGAAAAATGGTAGTAAAGAGGACTGTGCTTCATTGTTAAGTAGTAATTTAGAATTTAGAGTCCCTTCGACAGTCACTGTCATTGTTTGAATCTGTAATATGCTTGAATTGATTTTTTTAGTGTGAAATTTATCAGTAAGGCTGTAACTCCTTCAAATAACACATGGCTGTGTTCTGTTCCAATCTGCAGGTGCGGTATCGAGCCATAGAAGATTACAGTGGTGTCTGCTGCCCTGTGACTAAAGGTGTTAAAACATTCTTCACAACACCGTGCACTGAAGAACCTAGAATTGCACTGAGTAAAGGGGATCTGATTTTAGCCACCAGAGGTTTAAAGTTAGTGGCCCCACACCTTTATGTTTGGTTAGAATTCTGAGTTGAGTTCTGGCATCTAATTACCTGTTATGCTTCCTTCCCCAGACACTGGATGTATGGTGAGAAGATTCTCATCTCAGCTGCTGATGGTATGGAGCAGTTAATTTCACTTTTTTTTTTTAAATTGCAAATCAGTTTTATAGCTATCTAGAAATGTGGCCAATATTATATGTTCACTTCTCAAAATACAGAATGATAACATTACTAGTTTCTCTCCACAGTTTTTATTCTCTAATCTAATAGACTTCCCAGTTTTAATAAACATTAAATGACTCTGTCTGACTGACAGCACACTCATTTAGTAGTTATTGAAAGTTGAGTGGGAAGGGAGAACACTTCATATTCTAAGAAAAGATTAGACTTTTAGACTAATAAAGAAGTTAAGGATTAATCAATTTTTTTATATTCGAATGGTGGTCTGTCTTAAACACATCCAAGTTTCTTTCCTACACACTCTGTATAAGTATAGAGATTAATCTTTGTGTATCTTGAAAACTAGGAGACATTATGTCTTTGGTTTGGAATAATTTTTAGAGACTTTAATGTGCATTTATAAAACTAACTGTGAGAGTTGAAGATATTAAAGACTCCTGATCTGCAGAGGGTCAGCATCACAGCTGCCTGCATTGAAGCTTTTACATTTTTCATTTCAGACCACTTGCTTTGGACTGAACTAAAATTTTACCTGCCAGAGGGTGTGTTGGATTCTGTTGTTTCTTCCAAACAATTCACTGCATGTGCATTTCATATTTGCACATGTTAGGCTGCCAGCAGTCACTATGCTGACAGAGTCTATGCTTTTCATGGGAGGTCTGAAACCTTCATGGGCTGGAAGTACCCTGGCAGCTCACTCCAATAAACTTCAGACATCAGGCACAAATGAACATGGCAATAGTTTGTATTGTGTTGCTTATTGTGAAGATTAGCAGGACATATCTTCTCTATTAAATGTTGGTATTTTTAAATCAGCTAAAATATAGTGTGGATGGAGAACTTGGTGAACACTGAGAGGCTGGATCAGGCAAGACTTCAATAATAGGATGAGTTTGTTAGGAATGTATAGCAAAATGCTATAAATATGCAGGAACAAAAAGTTGCACTACAGCAGGATGGCAAAATGAATTATTAAGTAGCAGTTCTTCTTTGGAAAAAAGAACTCAATGGTAATGTTAAGATGAGTCAACACTTTCAGAAAAGAAAAAGCATACAGCTTCCCAGATGCTGAAGTAAGCCTTCCATCCTCCTCAGCATTGACAGAGACTGCTGAAATACAAGTCTACAAGTAAAAGCAGTTACTGCATCTCAAGAAAAAGGAAGATCAACTGTAAAGGCTTGAGAGAAAAGCAGAGAAAAATGAGAAGAGTTAAATAATAGAAAGTGTGGCTTATAAGGAGAAGCCAAAAGAATTGGGATAGTTTACCTGGAGAGGAGTAGAAAATGGGAGACAGTTTGGGTATGTACAAATAGTAATCAGCTGTGTGAAAGTCTGTGGTAGGCATGTTTGTTACCTGCTTTCTGTTCCCCTGATGTGTAGAAAAATGAGCTGTAAACCTGATTTATAGACAGAAAGATTCAGATAGGGTATGAAGATAATTTCGTCAAGGAAGGTAGAGCACTGCAGAACTTTGGAGATGTCTGAAAACATTGTAGGTTGGAGAAAATCTGTGCATCCCCAGGCAATGATTTTAGGAATGACTTAGATGTTCTGTTTTGTAGAAGAAAATAACTTAGGCAAGTGCTTGATTCCAGTCCTGTGTTTTTCCTCAGTAGTGGGCCATGTTTTGTTCTAAGTTAATGCAAGTTTTCTTGTTTTAAGGTGGAATAAGAGAACGAGGCTGGTTCCCTAGGAAGTGTGTGGAAAAATACCAGTATGACACTGAAACGGATCAACCAGTGGATGGAGAGAAGAAAAGCAAATAGCCTTCTAATTTTTTTAAATATTAAATGGAATTTTTACTTCAGACCACAATCCTTTACTTGAAATTTTCTGTATATTACTTTAGACTTATGCAATGAATATGTTAGGATGAGGTTTTCTTTTCCTCACAGCTGAAAGGGTTGTATATGCCTGTGCCATGGTTTGCATACTTTTTAAACAATAAATAATTGAAGAAGCCATTCAGTGGATTGCCTTCAAGCTGCATCTTTTTCATCACAAGTCAGGATTGTTTTTTCTGTTTAAATTGCATTCTGAGCATTAAGATTTTAGGTTTTTTCCTCAGCCGCATCTGATTGTTATGCGTGCTGCTTATCTTTTGTATTTCTCTGAAGCTGCCCTTGAAAATAAACACCTGATTCAAATTCCAGATAAAATTTGTTACCTGTGACTTTCAATGATGTGAATTGTCCACCTCAAATAAATGATACATTCATACTCACTTGTGGATTCAATTGTTCTTAGACCTAGAAGAATTAGTTTGTAGGCATGGGAGTGTGAATGGATGGGGAAGTAAAGATTTAACCTTGTAAGTTGCTTTTCAAGGTTAAAAAGCTTCAGTTGTTGCTTTCAATGGCAAAAATTACATCCAGCACTGTCTGTTCCCTCTGAAATCTGAGCCCGTACCCAAAGATCTTCATCCATTTTAAAGAAAGCAGTATCCAAGAGCAAAAACTTCTGTGAATCTAGTTGCTACTAATGATTAACAGCCTTCTTAAAGCATTTTTATTTAGCATCTAGTATGGATTATTAGAAGGAAGACCTTAAATTGGAGTAACTTGTACCAGCTCGGGGCTTTTTAAATGTCTCCAAAATGGAGCACGTGCTTTTGTTCTCTCATAGTGTAGAGTTATATGTCAGCTGGGTTGAGAGGTTGTTAAAATCAGTTCATGTGGCAGAAGTGGCACACAAGACACCAATGTAAGACCAATTTACACTTGAATTCTTAGACATGTTTTATTGTTGAGGTAGTGCCATTTACCCTCCAAGCATATCTGTGCAGGGAAGCATCACTGTTCATCTTATCAACAGAAGTACTTTTCAGGCACTGCAGCAGGTGGCATCACAGGACTCAGCCTCCAGTTTCTGCAGGTCTCAGTTGCACTGGATTTACTCTTCCCAACTAACTTGCTCATTTTTGTTTCCAAAATCAGTTCTGGGATACATTTCTTCTTCCCTGTTTTTTTTTTGGTTTTTTGTTTTTTTTTTTTTTTTTGGTTTTTTTTGTTTGTTTTCTCTCCAGTCTCACCTGGGGAAAAAGATTCATGTCACAGTGCTTTAAGAAAAGTATAGGAAAGATAAGCAACATCATTACATGCAGTTTCAAACTTAGAAGCCTTTATAGCCTCACATTTCTGACAAGCTCAGGAAGTGACACAGTGGATACCTGAAGATGCCAAGGTCTTTGGGCCCAGACTAGAAACAGAATTGGGTAAAAAGGTTGTTTTTACTAGTCAAAGCTAGAGCTGCCTAACAGCAAGGGTGGGGATCTTTTGTTAAATCTTGCTTTCATTTTGGGATAGCTGTGACCAAGAGCAGTAAAGGGGGAAAGGAAAAGCCATGAGCTGTCTGAACAAGACAGGGAAGACAATTCTTGTCTGCAGACAAAGAGAATTGGCCTAGGAAAGCTACAGCTACACCTTCCCATGTTGCATGTTTGTTAGCACTGTCTTTTGAACTGCTAGAGCTGACTACTGCAGGGACAGGGAGGAGCTCTCAGCAGAGACAGCACAGACTGATGGAAGATGTAAGAAAATTTTCATCTTGCTTAAATCATTTTCTAAAGCAGCAGCTTAACACAAGAAAATCTCACATTTCATGTGGGAAAGTCATTGTTTCAGCTCAGCCTAAGCTGAAGACAAGAAAAGAAAGTTGACTAGAGGAGCAAGTAGTCTACAGGAGCAAATCTGGCCTGGCTGTATTATTGCCTCATGGCTGGAGCTGTGGCTGACCAGTGACAGCATAGGGAACAAGTTCATGTTCTGCAGCACCTGGGTTCTAGCTGCAGCCATACAGAGCCAGGCAGCTGACAATGTGCTTGCAGCAGAGGTACAAGTAATTCACACAGGCTTCAGTTTGATTTTATAGTCTCAATTTATTGCATCCTAAATCCTTAGGATTGACAGCTAAAGTTTTACACTTATTAGGCTCAGATTTGTAAGTGTAAAGGCTTTAATGCTGCCATTTCATTTGAAAATGTGCAAAAACTGATCCAGTGCCTCCTAAAGAATGAACTGTGTTTGCTGTAGACAAATGTATTTTGCAAACCAGTTGATGCCAGATTACTCATTTTCATTATAAACAACTTGTACCGTGTGGTCCAGGACTAGGAACAGGAAATTCACTTCTGCACTTATGTATTCTGAATTCATGTTAGCATGAATTCATACTGAGTTCAGTCTGATTGCAGATCAATCCACAACAGATCACAGTGGAGTTCATAGTTTCAGCAGGAAAAAAAGATTTGCATTTGACAGTGAGAAGTGCATACAGCTGTCTTTTAAAGGCTGAGGTTCTTGCATGTTTTTGCATTTCAGTCACAGTCCAAGAAAGATGAAGGTTCTGGCTTTGCCTAGACAGTTGATGCTCAGTCCCACAGGATGTTAACACTGCTAGTTGTCAGTTATACTTCATCCACAAGTCTTTTTTCTCGGGTAGTAGAAACAAATAAATTTTAAGTTCCTGTTCCCTTCCACTCAAGCCTGTCTTCACCACAGGCCACGTAGTGTCACGTAGTGTAGATTTAACTACTCCATGCAGTTTAAATTAAACTGCCTGTTTATTCCTGAGTAGATGAATAGAGGGCCTCAATCTCCTTCTGGAAGAATTTAACAAGGTCTCCTCGCTTTGCCTTTAGTGTTGGTGTCAAGAGTCCATTTTCTACAGAGAACAACTCTGTGTGGATGTACAGGTCTTTAACCTGTTAAAAGAAAACAATTTAGTGCATGATGCATCATTAGAAGACGAACAACTGTTCTTTCCAGCTTCTTTGGGCAAGAATCCCAGGAGATCAGTAACTAAACTGTTTTTTCAGCTGACACAGCAAGAGGGTGGAATTCCAGAGCAGCCCTTACAGCCTGTTGTGAACCTCCACTCCATCTCTTGGCAATAGTACTGCTGCCCTTCACAGCCCCTGGTCTCCTGGTATAGAGAGGCAGCCAAGATTTCACTGACTGCTTCACTCAGGTGTCTAAGGCAGCTGCCTCAGGGCCCCTCCTAGCACAGGCAGTAGCAGGAATGATGACTTCCCATCCACTTCCCAGCCACTTGTGTTAGCAATATACATGTTAGTTGCAGACAAGCAGGATTTGAAAGTACTCACTTGTTCAAAGGATTTAAGGCCAGCCTCTCTCCCCAGTCTGGTCATGTCATCTAAAATAGCTTTCTTCACTGCCTAGAAGAAACACAGCAGAAGCAAAGTGGGTAAAGCTGTCATTCTGTAATTGCAGCTCAAAACCATAACCATTTTCCCAGGGAGGAAGGACTGAGGATGGCAAGAATACATATTTCCACATTCAAGATTTCCCATATTAAGGCCACTACAAAGTCACATCTGTCTTCTTACTGAGAAAAGAAGCAGCAATAGCCCTTGAAACAAGAGACACCTATACTCAGCTCCAGCTTTTGCTGTAAGGCTGCTTGCATGACTCACCCAGCATTAAACCAGTTCAAATTACTGAAAAGAGGTGGATAGAACGAAGTCAGAGCAATGTAGGATTGGACTTAGAGTAAAATTCTGTCTCTAACCCACTAAGCACAAAGCCACTCACAGGGTTTTTGCAGAGCTCTTCAAAGGAACCTTTTACTCCCAGTTTTGCTGCAAATTCTGGAAGCATCTCAGCATCAGGAACCACTATACCTATTAGAAAAGACTGAAAACAAGTGGAAATAGTCAGGCTGAGACCAAGATAAAGCATACTAAATGTCTTTGTGAGCTTGCTTGTGGGCAGTGTTTCTATGACAAGTCATATGTACATCTCCTTGCATTTTCAGAGTTTCAAAGGTACCTGTGAGGATTCCAAGTCACTGAGTTGTGACAGCAGTAATTGAAGTACTGACACAGTTTATGTGTGCTGAATTATCCAGCAATTACTTTTGGCTAGTTTACAGATTGAAGACTGGCCTCTGCTAGCTTAAGTAACATCTCCATGGCAAAGGAATGGAGAAACACTGAGAGGATTGGGGTTGTTCAGCCTGAAGAAGGCTCCATGAAGACTTTTTTGTGGCCTTTCAAAACTAAAAGGGAGCATGGAAGAAAGATGGGAATAAATTTTTAGTAGGGCTTGTGGCAATAAGACAAGAGGTAATGGTTTTAAACTATAAGATAGTAAATTTATATTAAATACAAAGAATTTTTTGAAAGTGTGAGGGTGGTAAAACAGTGGCAGAGGTTGCCCAGAGAGGTGGCAAATGCCCCATCCCTAAAAACATTCAGGATCAGGCTGAATGGGGTTCTGAACAACCTAATCTAGTTGAAGATGTCCCTGCTTATTGCAGGGGGGACTGTTCTATGAATCTACACTGTACAGAGCTGACCAGACATACTAATCCCACACAAGTATGAAATCAGACTTTACCCAGCTTGCAACAATGCCAGTTTGTCACTTGGGAAATCTATAGGTCTGAGAACATAAACATGGCTCTCTTAGGAACAGATTTTGTTCAAGGGCTCTTGTACATGCATACATTTGTGCCCTGATCATCCAGAACTTGTTATGGGAGAAAATCTTGCAGGATACTCACTCCCAACATCACTTACCCTCAGACTTTCGCCATGCACAAAGACCTGGGCTACAGCAGCACTTCCAATATAGACATTTTCTATCTTCTCTGGAGCAATGTATTCTCCTTGTGCAAGTTTAAATATATTCTTCTTCCTATCAATGATCTTCAGTGTTCCATTCTAGAGGTTAAAAATGGAGGTCATTAGTTTCAAGTCGCTGTCTTGCTTACATAAGAGAAGATTAACAGGCTTTGTTTTGCTGTATGAAAGGCACAACTGGAACTAGTCTAGATAGGTCTTTGCTTTTGACAGAGAGAAAGGTTTTTCTAATATCTCCAGTTAGCTCAGGACATGATTAGACAGCTCCCTTATTCTCTCCTGACAGAAACCAAGACCCCTTGTTATATCACTTCTACAGTGAAGAAGAGTCTTAACTATGGGCCAAGCAGGTGTCATTTGATATCTTGTACCTAACTGGCCTTTGGAGCTTTGCCTGGAGTTCTCTAGTGAATCTACTGTGTAGAGATTTTTTCCTAGAATTTCATCTTTAGAGATTACTGTAAAATAACAAATTCACATGCAAGAGATGGTTTGTATTAAGCAGCTACTCACTGGCAACCATTTCCCTATGTCTCCAGTGTGGAGCCAGCCATCTTTATCAATTGCTTCTGCTGTCTTCTCAGGGTCTTTCAGATAACCCTTGAACACATTTGGTCCTTTAATGCAGACCTATAGCAAGCAGAGGACACTGTTAGCACCAAGTCTTATGTTTCAGTATTTCCTGACATGCACAGGAGATGGTACCTACCTCGCCTTCATTGTTAGAAGAGAAGTAGCTCATTTCTTCCACATCATCTAGTTTTATGATATTACAAGCCAGAGGGGCTCCAACATGGCCTAAGAAGAAAAAAAAAAAAAAAAAAAAAAAAAAACAACAACAAAAAGACTGCAGTGATTGTAGATACTTTAGATACTTACTGGGCTTGTTCACTGCTTTAACAAGAATTCCTATAAAGTCCTTGTTTAAAGGGATCTGGTATCAAATGTTCAAGCAAGTTGTTGCAATGCCATTTTCAGACAGCTAATGTAGGACAAATAGCAGGTAAATCTTGATGCTTAGAGTATCATTGGTGTAATCAACCACACCAGCCACAAAAACTACTCATGCCTCCTCAGGAGTACCTCTCATATATCCTGGTATTCATTTTCATCTCATCCTTATTATGCTCTGCAGTTACTGTGTTCACAAAGATGGTGACTTGAGTCTGAATTTAGAATATCCAGAACTGCTAAAACAAAAGCCAAATCTTCAAAGTCCTTCATGAAAATAATCAAGTATGTCTAAGATTTTTGAGTAAAACTTGTCATTTAGGACACAAAGCTAGTTTCTTAAGGCCATTCAGGAAGTCCCTATGCAGTTTGCTCAGCTCTCTCTATTCCTTTCCTAATTCTGGGGCAAAAAATTGGCCTATGACACTTTACACCAGGGTTCTTCACCTGCTTGACTCAAGAATTTTAGTACCTATTAGGCAGACAGGTGACTGTTGCTACCAAGAATCACTTTGAGTACCCATGATTTAATTTTCATTAAACTAAAAGCATTAGAGCACCGAGCCTTGAGTGCCCCTTTACGTGGACAGCTCTGGGAGACTTCACAAGTCTCAGCTCCCATACCTGTTGTCCAGTCTCCAGGCAATGAGAAAGTGCATCCAGCTGAGCATTCAGTCTGGCCATAAGCTTCAAAGATCTGTGCGAGAAAGGATGAGTATTCCTTGAACATGAAGTCCTTGGTGTGAAAGGCCTCAGTTTCAACTGGGCCCATGCTCAAGTCTTCTTAAGAAGGAAGCCAAAACAACCTTTGGCTTTAAGATATCTTGATCTTATTGGTGTAACCAGGTGTTAAAGTTCACCTATCCAAACTTGGCTTCGGTCCCCTCGTTTTCTGTTTTCAAAAGTGCTACACTGGGAGTTCATTGACTGTCAGAATAAGCACAAAACTCAGAGGCAGCTGCCTGACTTTGAGTGTTGCATGTTCCTATTTCTGCTGCTCTATTCCTCTTCTCAGAGCCTACAGCATAGTTTTTTGGTAGTGTAGTTTGAAGTGGGCCCTGCAGAATTTTTTTTTCTGTTACAGTTAACTCAGATGAAGCAGTCTGTAAATGTCCAAGAATGACAACATTTTCCCCAGGAACAAGCTGAGCTGGACCCCAGCTGTACCACTGGTCACTCATTTGTGCATAGTCAAACAGGGCTTATTTTAAAAGAAAACTCAGCTTACCTGACAGCCTAATGCTGCTCTAAGAAATGTCAGGACAGAGGGAGATATAGGGGCTGCACCAGTCACCATGATACGCACTTTTCCACCCATGGCTTCCTACAAGTGAAAAAGAAGCCATCAGAAACTCCAATATGACATTGCTTAGCTCCCTTACACTTGGAATAACTTACCTGAGCTTTTTTGAAGACTAGCTTGTCCCAAATGCTGTCATTTCGAACGATGCCCTGTTTCATTTCAGCCGTCTTCATAAACACAGCAAATTTTAACAGGAAGCTCTTTACTGGGGTGTTTGCACCACTCTGAATCTGCAAGGAAAAGTAGCAGTGACCCTTGGGTTTAACTCACATCTCATTCTTGCCTTGTTAAGAGGCACCAAATCTTACTTGGATGTTCTAGGGTCTGTTTTCACCACTGCAGTGTCTAGGAGATGACCCAAAAGGCAATACTAATTCATGTTACTGCTGAAACACTACAGCTATAGCTTTGAGGAACAGGGATCCTCTTAGATTTATGCTTGGTTCATTTGCATTACAAAAGTAAACAAAGTTTTTGTCTCTTAACAATAACAAACTTAGCCCAGTCATGACTGAAAACACTGTTCTTACACTCCCAGAACTCTTTCAATCTCCTCAGAAAAGGTTCTAGAAACTTCTTCCTGCTAGGGGGTGGTGATGTTATGACATATTCAATACTGTTTTGTATTTGTATGCTTGTTTTGATATATGAACACAAAGAAAATTTAGCTAAAATTGCTCACGTACCTTGTCATATACTCGATTGAGCAGTCTTGGTACAACTGGAAATAGTGTTGGCTTCAAGGTTTTCATGTCATCTGTTAGCAGCCTGATATCTCCTTGGAAGAAGCCTACTTTTGCTCCACAGCTGTATACCACAGCCTAAAAGTTGACCAGACTAATTTTAGTCAAGAAGAATTCCTAGCTTCACTAGCCATAATTATTAGTCTGCAAAAAGCAGCGTGATTTCCAGTGCCCAGTTATTACAAAATAAGGAAAGTTATTGTGTGAATAGCTTTTGAGGACACACAGATTGCTAACATGTCTTTTACTATAATTTGATTTATAAAGCTCAGATATATATCTCTGCACATACCTGTACAACTCTCTCAAACATGTGAGCCAAAGGAAGATAGGAAATGGCAACATCTGAACTTGTACACTCAACTGTGTTCTAGAGGGAAAGGAAGTAGAAGTAGGTTAGCATTTTCTGTGCCTGCTTGAGATACTTTTAAATAGAAAGTAAATAAAATTTGGATCAATTTTTAGACAGACACTTCCAATGACTGAAGCAACTCAGGTTCGTCCATCCCCTCCTCAAGATTTGCAGCTGTCACTCAGCAACACTAAATCAAAATTAGTTTTATGTTTTGGCAAGACTTGAAATAGATGGATTAGTACTCTGACTATTTAGGACTGGCTCATTCTAGAATAACTTCTACATAGAAGTTCTTGTTCAATTCAAACCAAGTTTCTTGCAGTAGTATTGTCTCAGTGAAAAAGGGGCAGTTAGGAAAGCATCAATTTCTGGGAGTGAATGGTTTACAGAAAATGCCCAAATTAAAGCTGGTTTCATGACTGAGGAGAGAATCTTACCTCTGTGCATCTAAGGAAGGCAGCAGCATTTGAAACAACATTCTGATGTGTCAGCATGGCTCCCTTAGGGTTACCTTTGGAGAGATCAAGCAAGGTGAGCTGTGGCTCTGACTGCTTCTGCTGGCAGTTTCCCATGTCTTGTTTGGCTCAGTTTGAACTATCTCAGTGCTAGGCTCAATCCCAGCAATTATTGTCATAAGAGATCACAAAAATGCCTCATCTTGAGTGCTTTCAGCTATGGGTATTACATAAAGGAGATGGCTACTGAAACAGCAGAGCAATTGGGAGTAGCATAGAGAATGCTGAAACATGATTTTTGGTTTAGCCCCTGTGGATCAAAATGCACAGCTGAAAAACCAATCTCTTGAACATTAAGGCTGCATTTTTCATAGGGTAAGGCAACATGAATTTGGCTTTTCCTGCCCCCAGTTCTAAGAAGCTTTATTGTAGTGCACTTGACTTGTAGTGACAGTATCCCAAGTAAAACTACTGCAAGAGTGGTTTGACATTGGTCTAATTTGCTGGTTTACTTCCATATTCTTAGGATTTCTTTATTTTTGTGCAGGGAAGCTGCATGGGGAGGCTCTTTCAGTGGGGAAACATCACCATCATCATCAAATTCTTACCTGTGGTTCCACTTGTAAAACACACAACAGAAAGATCTTCAGGCTTAGGAGGCTAGAGAGAAAAAGCCACATAAAGTTAGTGTGAGGATTGTGATGGTTATCTGTAATTACATACAATTCCTAACTGTGATGAATCAGGAGTTCTGGTTCACAAAAAAAATCTGCCAGCCTCCTCTACTAGCAGCATGGCAAGAGGTCTTTCCACAGACTAGTTTTACAAGTCTATAGTTGTTTCACAGAGATACTTACAACTGGTTCTCTGATGTTGTTTCTTCCCAGCTCCTGTGTTAGGAAAAACAAAAACAAAAACACAGCTTAACAGATGTGCACAATAGGTGAATAGGTAATTGCATTTCAAATGCAACAACTGTTTTACTACTTTGTCTCTTGATACTCTGTCTCATTCAAACAGAAACCTCTTCCTGAATCCAATACACATGTAACTCTGAAAAACTGTCTGCTGCAAGCCTGGAAAGAACACATTTGAATGTGTGGAAAGTGATCAGAACTTCTTAAGGAATTTGGAAGTCCTGAGTGGAGGGGATTACTTTTTTTTTACATAGGCCACATCTCCTTACATGTATGCAAGCTTAAGCCTAATATTGGGATGTCTAAGGAGCCAGTAATTAGCACTTCCAGTTCCAATTAGACTCAGCTTAGAAGCCTGATAAATCCTGTTACAACAGTATCACAAATTAAGCCAAGCAAGTCTTGGCTGTCCAGGTTTAGCTAAAGATATCCAGTTTCAAAATGACTGCTCATCACGCTGTCAGGTACAGGCAGGACAGCTGGGTAATGCTTACAGTAAAGTGTCATTGTTGCCACAGATCATGATGTTTAGCTGGCAAGGTATTCCAGAAGCCTTTAGCCACCTACCTCAACCTCCTGCAGTGACAGAATTTCAATTCCCACTTTAGCTCCTCTTTCCTGGAGCTCTTTATCAAAGAGATCCATGAGAACAATGATCTTCAGACCCGGGGTCTTTTTTTCCTCACAGTTCTTAAGCAAGACCTCTGCCTTTGCAGGCGTGTCACAGATCACCACGCTTATTTCAGCTGCAGAAAAGAAATTATCACAAGTCTGTTTAGGAGACATGAGGCCAGTGGCAGCCCAGCAGCACAAACTTTTAGAACATCACATTGTTTGGTGCCAGTTGCATTTGTTCATATGGATTCAGTGGTGTCTTACAGTGCTAAGAAGATTTTTCCTACCATATTCAACTGATCAAGCAAACCTGATACTCTGGCAATATAAAAAGAGGGCAAATGCTGAGGAGCTGAAGGGAAACAGATTTGCTCACAGTCAAGATGGGCATTGAAATTTTTGGTATTGCCGGGATATTGTTTAGGTTAAGCCATATTCCTTAAATCTAAAGAAATTAAGTCCCAATTGAAAGAGGTAGCTAAAATTCTTGAGTTAATACTTCAGCTTCCCTGCAGATGCAGTAACAAAAGCCTTTTCCTTTAAGTCAGCAGAGGAACTGGATTTTCCTCACCCTGCCAGTTTCCAGTTAGACTGGTAAATCAGAGCTGTGTAATCCCAAAACAAGATCTGTTTCCAAGATTCACCACCATAACTGTTGAAGTGGTTTTGCTTGGTAAATCCTATTTATGGGATGGATCCCAGATCACTCTATCAACAGTTTATTTATTTATTTATTTATTTATTTATTTATTTATTTATTTACTTCCTCCATATCTCTCCTAAGACTGGGGGAAGAAAGTCTGAAGATTTACTTAACTTCCTTGCCAGTTTATTCCATAACAACCTGCTAGATGTTGTTTCTGTAGAACATGCAATAACCAGATAGATTATACAGATTTAGGCATATCTTTACCCTTCTCTCCTCTTCTCTTCTCATCCTACAACTTTAAATCAGACAGACACACACATCTAGTCTTAATTGACATGCAAGTCTGTCTTCATTGTCTGATTGTTTGGCAGTGTGGGAGTTCAAGATTGCAAAATCTCAAATAACAAATAGTTGAGCAGTCTGATTGCAGAATGATCCACAGGATCTAGCTGATCCTTCAGTGGTCTTGCAATCAAGACACTGGGAGACATAGGAAGCCCACTGGATTCTTCTAGGCTGAAGAATGAACCATGTGCCCAACAAAGCAGCTTTACTAAGAAATTAAGTGTCTA
Organism: Oenanthe melanoleuca; assembly: GCF_029582105.1. Classification (NCBI taxonomy): domain Eukaryota; kingdom Metazoa; phylum Chordata; class Aves; order Passeriformes; family Muscicapidae; genus Oenanthe; species Oenanthe melanoleuca. The sequence goes on along the minus strand of NC_079340.1, from coordinate 26,139,201 downwards.
TAAGAGCAGTTAGGTTAAAGCTACTCTGATTTTTGCAAATTGCCTTGAACTTAGCCCTCTCAAAACAAAGTTTCCTAGAAAAATCCTTATGAAAGAGTGGAAGTCAATATTTACCTTTGTTAACAATATATACAATGGCCTCTGGTCCCAGAGTGTCATAGAGTGGGACAGCAACCATTGAGTAGGTGTAGCAGGCATACTCTGAAATGATCCACTGAAAAAAGAAAACAGCTCAGCTAAGACAAACTGGGAGCTCTCAAGACAGGGTTGCCTACAGAGTTCATACAGCTTGACTAGCCCATGCACATGGCACTGTGCTATGTGTCCTATGGAAGGAGCACATCCATGAGAATGAGAGTTGTGAGCGGTCATTGTCATTGTATTTTACATGCTTGGCATGGTATGTGCTCAGTCAGTAAAAAGGGAATTGGGAAGGAAAAAGTTGTGATTGTTCTTTATGTGGCCTGATGCTATTTAAATACAGACACTCCTCTCACCCCAAGGTGTCAGAATAGTGTAGGAAAGAATACACAATTTGTTGCTTACCTCTGGCCTATTCTGAGCAAAAATGCCAATATACTGGTTTGATGATGGTTGGCATCCTTTTTGCAGAAGCCCTGATCCCAGGTATTTAGTTCTGTCTGAAACCTGCAAGATAATTATTCCCCCACTTTAGTGTTACAAGGAAGTATCCCAAATTAATTAATCTGTCATTTACAATACTCACCTGTTTATATGTCAGCCACTGATAAGGTTGCTTGGGTTTCCTGTAGCCTAGACAGCCATCATTTCCTAATGAAAAAGTTCAGAAAAGCAATTTCAAAGCTCAGTACTGAAGTTGCATAACACTACAATAGAAACATTTGAAGTGGGAAATGTTTTCTGTCAGACATTCAGGTAACTCCATGTAGAACAGGTCAGTGTCCCTAGTTAAGCACTTTGCCCAAACCAAGATTGTAAGACTGTTAGCTTTATCCTTACAAGCAATACTTCTAAGATCTGGTGATATTTTTTCCATTGCACAATCCATGTGAGGTTGAAACAGTTTGCAAATCATCACATATTTCCATGCATAGGAGTGGTGAAGTGACATGCACAAATTCACATCTGTTGTAAACAGGCAGCAATTTTGCAAGAAAATTCACACCATAAGACAAAGGAGAAATGTTTCCCCCCTCCTAGTTCCTCTGATGCTTTGTATGTGCTGACTCTTGACTGAACTCTACTATCTTCAGTTTCCAGTATTTGTTCCTGCCCAGTCTGCCAGTAAGACCAATAAGACCAGTTCTAAATTTAGACAGGGAGAAATGATCACTTGTCTCTCCACCCTACAGAAGGATAGAAGTGCTTTTGCTAGCCTGCATTATTACCACAGCCAAGACACAAGGAAAGGGATGTTGGAAACAATTTTGTTTACTTGTGATAGACAAGTACTAACTACCAGATGCAAAGCTTACCGGAAATACTCACTCCTCTCTGGAAAACTTCATACAGGGTTTTAGCATCTTCAAAGTAATAAGAAAGCAGATTATTATCTGTCAAGAGTGCACCTCTTCTGGCTCCTCCCTAGGAAGAGAGCATGGCATGAAACAGTGCAGAACAGATGAAATGCCTTTTGTTCCTCAGCCATCCTCTCATCAATCCCCTGTAAAGCATTTTATTAGCATTGCATTGTTAGGGAAGTATTTTCCCTTCCTGATTTTGATCTTCTCAGTCACATGCAGAGGAATTTTCTAGATGGCCCAAATTAACCTTCAATTACAGGTTATTGAGAGGCCTTGACTGAATGCTACCACTAGCCTTATTACATGAAGTCTAGCACCAGTTTCAAAGATGATGCAGTGCATTGAAAATACAGGAAAGTCAGTGACAGCCAAAGCCATCTGGTAAAAAGCCCACCTAGCCCTAGTTGGAAGGAGCTGCTGTTTCTCATCTTAGCATCTTAAGAGTTCCCATCTCCCCACCATGATCTTGAGTTGTACACCTGGGAGAGAAGGCTGTGCACATCAGACAGGAGAGTTTCCACTGACACTCAGAATCAGAATGGATCAGTACTCAGATTAAGCTCCAAAACAGACCATGCCCACAAGCAGAGAAAGCATTACCTCAATTCCTATTGACTGCTTGTTCAAGTCAACAGGAGGTAAAAGGGGTTTTGGCCTGCTTATCACCCACAGGAAGATGACAGCTCCAAATGCAATGAGACTGATCAATGCTGGTGTTGGGAGCGGTGAGAACAATACTTGAAGTATCCAGATCATTGTGCTGGATCAGTGGAGCCAGAGTTGAACCTGAAACAAACAGGAGGTTTAGTAGACTTGAGGTAGAAGCTTTAATTACCTATGAGCTGTGGTTACTTAAGTAGCTTGTTAAACAATACTGCAAATCATTTCAGCAGTCTGCCCCTGGAGAGTCCTGGTACAATAGTGAAGCACACTTATGCAATGTTTTAAGCCTCTTAACAGATCTTAAGTCACCTGTCCCCATAAATCTTAATCTATGCTGCATCCACCTCCACAAAAAGCTGAAGCCTGATGAAGTCAGACAAGGAAGAGATTCTTTCCATCCTTAAGTAAAATAATCTCCCTGGGGAAAACCAGTATATAATTTCCCAAATCTATCTCCCCAAGTATAACCAAAAAATGCCTGTGGTTCAGTGATGTGAATTGTGGAAGTAAGAAAATTCCTCAATATTGTATATGTTCAATAGGAAATGGTTTTGCTGAAATAGGAAGAGTATTGATAAATTACATGTTTGATACACCTACATATATGGCTGCAGGACAAACAGTATATTCATTGTCAGCTGCCTTTACTGGTCATGCTAGACAAATATTTCAGACAGTAACAGTGTGGTTAGCCAAAAAAACCAGCACAAATCAAAACTGTGAAAGTTGCTTTCCACTAGGAAGTGGTGACATAGAAGTCAATGTGTGCAATGGAAGTCTGTCTGGGAAATACAGAAAAAATTCTGCTGCTTGCATCCCCAGGGTGTCTTCTGTCAAGGGCAGGGAAGCAAAATCTGAGAATGCAGACTTTTCTTATAAGACACAGAGACCTGAGCTTTCTTCCCTATAAACAAGTACTTTTATCTCAAAATGTTCTGATGAGTTTTAAGTTGAATTGCCAAGAGAAAAGACTGCTTTTTGTCTAAATCAACTCAGATCTCAGCAACTTGTATTTGCTAGTGTCTAGGTATCTGTGCAGGACACACCACACTTTGAAGGATGAATTACAACACTCTTTCAAAGTGCTTCATACAGAATCAAAGGGACCCCATCAGTAGATGACATGTCTGCTATCAACTAAATCCCTGTGCAAGAAAACCAGGAGTCCTGATGCAATGAGTTCCAGTTACCCTTTAACTATAGTTCCAATGAAGTTGAAGGTATTTTACAAACTGTTAGTAAGTTCAGCCAGGACCTGAAGTCAGAATTTGGGTTTCTGAGCCCAGACTGATCATTTAGATTATCTGAATCTGTTTTACAGTTTTGTAGTTTCCAGTGGCAGTGTTACTCAGCAATCCTGCTGTGTTCTCTGGTAAGAAAAGGCAGGCTTTGCCTGCTCAGCATCTGGATTAGAAAGGGTACCACAGAGGATTTTCAGCAAGTCCAAGCTGCCAGATCCACATCACCTACACATCTGAAAAATACCATCTCCCTAGTCCTCATTTCTACTGTAAGACTTTAGTTGCCATATGCCCCTCAAACTCCTGACCTTGGCTTCATGTACTGAGAGTCCAAAAAGACTGTGCTACAGCCAGAAATGCAGGAACTGCCCTTGTGACTCTACTGATGGGCAATTCCAGTCACTGAGCATATTAAATCTATGGGAGCACAAACTGTTTGTAGCACAGCATATCATCCATCTCTCACCCTTCCTTTGGGCCTTTAACATTTGAGCTTGGATTTAAAAAAAAAAAAAAAAAAAGAAAAAGCAGAACCTAAATCCAGGTCTGCTGATCAAATTTACATTCAGGGCAAAGCTACTTATCAGTTTAGGTTTAGCACTGCTTGGTTTGGAAGACTGAAGATTATTAATAAAGTGAATTTGGTAATCAGCTGCCCCTGACACTGTATATATGTGGCCCATTAATGGAGCAGTTTGCAAGCAGCTTTCTGCAGTGATTAAACTGCATCTGATTTGTGGTTTATATTTCCTCTTTTGCTAACATGAGCAAGACAGCTTTTTATAGCATGAGCACTGAGGCAGCTAGGCAGAGGCATCTCCACTCTCCATCATGAAAGGTTGGATATACAAACTGTTTTCCTTTAGCTCAGAGCCCACTACTAAATCCAAGTGACAGAGCAAATCACATTTGCACCATTTGTATTGTTGGAAGCTTTTTAGACTGACACATCTATTCTCACATCTTTTTGCTTTTACTTTCCAACAATATTTCCACAAATGTGCTTTAGTCTCTTCTATCAAAGTACATTCAAGCTGTGGCAAGAGATTGTCAGCAAATTTGTCTCAATTCCCAGAATTAGGTTAATTGTTTCCTATGCCTAGAGCTTTTACTGTAACTATTTGTCAGTCGAAGTAGCTGCCAATTTATCACCTCTGGTATCATCCAAATGTCACTTAATCCTGCTGCCCTCAGAGCAGAAAAGGAATCCATACTTGACAGACCTTCCTGTCCATGGTAAGAGAACAGCTGCAGCTGGATCTGTGCTGTGGAACAGCTACAACCAGAGTTTAACCCACAAATCCAAGTGCCCTATGCATACATAATGCCTGATCTGCATCAACTTGGTGAAAACTCAGTGCAGAGCAAGAAAAAACCAGAGCATTTTGGACAGACACCAGCCTCCACTGCAGGGTAAGTCTGGGCACCAGCTGACTTTTTAAACATCAGAGGTGGAGTGAAACCCCTGAGTTGTGAATGCTCAGCTCCCAGGGATACAAAATGCACAGGGTGCCTCAAACCACCTGTTAGCCTCTTGTGCAATAAGATGCTGGACAGTTGAAAGTGTACTTAGGTTGTCTGCCCTGATCAATGGTCAGGGATAAGATGCACTAAGCTCCAGAGTCAAAGGCTTAGTTTTTATCAGAAGAGATTACCATTTACAGCCTTGAGTTCAGGAGTACACAGTCTCATTTCTACTGTATCTCCCCTTTACAGCTATTCTTTCATTACCTGGAAGGAATTAAAATCATTCTCTATGCTCTCCACGTGAGGAGATTCTCTCCACTGGAAAGTGGCTGATCTTTGTACTTTTGAGTACATAAATATGAAGAAAAATCAGTGTCATCTCCATTGCACAATTTCATTATGGACAGCAAAGCAACCTCGGCTACTTGCACAATTTTGGAAGCTACAGTCTGCATTGCCTGGGAGGATGTCTTCTGCAGTTGTGCACTTTGTATCAAGTTTGCCTAAGCTTTTGACGTGATGGTGACATCTTTTTTCTCAGGATTAATAAGGTAACACTGACTGTTTACAAGCAGGAAAAGTGAAGTACAGCCACCTACACTAATTAGTTACTTAACCAGCTCACTCTCCCCATTTGCTTACGCAGCTCAGCTCTTGCCTGGTGTCATCCAGATGTGAGCCACTGTGCCAGTTCTCACTCCTTGGACACTGCATATTATGCATTCCTCCTTGATGCAGCTGAACTCTTGTGTTCCACAGGGTTTAGGAGCATCTAACTTTGAGCAAAGTTAAAGCACAAAAGCTCATTTCTGAGCAGAGCCATGCAAAAAACAAAGCCAAATGCTCAGCACCTGCATTAGGACCAGGATATACTTCAGTGAGGCTTTGCTTTTAGAGTACCCCTTCAGAGAGTCAGAGCAAACAGTCCAAGCACCCTTTGATCTCAGCTGAGAAACACTCTGCTAGAGGGTGGGAAAGGACAAGGCCTCAGTAACACACTTTCAGGAAGCAGAGTGTTGTGGTTTCTGAGCCTTGCTGATAAAACCTATTGAATTCAAGCTTTCAGGACATTTAAATAGAAAGGCCATTTTTTAAAATAAGTACGTTTACTGTATTGGATATTATTGTCTCTCCATCAGGAGGGCGACAACATCATGACTCTACTTAGTACTAAAAGTTATTTTCTCAGATTAATTGAGAAACCAAGCTTTCATATAGTCTTTATATGAGATTTTCTTCTTGAAACTACCTACTCAGAAACATGCTCAACTGGCCCTTTGAAGTTTTTAAGAATCTAAAATATAGTCAGTATAGCAGGTTCTGTTACTGTTTATCCCATTGGATAATACAGGTTCACATCTTGAAAAACATTCATGCAATGAATACTATATTAATAAGAAGTTTTCTCTACTGATAGGGCAGGGTATTAAAAGCAAGGACTAAAGCTTCATTTGAAAATTCACATAGAACTCCTAAGAGAACTAGAGTATTATCACTAGGCACCTTAGCCACACAGAGAAAAGGTAGCACTTAAAGTTTCTAGATATTAATGTCTATTACTTCATATTATCACAGCACTTCTCTTATGAAGAACAAAGAACAAACACATACCTGAACTTAACTCAGCCCAAGGTCCACATTTAACTGATAGCACAGTACCAGAGATTTCCTTGGAGTCTCCTGAAAAACTCAGTATCTTGAACCCTGCATCTAATCACTGCACTTGCACATTGGATTGAGTAAAACCCATGTGAGTAACAACAAGCAAACTCATGAGCAATAAAACAAATACCATAGGACTTCATTATTACATAGAAAATACAGCAGAGCATGTGTAAGGATGAGAACTAGTGAGTAAAGGCACCTACCATTTTGAATATAGGGTAGGAAATCAACCTCTTCTCAAGTAAAAGGGAGCCTTAGTAGCACAGTACAAAACCAACACCACTTAGGTGACACTCATGTTAAAAACTACAGCCAGTTTCCTGTCCCCAGTTTAAATAAATCAGCAAGCAGAAAAGCACATTGGGAAGGTAGCTTTAAAGGGGAGGAACTTGCATGGGGGGAACTGGAGTGATCAAAATAATAAAACAAAAACAAGCCCAACAAGTCACCCACACAAGAGGAAGTCATTGAGCTTTTTTTGTTTGTTAATGAAAACAGCTTAAAGTGGATCTAAATTAAAAGTAAACCAAAACATTTTTAAATTGTATTTATAGTTTATTCTTTCAAATCTGTTTGCTATTATCTTCTCTATGGATAAAGCTGTATTCTCAAAAATAGCAATTTTCTCTCTATAGCTGCATATATGTTAAGGTGAGCAGAGCTTTGTAGCTTGTAATACCAACAAAATGTTCTGACTACAGCCTTTCTCATCTATTGCTGCAATGGACTTGCTGGTGGGCTGGATTTCTGTTGATAGTTTTGTTTTATTCAGATTTGGTGTTAGGTTTCTTGTTGTTGTTGTGATTTTCTTTTTTTTTTTTTTTAATTTGTCCCAAAAGCTACATAGTTCTTTCTGTTCTGTTATAGACATACATAGGTGTAATTATTTGTACAAGGTAACAGTGAATCATGTTTTAAGCTTCAGTTTCATTTCCTGTTATGGGAATTTTTTTTTTTTATTTCCCAGTTTCATTTCTTTGTTTAAAAGTTTATAGGTGTTGCAGTTTCCCTTTTTCACTTCAATGCTTGTCTAATATAACTGGAATGTTGCAGTAAGTTTGGAGGGATGGGAAGACAGTAATTTCACCTATCTCTCTTCTTTATTGCCTTAAACTCAGATTTTAGAATTGTTTTCTTCACTCAGGGGTTTCCCCATCTGACAGTTTTCCTATGCTGCATGATTTCAGAATAATCTTATTAGCTAGACAAACCATAAAGCTGAGATGGAATTAACAGATCATGTACTTGCATCCAAAATACAACCTGTACTGGACCTTGGCTTGCTAAAACACGTAGCCCCTGCTAATTGCAATTATGATTTTATTGCTGCTGTAAACTTCATACTATTCAGGTAGACCTAACTTACATGTAGTTGTGGCATTATTTAGCCATGTAGGCATCTTTTAGGGAAGCCAAGGCTTGATTCACTGATTTTCTTGTAAGATGAGCATGAAAAAGAAATAGCTTTCTCCACATGAAACTCCTCTGCCTTTGGCTTTGCCCTCCCAGACGTGTTCCTGTGGCATTTCAGAGAAGCTATGAGCTTCAGCTTTAATAGTGCCTTTCAGGGGACATTTGTGCTTACAGAAAGGAGACAAGGCCAGGCTCCCAGCCCAGCCAGGTCCACTATCTCCCACCTTGTGTGCCTCTCTTACCATTTCCCCCCTGCAGGTATCTGCCCTCGGGCTGTTATTCTTCCAGGAGGAAGAGAAAAAGCAGTGAGTTTGTGCTGTCTTTGGCCAGCTGTTGGGCAGCAGTGCTGTGTATCTCAGGTGCATTCACTCGGCTGCAGGGTGGGAGAACAAGGCCATAGCACAGCCCTGGCCTGCCAGGAGCCCAGGTTGTGATGCAGAGCTCCATGAGCTGGTCAGGCTACACTCTACTGCCTGGGCTCAGTGGGTGTCACAGCTCCAGCATAAATGGGACTAAAGGATGCACATAACAAAGCTTCTCCTGAATGATCATTTCTGTTCAGTGCCCATAAATTAGAATCCAGCTGACACTCTTCCCCTGATACACATAACAAGTGACATGCAAATGTTGAGGCTTTTAATTTTTCATAAATTATCTGAATAAACTCCAGATTTTTGAAAGGCACAGATCTTTTTTATGTGTGTGATTTTCTGTCAAAAAACAAAGCAGAGTTATGAATCTCAGCCTTTGTTTCTCTTTGTTTATGTATATAAAATTTACACCTCCATCCCTCATACCCATTAGTGACTTAAGATGAGCAGTAGGTAGCTTATGTATAGGGGGAGTTCAGGTTGTTTCCTTTCTGTTGTCACGGTCAAAAAAGTTTTGCATAGGGGATGAATCAAGTGAGCTTTTGTAACTAACCTTAAGGTCATGGCAAAACATTAACTTTTGTTATCCAAAGTTGTCAAAATAGCATTTCTACATATAGCAAATAGCAGAGGATATAAATAAATGAAAGGAAAACATTGGCTCCATGTACCATTTTCTCTGTTGTCCCTTTAAAACTTTGATTTAAATTTTGTGAGTCTGTGGGAGGTGTTAGCTCACTTTATTTGAATGTTTTTTGAATTCCAGTTTGTTTTCTTAATAATAATACTTCTTTATTGCTCTGTTCTGCTTTTCAAGGGTCATGTCAGCTTTGTAAAGCAGAACAACTGCACTGGAACAGAAATTATCTGGCACAAGTGGGCTCCTCAGGAAAGGAGGTATGGATAGGAGATGGGCTTAGGACTTGGAAGAGCAGCATGCTTTTTGCCAGTTCTCTCTCTGAAATCTCTTGATTTCAGGTTGATCTTTGTCTCCACCATCCTCTGTACACAAGCAAGAGCTTGGAGAAAGCTCCATCTCTACAGCTACAACAAGCAGATGTACCAAGGCAATGCAACAGTCTGGAGTGCCATACCCTATGATATGGCCTTTTAAACCATTATAAAAGGCATTATTGCCAGCCTCTACGTTCTTTGTTAGGGATTAAGCTAGATCCTATTGTATTAAATGTTGCCAATAAGGTTGTGCACATTTAAATGATCCAGCATATTGCAACCTTTTACTACTTGTGATGCTGAAGAAACAAATATTCTTATATTTTTGGAACCTGGTTTAAACATTAGTCTGAATGGGAGCCTGGCTCTGCAACTTTGTGCCTATCTTTAAATAGGAATAACTAACAAACTGATAAGAAAATGGCTTCAGCCTGGACTGTAGACAGTTTTCTACTTCCAGCCAGTCTATAGCAACAAGGAGTGTTCAGGTGGCTGCTCTCATTCAAGATTTGATTTCCCTGTATGCCACCCCTGAGCTCAGGCTTGCCTCTTTAATAACATACAGCCAGTTATGTAGCTGTTGCCTTAAACAGCACACAGGGTGATAAGAAGGGGGCATTGGATCCAGGTATTGCAGCAAATTGAGGTTATTATCCCACTTGCAGTGCTTCTCTGCAGGAGCAGGACGCCCAGCATTTGGGAAACACGGGCTCTGACTGGGAGGGGTTTGCTTACCTTCCTTCAGTGCTGGAGGAGGGTGGAGGGGCTGGTACAGCTTGCTTCCTTTGCTGCTTTACAACTCCCGAGGGGTGTTCTAGGGCTGGTTCTTCCCCAGCTCCAGAGGTGCTTCCCCAGCTCCCGCGGCAGGACTAAGCCCCGAATCATCAGCGTGTGGCTTTAATAAACAGGCGACACTGCACCCAGGTAACCTTTGAACCTGCCTTGCAACAGGTTCAAAGGTAAAAAAAAAATTATTCCTGATCAAATATAAAGTGCAATTTTGGCTGGTTAGAAATGTTAAACATACAAGTCTTGCATAACAGCGTTAGAAGAGAGCAGTGCATTGTGAAAACCAACCCCAGCCCTGTGAAAGCTGCAGCCCTGGGCTTTTCATAGGGCTCTCATTTACTCCAAGAGTGCAGGGACACTGAATAAGTCTTGCCTCACTGAGAAAAGGTGCCTCTCAGATTGCACTTTGAGCAAGCAAACATATTCCAGTATTTTTCACCGATGCTTTGTGTAGAGCCCTGTCCTTAACACGGGCAGCCATTGAGGCACAGGTTTCCCTTGCAGCTCCAGGGGGCTGTGAAGCTGCCACAGCCACTCAGTTGGATGCACGAGGGGCTGGTTATCTCACCATGGGGCACCTTCCCTTTTGACACTGTGCAAAGGTTAGTGCACTTGCTCAACTGCCAAGAAGGCCAAGCCTGGTTTGTGAGAGATTTCTTGTGTTGATTTAAACAATGGTGGTTTTGGGTGTTTTTGCCTTCCTCTGTCTCTGAAATGGGAATAAGAGAGTGCCTGTGCTTAATGCTGCTTGAGAAAGACACTTGTGAGGTGAGGTATGCAGGCTGGGCTAGCAGGTGGAGCTTTGGATGTGGATGTGATCTTTGGAAGACATTTTCTACACATGATCCAAGAGATAGGGCTAAATAGCAAAGTCCTTTCAGCACTCACTTATTACAGAGCATCCAAAGGAGGGTAACAAAGATGGTGAAGGGCCTTGAGGGGAAGCCATATGAGGAGGCACATGAGCCACTTTGTTCAGCCTGGAGCAGAGGAGACTGAGGAGGAGAGCTGTCTTGTGATGGGGAGAGGAGGGGCAGGCAGCTCTTCTCTCTGGTGACCAGTGACAGGACCCAAGGGAATGGAAGTTGTGTCAGGAGAGGTTTGGTTTGGATATTAGAAAAAAATTCTTCACCCAGAGGGTTGTTGGGCACTGGAACAGCTCCCCAGGGAAGTGGTCACAGCACCAAGCCTGACAGAGCTCAAATGTTTGGACAATGTTCTCAGGCACATGGGGTGATTTTTGGGAATGGTTCTGCTCAGGGTAAGGAGTTGGACCAGAAGATCCTTGTGGGTCCCTTCTAACTCAGAATATTATGTGACTGGTCAAGATAATAAAGCTTTTGTTGATCTAGGTCTGGTTTGTCTGGTGCTGGAATTTGACTCATGTATGATATCTGAATAGTAAACTAACACTTTTCACTTAAGGCTTTAAGTATTCTTAATTGGTGTTAGGGAACTTGCCTGTATCAGTGGATATGAATAACAGTGGAAGTACCTGTGCCAACACAGCACCCTAAACCTTCTGGTTGCAACCTCCTCTTAGTTTTTAGAAAATGGCAATTTAAGAAGGATGAAAGAAAATGAATGGGAAGATTTTCCAAACTTGCTGCAAAGAGGTGACACCAATGTTGAATGAAGCCTCTTGGCTTCTGTCTGTGGTTCATCTTGCATGTGGGAAACAAAGCAGTTGATTCAAGATTTTTACAAGGAATGCAACAGACACTAATAATTAGTAGTTGGGCAGGTCCCCATTCAGCCTAAGTGGATATTGCATCATCATCTCAACAGAGCTGGAGTGCCTGACACCATCTGTGGTTTTGGCTCCTAGATGTGTTTTATAAACCCGTGGGGGTGGGGGAGGAAGGCAGGGAAGCATAGCAGAGTCACCTGAGAAGGGAACAAAGCCATTTACCTGAGCTTAGCTATATGTGTAAAGCTGTAACCACTTTCCTTTCTCCACCCTTTCTCTCTGGTACATAAAGTACATGGCATTTTACCTCGTTTGAACAGCAAATTAATCCAAGTTGTGGTGTTTTCTCACCTTTCACCTATACAGTTTCTTCCTAATGAATTAAAACTGTTGGTTAGTTTACTGTTAAAAACTGAACTGAGCCACTTGGAACAGTGAGTGTGTCATCCCTGAGTCTGGCAGGGGAGGCTCTTGGTCAGGTGTCCTGCCGAACTGCTGAAAGGGGGAAACCTTTTTTCAGCTTGTTTTGAAAGCAGGTGTGAGAAAACACATTCACAAGACAATGGGCTCTGTTCTGTGGTGCAGGCTGGTCTCTGTACATCATCTGTGCTCCTTGTTTGCAAATGAGTGATACTGCAGTTAGTGATCTCAGTGACCAAAGCACACAACCAATGACATAAAATAACCCAGATCAGTTGTGCAAATATCACCTATGTCCCAGTTCTGAAACTGAGGAGCTGAAGGCTGACCCACAAACACTGGAGGTTTTTTTCATAAGATTGGAAAAAAAAAATTAGGTAATGAAAATAATAATTTTTCCCCTCAAGATTTAATTATTAAGAAAATGGATGACAAATGTCATTATGAATTCTTTGTAGGTTAGCAGGAGTTCCATGAATTTTATCAGGCTAGTTATTTTTTGAAGTCTGAGCAGGTTATGGCTCAATATTTATTCAAACTATTACTTTTTGAAAGAAGTGCATGCATGGGGTTTTCAAGATGGTAGGAATATGATTTTTTCCTTTGCTATTTTTTACAGGTGACAGAAAGCTCAATAGTTTCCCTTCTTTGTTCAGATCCATTTTCTGTGCTGATCTAAAGTATCACTGTTCAGATTAACACATCTTTCAAATGTAATCATTTGCCCCTTGTGCAATTCACTTGACTATTTAATAATGAAGAAAGGGATAAAAAGGGAGCCAAAGAAATTAAAATGAGTGTGTCTTCCAACCTTGTTCAAGCTCCATTACTGAAAGCAGGATTCAGAGATGTATTTTAGATACCTGCCAATGTACATACAACAGTAGAATATCCCTGAATGCTGCTTAAAAGTTATTCTTACTGAGATTGTGCAACCAGTCTGAGCTGTGAAAGAGTAGAGCTAAAGGTCATTACCACACAAAGCTGGAGTTTAATCACTTCTAGGTATCATATAAGAAGCCTTTTTTTATTGGTCTTGTGAAATCTATTCCAGTGCAATAGGCTGTTGAATGCTAAACACAAAATAAACTCTAACCCTTCAGCCTAAATAGTTGCCCATACATAATAACATTTGGTGCCAGGGCATTAAAAGTAATATTTGCTGTGTTAAAACATTTCTGTGAAAGGCATAGATGTGTCATTGAACTGTTTTAACAATTAAGGAGGTATTTGCAGGTGCTCTGTGGTGCCCAAGAACAGCTGCACACTACTTTCATTCAGGATGTGGCTGCTGCATAAAATTGAAAAATCTGAGTGAATTTCCTGCTTCCATGTCACCATTGACAATCTTGCATTCTCCTCTCTTCATGCAAAGTTGAGTGGTGTGTGTGCCTGTAAGTGTCTGTGGTTTTAAAACCAGACAAAACAGAATGTTAAGATAACTAGGTGTTAAATACAAATATGAACTGGCTCTCTCTACCTTGCAGGGAAAAAGCCATCTGATTTCTATCTTAATCTGCTGACTCTAAGCATGACAACTGACAGATAATTCTACTGATTTGACTGGAAACTTTTAAATGTTATAGAGTGCATTTACACTGGTCTATTTGGGATCAGAATTTGTCCTCAAAAGACTAATTCTTCTGAGCTCTGACACAAAAGAAATATTTGGCATTGATCTCTTCTGTTCAATCACATAAAATGCAGATTATTCAAAAACTGAAGCTACTGATTCATTTGCTCTGTAGTTTTCAAAGTCCAGTTCTCTTATTGCACTTACACACTTACTTGAACATTTTGCTGTACTTCACCTTCCCTACTGCCAGGATAGCAGTGGGCAGCATAAGCAGACATGACAGTTTATGAACAGAGACTTTGACTATTGACCATTCAAACTGGAAGTAGGAAGTGACTAGTGACTTTAGACTTTGGATTTTTATACTAATAAAAAGAAAAAGCTGATGTTCAAAGTGCACAATACCTGACGTGTAGTATTTAGATGAGGAAAGTTTAAAGACCACTTGGATTGCTCCTATGTGTTATCAGTGCTGTAATTTCATTAGTTAGTTAAATTCTAATTGAAATAACTGAATTCCAATTTTTGTTTTTATGATAACAAGCTTTTGATGTTGCAGTGGTAAATACAATGGTTTGCTAAGATGTCTGTTACAGTCCTCTGTGTGTTGTGTCTTGGACCGTCTGTCCACCTGTGCTTAACAGAAAGGACAAGCCTTGGAATTTAGCTCTTTTTCTGGTATTCTGAGGAGACTTGAGCTCCATCTCTAATTTAGGAGCTCTCTAATACAGGAACACTTTTTTTCACTTCAGGCTGAGATAATGACATTGATGTTGATTACCAATAATTATAAGCCAATAGAGGTTCAGCCTTTAAAATATGGCAGATCTTTTACTTAGAGATTGTTATAGAAACAATGCAGAATGCCTGTAACTTCTGAAATCTTTTCCCTTGATCTGTGCTTCAGCTCAAACCTTGACTGAATCAGCTTTGACCCAGTTAAAGACCAGGTTAAATATAAGAAATTCAAGACATTATGAGATGAGGTGTCCAATGCTTTAGTGATCTAACTTTCTGGTTTTCATTAATACATAGATTTTAAAAAACAATGAATTATGCTGTTGGATCAGTACTGGCATGGTCTTTAATTTCCACATATGTATTTCTTTAGAAATCTCTGTAAACAGACGACTGGAGCTAAATTTTAGAAGGTTTTTGAAATCACTGTCATGCAAGATCACAAAAAGAAGCACTGCTTTGAACTGAGAATTTAGACTTTAATTAAGCCTCTCTTGTTGAAGTTGCTTATGTAATGATTAAAGCACTTGTGTTTTGGTGCCTAAAAATAGGTTCAGAAATGCAGAGACTGTGTTTGAGGTAGTTTCAATAGCACATGTGGATTTTCAGGGTTGTACAGATAAAGGATTTTCAAATTCAATTTTGTACCAAGTGAAGCTACTGACTTAAAAAGCCAATTGCTTGACTGAAAATACATAGGTGTATATTGCAGTTCAGGGGAATATATTGAGGAAGAAAGGTAGTGATATTCAAATTCAGGCAATCAGTACTTCCTGTGGCTGTAACCCCTGGGTCATGTTTAGTAAGGGTTTGGAGCAAGGTGAGTACATGACTTTGCATACCTGATTCAGTGCAGTGTGATTCAGAACCAGTGTGTGATGTATGGAGCTGTAAATGCTCCAATGCCCTTCTAAGGCATTTCCTCTGCAGTCACTGCAACAGACTTGCAAAAGGGATGAATCTGATGTTTTTTAGTTGAGCTACAGCAGATATGATTGTCAAAAGGTACTGTAGGAAGTCATGACAAATCACTAATAAGATGTGTCATGGTGAGCACTTAAGTACAGATATTTTATTTGAATTTTCATTGTGTTCAGTGTGACTTCTCATGTGTTTTAAAACTAGCGTGTTTCCCAGATTTGTTTTGAACAGAAAAGATCTGCAATAAATATGTAATAAGAACAGGGATTTCTCTTGGATTAGGATGGCAGCAGAAATGTGTGCTTTCTGTCCTGGAAAAGAATTTCTACCCTTGATATATAACACAGAATATTACTTCTGGTTTAGATGGAGACAGATGAACAGCACTACCACTGAGGCAATCTTGCACTTCACTGCTGGTGGTACTTGCCTCATCCTTAATTACTCTTTTACTGTATCACATATACCCAGTTGTTTTCCTTCCAGCTGAAGTGTGATAAACAATATATGATAAGCTGTAAAATCTGACCTGCCCTGGGTTGCAATATGTATTGAGTCCAAACTCAGAATGCCATTGAAACAATTAAACCAAAATGCTCTGATTAATTAAGATTATTTAATTAATATCTGATGACACATATACAAATATAGAATACAAAATAGTGTAAGAGGAAAGCATAGAGTCTGGTGACAGATTGTGCCCTTCAGTGCCACTCCTGCCCACCAGTGCTTGCTCTGGTGAGCCTTGCCAATGCTTTGGTTAATGTGCCAGACACCTTTGAGCTTGTTGTGGCATCTCCAGCACCTGGGAATGCTTCCTACCCCCATGGCAGCCACAAGCTGGGCTCAGCTCTCCAGGCTGCTCTCAGCAGCCACTTCCAGTCGTCCTCAGGTAACTCTAGCCCAGCTTTTGTTGGTGCTGATTGTGTTTGCAATGCCAGGCAGTTCTTCTGATGCCTTCACCTGTCAGGCTCAGCAGGAGAATGTCTCATCCCTTTTGGACCAGGTTGCTCAAAGGCTGAGGTGGAGTATCTGTCTCTGTGCTCTGCTTCACCCTCCAAGTCCTGTGGTTCTGGGGTTCAGGTATTTGAGAACAGTGCTTGGAGCAATGTCTTCCCAATTTCTGTGGGAAGTGGTGGCACGGGAGAAGGCTTTGTCTAATTTTTGACTCACACTTGCATCTGTCTTCTTTGGTAAAACCCATACTTTCTACTTTCTACTTGCTACTTTCCCATAGATGCTGTATTCCATTTCCAGGCTTTTCTGGAGGAGTGCTTTGGTGTAAGACTCTTGCTCTGAGGAGCCAGGAGGATTTTGTCAGGGGCTCTGTACCCTCTGGTTGTTTCTTCTGCCTCTGGACTCACAGGTTATTGCAGTGCATGCAACTTACTTTCTCCCTCAGTATAAAATTCCGAAATTCTTGTGATAAGCCCATGCTCCTGCCAGCAGTTATTAAAATGACATGAGATTTAGCGACAACAAGCTGGGAAATTTAGCATGGGGAGGAGATTGAAAATTGCTGCCTCTCTCTAAGTCTTTTGTGTAAGTTAACACAGTGTTAATATGGTTTTCCTGTGGCTTCTCGTCTCCTTGTGGTGAGAACTTCCTTTGATACAGATTGCTGTGTGCCTGTGCCTATGCCTGGGAGCATATTCCTCCTGCTGTGAAGTTGGAACTTTCTGTTAGGAAATGGGATGGACAGGGCTTGTTTGGTAATTGCAACAAATGACAGAAGGGTATGCACTAAACAGAAAATCCAGACAGCTCTTCAGCTGTCTCAACTCTTGAGTCAGCTTTTTTTGCAGTCAGCTCTATCATTTTCTCATATGAGTAGCTGATTTCTGTTCAGACTTTCCCACAAAGTACTCTCTAGAAGACCTCAAAGCTATTTAGGAAGAAGTTTTATTTGATCTCTAGCAGTTTCAGAAAGCTGAACCCTATTTTGCTTTGAGGATCTTTCAAATTTTAAAAAGCAAGAGAACAGTTTTAGCTGAACAGAACTGCATTATTTTTTTCTGAAATGCTGAAGCATAATGTCTTCGCTTAATTTCCAGCTGGGCTTGGGTGTTTTGCAATATGATTTGCTTCAGTTGATACCAGCCTTGAGAAATACTTTAACTAGTCAGAAACAGACTGCATTTTTAGCCTCAGTCTTGTACATCCTGGGTGGCTCTGCAGGCACTGGCTCCTGCTGCCTTGAGTATCTTTGAGCCTGAGGCAGCACTGCCAGCACTGATTCTGTACCATGGGATGTTCTGGATGTGAGGCTGCTTGGAGCTCCTGAGTGTTTCCTCTTCTTTGGCACACAGCCTGCTCCTTCCTCAGCCTTTCAAACACAACACCCACCATGGTACAGTTTGCTCCAAAACTCTGCTTTGAGTTTCTCTGGCAGTCTGCCCACAGCTTTAGATGAATTTGCTATGACTGCAGTCACAGTATTTTGACTCACTCTGTAGCAATCCAAAGAAGGTGCTTCCTGGTAGAGGTATGCAATGCAAACCCTGGAAAATATTCCTGCAATATCACATCTCTGTTTATAACTGGTAACATCCATCTTCAAATCTTCCTTGAGGAAATGATGGCAGTTAAGCTGGGCTCATGACTATAGCACATAAGGAAATTTGTCTCTCTGTTAGCAGGAGCATGCAATAAATGCTGTAAATACTATAAATGTCAAATCAGCATTATTAGTGAGAAATGGATCATTAATTGTATGAGCTTTAGGCAGTTGATTCTGAACAGCAGAGGAATACTTGAACTGTGTTAAGCTGTTCAGTCACTTTGTAAATACTGAAAACTGCTTGAATATAGTAAGCAGTATCTGCTCCATATGCTGTTCATACATTCCACAAAAAATACTTGTTCTGTGGGAACACCCTCTGTTGTTCTCTTCTGGCTGCTGACATTCCAAGCTTACTCATGCTTCAGCCCATGCTGTGGAGTGCAGGTCATTGCAAGACTTCCTCCTGAGGAGCTGTCACGAGGCACACTTCATTTTATACACCCACACAGTGTTGTAAAACCTTTGGTGTAAGTAATATCATTAATTATTCCATATGAGAGCAATACATCCCAAACCCATCTTGTCAAACAAATGCAAGGAAGGGGTCCCATACTTCCATAAAGCAGGAGCTGCTATAGAAGATGTTTGACTTCACCCTCCCAACACAGGTGGAGGTCAACCCAAGGCTCTGGAGATTCTGACAAGTGCTGGAAATGATGAGTCTTTCTTTTCTTTCATTTACTTCTATTTCATTCAAAAGTGGTGCACACTGCTGTTTTTAATTTTTTTTAACTAAGTTTTTGCAAGAAGACATATTAGGAAACACTTCTGTAACACCCAGATGGATTTCATCTCATTTGCATTCTCATCTCCAAATTTTGCAATCTGTGTTTGTTTAAAAAAATTAATTAAAAAAAGGGGAAAAACCCCTTGTCTGAGAAGGTATATCCAGGCAGTAGAGTTGCTGGCTTCACTTAGCAATGTGTAGTCACTGGGGTACTTAATATTCTGTAGTACTACTTCATTATTTGAAAAAATAGCATCCATGCTGTTGCTGGCATCCTCCTTTTTATCTTGTGGGTTGAAGTGCTATTTGCTTTCTTCCAGTCTTGCAGTAATTCCACATGCTCTTCAAAAATACATACCAGTATACATTGCTTCATTATCTCACATATTTCCATGTATCACATAGTTGCCATAGAAGTGAAGAATTTAAAATTTTTATTTCTTTTATCTTCATTCCCTTTCTTTTTCTCATCTCCACCCCAAAAGTGCAATTGCACCAAGCAAGTGATCACACAGTAGCTGTTAGTCAAGACTGGAAAACGGAATTAGATATTCTAGAGAGGATACTCCTCACACATAAAACCATAAAAATCTCCTAGCATCTTTTAATGAGCTCACTATGAAAGATTAAAACATGCATTGT
Organism: Oenanthe melanoleuca; assembly: GCF_029582105.1. Lineage (NCBI taxonomy): Eukaryota > Metazoa > Chordata > Aves > Passeriformes > Muscicapidae > Oenanthe > Oenanthe melanoleuca. The sequence continues at coordinate 26,119,856 of NC_079340.1, read as the reverse complement.
GACACATGACAGAGCAGAAGAGATCAACAATACAATTGAAATCTTAACTCTGTGCCAACAGGGAGTTGTTAACTTCAGTTAAGCACCTTTGCCTTAGAAATGGATAAAGCAAGCAACTTTTAAAATTTTTTTTAATCTTTAGGTAATTTTTGTCTTAAATCACTTACCTCTTTCAGCAGAGTCTCAGTTGTTGCTTCTGTAATCTCCTTAGCACTGTTGTTAGTTTCCTGCTCTTTGCTATTCGATCTGCTTACTCAACCATCTTTTATACTGTGACAGCTACACCCTCATGTAATAATAACTTGTTTTTAGGCAGTGCATTCACCTCAGTGAGTTACCCAGCCTACTTACAGCCTTACAAACCTTAAAACACTGTTTTAATGGGATCCTGTCTACCCTTCAGCTGTCTAATCTATTAGTGGTATTTGTTCTGTGATTTCAAGATCACTTCCAGTGTGGCTTCAAGGATCCATAGCAAATGATACAGATTTACTATAGATCAATATGGTAAAGAATTTCAGTCTGAAATTTATTTTTCCCATTAAATTGAAATGATTCACAAGTGGACTTTCTCAATGAATCCACTTTGACAGTGGAATTTCCATATGCTTGTCAGACATTGAAACTTTTCTAATGGAGGTTCAGTGCCCAGACTTAGAGAGAGTTTAAAATTGAAGTAAATTACCTTTTCATCCAGAGCCCTTGTGATTCTTGTTTCTTTTGACCTTAAGACAATGCATTTAAGTGACTGCCAGCTACATGGACTTTTACCAGAGTTTGGGGAAAGTCCCTCTGGGTTCTCCCCCAGTTTGCATGGCCAGAAGCTTGAGCAGTTGCCTGTTGCTGCAGAGGTTGTTATTCTTTTAAAGAAAGTCTCTCAGAGAGATCTTGCTGTTAAGTTTAATACCCTTTTGATGAAGTCCAGCTAGAGATTGTCCAAGAGCAGCTAATGCATCTTTTCCTGCTCATCAGCAGCTCTCTGTGCTGCCACAGGGCTCGTGCAGAGCACTGAGCTTCTGTGGAAGCGTGGTTAGATTTCATCTTGCAACACTTCTGTTTGCTCAATTACTCTTTTCATTCCTTGCTGACCTTTTCCCAAGTCAAATGATTTTTTTTTTTTTTTTTAATCAGAAATTTTAGAGTAAAACTTGTCATCCCCTGGATATAAATCTTGATACAGACATACATCATAAGGAAAAAAAATTATTTTTGCTGATTGCCTAATAGTTAGGTAACACATGATCCTGTTTTGTTAATTCTGTCTGCTGATTTGGATCACTGTCATCTGTTGCATCCTTTAACTTTCCTGCAAGCTCCTCAGTTTCAGTATGGACCCTTTCAGTGAATGTCAGGCCAAAAACATTGAACTTTTTTGTTTGATCTAGGTATTCTGGTATTATAAGGATCAGCCATGTTTTGATAGAGGAAATTAGACAAATATATGTTAGTTAAAGACACATAAAAACACATAACTATAGCTTTTTTTAGAGCTTAACATCCTTCTGAAGCTATCATGGTAAGAAATGTGTTACATAGTACTATAAAATATGCAAACAACTGACATACAAGAAAAAATGAAGTCAGTGGGAATTGGCATTATTGAAGATGATAAAACAATTCAGAGGTGTAATACAGAATAACTTTTGCCTTTTTATTTTCTGGCACAAAATAAAAGGCCACCTTCTTGTGGCCATCCTTAGAGCACTTTTTGTTTCTGTCTTCTGACTGAAACATCCCTGTGTTTTGGTATGGTCAGACAGTAAAGCTGGACAATTTCCTTCTCTGACACTTCTGTCAAAACTGTGTCCCCTCTGCAATGAGTAGCACTTTAAAAACATTCTCTGACAGCACCTCTGATGCATTAGCTGGAACTCACCTGAGGTGCATATTTGGGTTTTAACAGTAAATAAATGCTTCCTAATTAGTTATGGCTAATATGCAAGTGTAAACACTTAGTTAAGGGCAGTCAGTTTTGAAGGTTATATGTGGTTCCCAAAAACAAGAGTGTTTCCAAATCTGTGTGGTCTCTGTCCTTACTGTTAGCTGTTTAGAGGATGATTTATATTGCTTACTAGCTCTTGCAGAAAACCTATGAAGCTTTACAAACAGGAAATGTTCATTTTGTGCTAGAAAGGAGCTGTTAGTGAACACTGAAATATTGTGACTAATACTGCAACCATCCTCTTTGCAATTTATTTCAGGGACTTCACTGTGTTGCACACTTCCATTGCAAAGTGCAAGTGAGAACACTCAGCAAGGATTACTGTGTGCCTAGCACTGGCACAGAGATAAATGCATCTCCACCTACAGTAGCCAGTATCTTAAAATCACAATTATCCACATAGGGCAAAACTGCATCTAAATACATACCTGATCCAGTTGCTGAATATCTCTAATTCAGATGCCTGTTCTCAGGACCATTCCATAGCAATCTGCATCTGAGCAGTCTGTAACCATCTGCTGTGTGCAATCTTGCATGAGCACAGTTTTTGGAAGCTGGCCTCACTGAAGATTTGCCTCTTAGGTAGTTTCCAAACCCATTGTTTTGTCATTTTAAAGTGCATATATATTATCTTCTGTCGTGTTACTTAGATATATAATTCTGCATTGCAGCAATAGGCAGACCAAGCACAGGCCACTGAGTCCAGCTGGGGAGGAAATGCACAAATAAATCCTGTGACAGACTTCTTGCTGGCATTGTACTTAGCCCCAGAACTGTGCTGATAGCATGTGCTGCTTTCCCCTTTGCTTGGTGCATCCCCACTCTGCAGAAGGAGGACTTTGCTCTGTTTACTATATACTCACCATTTTGCTCTTACCTGGGAGGAGGGCACAGGTAAAGTGCTCACATGTGACACTAGGAATAAAATAAAACTCTGAACTAAGTCTCTCTCACACATAACATTATGACCTTTATGGGTCTCATCCAACTTGAGATATTCCATAATTCTATGTGACTGCCCATTTCAGAACTTCAAGGGGGCAGTGCAAATCAGAGCAGTAACTTTCTCTTCTTCCTGAACTGTAGAAAAAAAGTGACAAAAGTCAGAAAATACATGTAAAAGATCAGAAGGAAGGTAGAAAACCATCTCCTCCACCTATTTAGAGTCAGAGTGAATCAATGGAATAGGAGAAGACAGAAACTGCATTTTATTATTTGCACAATGGTGAGGGTTTGTGGCTGGAAAGGTGATTGATGCCAGGGTTTCTGGGACCTTTCTGCTGCCAGCCAAGGTTCAGCTGGTTGTGCAGGGCTCAGACCATCCCTGCTGCTCAGCCTCAGCTAATGCCCACTGTAATGAGGGGGTCTCCCCACCACCCACATTCTCCAGACACTGAAGTAACAGAAATAAAGCCTGTACGTGTGTCTTGTCATGGGGAAGGCTCTGGAGGAACCAGTAATTCCTGAACTGTCATGTGCTAGACTTTGATAATTATTGTCAATATTTCTGCATGTGAAAAATGGGATATTTGCCCTGGCCTTGCTTTTACCCATCAGGAAAAGATGACAAATTCCAAAATAGTGATCAAACTTTTGAATTTTCGCCCAGGATTTCCAGATAGGGAGAAAAAAAAAAAAAAAAAAGATAATATTTGTTTCAGAGAGTGAGTTTTCCTCCACAAAAGAGAGGAAAAATAAGATGAGAGGATGAATGAAGCTGTTTCTGATTGTCTTTAGTTGTCACTGATGTCTTGCTTGCAGATGTTTCTGTGTTGGTTCAGGTTGCTGTCCATCATTACTCAAGGAAATTATTTCATAGGGATTTTAATCGCTTGTTTTGGTTTGATATTCTGGAAATTCTTTTTCTGTACAGCAAAGAGAAGCCTGGGGCTGACAATCCTCTTGCATAAAAAGCAGCTGTTTCTTGTATTACCTCTAGGCACTTTACTTTCAGGACTATTAATGGGTAAAACATTGGTGGCAATTTCCAGCTGCCACAAAGTGCTTAATTTTCCATCACCACAAGATATTTAACTGATCATCAGCCAACTGATATTCAACAAGCAATACATGTTTATCTGCTGAATTACAGCCCATTGGGCTGTTCAAGGACAAATCTGTGGTTTAACTCTGTGCATAAGTGTTCACTGTGGGGTAATAAATAATTAATGTATTATTAGCACTGATCAGTAGCTCTGTTTGTTCTGTGACAAATTGGAAGGGAAGTGGTTGGATATGGTGCTTCATTTCCTCTTCAGCCTTGCAGTCATTCAGGTCTCAGTGAATTCTGCTAGAAGTTAAACAGCTCCACTAAACAGGAAACTTGTCTTTGCTCTCTCACAATTTAAGGTCAGCAGCAATGCAGTAAGTTCAACTTAACTTTTCTATTGTGTACTTGTTGGTCAATAGGACAAAATCAACAAATACATCAATGCATACAGCTCTCACAATCCAGCAGTGAGCTGACCTTAACTTCTAGCCTTTTCCAAGGAATTCACTGGATTAAATACTGGAGTTACTAACTGGATGCCAGAGAAGTTTCTGCACTGATAACAGCAATGTTCTCCTGGTGCACCAGCATGGGTTCCTGCTCACCCTCAGCTCTCCTGGGGAATCTACCTGGTATTTATATTTCTCTGAAGAGTGCTAGGAAAGACCTGAAGGAACTTTTCACACTCCTTTTCTTCAGAGAAAAAGGTTTGATATTGTGTTCCCTGCTTACAAACACTTGCCAAATATGATACTGTAATTAAACTTGCTCCTTTTTCCAGTTTGTGATTTCCCCAGATTTGTATACTCAAATAAGTTTGTCTCCAATCAAAACACATCTGAGGAACCTTTGTCTGATTTTCAGTCCTCAGAGACTAAGAAATTTTGAATTCCACATAAGAGTGATGTTCCTAGATATGCTTTTATTGCTTCCTACTTGAAGAATGATACTAGCTAGTTATGGATTGGCAATTAATTATTGTGGACTAAAATCACAGCTGCATTTGGGACAAAGCTGGAATGCATTTATTGGAAACAAAATGTACTTTTAGCAGAAAATGATTTGTCAAATACCAAAGCCAGCTTGAGACTGCTGAATTTTTGCTGCATTTTTGCTGCATTTTGGTTCAGGTTTGTTGGTTAAGGTTTTTTACTTAAAGTATGTTCTTATGTGGCCTATCTGCATGATGCTCTCCTGCTGTGTGAAGGAAATGTTAAACCATGGGGCCATATCTGTTAATTAAATAGGGAAAGATGTCTGAGTCAAAAGCACTTACTGTGAATCTGAAACTGCAATGAAATCCCTTTGTACTGTAGGCATTCAATGAGGTGATTTTTATGGCTGTATACACTTGGAATTAACCAACAGGATGTTTCCCATCACAATTGTAGCTGGAGGGGTGGTTGCAGGACTTGTGAACCACCTACAGGTATATTTTGAGGTGGTAGCTAAATGTTCTGTCACCAGTGAGGCTGGGATCAATGCCTCTAAATCAGATCCAGGCAGTTCTGACAAAATGGCCTGGTTACCTTAAACACTTCTCAGAATAACCTATTGTTTTGCCTTTTTACTCCAGGACATTATGAGATTGCTGGGTTAGGAAGAGGTGCTGCTGTTGAGGATAGGCAAGCAGCAAAAGCTGAGTGAAGTACAAAGAGTTTATAATCCAACCAGCTGTGGCAGCAGCACGGATTACTGGCCTGGTGCCAGTCCTGTGTGCCTCAGGCAGTTCATCAGCCAATATTTGGGCTGTCCCCTTCCTGGCATTCTAGGAAAATGATTTTTGAATGCCTGTTGTCCTTCCCTCCACTAACAAGCAAAGGAAATTCAACAGAGATCTGTCTGTCCTTCCTGGGACTGTTCCATTGAATTACAAACCTTGCCAGAAGACTCTCAGCAGGTCTACAGTAGCTGCTGAAGACTGCCCTGAGGTAGTCCAAAACTGGAAATAATAGTGAGGACATCATGCCTTATCCAAGCTCATTATCCCAGTTGCTCTGAAGGAAGAAAACACATTTAGAAAGGCTGCTGAGAAGATGGGAGAGATGTGGCATCAGAACAGGAGCTGTACATCCCAAGCAGACTGCTTTTGGTGCTATTGATGGGTGTGAGGGGGAAACTTGTTTCCCCATCTGACAAGTAAAATTGTGAAGTGGTTGAAAATCTCTCCTAGGTAAAAGTACTGAAAAAATTAGAGTTTACTCTGGTGAAGGACCACTGATACAGTAACTTCAAAATATTTGCTTGGTTTTTTTTTTTCCCTTCTGCTTTTCTTTACATATTGGGAAATAGTCACTTGCAGGATTGAGGGTTCAGGTTTATTTGCATCATGCATTCCAAATCTCAGATATGCAATATAATAGTTGTGCTCCTTTTGTTGCTGAAGGTATAAACCACTGGTGATGCTTACAGGTGCAGCCTACCCATCCCCAGTGGGATCAACAACACTGAAAAAATATCTGTTATGTCTGTGAAATTCCTGAGTGCTGTGGTTGCTTTAGAAACAGGCCATGTACCCAGAGAGGAGCTGAAACTGCATTGTTGCCCTTCACACAAGTGAGCAGCCCAGGTCTGGCTGGCTGTGAGGGGAGGAGGCTCCAGGTACAAAGGGAAGGACTGACACCCACTGAGGCACAGTGGCACACCTGGCACAAGTGTGGGGGAAAAAATGTTGATGTAAGCTTCCTGCTGGGTTGTTAACCTTTGAGTTTTATTTTATGTTAGCTGTGGATACTTGTGATTTGTTACTGTGTGTCACCAGCTACATAATAAATCGTGTATCAGAACCCTTGAATTTATTGTACTGATTTTCTGTATGCATGGGTTTTCTCTTTCCAATACAGATAAAATAAATGCAAAATTTGCAAGTTTTCTCGATTCACAACTCATTCTCAGAAGTATCAGATCAATGTACCTATTTTTCCTTGATTAATATTCTGTTGTTCCAGTAACAGTCCCCTCTACTGGAATGAGTGCATTTTGATATGACCCCTGCTATGACTGCTCATGACATTCTTTATATGTCAGTTTTTCACAGTTGGTAAAGGGAAGACTAAGTCTTCCAAATGAATAAGTTACTGGTCTTAGAGTGCTTTGAAGTATTCACTGTAAGGTGCTAGCAAAGAAGTGTTGGGCATGGAGACAGTGAGAAGTGCTCAGAATGTTCTTATCAGTGCTGAATAATCACCATATGAATTTATAGTGCTGGGCAAATATTTCAGGGTGATAAGACATCTGTTTTAGCATTAGACCTTTGCTTTAGCATTAGACCTCAGCTTTAGTGCTCTCCAAGCTGTAGGATCTACATGCCCCACTTCCTACCATGCCTTACTGCATCATGTGCACTCTGCAGATGTGCTTATGGAAAAGCAGGATGAAATTCAAACCTGCAAGATCTTCTCAAAACACATTTCAGGGCCATGTTACTGACAAATCTGTGCTGCCTATTGTGGATTGTCTTTTTATGATAAAGTTAATTTAATATACATCCAGAATGTCTGTGTCTGAGGCGTGCTGATGTGCTTGCTCCCAGAAGAAAATGCTGGTGTTATTTTTCTGCTAGGAGCAGGTGAGTGTAAGCAGAAGAGCAACAGGGTGGGATCCCTTCCAGTGGATGCTTTGTGTAAATTCTCAGCGAGAGCTGGTCTGTGGGAGGAGGGTGTTAATGTGGATGGGACCACCTGCAGAGAAAATTTAGCAAGGAAGGAGGCACAGGCTGCCAAGAAGAGATCTGGGAAGCCTCGGGACTGGTTACACCCCCGGGCAGCAGTTTGCATTGCAGGTGGCTTCATACTATGGAATCTCACAATGTTTCTCTTAGAATCTTATACCCAATAGGTTCTAATATAGCTGTGAGGTTCTAATACCTGTCAGAACCAGAGCATATCTAAGAAAATTGTTTTTAAAGAGGTATGGTCTAGCTTTTCCCTGTAACAAGAAAGTTAAGAAAAATGTATTGGAAAGAAGGGCTGGTCTCTGCTTCTCAGTGCAGTATGGCTTCAGATGGAGCTCAGGGCACTTTTCTCAGCCTTGTGTGCCTGACTGCCAGGCTGCAAGACTTACTATTTATTTCTTTGGAGCCACTGAACTTGACCTCTGTAGGGCTGCAGTGATATGCTACATGAAAGGGCCATGTGTCCAGTAAATCAATAGCTTCTTTTTCCTCTGCACCTGTGAGCTGGGAATAACTTGAAAAAACTGACAAAATGTCATGGATTTACAGAATAAAGACATGAAGTTGGTATTTAAATGAGGATTAAAACTGGGGAGTTTCTGTACATGGCATCTGATCTGGGACATGGCCCGTGTTTATGTTGTGTAATTTATTGCCAATTCTGGCAGCACATGCAGTGTTTACCTCAGTGTGCCACAGAGCTGAGATCCCCCTACAGAAAAGCTTTCAGCCCTGATGTGCTTCACTCCTAGCAGGGGCTGCACAAGGTGGGCATGTCAGGTCAGACCCAGGCTGGCATCTCTGCAGCAGGATTATGTGCATGTCCCCCAGCAAACACCTACTGAGGCTTCATTCTGAAGTTTGCATTTGAAATTGTGAGATCCCAGCACAGGGTATGAGGAATTAATTAATTTTGACTTGACAGTCTCTGTACCTGCTCCTTCTTCTTCACTATTGGACATGGACAGGACAGGAATCACAGTGCCAACAGCAATGCTTTTTTAGGAATAGTAATGATTGATTGTCCACAATGGAAGGTACCAGCTTGCATTATGGCATACTTGCTCATTTTGTGTTAGATTTGACTCATTCTTTCACTGGCAGTTTTTGTTGGGACCTCTTCTGAATTGTTTTTTCATCTGCAGTGACTGTCAAATAAAGGCCACCCAGGTTAATGCTTTTTACCATTCACAAATGAGAAGTGAACCTGTATTTAATGAACAAAATATTGTGTAAAGTGTGTCACTGTACTGGCAACAAGTGCTGCAACCTGTGCTGTTATCATCCTCATGCCTGTGTGTTAATTTCTCTCCTAGTTCTTGTCATGACCTCTGTGACCCTGTGCTTCAGCACTGCAGTGCCAAACTCTGGGAAGGAAAGCATGCAAAAATTAATGTCTCATTAGAGCTCATCCAAATGGAAGGGAGAACTGGGACAAAACCCAACTGGAATCTTTGTGGAGTTAAATGTTGGGTTCTAAACAGATTATCTGCATCCTCTCTAAATAACCTCCCTGTCCCTATGTTTCCATGGCCAGACTTGTGTTTGGCTTTCAGATGCAGAGATCAAGGCAAGCATCTTCATGCCCTGACAGCTGGAAAAGATCCATCATTTTATTCCATCTGAAATGATTAAGTCTATCAAACTTCATCTTGTGCTAAAATCCTCAGCAATCATTGCATTTTCTGACACAGGCAACATAAATAGTGTTTAGTAGAATAAGTAGTGATGAGCCATATGTAGGTTAGGGAAAAGGGAGGTGGATATTTTTATGCAAACTATTTAGGATGGACAGCTTTTCCTTTCTTAAGGTGCAGTACTTCTGGAGCTGAAACCTGTTCTTATGTTGCTGCCTTCTCCAGCACACAGACCTTTCCACAGCCACCTCTGGCAGCAGTTTTTCACTTGTGTTTTTGGCACTAAACCAGTTCAGGACTGCAGGGAGATGGTGATGCAGAGCAGAACAGGCAGGAGGGCTGCCCGAGCCGCACTCAGTACGGGAACACGGGCAGGAGATTCGTGTGCCACAGGCTCCATCCCACGGCCAGCAGCCTGGGAATTCTCAGGCGCATTTCACAGCTGCTGGAATCCTACAAGGCTGGTTCCGAAGCCACGCTTCTTGCATAACCAGAAAGGAATTAATCAACCTGCCAAGGAAGCTGGGTTCAAGGCTTTCTGCACAAAATAGCCGCGGCAGGAATGCAGTGAATGAAAAGCCAGGCAAAAGAAACAGGCTTTGGAGAAGGACAATAATTTGAAAAGGCAAAGCCGCTTGGCGGGTGCTGAAACATGGGGTGACAGTGGGAGAGGGCAGAGGGAACGGAGGGAACGCGGGCGAAGAGCCTGCAGGGCGATTATCCGGGATCGGAATGTGCCGCGGGGCACCGGACAGACACCGGACAGACAGCTGCGGGACACCGGACAGACACCGGACAGACAGCGCGGGGCACCGGACAGACAGCGGACAGACAGCACGGGGCACCGGACAGACAGACACCGGCGGGACACCGGACAGACACCGGACAGACAGCACGGGGCACCGGACAGACAGACACCGGACAGACAGACACCGGGCAGACACCGGACAGACGGACAGCGCGGAGCGGAGCCGGCCGTGCCCGCAGCGCCCTCTGCTGTGCGCGGCCGGGAACGGCGCCCGCGGGCTGAGAGCGCGCCTGGCGGAGCGAAAGGAGCCCGTGGAAATGGACTGAAATGTGTTTGTTTTACCGCTGAATGCACGTTCTAACTCAGCATTATCTTCATTACAACGAGCTTTTACCAAGGACAGTGAGCTGGAAATCCTTCACAGAATTATTCAGGAGGCTCCCTCTACAAACAGCAACAATTCTGTAATGCGCTTACTTCAGTATGTGCAAACACAGGTACACCCACGGTATTCGTTAATTGGAAGTGTAACAATTATAGTCATTCTTCCCTCTTTCACATTTAGGACGGGAAGTTTAATGGAAAAGTTCTAAAAATGTTTCTGACACTCAGGTTTTTTTCAAAATTATTCTAGTAACTAATGGAAGTAGAGAGCCTACTGTTACACTTGTTGGGGAATTGTTTCATGTCCTGATATTTCCTGATACTTTTATAAATCACGATATCCCTTTCCAGTGGTTTTGTCTTGCTGTTGTTACTCAGGTACAGCCCTAACACCTGGAGCCTGCTGTATCTGCCACTGGCTATGTGTTCAAGGAAGTGTGAAGCTCATTAGCTTGTTTTCCAGCCTTAGCTGTGCTCGATATGCACCCACACCGTGAAACCATCCAGCACTGAGCCTGTCCAGTCAGCAAGACATCCTACTCCTACAGCGTGCTCCACTTAATCCAACCAATCAATACTGACAACGCTGAGAATCAGGAAAGAAATGTCAGGTAATTAACTCTGAGCACCTTCTAATTACTGCTACATGAAAAGCACCCTTTCCTGCCACCCTTGATATGTTAGGTTGGGTTTTGCTTTGTTTGAAGACTTCACAGAACAAATGGGGACTTTGCAAGGCCAGGCCTGGAGGGGAGTTTGGTATCACACAGACTAACAGGGAAGGGGGACCCTGAAGGGAAATGTGGATTGAAAAATGCTGAGTTTGCACATCTCTATATTCTCTTTAGAAACAAGTCCTATTGCCATCACAACTTTTTAAAAGGAGAAGTTGGCAGAATACATAACCCAAGGGTTTTCACTAGTTTGCCAGCAGAGACTTGGGAGAAGCAAATCTGCTTTGGGATTTTCCAGTATTTGAGGCACAAAGCTCATGGAATGTTTTATTTATCTGGTAAAACCGTGCACAAGGATTTTTTGTGGCTTTCCTTTTTCCTCTGTAAAATAAACATCTTTAGTAAAGAAGTCCAGGTCCAAACAGCATTGGGAAAAGTTACGAAGTACAGCTGGGCTGCATTTTATAATAAAACAGCAGAAAATCCAATCACAAAGAGTAGGTGGAAGATGATATCTGCAAGAGAAACACAGGCTGTGTGTGAGTACTTCCCTGTCAGCTCCCTTTCACCTTCTCTTCCCACCCTGTTCAATAAAACTGCACACCCTAAAGGGCTCTGTCAACATATCAAATGTTGACAAATAGACTTTCAAAGGTGTGTTTCAAAGCCTTTCCAATCAGAAATGCTTTCAGACTCCCCTATTAACCCAGTAAAACATGATTGCTCCTTTTTGGGAACAGGGTGTGCCAATTAGAGAAAGCACTGTTCAGTATTGGAAGTTATTGCTATGATTTTATTGTCCAGTGTGAGGGATGTACCAAAAGAAGGGAAACAAAGTATATAACACTGGGAAATAAAATCTCATTTTGAAATGTACACTCTTCTGTCAAATTTACTGATATTTCAGGTTTTTACTTTGAGCTATGGATTTTATGTTGACAAAGACACTCGAAATCCACATCTGGGATTGATACTTTCATTGTCATGCATTGCTGTTTACCTGAGAGTGTGTAAAATCTGGATAAACCTTTGCCTGTATAAAAGAGGAGGAAAAAGATTACATCAAGATGATGTTTAAAATAGGGCAAAGTGGACCAGCATGCTTTGTAAAAGCAGAACAGAAAACATTTGTCACATTTTGAAGTTCTGAATATTACTTCCTCTTAGATTTACTTGGGTTTGGTTTGAAGTTATAAAAGGATCCTCAGTCCTTTTACCTTCTAATATCAATGGGGGTTTACTGGTGCAACATAATGGATTATAATAATTTTACTCTATATGTATTTGTAATTTTAAACTGGCTTTTAGATTGGTGTGGATACAGTTGACAAGCTAGTATAAAGGGCTCTAGTGAAAACATAATTTGTTCCAAGGTCTCGTTTCAAAAGATGAACCAGCTCAGAGAGAAGTCCTTGGTGCCTGCAGGCTGTTCTACAGCGGGGAAGGCTGGTGGCAGTGCTGTCAGCGAGTCAGGAGGGACAGGCACAAAGCATCTCCTCTGCACATGAAGGTGGTGTGGGTGTGCTGAAGGACAGACCCAGTGTAAAGAAACACTTCCCTGCTGCTCCTGACCTCTGTCCCAGTCCTGTGCAAGCTGCCAGAGCGTGTCTGAGCTGCTGCTGAGGGCACAGGCAGGTGAGCAGAGCTTTCACTGCAGCTCGGTGTGCAGTGGTTTGGCCATTTATCATAAATGCCACAGGGGTGCCTTGACTCACTCGGCAAGTGAAGAGAATTTCACTGAGCTCTTCTGCCAGAGTCGGAGGGGAGCAACTCCTGTTCTAGACTGCTGCTGGCCTGAGGGAAAGGGGTCTGGCAGAGGGTTTGGCTGCCCCTGCTTGCTCCTATGCTGGCAGCATCTTTGCTTCCCAGAGGGAGGAGCACTCACTGCGCACGGTGATCTCCGCCACCAAAACGCCGCCGGCTTGTTCCGCCCGCTGCTTGCGCTTGTCACACGTCTCGAGAGAGCAGAGAGAAAGCCATGTACACCAGAATAATTAAAAGTTACCAAAAAATCCACAATTGGGCACAATTCTTATGTTTCCAACCAAGGAAATAGCTGCATATTTTCTAGGAACTTTTTTTTTCCTGTCTGTAATTATTGGGGGTTTTAGTGCAGGAGAGATTTAAGGAGAGTCTTTACAGCTCATTTCTGAAGATTTTGGTGGGCTGCCTTTCCCACCCTGCCTTAAACAAAACTCCTGTCAAGAAGGGGGAAACTGAGCTACATCTGTTTAACCCTTGACCTCTGTGAAGGCTTGTGTGGTTGTTTATTGCTAATGATAATTGTTGCCCATTGGGTAGAAACAGGAAAAACAGATCCTTTCCATACAGATCAGCTCATGTCCATCACTAATGATGCCTGTCACAGCTGACAAAGTCTGTATTGCAGGCAGTGCTCTGCAGATTAAAGGTCCTTGTGCATCTCCTGACCTTTGCAGATCCCCAGCTGTGGGCATTTTTATTACAAACTCAGCATGTGGTAATGCTGGTTATGAGTTGCTTGTAAGCACAGACCACCAGCTTGGATCAGCCTTAATTGCAGGAGACCACCAGCTGCAGCTTCCAGTGGGAAGTGGACTCAAGAGGTGTCGCCTGATGGAACAATTATCCTGCACTGGAGGGTGAGGTGGGAATTCCACAGTTCCTGAAAGGATGATGTAGGTGTTTGACAGTACTGCCAAAGAGGCACATATGAAGTAATGGGTTTGTGTTTTCTTTTAACTCTGGTCTGTGGCTAGATAAAAAGTTGAAGAAATCTTGGAAAACAACAAGATCTAAGAGTTTTTTCTGTTGCCTTTGAAACTTACAATTTCTAGCAATGCGTTTTTGTCAAACATGCTAATTTTGTACAAGTCAGTTCCCCCTGCTTAGCACTGAGGCTGTATAATACAAAATGCTGCCTTAATTTGGCTCTTGACTGAGAAAGGGGTTAGAAAGAAAAATTTGGCTCACCAGGAATGATGCTTTCTCTTCTCCAGCAAGAAACATTTGTTATTGAAATGACAGCATGTTAGCCAAGGAGTATTTTGGACTTTCTTTTCAGGTTAAATAAAATTTGATTTCATTGCATGAGAGAAAGAATGGCAGAGCTCTGACTTGGTGGAGGGTGGAGAGAGAAGTCTTTAAAGCAAGATATTTTATGGGCACCTGCCCTTGTTAAATTATGTGCCTGTACAGCACCCTCACCATATTCCCATCTAAGGAGACAGGAATCCTCTCTTCTACCTCAGTTCCTGCTCCAGAGACAATTTATGTGTTTTATGCAGAGTAGGATGTCTGCAAGAACAATAACTTACTGCAGATGGCAGGGAGGACTTTCCTTGGGAAGGGGAACTTGAGACAGGTGCTCCCACTGCCCCCAGGGTGCTCTTAGCACCGAGGTACTTGGTAAAACAGAAAAAGCTCAACTTTCTCCTTTTTTCCAGGCTTGTGTTTAACTGCAGCTGTTTGTCAGGCAGGACTCTAGCCCGGGATATTGGCAGGAGCTGAGTTTTTCAATGGCTGCCTTATTTCTCAGTATGTTTGAACAAGTTTCCCAAGGGCTGTGGCACGACAGGGGCGTGGGAGCACAGCTGGCCGCTCACAGTGCCCTGGCTCTGCAGCTGGCGTGCCCTGGGGAAGGGCTGGCCATGCTGTCTGAGCTGTGTTTGCCCCAGGGAGGCCTTACCACGGGGCAGGAGAACTTCTCGCTGTCGCAGACGTGCGTCTCGCAGTGCAGCCACACCTTGGACAGCTTGGGGATGTTGCGGAAGCGGAAGGCGTTGAACTGGAACGTGGCCCGGTTCGTTTTCCCGTTCTCGTGCACCAGGATGGAGTAGTCCGTGGCACAGCTGTGTGGTGTGTGGAGAAGCAGTGTCAGAGCCCCCGTGGCCTCAGTGAAACATCTCCTGAGGTGACAGTCTGGTGAAAGCATTTGCCCTGCTGTGGGCCAGCTTTTCCTTTGCTCCCCGATAGCCCAAAACCAACTTTCCAATCCTCAGGGCTGGGCTGAGTACAGGGGCTCCCCTGGGTCCCACCAGCACCTACCCCTTGGTGATCAAAGGCCAGTGGATCTGGTAGAAATACTCTGAGGAGGGAGTTGCCCAGCAGTTGTTGAGAACGACCTTAAACCTGCAGAGATACAAACCCCAGATTAGTGAGGAATGTCCCAGTTTCCAATTTACTGCTCATTCCTCCTTCCTTTGCCTACCTGTCACTTAAGCCCTTGGCTTCCACTCCAGCAAATATGTCAGAACCAATTTCTGATGTTTCAACGACAAAGGGGGCTTCCTTTATACTTGAGAACTTGGCATTCTTTGAAAGACAAAGACAAAGCATCATGTATTACTCATACACGCAAAGCAAGGCATGATCCAACTTCAGACACCACTGCAGAGATTGGCCCCTGAAATCTGGATTCTTATAACCTGCAGCTTCCAAACTCTACAGCAGTAGTAGGACTACAGCAAACCCAAGATGATGTTTAAAAATATTTTTGTTAATATTTGGTGTATAATGATGATCAGTGACAGAACTTGATGCTGTTTGGGTTGAACATGAGCATGTGGTTCTCAGGTGAAAAACTTTTGTTACAAATACACTGAAATGCCTACCTTAAATCCTGATGCTTCTTGTTGGGTAAGATGGTAACAAAGCTAGCACCAGAATTATAGAAAGAGTATCAGGTTTAGTCCCAGCAATGGATTACCATTAGTGGTAATTATTCCTTTTACCTGGCCTATAATTTTAACACAATATGTTCCTAGTTGTGATTTTTCTAGCTATGCTAGAATAGAGAGGCTGGTTTGGTGCTTCTTACTGTGCTTTTGTGGGGAAAAGATTCCAGGATTAGGAGTTGGCTGCTCCAGCAGTGCAGTGGAGCTACAGAGAGGAGAGGGATGCTTCAAAAGATCTGCCTGATTTCAAGGGACAACGTTTTGTTGCAAAAAAAAAAAAAAAAATCCAGCATGACCTAACGATCTGTAGGGTACATGAGATATGTGTCAGGTGAGAGGACCAGGGAGAAATCTGCAAGAGAAATGCAGGGAGCTTTGCTGTATCTGTAGAGGCCATGCAAGGCCAGGAGTACGTGCAGATTCATGCTGCTCTTGCAGTGGGACTACAAAAAAGTTTTGATTTTTCTTATAAAATCTGTCAGCAGGTTAGAAATGTACCTCTCAGCAGAAAAATGCCTGAATTGAGGGATTAAAAGAACAGTTGGCATGTGTCTGCTCTGTTCACTTTAAGTATATCCCTGTTAATCAGCAGAAAGAAGAACCCCTGCCAATCCCACTGCAATTATCTGTTCCAGGCTAGTAAAGTGCTCCATGACACATAAAAGTCAGGAGCAGCAGCTCTGTTTTCTCCAGCTCTTTGGCTGAAGCCTTTGTAAGGTAAAGGTGAAGGTGTGAGTGACAAAGGGCACTTACAGAGTAGAAGTTGAGGGACAGCTGGCTTTCAAATGAGCCGGAGCTCCCGTTCTTCACATGGACAGTGGCCACCCTGGGGACAGGACAAAATCCTGCATGAGTGAGGCATGGTGATGAGGACAGGGTGAGACACACTCCCAGAAGAGGATGTACCTTTGATCAAAGGCAGCCTGGTTCACCAGGTAGTTGGCATTGTATGTGCAGGTGAATGAGTAATTCACAGGCTGGCTCTTCACAATCACTGAGGAGTCATTGGAGACAATGGAGTTATAGAAGTGATACAGGGGATTCTTGAACTGTAGATGGTGAGACAGAGAAATATGGGCAGTATTGAGTCGTTGAGGCATCAGGGATGTTCTTTGAAACGTGAACACTCTGGTGTCAAAACAGCCTCCCCAAGGAAACACAGTTTGGTAGCTCTTTATATGCTGTGCTGCCTTACTAAACATAAGTTCTGTGTAATACAGGTGCCAGTGAACAGCACAATAATATCACTAAGCCTGAGTGTATTTTGCCTGGAACTGTAAAGCACAGCTGTGTGATTCTTCCTTCTCCTTGATACTGCAATTTACCTCCTTCTTCCATTGGTACCTAAAGCTTACTTCAAGCTGAAGAGGACAGGACTCTCCCAAGTGAGTCCAGCCACTTCCTGAGTCAAATACTGACCTTCAAAATCTTACCTCTGACTGTGTCCCACAGTATGATTTGTTTTTAGGTGACAGGTCTGGGATGGTGAATTGGTAATATCCTGAATCGTGGATCCCATTGTAGCAAATGCCTCCAAGTGCCAGCTGATTAACCTCCCATCCATAAGGACACTCTGGAATTCTGGTAATGATGGTTTTAGGATAGCAGTATACCAGAATTACATCTGAAAGGAAAGTGATGCACTTAGAGTTATTCAGTGGTAGTTTCCATTCAAAGAGGTGGGTCTGCCCACTTACTTTCCATTGGGCTTAACTTCCTGTGAACAGGGGGTGTGCTGGAAGATCCCCTAATGAGAGCAGCTTTTGCTATACTAAACTGACCTTCAGGTTGTTAAATTCTGTCCTCTTTGGAAGAGTTTGGCCTTTGCCTTCTAATCAATGCAGAACTTTGTGTAAATTTTTTATCTTTCTGGAATAGCTGATTGAAAAGTAGAGACACTGCCGAAAAACCTGAAGTAAAAAAGGACTGCACTAAAAATATCTTATTAACTTATGCTGCAGAGCTGTCTTCTGTAACACCACTGACTCTGTAAAAATAATATTGGTGAGATTGTTTGGTAGCTTTGTAGATCTACACTGTTTTGTACTGGTGTGTAGATCTTGGCCACAATAGATATTCTGCCTTTTCTCTTCTTGGACTGGCGCTGCAGTTCCAGCACAAACTGAATTTCTCCAATTGTCAAGTCAAAAGCCAAGATTTAAAAATGAACTGAAGAACCCAGGCCTGCTAATAACAATAGGAAATGACCCAAACTCCCAGCCCTGTTAAAGCAGTGCTGTGTGTTTCCAGACATGATGATTGCTAATATAGACATGAATGCTGAACATCCTAACAGACAGACTGATTGCTTCATGATAGCAGAGTTGGATATTTTTCACAGGCAGAACTAATTTGAACATCTGATGGAAATTTTAAGGGCAAATATTGACTAACCATTACTGACTTGAAAATTGAGAAAGATTTCCAATTGCTACAGTAAGAAAAAAAGGCACCATCCCTGGAATTATTCAGTTATTTCTTTTAAAGCCCTTGCCACTCTCATTTTTTATGCTAAAAGCCTCATTTTGCAGCCTTTCTGTGTCTGCTAGGGAATAATCTGGGAAAGTCAACTAGAGACCTTAACAACTCTCTTTTTTCTGATTAACAAACATTCAGCATATGCAAGCTGATTCTGCTTGGCTTAATGCTCAGATTTATAACTGGCAACTTTACAGTTCAGAGAAGCTGCTTGTGCAAATAAAAGAACTGAAATAAATGGCTAGAGGGCCAAATACTTTAGATATACCGTGACATGACTGACAGTAATCTGACAGCAGTCATGCACTAAAAACCAAACACTAAATTGAGGCATATTTCAACAGGTTTCTAGAGCACATTTTGTGCTTGTAGTGAAATCTACATTGCAGGTCTGTCTGGTACCAGATCACTTCAGTTTCTAGGCAGTAATCTGTGTGCAATTAGAGCCTTACTTTCAATGATTTTTACATTTTTCTTGCTTTTATATAACGGTGTGGTTCAGGAGTTCAGCCCAGGTCAGTCACCACTGGCCATCTGATTGTAGTCCTTGGGACTAAAGCCCAGCTTGGGCAACAAAGATCTGCTGCTTCTAGCCTGTACTATTACAGAACATTTCTAATTGGTTTTGTTTTCTTTGCTGTTTTATGCATTTTTTATTAAATTTCTTGCACGATGGTTATTGCACAGTTACTTATATGCCTAATTCTTTGTGGGGTTAGGACTTGAATGGTACATTCTGTACTGTGCTAGCTCAAAGCAGATCAATAAAAGAAATGTAAGGATTAGTTCTACAGAATCCACAGTTTAACTGTCTGAAGGAAAACCCTTTTAAATGAAAAAAGTCCTTTGGAAGCTTAATTACAGGAGAAGATATTAAATTATTTTACCTGCTTTATTTGGGATGCAAGGCCCCGCAAGAACACGAGCCAAGATGACCAGCAGATAAATAGCAAGAGTCACCATTTCTTGCAATGATCTGAGGACACAGGAAATAAAATCTGAAATTTTTTTTTTAAAATAAAAGTGGAAAATAAAAGAAGTGGAAATAAAAACAATGCATTCTCGGTAGTCCTGAACTTGTAGCTACTGTTAAAAAGTCCTTCTTTTAGAGAGAAAAAAATGACATTACTTATATTCTGTCACCCAATGTAATTGCAACTACAGGGTAAATCTTTCAAAGACCATTGGTATAACTGTGTCACTACTGTGGCAATTTTACTATTTTAGTTTAGTGGTTTTTAATTATTCTAGCTTGATTTCTTGCAAAGTGTCTAAACCTAAAGTGTTAATATAACCAAATGAAAATGAAACAGTGGGATTTGAAAGAAAAGAGAGAATAGAAATTACTAGAAGAAATATGACACAAGAATATATATAATGTGCTTAAAATTTAGTACTGAACTATTCTCTGTGATGATGGCTATTCTGATGTATATAATCTTAACTTCATGTAGCTCAGTTTTGGTGAATTATGCATTTTCTCCTTTGCTGCTAAATGTTGAGTTTCTAGGAAAACATCCATAGAAGTTATTTACATTTACATTTCAGGCCTCAAACCTGAAAGCTATTTCCCACAGGGGAAAAACATATACAGCCTGTGGAATTGGGACTGCAGTTCTCATATTTTCCCTTTGTAGACTCTCTTCAGTATCAGCCCTCATACACACATCACTAAGCAGACTGAGTCAGAAGAAAGAAATACAATTTATGAAAAAAAAAATAAAAATCATTCAAATTCAGTAGCTCTAACAAAACCAATCAATTCCAACATTTTCACTCAGCCTCTATTTAAAAATATATATTTATAGGAGTGTGTTAAAATAATATCAGTGACAATTCCTTCTAATTATAATCCTATGCATTCTACAAGAAATTAAAAGTTATACCTACGAGACAGGAAGGAGCTGATTATTTCAGATTTTCATTCCAGTCTTATTCCAAAAGCAGCACTGTCAGCTCTTTCCAAGATGTCCTCTTTCAAATGAACCCAGCTGGTGTTATCTTCGCTTTATATAAGCAATCTTGTAAAAGGAGCCCATCTCTGGTTAAATCTCAACCCGCCAGTATTGTCCACTGTGAGAGGGAAAAAAAAAAAAGAGTTCTAGAAAAGCAGTTCTCTTCCCCTAGATGGGTCTATTTGATTTTTACAAATCTTTCTACAGTGGTTTTTTACAGATTTTGCAAACAAGTGGATAGAAACCTGCAGAAGGTACAAAATTTTTTTGTTTGTGAGTTTATTAGGAAAACGTAGAATTTCTGGAGAGGTGAAGTTCCAATTGCCTGCTAGAATTCAGTGAAAATGTATTTATAGCAATTAGCTGCTTGTCTTAAATGGCTTATTGAGAATGTCAAGCTTTTGTGCCATACAAGTGGACAAAAGTGATGGCAACAGATCATATATTACCTTTGGAGTTGATTCTTTCACTTTTTTTTTTCTACAGGCTCACAAGCAGGTAATCTGTATTTAGATAGGCTCTTCCATAAGCCTAAGCATTATACTACATAATAATAGTACATAATACTAAATGCATGTAAAATACATTGAATATTAAACTATAGATTGTGTAAAATCTACGATTGCACAGAAAACTGAAAGAAATTTACTCTTTGTGTGGCCATCAATCATGAAGTTGGCTATGAAAGTCTTGGCTAGCTGGTGGGATTTTCTGGTGACCCATTACATGCTGTTTGTGCCAGATTTTAGTGAAAGGCTCAGAAGCAGTGGGTGCACTACTGCTATTTTATACAACTGCATAAAGAACATGGGCTTTAAACAGTTGTGCAGTGTGAACTGGCCCAGCCTCAGCTTTGGGCACTGTGTGCCTGCCCAGTCCTGTGTGCTGTTGAACCTCTCATGCTCTCATACCTGTCCTGAGTCCCTAAACACAGAGGCTCTCACTGACCCTGCCAGAGGGCTCCTCACAGATGGTCTGGTATCTCCTCTTGTGCTGAGCCTCCTTCTGCCCCATCCACAGCAGCACTTTGGTGTGGATCTGCCTTCTCTCAAGCAGTTTTAGCATACAAGGTGGCAATAATAAAACAGTAATAAAGCTGTACTGGTTGTCAATAGTCTGGAGTTTTTGAAGGAGAGAGTGGAATGGAAGAGCACAGTGACCCTGACCTAAACCTGAAAAGCTCAACAAGAAGTTTTTAGCTGTCCTGTGAGTGAGATTTATAGGAGCACCTTGAGGACAGCATTCACTACAAGAAGTGTCTCAAGCCAGAAGACCTGAGCAAAGCAGGGTTATGAGTGTGCCTGCATTGTGAGGGCTGCTCAGTGTGCAGGTGAATCTGCAATGACATGA
The DNA here is from genome assembly GCF_029582105.1 of Oenanthe melanoleuca. Lineage (NCBI taxonomy): Eukaryota > Metazoa > Chordata > Aves > Passeriformes > Muscicapidae > Oenanthe > Oenanthe melanoleuca. Next base: position 26,098,370 of record NC_079340.1, on the reverse strand, counting down.
AGAATTCAGTAATCAGGGCAACTTCTTCTGGCAAACTGATCCAAAGCCTAAACAGAGGTTGAAAAACCTATACATGTCAGTGCTTAATTTAAAATATCAAGTCTGAACCAAGATTGAAGCTTTGTAAGGAGCTGCTCTCACTGTTCTTGTGAGCCTATAAGCCATCACATTCTGATTCCAATGAGATTACTTAAAGATGGACACATGGATAAAATCCTCTGGCCTGGGTTTGTTATTATTTTAATTGAATTAAAGAATAATCCACTGAACAAGAACCAAAGCTCATCAATCTCTTGGTGAGATCTCTCTAACTAGAGATTATTCTAATCAGAAATCCTAAAACAAGGAAGATTTAACTCCAGGTGTCTGTTTTATAGCCTCACCCCAAATCCTGCAGGGATTCAGGCGTAATTTTGAATTCCTAAGGCTAAATCTAAATATACACTGTGTCAGCATGCACTCATCTTTTGTTTTTCTGTGTGTGAGTCTGTATTTGGTCTGGAAGAAGAAACGAGGATTTCTGGTGAGACTTTATGATCAAGTCAATGTCCTGTTGTCAAGAATATATGGCCCAGAAACAAGGAGAGCTTGCAGGAGAAAGCTTGTGACTTTGGGCATGAGAAAGGGCTCGTGGCTGTGGACAAGCCAATTGTTCAAACTCAAAGGATCAGATTCAGTCCTGAGGTTGGACCTGGCCCATCAGGCCTGCCTACCTAGGACTGATTTGGAGCATAAGATATTTGGCTAACCTTGATTAGGCATAGTGTAAATGCCTTGCTAGAAATTATGTAAGTGGTCCACCTGACCACAACATTAACAAAGCTCTTGAAACACAGATTATCTTTTTACTGATTATTTTTAGCAAATACCATAATTAAATTATCATTGGTATAATACCACAGGTTTCAGTGGAATTATTCCAAAATGGATCCAATCCCATAATTTGTATGAGAAAATAAATCTCTCACTGTCTTCTCACAGAAAACTTATCTCCATGTACATAATACTCCTTTTAGGCAAAAGGTCCAAAACAGAATGAAAACCACGAAACAAATTTGGCAGTGGTGCCAGCTGGTGTACAGTAGTTTGGATTTGCATGAGAAACAAGCACAGAATGTACCTAAGCCAACCAGCATTTGATACCTGCACTGATCAAAGGTGAAGGCTTGGGGAAGGGTTAGGTTTCTCTCAGTAAGTGCACACACAGAAAAAGGAAAGCCATTAACTTGCAAAGCAGCCCATTGAGGATTGTTGCATTTCCCTGAGTCTTTCCAAACCCATTGAATAATCTCAGCAACCTAAGTATTTGTAAAGATTTCAACCAAGAGCAAATGAAGGCCTTATTGTGGATTTCATCTACAAGGGCAGCTTGTGTCTCCAGCCTTGTTCCTCACATTGTCATGGAAAGCTGTGTGGGTATTGACTGTCTGCCTCTTACATGAAGCAAATGAGGTTCTGCTGTTTGAACCTGCAAGGAATATTGCAACATCCAATTTTAATTTGCTTTGGACAGAACAATAAACCTGAAGAGTCCCTTAGCTATATTGAAGGATTTATGGGATGATGAAGATCAATGGAGACAGGCAGCTGATTCCAGGGGAAAGCAGATCAGCTGACACTCATCTAGAGGCTGCAGTGTATAAGTTTTGTCTGAGATAAGGGTAGAGACATCCATGCTGGGTCTGGAAGCATAGCAACTGTATTTATGTTTGGCCTCATCTGAGTGAGTGGATCCTCTTGGAAGTGCAGCACTGTGCTGGTACAATAAAATTTTCCTGAAGCCTAATTGAGCTGTGCTGTGTAGACTTATTCCCTCAAGTCATAAATACCTTACGGATTTAGGATTGTTTTGCCTTTTACAGTGTAAATACCTTTCCAGTAGTTTATTACTCATGGCACGTGCCTGGTCACTCACTTCAGCACATGACTGAGTCACCAACCCTGGAGCTATGTGCACATGTGGCACTAAAGGACATGGTTAATGCTGGACTTGGCAGTAGGGACAGTTGGACTTGAAGATCTTAAAGATTTTTCCAACCTAAATGATTCTGCAGTTCTATTCTATGAATGTTTTAGCCTTGTGAGCAGATTATAGAACAATGCATGGATGTACAGAGAGCCTGGGGCCCACAGATCTTCTGCACCCCAAGTCCCCAGCTGGCTGATATTCTTCAGTAACTGCACAAGACCTATCAGAAGAAGGGGAAATCAGAGGAAATTGTCATAGTGGAAGGGTCACATAAAAACCAGAGATGGATGTTCAGGCCACCCGAAGAGACAGTCCTTTGCTCTTGAATTCCATGTGCATTAGCTCTCTGTCTCTGTCACTACACAACACTGAATCATAATTTTTCAGCAATCACCTGCAGCCATGGGCTTGGTGAGACAGTGCTGCTGCTGGCACATGCACTCCTGGGGTGTGAGAGGACAGTCTCTCAGCTGGAGAAGCATTCCCTTGACAATTCTGCTGTTCAAGACAGATACTTAAAACAGCAAATCTTGCTGAACACAAAATTGTGGCTAAAGTAAATAATTTAATGTTCATTTGAATGCCTGATCTTATTGCTGTTTAGCTTTGCCAGCATATTTAATGTTCTTTGGATACTTCTCCAGTGAAGTCCTGCGTGTTTTGCAGTTTGCTACTGCTGGAACAGAACATCAGCTTCCAGCTGAATTTCCTTTGTGTGGGTAAGTACTTTATTTGGTGTAATTTTTCAGGGGATGTCTTGGAGCTAGCTAGTTATGAAGAATAAGGATTTGGAGGTTTATTTAATAAAGACATGGGGCTTGATTTAATGAATGTATGAGACATGTAAAACAGGTCATGCAAGACCAGAACTGATGACTTACATGGGTCATGTGAGATCTCACTCCTCCTTGGACTGCCTCTAGTTGGAGATGCCTAAACTTGCCATGTACTTAATTAATTTGTCTAAACGAGGTGTGTATTGTATTAACAGGTGCTGTAAGTTGGCCAAGATACCTGCACAGATATCTGTAATGTGCCCAAGGTATCCTGTGACACAAGACCTCTCAGACACTCAGGCACTTTTGGAGTAGGAACTGGAAGCCAGGCAGGATAGTCAAGGACATGTTAAATGACACTGGATGTCTGTGTGAGGGCATCTGAGTGGAGACCAGCCAGACACACTGCCCTGCTTGTCTTGACATTCATTTTTGCTTGCCTTGGGAGCCTGAGCAGCCCTGCACACTCAGCAGCACACATGCCTGAGCCTGCTGCAGCACCCTCCAATTATTCACTGAGTGCCCAAGGACAGCTTCCAGGCAGAAGCTGGAGCACTTCTGGGGAAAGATAGCTTTGATCTCAACAAGCAAGGATTGCACCTAGGTCTCCTGTAATCCTGACCACCAGTCTGCTTCAGCTGTTCCTTGAAGAGGGTGGGGCTGTGGCTGCTGAGTCCAGAGCTGCTGTCCCATCTGGTATGTGGCAGAGCAGAACTGAAGGGATTTTCTGTTGAGAACACAGGGATACACAAGTATTTTGTAATGGCCAGTTTTTGCTGTAGAATAGCATTCTGTAATCACCTGAACGTGGCCTAAATGGCTTCTGAGGTACATAAGTGCTTTTTTGGATCTCGATCATGCCATCCTGTATAACACCTTGTAAACCTTTTAGTTCCTGTTATCTCAACAACAGGTCTTGATCTTTGGCAGTGTGGGTGAGGATCTCACCTCAGTGTGGGGAAGGATTTTAAGAGGAAGGTGAGAAAAAAGGAAGAATGGACTCTTTGTGTCATTCACTAGTTTAATCTTCCCAGTTTGGCAGCCAGCTCTGACACAGTGACCATTCTCTTCTTCCTCCAGTAATGCTGTCTTTTCTGGGCATTATCCCACTGGTGCTGGGAAGGTTGCTGAAATATGATGATTCTCAGTTTATGTTGAGGTATGTCACCACAACTTTAAAAGAGTCTGCAGCAGATGTCTGATCTTCTGCCTGATTCCTGGCCATGTGTGTTGGCCATAAATAATGCTGCTCACCCAGCCTGCATGCTTTGTTACAGAAAACCTGACAAAAACAGGACTGCAGTGCAGTGAAACATAGAAAGTATACTAAAGACAAATTTATCCTTCGGGGTCCCTCAGTGGCAATTTCATTGACTGCTGAGAAACTGATCCTAAATGTATGTTGCTCATTTTAAAAATATGGTTAAGAAAGAAAAAACCAAAGCAAAGACAATTGAAGAGGTTGAATTGAAACTGATTTCAGAAATTTCAGAAGCAGGAGGAATGCTGGATTGCAATAAAGGACTTGATTGCCACGTAGCTTGGAACTGCCTCATATTCCCAAGCCCAGAAACCTTTCCTCAGACTTGCAATCTGTATTGCCCTGGGAGCCTGGAGTGCTCCTGCTCCCTCTTTAACACCTTTGTCCTTACCTGAGCTACAGAGCCCTTCTCCAGCTTCCTTACTGAAGCACAGTCACAGTCTGATCCAGCTGAATTGCAAACCTGCTTTGTGGGATCCAGACTGGAATGCACACATGAAAGGCTGGTAAAAATCATGTTCTTGAAATGCTCACCATAGTTCCTATCCTTTGAAGAGTTAAGATCCATTTGTTTTCCCTATGAAATAAACTTTCAGTATCTGTAGTGCTGCTGTCTCAAATCAAACACAAACCCTTGCACTTCTATCAGTGGCAGCTGCTGATTAAAATCACAGTTTTGGTTTCCCAAGCTACACAATCCTGCTAGTTCATTCTTAGACCTACTTTTCTTAGCACACTGTATCCATTATACCAGTGTTGTCCTCATTTTTGAAAGTTTGTGATTTTTTGGCAGTCTGATATCATCATCCTTGGAGACAGTCTCTTTTGCTGTGAAAGGGATCTGTTTGTTGTAGAGCTCTGAAAGCTACATGTATCAAAGTTAGCTGCATTAATTAGCTGGTTCTATGCTTGTAAACTGATCATAATAGTGCTTATCACAATCTTAGTGCCATTATCTCTGTTTTGCAGATAATGGAACTGAGCCAAAGAATGGCAAAGCACAGTGTAGGGCTCTTGGGCTGCCCACCCTGCTCTTACTTCTCCTGTGCCACTGAGAGAGTAAGCAGCTTGTGTCCAAGCAAACTCTGGATGGGTTAGTCTGTGAGTGAGAAAAGCTTTCTGGGAAGCTGTGGAATGATTGCCTGGGGTTCCAGGCCGTGTCTTCTGGAGCAGAGGACTCACCTCAGAGGCTCTTTTGCCACCTATGGTAGTAAGCTTCCCCCTTGCTTGTCAGTTTACCATTCCCACTGGCCTTTGTGGCCTTTAGACAATGATTTGGTGACTCACAATTGATTACCAGTTGAGTGTCTCAGTGGATTTATCCCTTTTGATGCCATAAACAAAGTTTCTCTTCTCACTTCTTCAAGACGCATTCTTTAGCATTCAGCCTCCAAAAATGTCATTTTTTGACACTTCCTATAAATCACAGACCAATTTTCAGATCAGTTAAAGGGTATTGTTTTCTTCAAGTTGCACCAACACACCACTGATGACATCCACAGAGTTGGTTCTTTCCATTCACCATGTTTCATAGTAGCAGAGAAATGCAGCAGCTCCATGGGTGGAAAGGAGCAGAGTAATTGATGTAAAGGTTTTAGGCACTCATTTGGGTTTTCATTTTGTTGTTGCATTATGACTCAACCAGTACCAAATAAAATCCAGATATTACTTTTTTAATTGGCTGGAGATAGGATTTCTTGTAGAATTGACTCAAACACCAAATGCAAGAGGTGGCTGTGGTACTGCCCATGTACAGCTCTTCAGAGATTTTCACAGGCTCCCTCTGATAGTCAGGTTTGAGAAAGCTGACACCTTTGTGTTTCCTTCTGCTGAGCTGTAGCTGGTGTTGCATTGATCACTCAAAATCAATTTAACCACCGTGGGCAAAAGTACTATTTGCTAGATTTTAAAATGACACTTTCTCTCTCCTGATGTAGTTTACAGAATGTAATTGGAGGAAATACAGAGTCTGCAGCAAACATCATTTCAATCTAAGCTGGCTGGACAGAGCATTGTGGTCATCTGAAAAATGTTTGCAATTATGATATACCAACGGCATTTGTGTAGCATTTCCTACAAGCTATTCCAGAAAGTATGACACTGTAGTTCCCTTTTATGAAAATCCCTCAGGAATACAATAATCTGATTACCTTCCAAGGGATCCATAGAGTTGTTCTCCTCAGTAACCCACTACAGCTCCAAGTACTCCATCCTCCAGGACAGGCTGTGCTCAAGACTCCAGATTGATTATGCTGTTAATGACGCAGGAAGCTCTGCTGTTGTTGTTTCTTCTGAGATTAGCTAAAATTGGAAGTTGACCTTTTGTTCCTGAATTAATTTGAAGGCAAAAATTCAAGTTACTGATTCAGATGATTTCTTTTTTGGAAATATGATATTGAAAACCAAAGCTCCTTGAGCTGTGAGTCAGTTCTTAAGGGATTTTGAAACTAAAGGTGTCTGGCCCAATTGATACATAGGAGCAATTAACACTGAGCAATCTCCAAGGTAATGCCTTTACATGCTAATCTGGGCATCTGCAGATATGTAAGATTCTGAAATATCAAATCTTTATTTTAAATGCTTGAAAACAGCTGGATAAGTTAAGTAAATAAATAGACCTTGATCTGTTGACTGCTTGGATATGCCAAAAGCACATGACATTACATAAGTAGAAGAGTTACTCTGCATTTCTCGATGTTCTTGATATCTTTAAAAAAATATTAAAAAGAATGGAGAATACTGAATCTTTTACAGCAATAGGTTGGGAAGATACATTATTGATGTTTCAGAAAGTGTGTAAGGCTTAAAGTGCTGAACTTGAAACACTGGGAAAGGGTTTGTTTTCACAGGCTTTTTCTTAATATCAGTTTTGGTTTTTCTCAGTGAGCTCCAAATCAAAGTGTACCCAAATCAATAGTCAGTTCTGAAAATGTAAGCTGATTTGAGAGTATTCTGATACATCTTCCTGGAAACCCTTTGGAAAAAAAATAAATGTAGCTGGAATGGCCACACTCTACATCTAATTCTGGGGATGGGATGGTATGTTGGCATAGGTGAAATCAGTGGATATGAATGTAGAGAAGATATGACAATGATATTTTATATGTTTGCAAAACCATTGATTTCAGGCTCTCGGAGACTTTTATAAAGATTTTAGTCCAGACACCAGCTGGCCAGGAGATGGTGTTAGTGGTGTACTATAAACAGAAACACGTGGCACAGGAAGACAAAGTGACTAATGAAATCTGGTGGAGAAATTTCACCCTCCTCTGAATGGTGCCCCATATTTTGGAGCCTTACTTGGCCTGTTCTGATTATTTTCAATATCTATAATAATTATAATTTAGTATTTGCATTCCAATATGTCATGCAAGCAACAATATGAGGGCAAACATAGTTTTCTTGTATCTTTGTCAATACATTAATACTATTATTGAAGATAATTTATTAACAGATAAGTAAAAATAGAATAGATTAAAGCCTGCATCACTTAGAAATAGCAGATGTGAGTGAAATAAGTTCAATCACCAGACCTTTTTTAATTCTCTTCCAAGCCTTACTCTTGTGGCCAGTAACAAGTAGTTTAGAAAGATTCCTCTCTAGGACAACAAATGCCATATGTTCTTTTCCTTCTGCACCTCCTGTCAGGAGCCAACTCAGCTGAGATCCCCAGCTGCAGGGTGACCTCAAGCCTTTCAGTCAGCTTTGTGAATTCCTATAGCAGCTCATTTCTCCATTTCCCAGTCTTCATTTCCCTCGTGCAGTTGCAACCCTTGTGGTCTGTCCAATATGCCACTAAGCCACAATGTCTGAAGGTGTCACTACATAATGTCACCTTCTGGTATTCTCACCTTCACACCTCCTTCCATGTTTCCTCTCTGTGCAGTTCCCCTTTCCACTGAGCTCAGCAAACACTGCTGCTCCATCAATCTCCTTCATTTCATGACTTTGCCCATGCTACATAAATATGCTTGTGTGTGAAATTTCAGTTGTAAATCTTGCCTTCCAGCAGTCCTTTTCTTTATGCAGGGTTTCCATGGTGGCTTCCTGCTGGCTTTTTCACCTCTGCTCCTCTCACCAGCAGTATGACATTGGCCAGAAAGGCTCAGCAGGCAGGAGCTGGTGCTGGGCAGTGGTGGTCAGCTAACATGATTCCTTGGCAGCAGGCTGTTGCTGTGATGCATGGGTTTGCACTTTTTAAAGCTATTTTAATCATGACTATCCAAAGTGAAGGAAATAAAGGCTCTTGTGTTTCCTGTGTTACTGCACAGTCCAGCCAACCTGGACCCTTTAGTCTCAGTCTAACCACACTCTCTTGAAGTGAAGTGGGGAGGCAGGTACAGCCTGGCCCCAGGAGCTCAAAGCACGAAGAGGGATACTGAACCTTGATATTTCATTTCTCTGCCTTCCTCAAGGAGGTTTCTGAAGCTCACTGTGCAAAGGGAATCTGTCCCTGCCCTCCCTGAGCTGTGGACTGCCTTGCCTCTCATTTTGCACACAGGAGGGGCAGTTCCTCTGGCTCTCTTATCTCTTATTTGCCTGTCCATGCCAAAGTTGGGGGCATCCTGACTAGTGGGCAATGTAGCTCAGGTGCAGGGACAAGCCCTGATATTTGTATCTAAATGCAGAATATAGCCATCTTATCTACAATGGTTATTAGCTTTTAGATGTAACATACTGGACAGAGTGTCCTGGATGGCTTGGGAAAAGAGCCATTGGGATTAAAGGTCACTGAGATCAATCATGCTGATGATTTATTTAAGTGCTAGACTATTGTGAATTTTCTGCTTGGCCAGTATGCTGCCTTTCTTTTTTTTTCTTTTTTTTTCTTTTTTTTTTTTTTTTAATTATGTGATATTCTCTGCAAAACTTCCTGTTTATGTGCAAATTTTGAAAGTCTAGGGGGCTTGGCACCTAAATACCTTTTAAAAATTGATCTAAGGCATTTAGATGCCTAACTCATATTTTTAAAAGAAGTTAATTAGGAATCTAAATCTAGTTATTTTCAGGGTCATAAAACTGGTGGACTTTCCCCCACTATTATTAGCACTTGAAAAACTTTTTCCTCTATATTTGCCAAATATATCTATTGAATTTTGAGTTTCACCCACCAAAGCCTTTTAAAAATTAACTCCTATCTTTCACCAAGTGCCTTTTCCAATGAAGCTACTCTGTCTGCAGTGACACTACTTTACAGCAAGGCTGTTGAGCTCACCACGTGTTCTTTGGGTTGGTTTTTATCCTGCAAGCACAGGAGCCTCCAGCACTACTGAGGGCAGCTTAGACTTGCTGCCCTGAGAATATTGGCTGAGAGGGAAAATTGGAAAAGCAGTGTCCACCCTGAAAAAGGTCTGTTGCCCTTGAAGTTATTTAAAAATGGCAACTGGTAAGGAGATAATGCTCCATCCCATGAGCAAAGTATATCTTTAGGATATATCCATATTTCCATAGTATTCATTATTTCAATTTTTCAACCAAATTCCACAGAGAATGAATGTGGAAATACTGCAGTGCTCTTCAGGATTGAAAGTCTGGTGTTTGACCAGCTGTGCTTACAAGTCTGAAGGCACTTCTTGTTTGGAAAAGTTTTCTCTGTCACAGAATTCTCTGAAGCAGAAGCCTTTTCTCCCAAGAGTAATATAGACTGAAATTTTTACTTGGGAAAAACACACTTATTTAGTGTGTTTCTTTTTAAAGATTTTAGGAAATCTTTAAGAAATTGAAAATGCCTGAGTGTGTGCATAAAATTGTGTTTGAATACAAAGGACTGGTTAATACAAAGTGAATACAAAACTGGAAATTTGTGTATGAGAATGTAAAGAAGCAGAATACAAGCAAATGTGGTCAGGGTAAACACATATATGGAATCCTAAGGAAAACAGCAGTAGAACTCAGGAAATGTTTAATCAGTGGTTTGACCATACCTTTGGTTCAAGCTTGGTAAATATGTGACTACTCAAGGTAAGGATGCCAGAACAAGAACATTTTTAACAGGTCACTGACTGTTATTTTAAATGGACTCCTAGCTTCATGACTCTCTTAGATATAATGTTAATAAATTCCTTGTGTGGAATGGCATCCTGTTCTGTTGAAATATTTTATTTTTTTTACCAGGCTGAGAAATATTTTGATTGCAATTTAATTTAATAAAATTTAATTGCCACTAGTAGGATACCCTTCAGGAGCTTACTATCCTCTTGCTGGAATTTCTGTTGCTGTGGTGATAATGTTTTCCAAACATTGTTTTGGAAAAAGAAATCTAGGGTTATCATTAATATATAATTATGATAATGAATTATGATAGCTTCAGTTTGCCTTCCTGTAACACTGTGTGCATAGCTACAATAAGATAAGAGTCTTTAGGTTGCATTTACATTAATTATATTAATTAGAGAGTTGTTAGGGTAGTATTACTACTTTATAGCCCTTGTACTGACTATTTGGATAGTCCATATGCAAGGACACTGCTTCCTCTAATTTTGGTGAATAAGGACTATCACAATTACCTGGCAAGAGGACTGTGAGTGCACCTGTGGCTGTGCAGCAGAGGATCCCATGTCCAGTCATCCAAAACGAGCAGCCTTGATTTTCTTCTGCAGACATGATGAATGTGAAATATATTTCTGAGAAACTGGAAGAAATTCAAGAAAGAAAAAATAATTTGCGTGCACTGGCCAGAGACATTAAACTGCATAAGACCCCAAGTAAGACTGTGCTTGTGCTTTGCAATTTTAATTTTTCTTGTTTTGCTTTTTTACAGTTTATCTTTTAGTGCTCATACTTATTGAACTTGAGAGTGTGAACTGCATCCATTTAGACAGAAATTAAAGTGAGGGATCCTCTTGTTTTTCTATTATATTGATAAGTACTTTTTGTCGCTGTGATGGAGGGTATATATATAGATGCTGAATACATTATAATTGTGGAAGATAGAATTAGTCCATTTTTTATTCATTTCCCTCTTATTGATAGTGTTAAAAGGACTGCAGGATTAGCACCAACATTACAGTTGATTGAACGGCCTTGGTGACACTTCAATCACAGTTAAAGCAGATTCTGTTGCATGAAAGGCCAAGGAAAGGAAATTACAGAGCTTGGTTTAGTGAAGGATTTAAGAGTGATGCACAAATGCCTGAAGAACTAGGGTGCCAAAGCAAGCAGGAGAATTCTGGAGTGGTCTGGTAAGCTCTAAGAGAGAACTGAATTCAACAGTTGTGTGCAGATCCTGATAGCTCAAAAAAAATACCATTTTTAAAATTATACAAAAGTGTGGTTTCCTTTAATCATTGCAGAAGGCTCTGAGAGGCAGAGGTAAAGGAAAAAGGGGCAGGCTGATCATTCCAGGCACTAATTAGGGCCAAGGTCTCTTTTGGAAGTTAATGAGTTTCTAAATAGCTAAGGAGCAGCTGATAGGGATCGGAAGAATACTCAGCCTCTGCATCCTGCTTTTATTTCTGCCCTAAAATGAGAGATACCTTTAGGAGATACAGACAGTGTTTTGTGGTCAAAAGTCTTCTATACAAATATCTGCTTCTCAGGTGAAAACCTTTTCTTATACAATGGAAGGGAAAATTTAATTATGTTTTTAGTCTCCTGATATTTGGAATTATATGCATGAGTATTTCTTGAGCCTTACTGCAGTGCTCAGGATAGGACTTGAGTGATTTTAACTGTTCTGGTCTCTCTGACCCTGCCTTTGCCTTTGCTTCTGAAAGTGCCTGACAAGACTGCTCTTGTTTGCACTTCTCCCTTGTCCTTGTCTGCCAGAGAGCTGTTGCCATCTTCCTGACCTTGCACTAACACAACTTTTGCATAGCATTCATGTGATTTTGAAAAACATCAACAGGCAAAAGAAATGCAGCCAGATAAGTGAATGAGAACAAAGAAATAAGATGGGAGGCCAAGTGAGCACAAAGCAGGGAGGGTTTGCTCTTAGGGCAGACCAGAGAGGGGGGTATGGGCACTTGAGTGTGTGCATGGCTGTGTGGACACATTATCCTGAGCTGAGCCAGGTGCAGCCTTGTGTGTGTTGAGCTGAGGGTGTGATACACCCTGAGCACTCCCCTGCAGACACAGGAATCAACCATGCAGACACAGTGGGGATTCACTCACTCCAGTTCTCAGCTTGGAAGGGCCTGGTCCTCCTGAACCACTTGCACTGCAGATCTGACCTCATCAATTTTCACCCCCACAAGATGCTCTGCTACTCATGTATTAATAGGTATTTAATAACATGCATGAGTTAAGTAGAATATTCTTTTATCTTCTCTAAGGTTTCCTTTTATTTTCACCACCTTACCACTTGGTGGTTCTGCATCAGGAAAGACCAGTGCATTTCTCTGCAATTTGAAATACTTGTCATTCCTGTGGTGGCTCTTTTCTGAGTCACAGCTTTTCTATTCAATATAGAAGTAACATTAATATAGCAACAAGTAATTAAAAAAACCTGGAATCTATTTGGCACACACTACAATTGAGTATGATTCCACAGCTGTAATTAACTAGGCAGTGGTTGGAAGTGTGTTGCATCTACCACATGCCTCCCCTGTGCTAAATTTCTACTCCCTGAGTAGTTCTTACAAAGAGTAATGAAAAGCAAGGCTCAGAACAGAGACATTTTTTGATTGAATGTCATGGAGGCCAGGAATCCTCCTGTGATGTGTTGGAATGTCTTGTGCTGTTCTTGAAACAGCCCATGGTGGTAGCTTAAGTCTTAGGATCTTAACACTGATGACATTCAGCCTTTCCAAAACAAATTGCCTGCCACCTTCTTTTATGAAAAATTAATTCTCTCCCACCTGTAAAACAGGTAGTTGTTAAATCACCTTAAGGTTATAGTCTGCTTTTATGTGATGACTGTTTTTCTTAGATGTAATGGCCTAAAGGTATGATTTTAGTTATGCCATGCTCATCCTTCTCTGGTAACTGCTTTTGGTTAATAATATTTGGCTCAGGACTCTCAAGCCAACACCTATATAAACTTGTTATCTGAACAGGATGTAGATGTCTGTATGGGCAGAATGTGATGAACTTCTATATCATTCCCTTTAAATTGGATTATGAAAGGGAATTGCCAATGAGTCATGTGCTATTTGCAGATTAGTACTATCTAGAACCTGGTGCCAAGGAAACTGATTTATTCTTTGTTATTACTTTGCTATTCATTATGTTGTGCAATACATCAATTGCAAACATAAATACATTGTGTAGTCCATGGATAGGAATAAATCTTGCTATGTTCAAGTACATACATGCTAGGTGCTAGCCCTGGCACAGGGAATCACTTATATTATGCAGTTTCCTTGGATTTTTCATATTCTGTTACTAGTACTTTGATGTTTTTTTCTTTTTTCATTTGTCTGCTTCATTTTTGATCCTAACTTTGAAGAAATGACTCGAACAAAATATTTTGGACTTTTTTTCTGAAACTCACAGTGCTCACTGAGGGTCTCTTGGGTATTTTCAAACTCTGGGTATCTTTGACAGTTGCAGAAATTTTTGGGAGGACATAATTTCCCCTTGACTTTCCAATCAAGGTTCTTCAGCTAAGGTATGTTTGTTTGTATTGTTTTTGTATTGGTTAAGCTTTGTTAGGTGTGGAAGACAGAAAGACTCTGTTATATTATTTAGAGCATATTTCTGGTTTTTACATCTCCTGGTGTTCTGACTGGAAGCACTTGGGGAACTTTGGGGTAGCACGAAGTCCCTTTCCATATCTGTGTGCTCAGGTAGGACTGTTGCTTTTCCTTGGATCTCTCCTAAGGCTCACTCCTGATTTGTGCAATGGTTTCTGTAAAACAGCTTTCTGATCCAGTTGGAGACTGCTCCTAATCCACTCCTACTGCTGGTTCCATCAGTGCTCAGTCAGTGCTGGTGGGATCACTCATTTCACAGCAGATTCTGCCAGCTGTGCCCTTGCACTGATGGTGAACTTTGGCTTCCTGTTAACTTAGGACAGTGAAAGACATCATTCCATGCAACCATTTTTCCCTCTACAGCCTCTAGAGGCTTTTTTCATTTGTACTGTCATGGGATGTATTGAAGCAGTGCTGTGGGGACAGAGAACAGGCCCTGGGCACAGGCCAGCTGTGTGATCACAGACATGGAACATCACCCTGTGCTTTTGGCTGCCCTTCAGCCTCTGCCTTTTATTTTTAGCTATCAGTCTCCTTACCAGGAGAATTGTCTCTTCTTACAATATTTGTAGCACAGTGGAGGAATTAGCAGTTCTGCTGACTCCTCCTCTGGTCTCTAGTAAAAAGCAAATATTCAAAAATGCTTCCTTAATTTTGATTAAGGAAGAGTTGTATCTCTTAACACTACATGACAAAGCATCCTTGGTTAAAGGACTTTGTTTGACATGGCATCTAAGCTTGGATGTCTCTGTCACACAGCAGGTGCTTCAGATCATTAATCTCCTGCAGTCCAAGCTGGGATTTATTCCTGTCCACTCTCAGATCCTTTTGCTTGGCATAGCAAAGCATACCATGCACCCCACAAATTGTGCTGGTGAGCTTATTAATTGTACAGCAGCAGATTACCTATAATTAGCTACATCACAGTGAGATCCTTGGAGATCCTCAGTGGGAGGATTAATGTCTTCTCCAAGGACAGAAGCCACCCTGCAGGGAAGATGGAGCTACAAAGTTCTGCTGGAGGAGATTTGGGCTGGTTAAAGCCTTTGATGATCAATCTGAAGTTGTTTATATTTCAAAGTCCAGGGTTTGGACTTGAGCTGTAGCACTGGATAACTACAAATATCTCAGGGTTTTCTATCAGTCCTGTGCATCTAGATAAACTCTTCTTTGATTTGCTTTAATACCAGACTCTCAAGCTTGTCAGCTGGGATGGGGTTTGGCATGACTAGAAGTCAATGGTTTGTCTATATTTGGAATAGACAGATTTTGGATTCAGTGCAGAGAAACTGGGTCCTCCAAAGCTGTTATGAGTGATGCATCTGGATGCTTGAGGCAGCTGCTCTGGGATCAGGAGGGCTGTGCCCTAGAAATGAATGTTTCTTCCTAGGGTGAAAGACAGATATAAATAGGCTTAGGTGGGTGAAGCTCACCCCATGCATTGGTCCTTCAGTCCAGTTCATCTTTTCCTTAGCCTCTCAGTAATCTCTCAGTATTAGCAGGACTCAGCAGGACTTAGGACAATTTTTCTAGCCTGTAGGAGGCACAGAGGAAGCAGATGGAAGAGGAAGGCAAATCACTTCTATAACTTGTTCGGACCTGTAAATCCACTCTGGTTTTGTACTAATAATGCTTTCATTAAAAAAACCTCCAAATTATCACCCCTTCTGACTGTACTAGAGCACCACCTGCTACCCACCAGCTCTAGTGCTAAACACTACTAAAACTGTTAAAAACACTTTTGATTTGGTTGGCTCCTACATCTGACTGCACCATATTAAGCTTAATGCATTAGTCTTAAAGCTCATATTGGTTACAGCTGAAATAGCAAAGATATTTCAGCATGAAGATATGAAAAGTGGAACCCATAGCTTTCCAAAGTCACCTGAACAGGTGTGTGAAACTCTCTGGCATTGTTGAAATCAGTTCCAGTCCAACCCCTCTGGTTTTTAACCACCTTGAATTGTCATAAGTAAAAGTTAAAATGTATTAAATACATGCTGAAAACATCCTTCACTGCATTGCTGCAATGGTGCTGCTGCAGAATGTGTCTTTGGCACACTTGGTGCTCTGGAACTTCATGACATCTTTTTTTGTAGGCTTTTTCCTTGGTACCTTTATTGGTTGCAGATTTTCTGTCATGAGGATTTGTCTGGGTAGCTACAATATATCCTTGTGGCTTTAGAATCAAGAATAAAAAATATAAGTTGTCTTAGTGAAATTATTTGAAAAATATTATCATTAAGTCTGAGGCAAATTACTGCTGCCTAAGCTTATTGAGCATGTACTTGAATTGGCATCAGTAAAATCATTGACCCAGAGGATGGTTTGGGTTGGAAGGGACATTTAGAGGTCATCTAGCCCAGCTTCCAAAAGATGGGCAATACAGTAATCCATTGTGTTAGCAAGATGGTACTGCATGAAAAAATGTTTAGATTAAACTGTAAAATGAGGTATTTTAATTGAAAAGATGTCAACATACAGACCACATTAGTTTTCATTGACAGGTGTTATCCAAACCTATTATTAATTGAGCAATCCAGCCATGCTTGTTTCTTTCTGTAAAGGCTGCAGAGGTGATGACATAGGTGTGTGTTAATCAAGTGTCAGTGGATCACATATTTCTCTCTTGCAGGACTTAACATTCATCAGACTAAGAGCATCTCCAAATAACAGTTAATTATCCTACCCAACATCCTACCAGGTTGGTAAGTATTCTGCCATTTTACAGATAAAGGTAATTAGAAAAATACTAAAAATTTCTGACTGGGAGTCATAAACAATTGCATAAAGAACATTATTCCTTCACTTGTGGTAAAGCACATGCATAGAATTTATGGAATAAATTAGCAAGCAGCAATGGGTACCTCCACAGGAAAAGCTACCAAGTGACATCCAGTCATCAAACCAATTTAGATTACTCAGAGTAGATGGTAACATGCCTGTGTCCCATGCAGAAATGTCACTGCCTGCTTCAGTAAATTAACAAGATCATAGTCATATATTTATAGCTTGGGGATGACTTCTTCATGCATGTAAACAGGGATGTTTTGCTTCCAAACCAGTTTCAGGTGTAATGTTGCCTTAATGCATGATCTGATAGTCAAACTGTGAAAACCTAGAGGCATGAGTAGCTTAACAACATTTTCATCTAATAGAAATTAACTCAGTTTTATGACCACAATGGGGGAAATACAGTCTTACTCAGCACTCTATGATTAAAATGATAGAATGAAATAGACATTTAGACTTGCTATGGAACATATTTATCTTGACAACCATAGTGGAAGAGCAGTTGTTGTGCACTGAAGAAATTGCTACAAGTCATTTCAGCCATTGGTTCATGTCCAGTAACACTTCCAAGATGGGACTTCCTGACTATTTTAGCATGAATGCTTGAGAAAGACTTGGATGCTTTGGGAATGAGGTTAGGTGATGATTTATACAGGAATGGTCAATAAACACCTTCTACCCATCAAGAGCATGTGAACCTTGTATAATGATCTTCTTCAAACTCCTGACCCAGGATAACCCATGTAATCTGTCCACCCCATTTGAGTGTTGTAAGAACAGCTGTATGGCCTTATATATTCTGGTGTCACAGTAATGGGAGCTGTAAATGCCTCAGCAAGACAGATAAAATAGCAGGGGACAGAGATCATCCCTGGCACCTCTCCTGGGCACCTCCTCTCTATGTATGAATCATTCTTTATCCAGGTAGATTTTATTTATGTCCTTTCTCATGACCACATATGTGGCAGGACTGACAGGCCATGGTAATGCACAGGTTATTTTGCCATATTTTTTGCATAAAAGAAAATACAATTAGAGGTGTTCATACAGTGCTCAGGATACTTGCAGGCTGGATAATAAATGTTTCTCAGGTGTCTTAGAATGGGGCAATATGTGAAGCAGAGCAACTTAATTTCTTTCAGAATCACTGCCTGTTTTACAGTTATCTTTTTATGTGTTCCCTTTTTGCTATTTATTAATTGAGCACAAGAAATCCCTGATTAAAAATAAGTCTGTGGAACGATGTTTGTATGTACCTATTAGTTAAAACAATACAATTAGATCTTGTAGATGACAGACACTTCTGGAATAACCAGTACAAAGAAACATTTAAAAAATTAAGATATGAAGTTCAGAAAATGATACATAAATGCTTCATCACATTTCCCAGATTTTTTCTGTACTCACAGTTCCTTTAGTTTGTAAGTAGAGGTTTAACTGAGCATCTAGAGATAAAATGGCAGTTTGCCAATAGTAGGCAAGGAAAGAAGCCATCCTATAAGGCAGCACACTGGTTTCCAAACTGTAGGTGGTAGAAACCACTTTGGAAGCCTATTTCATTAAGGCAAGAATGATGTTCCTGTCTAACACAATAACAGTGTTCTCAAGCATGGCTGGATTGGATGTACCTTGTAGCAATACTTAGGAAAACACCTTGATCAAGAAAAGAATGCTTTAGTGATTAATCCCATTGATATTACTGTGGCCTAAAGGGCTCTGACAAATGCAATGCAGTTTTAATTAGGGAATTAGTACAAATATATTCTGGTAAATTAAATTGTTAGCATGCAAACAAACTGTTGGTGTTTCTTTTTTTTTTTTTTTTTTTTTTTTTAACTGGGAATTTAAATGAGAGAAAAATTCAATATTTAAGCTATTTTCCTTTTTTATTTTATTCCCAGAAAACAAAATTGAGCCCTAACCTGGAAAATCATGTAAAATATATACTTTTTAAAGCCACAATTTGACATCATTCTCCATGAAGTCTGTTTTCATTCTGGGGCCCTCCCTCCCCCATGTTTATGTTCTCCTTCAATGACAGGAAACAATGCTGCTCCTCTCAAGCAATGGGATGTGACTGTCTGAGCACAGCTCCACAGATACTTCTTCTAATGGCTCTGCTACTCTGCACAGCTCCTGCCCCTCCCTCAGTTATTCCTCACACCCTTCCTCTGCCACTGCAGTTGGACCAGTGTGATGGTTGATGAGGACTTGTTTTTCAGATGGATCATTTCTGCACTCTAGATCACTGCACATCTCCCTGATGAGGGATGTATTTTGCCACTAGCATGTTTTAAACAAAAAAAATCCCAAAGGAATGGTGTGTTCTCTTTCTGTTGAGAGGTGGGAATAAAATGGAAAAGGTGAACAAGGAAGGCTCAGGTCTTCAGTGACTCTTAAACCTGGTCTTTGGGCTTTGTTGGGTAAGCTTTTCAGGGACTGAATGTTTTTCTTTCAGCATGTCCAAGTGTTTGGAGTGTTTTGTCCATGTTTGGAGAGATGGAAGACTAAAACAGGATACAGAGCAAATAGACTGGTGGGTTAGAAGGAAAGTTGGATGGGTGGATTTTTATCAGGCTGTGAAAAAGGTAAACCCCAAACTTCTTTCAGCAGTCCTACCCCCCTTAATGCAGCCCATCCCTGTCTGCCTTAGTTATCCAATATTACTATTTTATTGCTGTTTAAATATATTTGATTCAAAAGCATCACCTCTATTCATTATGAATACATCAGTCAAGGAAGCAAGCAGTGTCACAGACTAAAAATCACCATTTGTGTCTTCTCTGAGGCCTGATGATGTTTTAAATACTTAAATGTTTTCTAAAGATGTCACCTAGCTAAACTGTGATAAATTATTCATCTTCCAAATAGAATTTCTGACCACATATTCATCTTGTCATCCCTGTTCTTGGCTGAGGGAAAAAATTTACTTTGTTATACCAGTGGAAATCTGGAGTCATCCCAATCTCTATTGATGTAAAAGGGACCAGAGCCTGTACTATATAATACTTTGTATAGCACTTCAACTTCTGCACTATGAAGTATTTAAAGTGGGGCTTGGAATGCTCCTTTCATTAAAAATGAAACATATTTACCAAGAAATCACATCAACTTTAGAAAATATTTTGAAGGTACTGCAAAGATAGATACTCTTTTTTCAGTTTAGAATAGAGATGTGGATAGCCATAACTGCCTGACTTTAGGCACACCCTGTAACCTAAGTTAACCTCTGAGATGAAAGTACTGCCTGTAACAGTTTTAATTAAAGGACGCTTGTAAACTTTGTGCACTAAAAAATGGAGTATGTTCTACCCCTGTACTAAATTGAGAAAGTTGCATTACCCTGGCATCATGAAGACAGGCAGACATCAAACTCTTAGTGTCTGAACAGTGAGTGAAAAATGGGATGAGAGCAGGAGAGAGGCCCAAGTAACCTCAGTGCACAGAAGTACCTTGTTTGCTAATGACATGTTTGTTTTAGACCAAAAGTTTATTATTGCAGCCAGTAAAGATATGAGTTGAATTGCACACACATTTTCTGGCAGCGTTGATCAAAGTTTGTATTAACAGGTTTTGAAGGATAGAAACTTCACAATGAAAATCCACTTTGTGGCAGACTATTAAGGCTACCAGCAACAGAACTACCAAGCATCTCAGGAAATGGATTTAATACCAAAAAAAAGTTTTCTGCAGGTAGAATTTACTTTCTGGCACTGCTTTGATGATTACTCAAGATCCTGTCTGTGCCATGGATTTTCATCTGCTGGTGGTGTTTGCATTAAGTTGTGTAACTGCTTCTTAATGCCTGTTACGTAAGGATGCATAGATTGCAGCTCCTGAGGTGTCCTGCTCAAACCACAGCTGATAGTGTGAGCCTGGTTTCAAAGGTTACTCTCAGCTGAATAAATTTTACATTCATTAAGTCCTCCCTGCATAAGTTAAGTGCTTGGTTAATACACAAGTGTGGAGTATAAACTCAATAGGGCTCAGAAAGTGCCTGTGGTTGTCCTCTAACAGAATAGAGAAGTTTTGGGATATTTGTACCATACACCACTGTGATGCAGCTTTCCTGGTTGATTTTACCCCAAGGATCTCAGGCTATATAAGCTGAAATACAAATAACATGTAAATGGAGAGGAGATCAGAAGACATAGTCAACATTCAAAAGAGGGATTTTTAATTTATTTTATATTAAGTTTACTGTTTTAGCCCTTTTATTTAATTTTAATTAGGCTAAGTCAGGATCTGTACTGAGGAAAAAGTCTAAAGATATCTTGGACATTGCACTAAATACAGAATGTAGCATAAAATGGAAAAAGTTTAAGAGAATGGATATGAGAAAAGGAATCACAGTTTAGCAAAAATGAAAGTTTAAGTCTAAATCAGAAGGATTGTAGACACAGTTGGAATTTAAAATGTTTTAGCTATAACATTACCTCCTTCTCCATACTTAATTTAACACCATTCTAAATGATTCATTTGAATTCTCATAGCAAACACAAGTTACATTTAAGGCACTTCTTCACTGGAGGGCTCCATCAGGATATATTTTCAGTGTGGTCCTCTGAAAATGCACACCTTACTTTGTACGGAGCCTCTTAAAATTCTGAATATTTACTGACCACAGGGATATCACATATATCTATGGTCAGGAAACATCTTACATAGAGTACCCAGAGGAACAGAAAAAGCAGAGAAGCAAAGACAGAGTGTATCATGCTACTGGCCACAACTTTGCAAAATGGCACACAGATTCTTTAATTGTTCTGCTTCCAAATATTCTAAGTACAGACATGGATTACTTTTTCTCCACATCTGTCTTTTTATGAGATTTTAAAATGCCCAGATTAGAAAATAAATAATATTTCAAAATACATTGGCGCTTATTTTGAGGGCTGATCAGAAGCAGATAAGATATCTATGCCAGTCCTTGAAGTATTAGTTAAAATATAGTAACCAAGTTATTTTTAGTAGCAGGTATTGCTTAGGTAAACAAGCTATGAAATTTTACTTCATGTTTCATCACACTGGGTGGGATTACTGATGGTACCTCCTGGCCATACATACTAATGATCTACCAGAGGAGCTGAAACTGAATGAGGAATGGTCAAAAATGTCAGATGATGCCATGATGTAGGTTGGACTTGAGGCTGATATTTGCAACATAATTCTCTTGGAAGATTGTTCCAGAAATTACTTGTTAAGTGCACAGGAGCTTTCTCCAGTTTCCAACCTGGCCTCCCAAGTACAAACTTAATTAGCACCTTCTAAACATGTGTCATGTAAGAAATACTAAACACTAACTATCCATAAAAATGTATCTGAGAAATGTCACAGGTGCAAATGAACAGAAAGTTCTTTTGTGAAAAAAGCTGGTGGGGAAACACAGCTGAGCTTGATTGAGGAAGTTCAGTTTGATCTCAAGAGACACCACAGCAGCTCAAGACGAGAAGAAAACTTTTTGCAAGGAAGAGCCAGAGGCAGATGCATGCCCAGTATATTCTAACCACTAAAGCAGTTTTCTGAATGCACATTGAAAGTGCACTTGTCTGCTCATTACTTTTGGTATTTCATAATATAAATATAATATTTATAATTTATTATTATCATCATAATCATATTTACAAACTGGAAGAGGAAACTTTGGTGAGATATTAGGGAAAAGTTCTTCATGTGAGGGTGATGAGATATTGGAACAGGATGCTAAGTGAAGTTGTGGATGCCCCAATCCTGGAAGTGTTCAAGGCCAGGTTGGATAAGGCCTTGAGCAATTTGGTCTACAGGGACATGTTCCCTGCCCATGGCAGGGGGGCTTGGGACTAGACAACCTTTAAGTTTCCTTCCCAACCCTTAAGATTCTATGATAAAATTACACCAGTATAGCCAATCCATACCATTAATTAAAAAGTTCAGCCACAAAATGCAGAGTGGTTATCAGCAGCTTGCTAATGTTTTCCTCAGGAGAAATAAGACACTGTGGCTTCAGGAGGCTCCTCTTCTTGTCTTTCTACCTGATTTCTATTGCCTGTTAACATCAATTCTAATTTACCTGAACTACTTATGCTTTCAGTAAATTATGCTGATAAACAGGTGCTCAAATTTGCTCAATTTTTTTATGCTGGAAGAAATGTTTTTTCTTTGTAGCTTTGTGTCTCTGAAAGACAGGGTTTTTAAAGCCAATATCTGATATAATCTTTGCTTGTACCTCAGGTTAAGTTGATAGCATTAAGCTGATGACAAAGGTGCCAGTCACTTCTCTCTCTCTAAAGACCTGGCTCAAAACATCCCTGTCCTACAGCCTGGGGTGCTTTCCTTCAGGAAATATCTAGTCTCTTTTTGTAGATAAGGGTAAAATAAACAACAATCTTCCAGAAACCACTCTTGCTTTATTCATCCTGTGGAAATAATGAAAGGGGAAAGTGTAGTAAGAATAAGGTAGGCATGTATGACCCTTCATTATACTAAATCTGAAAGAGCTGTAGGGTGACTTAGCCCACAAGCAGCTTTATGCATCCAGCCTGTCATGCTGTGACCCATGTCATTTTCCTGAAGCAATGGCTGGTCATGTGTGAAACACCAAGTTAGTAATATGTTCTGTTGTTTTATAAAGGGGAAAAACAGGACCTGCAAAAACATCATCTCTAGAAAGAGATTATACCCTTTTCAAGGCCTCTGCCACTTCAGGTGAATAACCTGCAATAACTAGGAAATTTAAGAGTTTAGGGTATACAAATAAAAAGATTTCTGTTCTCATGAAGGTATAAGGTGAGCAGAAAGTATTAGGTTATGCTTCAATCAGTGAAAAAAGCCTGTGTAAGATATTATCATGATATGAGTTGAATATCTGTAATTTAGTAACTGAAAAAGTATGCTTTTGCTGGGTCAATGGTATCAGTTTGGTCAAATGATCACCCATAGTTTTTGAAATCTAGCATTGCAATACAAGTTCAATGGTTGGCTGGATTTTAGGACTTCAGGACATTTTTCTGCAGTTCCCAGATGCAAGAGACACATAAGTGGGAGTGAGAAAAATGCCTTTGTTTGGGAAACACACTGTGGGAAAATTGCTCAACATGATTCGAGTGTCAGAATTGGAATGTAACAACTGGTGTAGCCAGATTAGTGCAGAGAGAAGGCCAAAAGCAAAAAACTTCTTTTTGTCAGGGTTTTTAGTTAATTTTGTCATGCTGAGACAACATTTATAGTTTACTTTTTGTTGATTGTGTCATAGATAAAATTTCAGTTACATAAAATAAATTACATATATCTATGGTAAACTAAAGCCTAGAGACCTTCTATTTTTTAGTGAGACTGACTTACAAAAAAGAAATATATCTAGACATCTATGGGGATTTTTAGTTACTTTGTGCTTTTTGCAAAGCAAAAAATCAGTAAATCCATTTTGTTTGCTTGGATAAATTGGGGAGCAGCGAGTGTTGCCCTTTGGAGGTATCTCTCTGCTTATCTGTATAAGAGATAATCACATAAAGGATTGGAAAATACTGAGAATGTAAATCCTTCATTGGAATATATGGCTGACTGCATCAGGACCATTGCATCAGAGCAGAACTGATGCCCAAACAACTTTCATAACACTCCCAAGTTGTTTCAGAAGATGCCTCCAAAATTCTGTGAAAATTTCCCAGTTATCAGGTCTTGTGTCTTTCACAGCAAAGGCATTAAGATTCTTCCAGTGTCACACCCAGCAGTGCCTTGATTATGGTCCCAAATACCTGAAAATGAGGGAAGGGATGGGATATCACTTGATTAAACACCTGGCTGGGTCACACAATCTGTTGCAAAGCCTCTTGTGCACTGTTGTTGAAAGAGCTGTCTGTGATCCCAACTTCCAATATCTACAGTACTTTACAAGATGTGACAAATTCTTCTAAAGCCAAGAGCTGCACAATAGAGCAAACCTGAGCAGTGAAAAGTGCCTCATTTTGAGATACTGATGAAGCACTTACCTAGAACCTCATAATAATTAGGGGGTTTGTTTTTCTAGAACAATTCACAGTTCTGTGACTCAAGGATGAGTCACAGCAATTTCACTATTTTGTGATTTTTCTATGAGAGGCCATCTTTTTCCAAATGGCCCATACTGCCCTTCGCTCTAAGATTTCTCTGTTTTCTATTATATTCCTTGGTTTCATTTTTGAAAGGGTATAAAGCAGTTCTGGATTCCTGGAGAGGGAACTAGATTAGAAGAAAGTCTTTGCTTTTTGCAGAGAAATTGACAAGTACAAGTTTACTGAGTTTGACAATAAAGTTAATAGTGAAACTTGAAATACCTGCAAATGCAATGTATCCTTTAAACACCAGAGTCCCCTGCACATACCAATTCTTAATGATTTACAAATAGATAATAATTTGGAATACCCAACAATATTTAGGGCCTATATGCAGTAAATTAATTGCTTCATCTGTTGTTTTTCATGTATAATCAGCTCTTGGAGAGAAAGCTTTGCAAATATCCTCAAGAAACAAAAGAGGAAAAGTGTAACCACCCTCCTAACACATCCCCTTTGCTCACAGCAGCAGGGGGAAGCCTGCATTGTTATAGCAGATAATTGCTCAAGGCACAAGTATGGGAAAATCTTGTTCCAAATTCTGCCACTCTGCATTGCTAAATTTAAAATGGTGGCAAATCCCTTTGGATAGTTAAGATTTTCTGATTTGTACAAAACACAAGTATGTATGTAATTTCTTGATAGAAAAATAGTGATAAGGTTGGAAGTGTAAAAGTTAGTTACACTGGTTTTAACCCAGTTATACTGGATCTTTCTGTTAGAACAAAAGAGCCTTTTTTTTTTTTTTTTTTTTTTTTGTACTAATGTGAATAACAAGTTCAAGGGAAAAGCTAGGAGCAGCTTGGGAAAAAATGCCCTTATCTTTTCAAAATTACAGAAACATAATATATTACATAGGAGAGAGTCACTGTACTCTGAATGAATTTTCTATTTGTTCTCAAGATAAGGGGGATGAAATAGAAAAGAAAAAATCATTTGTCTTGAAAGGAGATATAAAGTATACCCAAACCATTTTTACATACAATCTTATCAGTCCATTCCGTGGCCACTTGCCACTCTCAGATGCTCTTAATATATTGTACACCAAAGGCAATACTGCTGACACTGAGTTCTGCCACTGCCAAACTGCATATTCATTATTGTTCATAGTCATGTGAGGTCAAGTTCGGTCACTGCAAACAAAGAACCTTTGTCTGGATCTTTACTCCCTCCTCACACAGTTTTTGGTTTCCTAACTTTTGTAATGCTCCCCAAGTTGCAAGTTTCTTTTTAAAGAGGATGCTGTGTACTCTTTTGTAAACATGTCTCCATTACTAAAAGTGACATCATGGGAATCGCTGGAAATGAGCTCAGAGAACAGACCCAGGGTAAAGCCGATGTAAAAAGAAGTGCCCTTGTCCCTGCTCCCTCCTCCTCTGCACAGAATCGTCCAGCAAACAGGTACTTTGTTGAACTCCACTGGAAGCTTCATGAGGAATTTAAACATAGGAAGGACTAATCATTATTTTAGAAAAAAAGAGTCCTGCCAGCTCTTTCTCCTCTGCAGGCTGCTATGCACGAATGTGGTCAGCAGCTTATTCACACAAAGCCAGGGTTCTGCTTGTTTGCCATCATATGCAAATCACCTCCCTGGACTCATTGGCACGGCAAACACTTCAGTTTAAGGACTTTAAAAAGACTGATTGCAAAACTCAGGCATGCTCCCGCTCCTACTGAGATCAGTGGCAAGCCTCCCATTGGCTTCAATGGAAGCAGGATAGAATCTCCCTTTTCTGGAAGCAAAATCCAGCAGTATTTGCAGCTCTGAAGGTCTGTTCCTTCGGGGCATTCCAAAATTTTTCCCATTTGCTTGATTCCATGGCAACATAACATCACCATCAAGCTTTCAATCCTGAAATGAGATTTTACAACTAAGCCTGAGGATTTATACAAGTGTAAAAAGATCTTGCTCAGCTGCAATTCCCATTAGACTAATTCAGGATCTTTTCCAAACGAGTGACAAAATTATCTCTGTATTTATTTTACAATAGGCCAAGAATTTTTTAAGGTTAGAGAAATGGGAAAACTGCTCCACTTTCATACAAGAAACATTCTTTCATTATTACACAGAATCACAGTTTAAGTAAAACACTGTATCTGTTTGCTTTTCACTGTATCTGTTTCCTTTTCAAAACAGTCTAAAGAATAGCCTAAGCAGTTTTCTCATAAATTATACTAAAATCAGACTCTAGAGACTGCACAAAATTATGACAAAGCCATTGAGACTTTTCTTCTGATTTTTGTGTTACTTATATCACAGAAATAACTCTTTTGCAACCAGTAAAAATATACCAGTGTAAAAGCATTCAATGAAAAGACATGCCAGAAGTTCCATGTTAGGTTTTAATTGTACTACAATTCATCTTTTATAGAAGGAAGCAAAGCAGACAAGCTGGCTTTACAGTCAGTGGCTGAGAGTTTGCTTGGAGTTACACCATAGCACACTGAAAACAAGTGCCCTCTTTGATCCCCTATTTTCATGAGTGGAAGGGGGGAAAAATCAATGTGATTCCACACCTAGAGAAGGTTAAGTTGTGTGTAAGCAGTATTAAAGGTCTTTTATAAGTACCTACTAGGAAGTTCCCAAATAACAACACAAGTGCAGTGAAACAATTAAATTATTTGACATTTGTAAGGATTTTAATGGCATTATGTTTCCTGCATTTTCTTAGACTCGATATCTAAGCATTCATTGCCATCTGTTATATTCAGTTTTCATGTAATCCAGCTCTTGAATCATCTCCTCCACTGTGATTTCTAAGATGATTCAGGCTCTGACTCCCCTCATTGCATGTAGACTCACGCTGGAAGCAATGATGAGGATGTGGGCTGCAACATTTTATTGGGACTTTGCTTCTGTGATCTGCTCCTTATACAAAGAGAGTTACAAAATCACAGGAGGTAATACTGGATTTCACTTTTCTGTGTGGAGTTCTGAGCTTCCCCTTTTGAGGCTTTCAACACCTCTGGGTCAAACACCACACAACCCTGAGTGTGGGATTTGGCCCTGCTGCTGGTCACCAGATCAAAGACAGGTGTTTCCTTCTCTGACCTCCACTAAGGTAATGAGATGTGCACTGAGCAAGCAAAGGGAGCACAGATGTGACAGTAGCACTGTGACTGTTGGTGATACACAGACTCCTGCCTTGGCTCTGATTAGAGAAGCCCCCACAAATTTTCTCTTAACTGCAGCAGAGCCAGCTGAAAGCAAAATCTGCCTCCTTTCCCAACTGATCTTCAATAAATCACTCCAAGAAAAAGTTGATGTCAAGTCAAAAGCTTTGTTATAAAGCTGGACAGCTAAGGGCTTGTATTTTAGAAGTGGCCAGAGATTCTGGGTATGTTCCTTTGCAAGACCAAAACTAGAAAGTGGGTGTTTGGCACTACTTCACCAGCTCTCCTTCACCAGAACTGACATATTTGGAATTCCTGACACAGATTATGAGAAAATGGGATGAAAACTTTACTATGTGAATGTGCTCTAAGAAGTACCGTTACAGATTGTCCTTTCTTTATGGAAAAGTGATGTTTTAGAAAACTATTTGATATACACAAATATTGGACTGCTTATTGAACAGAAATACAAACTTTCTATGAGTTGTACATTTCACTAGCTCGTATGTTTTTATATTTTTAAATTTGAAAGTTAGGTGTTTTTCATTCCAACATCCACAGTGCAACAAAATATTTTTCCTTGCTGAAGGAGAAAAATTTGGACTCAGAATCCCTTCTAACCCACAAACTGCATAATGCTCTTTGTAAACTACCAGCACTAATACTCCAGTGGTATTCCCTGGAGGCACTCAGTTGTGGGAACTAGAGCAGTTCCCCTATGCATGCAGCAGTTAGGTTTCTGTCTATCACATCTCACGCCTTTTTGTTTTATGTGTGAAAGGCAATTGTAATTCTTACTTTACAATTCTCATTTATAATAATTTCAAAACAACATATAGAAGGAAGACCTTAAGGGGAAAACTAACTCCTTGTGCTATTTAAATCTCTGAGCAAAGTATTTGCATTAGCATAAGCAGTATCTTTTATTATGTCACTTCAATACTGTATTGCACTGCTGTGATTTGGACAATCAAAGAAGAAATGTAGGCACGAGCCTTCCTGCCGGGCTGTAACTCAAGCCGCAGAGAAACTGTCTTTAAATAGCCCAAGAATGCCAAAGCCAAAAAACACTCTCGCCCTTGTTTGGTTACATGCAGCAATCTCGATCAACATTTACTTTTGCGCTCAGTAAAAGGCAAACTGGTACCGCTGCAAGGCCGGGCAGGCAGATCGATACCTGTCCCGAAATTTCCGCAATTGTTCTCAGCGGCAGCTCTGAGTCGCTGCAAACCCATCTGAATACCATTTCACATCACTTTTCCAGCGTTTCTCGCTGGGCAGCTCAGATTTGAGAGTTACGAGCCGTGAGTCGCTGCTCTCTCTCTGGGCTGGGGCGGCGGGAGCGGTGTTGAACCGTGCGGTGGCGGCGGGCAGCGCTGGGCACGGGCCCGCGGCGGTGTGAGGGCAGGGCTGGGCCGGGCATGGACCCCGCGGCGGTGTGAGGGCTGTGGGGGCAGCGAGAGACCCGGGGCCAGGCAGGCTGGGCTGGGCATGGACCCCGCGGCGGTGTGAGGGCTGTGGGGGCAGCGAGAGACCCGGGGCCAGGCAGGCTGGGCATGGACCCCGCGGCGGTGTGAGGGCTGTGAGGGCAGCGGCGGGGCCCGGAGCCGGGCAGGAGCCCCGCGGTGGTGTGAGGGCTGTGAGGGCAGCGGCGGGGCCCGGAGCCGGGCAGGAGCCCCGCGGTGGTGTGAGGGCTGTGAGGGCAGCGGCGGGGCCCGGAGCCGGGCAGGGCTGGGTTGGGAAGGAGCCCCGCGGTGGTGTGAGGGCAGTGGCGGATCCCGGAGCCGGGCAGGGCTGGGCTGGGAAGGAGCCCCGCGGTGGTGTGAGGGGTGTGAGGGCAGTGGCGGATCCCGGAGCCGGGCAGGGCTGGGCTGGGAAGGAGGCCCGCGGTGGTGTGAGGGCAGTGGCGGATCCCGGAGCCGGGCAGGGCCGCGCTGCGGGCCGGGCGCTCAGGAAGTCGCGTCAGGCGCGCCGCCGCGGCGGGCCCGGCGGGAGGGCTGTGGGAGCAGCGGAGCCCGCGGTGAGCGCGGGCTGAGGCCGGCGGTGCGGGCGGAGCGGAACAGAACAAAGCGGAGCGGAACAGAAGGAGGCGGAGCGGCGGCGCGGTGCGCACGGGGCGGGCGGCAGGCGGGGCGGTGCTGCCCCCGGCGGCGGGGCGGGGCAGCGCAGCGGCTGCCGCGTGGCGGGAGGGGCGGCGCGGCGCGGCCGGGGCAGCGGCGGTGCGGGGGCGCGGGCCGGCTGAGGGGCAGCGCGGGCCGGCCGAGGGCGCGGGGCCAGGTGAGCGAGGGGAGCCTCGGCCGGCCCCGCGGGGCTCCGGGGGCCGCTGCCTGCCCTGCCCGCGGCTGGCGCCCGCCCCTCGCGGCGGCCGGGGTGGCGCGGGGCGGCCCCTTGGCAGCGGCGGTGCCCGGGGCGCTGCGCACCCCCCAGCGCTCTCAGCGGCACGGTTTTATTTATAGCAGGTGTGGTGAGCGGCGGGGCCGGAGCCCGGAGCGCTGCCGAGGGAGCCTCGGAGAGCCGTGTGAGCCCGGAGCGCTGCTGGCGATGGCGGTGGCCGGCAGGTGAACAGCGCCAGCGCCGCAGCGGAGCGGGCGCTCGGGGGGCGGGTTGGCTCACAGGTAGGTATGCGGCTGCTGCTGCTCAAACGGGCTCTTAACTGCGTATTTTTTAAAGTTCATCTTTTGTGTATACCGGTGCAGCCAAGGTCACCTTGAGCATGAGGGGGACGCATTTCGATTCCAGCGTTTGATGTTTCAAGGCTTTTTTTTTTTTTTTTTTTTTTTTTTCTTATTGGGAGGGTTAGATAGTAATTTACCTGAGGACTAATTTAAATAATAGGCGGATTGAATGTAAGAGGCAGCAAAGATAAAGGGATGGCTCAGGTACTTAGGCTGTGCGAGGACATGCATGGTCTGCATGGTTATACTGGCTCAGACTCCGGTTTGTAGTGGGAGCTCTCTGCATGCAGGTATCACGGGGTGGCTTGTGACAACTTGGGGAAGGCACTGAGAAAGGCTAAAACCTTGGACTAAAGTTTTAGGTCTTGCTGTTGCAGGTGTTATCTTAGCACTGTTAGATGGGAACGGTCTCATTCCTGATGGCCCCAGTGGGCCGTGGTAGAACTTTCCTTACAGTGACACATGAAGAGGAGGTATTGCCTCTCTACATTTTCTCTTTCTGAAAATGCTGGGATTCCTATTTCAGCGTCTCTCAACAACAAAACAGTTTAATTTGCAGACTTTTGCAAATACACTGTACAACACTAAGTTGTTTTAGTATGTTCGCTTTTCCTTTTTTCTTTGGCCAAGGGAGAATTATTTACTGTGTTCATTATATTATCTACAAAACTTCAATTTCAAAATAATAAGTTTAGATTTCTTTGCTGCCCTGTAACCTCACAAGACTGAAATGTCACTTGTCAGCACCGTGTTCACATTTAGAGGTGTGCTTTTTTTACAGAGCACTTCTTCCCGAGGAATTTGCAAAATGGTTTGACTACAGCTAGACCAGACACATAAAATATACTGTGAGATAGGATTAGGTGAGAACATTAATGACTGTTTTTGTGGGTCATAGGTGTCCTTGAGAAGCAAATAATGAAAGAGCAAGGTCACAGTGCAAGAGAATAGTAAACTTATGAAAGTGTCTGACATGCATATCCTTGTGGCTGCAGGCTTTAAACCATGCAGTAAAGAACAGTGGAAAATTACAAAGGCACTGTAGTGACCTGTTATGAGAAGAAGAGCAGGGAGAGAAAAGCATGCAGGAAGCTGTGTTTATGGAAGTCAAATGTGCTTTAGCATATTAAAATAGTGCTGATTTCTAGCTGCAAGGAAGCATCTTTGGAGCTGAATTTTTACTGAAGAGTGAAAAAATACCAGTTTGCTAATTTATTGCTAGATGCCCATCTCTGAAATTAGGTGTGTGTTTCTGTGCATGCATATAAATGTATGAATATACAGATATGCATGCATTATTATTTTGCAGCGTGTGATCTTCAGTTCTACTCCTGTGTCATGGATGAAACTGCTTTGTCCCTTGGAACAATAGATGTTTCCTATTTGTCCACCTCAGCAGACTGCAGCATCAGTAGATGTAAGCATTCCAGTGAAGAGTGGGTAAGTAAAAATTGGGAATGTTACTGGCTGTATTTATTTTATTATTTCTTCAAGTTGAAGGTGGACTTTTTATTGTTATGAAGATAAGGAATATTGTCTCTCATGCATGGTACAGTTTGGTTTTAATTTAACTTGTAAGGAGGAACCAACAGTTCAATTTTGTGCCAGATAATAATGTTGCTAGAAAAGTCCTATCAAACTCTATTGATAGTCTTCTAGTGTATTGTTGCTAATCATTTTATATAGCAGTAAATGTACAGAATCCCATTCTAAAGTGGCCAAAGTCAAACAGAAAGTCATATAAGAAGCTTGTTGCTCTTCTGGGTGATGTAGTTTAAAGTGTGCAGGTGGAAAGGAGCTTGATGCTGAAGTTGCACAGTCATATAGGCATTGAACTTTCCATGGAGCTTTCCATGCAGTCCAGGAGACAGAAAAAAAATTGGTGCATATAAATAAGGAGCCTATTAAAAGTCTGTGTCCTCCATTGAGTGAGTCTTGGGATTTGAAGGGGACAAAGAAGGCAGTGAGCAGAGTGGTCTGGGTGGAGCCAAAGAGCCACATGGGGACTGGGGTGATGGTAGCTGGTTTAGCAGCATAGGTCAGGAGGAATTAAACATGGATCTGGAGAGGAGGAGTTTGAACTTGATACAGAGGAAGAATTGGAAACATGGTCAGAGTTGAGGGAAAGGGCAGATGTCTTGACGGCTGGGATTTCTATCTAGCTAGATCTAAATTCCATGGAACAGCAAGCTCACAGACCAAGGGGTCTGTGAGAAAGTGGAATAAGGGCAGGCAAGTCAGAAGAGATAAAAAGGAGATTTTGTAAGAAAATGCTGGAGGTGTACATCAAGGGTTGGAGGCAAGCAGAAGGAAGATGGCATTGTTACAAAGTTGTTTTGGAGTTAGCATTAGCTGATAGAGAAGGGATTATGGCAGGCTTAGCATCTTGATACTTATTTCAGATGGAAGAGTTAGTCTTGGAATATTTGCCAGTTCATGCTGCTTGCCAAATGTGATACATGCACAATTTAGTTTTTAAGCATATTCAGCATTGCTTTTGATTTTCTGGGAGTTTATCACTGGGCTGAGTATGTGATGGTCTGTATTTGTGTCTTCCAATCTTGGTTCTACCCTGCTGCTCTGCCACTTAAATGTTCTATTTTAAACAACATTTTGGGTTTGGTTTGATTCCGTAACTTCTCTTTTAGTAGTGAAAGTAACTTTTCCTCTCAATAAAATATGTGGTTTAAAATGGCAACCCAGTTCTCATTCTCAGGCAAGCAATAATTCAGTAGACTTTAAAGGAAAAAATCAAGGTCTTTGAAAATATACTTAACTACAATTTTTGCATTATGTCCTAACACAGAGAATGAGTTCTGTGAATGCAGTCACTCTGGATTTTTTTTGTTCTGTAATCTTTAGATAGACAGTGTAACTTTGGAGAATGCACTTTTTGGTATCACTCTGCATGAAACTGTTGCAAGTGCCTACCGAGTCCATGGAGCTAATATTTTGGATACACTGAGTCTTCTTGCAGTTTTACAGGGTGATATTCAGTTGAACCTTAAAATACTTTGCTTTTATTGCAAGCACCTTTACATTATTGAGAATGCAGTGTACTGTTAATTTCTTTCAGTTTTCTCAGCTGGCAATTTCCTTGGTGTTTCTTAATTAGTTATCATTCCTTTTAAAATTTTGTTTATCAGCCCCTGCAGCAGTGCATACATAAGTGCAACACTGAGATTTTGCTTTTATTTTTTTAAATGTTAGCAAAGTGTTGGAAAAAAATTGTGCTTTATATAATTGAGGGTTCATTTTTTGTGTGTGTCTGGCAACTCCTCTTCCTCAAATCTTTCTCATACAGAGTAGAACACATATTTCTGCATATTAACACAGTGGTCTTTTGTTCTGCAGGGAGAGTGCAACTCTCGTCCCACTCTGTTCCGATCTGCCACTTTAAGATGGAAGGAGGCTCTGCTGAGCAGGAAAAGGCCGTTTGTGGGGCGATGTTGCTATGTATGCACTCCCCAGAGCCGGGTAAGGAGATTACTGAATGGATTATGTTTGACAATAATGCATAGTTGCAGCATAGTGAAGTTGCAGTAGTTTCCTTACTTTCAGAATTCAGGTCACAATGTTTTTACTCCATTAAAACTATGCTGTAGTTTTTCACTGTTGTTTGTGATTGCATTTAATTTGTCATGGAATTCCATGATGGCACACACCTGTTTTGATGCTTAGTCTTCCACCTCTCAGTGCAGACTTACTCCTTGCACAAAACTCTCAAGCTCCTCAGAATTATTACTAGGAAATGGGATACAAAAGTTTTCTTGTGTATTAGATTAATAATGGGAATTTGAAGCATATAAAAGTGTGAAAGTTTGTTTTTAGGACACTTTAATTCTCTCCACAGAATAAATACAGTTTGGAAGTTAAGCAGCATGGTTCCTTTCCAACTTGCTCAGTCCTGTACTTGAGAGAGCAAGTTAATTTTCTACACCTGGCTGATTCCTTGCCTCTCTACCCAGCCTGGAAACCAGGACTGCCAGTTGTAGTAGTGGGGATATTTGTCTGCTGGGAACAGTGTCAAGATGGTGGCTCTAGAGAGGTTGCACAAGCTGATTTAAAATGTAAACTTTATTGAACAGCGTTGGGCAGGCTTTCTGTAAGCTCAAGATGCAAAATGCTGATAAATGGCACAGTAAATGTAATCATGTAATTTGGCTATGTGTACACCCCGGGCTTTAGATTGCACTCAGTTACACCTTTGTTGGCTGGGCTAGAGGGAAAATTTGCTTCTCTCTTTGACCAAAGAGAGGTTGTTATTTCACTCTGTTCCTCTCCCAGAACAGAAAATTGCAGCAGTGACGTACAAATGTGGTATAGAAATCCAGATGTACTGTGAAGGCTGTGTGTGATATGGGCAACAAGACAAGCAATTAGATAAACTGAGACTACTTCAAACAGACAAGTCAAGTGTTTTGACTTATGGAAAGGTGTTTGTGAATCCTCAGCTTAGGTCTTTATGCATTTAGTAATTAGCCTGCTAGTAATTTAGCTGTTACTCTCAAAATAGGAATTACGCTTTAGAAATATTAATCTTGTTCTGTATCTTGTCCATTTAATAAAAGACTAATTAACTATCCTGAGATCCCACTTAGGAAAGGGACATGACTTATTAAGCTGTTTGTTGACTTCTGTAAGGAAAAAAATACCATCCTTGCACAGACAGTAACAAAAATAATCCTCTCATTAGATTCCAAATGCTTTTTTTGCAAAGGAACTACCTTTTTCATTATTCTTCTTAAAGAAAAGGAATTAATGAAGCAAATTTCTTTAAGTGTGCTGCACAAAATAACAACTTGCCAATGCTGAGAGTGGGAAGTCTTGCTTCTCCCTCTCGTTTTCCTTCTGTTGTCCTGCTTCTCTTCATGACAGAACGTGTCATCAGCTTAGAAGATCCACAAAAATTCAGCAGTATATAGTCAAAGAAATTAGCATAACATTGAAGTTTCCTCTTAAGACCTTACAGCAACAATTGACTGATTGTACAGGACAGTTGTGCTTTAGCAGGGAGCAGAAGACTCTTTACTCTCACTGTAGCACATAATTTCTACCTGATTTGCACATAACATAGGGCAGTCATATATTTTAATTTTGTGGCAAATGGTGTGTCCTAAACAAAATACAAACAAATGACTCCTACCTGACTCGCATTGCAGAATTGATGGTGAGGCTGTTTTGCAGCTCTGCTGTTGCTGGTGACCATCTTTCTCCTTTGCTGTCCTTTTTTTGGTCTTCTTTGACATGTACTGTTCCAGTAGTTTTAGCTGCAGTTCACTGCTGGCAAGGTACCAGTTTTATAATTATGTATCATTTGGATAGAAAGAAATTAGCCTCTTGGTCAAGGTATTCACGTGGACTATGGAAGAGTAGAATTTAGATCTTCCTGCTAAGGAATATTTGTTGTGGAAGTGCTCCTAAACTCATCCTACTTAATAGCTTGGCATGTAGAGTAACAAGGCTCTACAAGGCTGGACTGAGTTTATTGTTCAGGCAGAGCAGGAATGTGGAGATTTGCCACCTAACCATGGATGGATATCCTGACCCTTGGGCTGTTGTTACATGATGCTTGTTCTGCTGGCAAACTGGGTGCTACAGACTGAGCGTCAAATACTCGTGGTTACACTAATGCCCAGTGTGGCTTAATGAAGTTCTGTCTCAAAGATGAGTTCTGTATTATATACAGACAAGTCCTGGTTTATATTACAACAGGATCTGATGAAATGTTGTGGCTTGAAGAGTGTAACCAGTACAACCACACAGTAAAGCCTAGAGAATGCTTTGAAAGTATTTGACTTGGGAATAGTGATTTGAATTCCATTTTCACTTTAGAAGTTTGTGTACTGTATAGGCAGGTTCAGCATTTCTCTGGTTTTGGCTTTGCTTATAATACAAATGAAAAACATTGCATTGTCTTAAATGTTATGATGAATGTAACAGACAAAGCTATTTTTATGTAATAAAATAATCCATCGATCGTTTTTTTTTTCTTGGTTTTACAGGATAACTTCTTCAATTCTAGTATTCCTTCTTTGGGTCTACGTAATGTCATATACATCAATGAAACACATACAAGGTAATGTAGCAAAGGTTTCTTTTGCTTTTAAAGTTCAGCATGCTCTGATTTTATGACAGAGCAATCTATTGTGATGTATATTGAGTTGATATATATTGTGGTCCTAAAATGCAGAAATTTGGTGCTGACTTCAGTAATGTGCTTGTTAAGTTTGGCTGTGTGCATTTAGGAACTGGGTGAAGTCCTTTGGGGTTATAGACAAGGAGTGTAGGGGTCAAACCTGTTTCACAAAAAGCCAAGAATTTTTTTACAAAATAAATTCTTTCTCCTTTTGTGCAAATGGCAGTATCTGTAGCATAATATTGAGGGGACCTGATTTATTCCCTTATGGAGAATGACTTCAGGCTGCACTTTAATTTACTGAGGAGATCTGGCTCACAATTTAGGTGTTGACTATTACCAGTTATGGCAGTTAAACCTGGATATGTCTTATGAATCTGTCTCTTCTCTGCCTTAGTGGCAGAGTGCAGCTTCTGAAAAGTGTGGTAGAAATGAAAAAAATCTAAAAAATGAAGATGTCTTTGTGCTGTTGTGTTATATCTTGTGTTCTGGGGTGAAGATACTGAAATGTTACAAAAATATTCTGTTCTTTGGAAAGATAATAATGCTTGCTAAGTTTTTTTTTTACAGTAATCATTAGCATAAGCAGGTCCTCCAGTGTTTGTTGTAGAGTCAGAGCAAACAAAGAGAGGCTAACAGCCTGAAAGAAATGAGCCAAAGTGTCTGAGTGAAAGAAAGGCAGCATTGTGTGTGCTCGAGAGGGAGAAAGCTAATGTTAGAGGCTGTTCTTTATTAAATTTGAATTAATTACCGGTTTTTGAAGAGTTGAACTTGTAGTTTGGAATACAGAAAAATAACAGAAATACTGTTTTAATTTTTTAAAATTAATTTTGGAAGTCTAATGCTTGAATAGTTTTGAATGGTCAAAGTTATTTGAATTGGAAATATAAGGAGAAAAAAATATGGATTAATGAATTATTCTGAAATAAACACATATAGCTCAGAATAGTGAGAAATACAGTGTCATTATAGTGTGAAAATGGACAATTTTGATGAAGTTCTGAGGTCTCATGGTGCTACACAGTCACAGTTTCCTGGCCTTAGAAAGCAGGAGTGGTTCTCTGACTGCCAGCATGCTGTAACTGTATTGACAGCCTTTATCTGAGTACAACTGCCAGCTTTAAATGTCTCTTGACTGGTCCATTCTGTGTTGTTTTTGTCTTCTCTCATTGCTACATGATCAGAAAACAGATGTTTCCAATTAAACTACTTTATGTCTAAGCTGTAAAATGAGTGTAGATGCCTTCCTACCTTGACAGATCCCTGCAATAGCTGTATGCTGTTCTGACAGGTTCACAGTTACCAAAAAATACAGAAAGAAGCATATCCTTAGTCTTTGCTTTCTAGAAAAATTAGTAAGGCTCTCAAATTCCAAAGAAAAGGGGGATAAAGGAAAAAAGCAATTAAAACAGAGTTACCAGTCTTCTTCTCTGACAGCATGAATAGCTGGTCTGAATATTTGTGTAATCGTTCCGTGCCACTCTGTGCCCATGGCTTGTGCGTGTGCACCCATCTTAATTACAGTGCACTCAAGGGCTTTGGCCTTTTGCAGTGTAAAAGTTCTGTCTCGTCTTTCCTCGCTGTTTGTAACACATGTATAAGTTTACTGAAATGTGCTAGGGAGGTGTAACAGCCAGGATCAGTAGCTCGGGTGATGACAACGGGTGAGATGTTGGCAGCGTTCCAGCCTGGAAACCACCATGAGCTTTGTCACCCACATGTCAGTTTGGGACACTCACTGGAGCAGCAGCCAGGCATTGCACCAGCAGACCTCAGGGCAGAGGTTTTGCACAGTACTTACTGCTCTGGGCTTAGGAATTGCCAGAATTTAATTTTTCATCCAGCTGGTAATTCTGCCCCATCTCATCAGCTCTGCTGCTTGGGGGTCAGTTGTTTGGTTTGTGTAAGTGATGGCTTGTCCACTGCTGGCCTGGTAAATGAGGGAGGTGAGGAGAGGTGATGAATATCCACTGTGGGGAATGTGGTGTAAGCTATTTCTGTGTCACATGCATTTTTCTGTGATGTTTTATATTCCAAATAACATTTTCTCAGGTGATTTCTGCTTGTATGATTGAGAGAGTAGAGGACAGGGTTAATTTAAAAAGAAGAGATTGTCTTCATAAGTTACCTTAAACACTTGAGTTTGTAGTGAGATTTACTGATTAC
This sequence comes from Oenanthe melanoleuca, assembly GCF_029582105.1. Classification (NCBI taxonomy): domain Eukaryota; kingdom Metazoa; phylum Chordata; class Aves; order Passeriformes; family Muscicapidae; genus Oenanthe; species Oenanthe melanoleuca. Next base: position 26,059,773 of record NC_079340.1, on the reverse strand, counting down.
TTTGTGTTATACTCTTGCTAAAACTTTGCTGGGAGAAGGTATGGAAAAGACACATAGGACTGGGTGTTTGAAAACTGTAAAGGAAGAAAAGCTAAGAAAGTGGGTTTAGTTTTGATGGCTAATGCAAACATATTTTCAAAAGTGTTTGTGAGAGTTTACCCTGCGCTTACGTGAGCAGCTTTTCCAAGGGTGCTTGGTGTTCTTGAAGAAGTGGACAAATCTCTTAGCTGGACATTTAATTTCCTCAGTGGAAAGGGGCACCACATTGGAAATCAACACTTTTGGCCTCTCTGAGCTGGCGAGTTGATTCCAGGGGACAGATGAAATGTATATGTTGGTTTGTTTGCTACGTTCCTGGGATTCTGGGGGTGTTTAAGGCCAGTGTCACCCTGGATTGAAGGGATGCAGACCCCTGTTGTCTCAGGTGTTTTGTGCTATGCATCAGTTGTTTCATCTATAGCATGAAGATATTGGCAATTTACTAGAAGATGCAGAAGCTTTTAGACAGCCATTTATAAAATTTTCCTTACTTTTTCTTCTTAATTGTATTTTTAGTTATTTTTAATGCTATTATTCTAGCAGCAAAATATTTTGAGGATCACACTGAAATACCCTTTGTATTTTGTAGGTACAGAGGGTGGCTTGCGAGACGCTTTTGTTATGTCCTTTTTGTGCAAGAGAGGGATGTTCATAAGGGTATGTTTGCCAAGAACCTGACAGAAAATGTCCTGAATAGCAGCAGGTAAGATGACACAAAATTAACTGTTTTTAAATTACTAGCACATTACAATATGCCTTAATTTAGAAACTGCAAATTTTGAAAGTCAAGACTATTTAAAATACTAGAAGATGCAGTAGCTTTACCACAGCTTTTCAGGAATGTAGCTTTTAATTTCTGTTGGAATAGTAAAAGAGGGGAGTCTCTAAATAAATAGTGTGTAGTTGGGGAAGAGCAGACAGTACACAGAAAAATAAATTGCTACATGAGAGCTCTTCAAACTCCTGTTTATCTAATTCATGTAAATCATTACCACTGAAGTCATACTGGAGTCACCAGAGATTGTCAGTGTTTCAGAAATAATAGGAAAGAAGCATTTTGGAGTACCCTGAGTATATACCCGGACAGTGCAGCAAAAAATGCAAAAAGGCTGTAGAATGGAGTACCCAGCCTTAATTTTGTGGAGCTTGTTTTGTGTTTCATATGCCTCATTTTAAATGGCATCTTGAGCCCCTGACCAGCTGTTCAGGTATCAGTTTTCCTTGGACACAAAGAAATTCAGTTCCTTGAGGCTACTTTTGTCAGAGGACACACACTGCCTACATTAACATTCCTAATTCTCCTGAATTTTTAAAGCTCAATCCCATGTGAAGCTGATAGTGTTGCTTTTGAAAAGTAAAGCAGACTGTGTTGTGCTACAGTCATGGTGTTTTAAAGCTACTTAGTGTCTCTTGAATATGTTTTAAAGGGGGAAAATAGCCCTTATAAAATTTTGTTGGACTTGTAAAACTGAAAATTCGAGGGCAACAATAATCTAGAAGTTCAAAATAGCAACTGCATGAATCTGTCTAAAGAGGTAAGTGAAATTGCTGTGGCAGAAAAAAGAAAACATTAGCAAAAAAACAGATTGCACCCATTCCCCTGAATTGTTAACTTTATTAAGCATTTCAGAAAATTGGCAGTCACTTAAGTACCTGTGAACTGTTTGAAATAGTCACCTTTGAGCCCATTCAATCATCACCTGCCTCTGAAATTAGGGTTTATAAAACTGAATTAAATTTAATGGATTTGGAGTATGCAATAGTTCAGTGTGGATGCTTTTTATGTTTGCAAGTTACTCCTGTAGTAATACATAGTTCATTCCGAGCTGTTGTTGTCTGTGTCTTGGACTCTTCTGTTGTGGGGCTGTTTTCTAAACTTTACTTTTTAATGTTAGAGTCCAGAAGGCCATTGTAGATGAAGCTTCTGAAGCAAGTGCTCCAGGTAGTTTTGTTCAGACGGATCCTAAAGCTATCAACAAAGTGAAGAAAAAAGCTAGGAAAATTCTCCAGGAAATGGTAGCAAATGTGTCACCTGCTTTAATCAGGTAAGAAAAATGTCTCATTGATATTGTCAGTGAGTGGAAGGATGGACAAGCTCTTTCCGCATAGTACCAACAGAACTTGTGACACATGATGCAGGAATAATAATTATTCTAAAAATACATTATTCATAAAAATCCCATTTTTAATGTCAGCTAATAAAAATAGTAGTTATTCTTTGTTTCCAGATGCAGTAGAAATCCTCTGCCTTTCCAAGGAATATATTTTAAGATATTAAATACAAACTTTTCCTTTTCTCCCAAAACTAGTTTTGATGCTAATGCTTAGACCAGTATTGGCATCATTTGTTACTTCAGGCTCATATGGGCAAGAGCAGCTATCTGCAGCATCATAGACTGAAAGACAATTTTTCCATCAGGCTATTCAATATTATTATTTGTAAATATAAATATCTCAGGGAAAGTCTTATTTTAGATAAAATCTTCTTCTGTGTTGTGTACATTTACTATTAAGGAGGATTTTGTCTCTGTCATATTCCTAGTTCACAGCCTTCACTGAGGTTGATACAAGATTAGTGTCATAACTACAGGAGGCTGAAATGTGGCTACTGACTTGTTTAGCAATTGCATTTTATAGTAACTTTGTTTGAATATAGGTTATGAGATGAACTGACTTTGCCTTTTGTCATACAGAAGCAGTATAAAACAGAGGCAGAAATAAATGAATCTTTTTGGGTTGTGTTTGTTTTCCTTTAGGTTGACTGGCTGGGTGTTACTAAAGTTGTTTAACAGCTTCTTCTGGAATATCCAGATCCACAGAGGTCAAATAGAAATGGTCAAAGCAGCAACAGAGGTAAGGGAGGGTGGGAAAATCCAGTAAGGTAGATTTCTGAAGTGGTTTTCTAATAGTGTTTGCAACACTTCTCTTTCTGTGAGAGTTCTGCTAAGTCTGTATGAAATGCGATTGTAGGTAGAACTGTTTCATATCTTGAAATACAATAAGAACACTATGAAACAGTGTTCTTAATTAAATATCTGCTCCTTGAGTTGTGCAACCTAAAATACTATGTGAACTCTGGACTTCCCTTTGATTCAGGATCAAATTTTAACTATCAGGCTGAATGTTTATCTCAGATAACTTTGCATCCAACATAATTTCCGGTTTTCTGAGGTGAGACAGCCAGCAAATAAATTAGTAGATCTAATCATGACTTTTCACTTTTGCTGTGATTTGGCATAAACTTTTAAGAAAAAAACTTTTCCTATTTCTTACTAGCAATCTGTTTCCTGTTTTTCAATATTTATTGAAATTAGTCAAATGAATTAACTCTTCTTGCAGGATTTATCTTAGAAAAATTGATTAGCTAAATGAAACAAATAGAAAAGTTTCTGTTCATTTCTGGTTTTTTTTTTGTTTTTTTTTAATACTGTGTTTCAGAAACCCACTATTCATAAATCCTTGCTAATAGCTAATAGAAATATCAGTACTTTGGTGCAGTGAGGATTTTTCCACATCTCTTTAATTGTTTGAGTAGTATCTCAACACTGTGAATCTGAAGAAGCTGGGTGATTAATCATTGTTAATGTAATGGATACAATTGAAAACCACAGTCCATGAAAACTAAGACTGAGGATAAGTTGATTAAAATGTTCTCATTGTCCTAGCTGAAGGAAAACCAGGAGTAAACAAACTCAGTTATGGTAACTGGAAAATACCATCAGTTCAGATAAGATGATGCTGGCAATCTCAACAGTGGATTTTAGAAAAGGAGTAATATTCCATGTTTCTTACCAACTGACTTGTTTCTTTTTTCATTCTCTCCCCAACACAGATGAATTTGCCTCTTATCTTTTTGCCTGTTCACAAGTCCCACATTGACTACCTGCTTCTTACGTTCATTCTTTTCTGCCATAACATCAAGGCACCCTACATAGCTGCAGGGAACAATCTCAACATCCCCATCTTCAGGTAATAACTTCTTGTTATTTGAAAAAAGACTGAGGTGGTGGGATCTGACCTATAGCACAAAATGTCCAAGTGTAAAATTACCTTGCTCTTATTGGGCCATCATGCAGAACTTCTTTGGTTCCTATGACATGTTCAGAGAGGGAGCATCACAGCATCCTTCTGAGCAGCTCTGTTACAACCTTAGTAGGGTAAGGAGAAAGGATATTCCTGTTTTGGAGACTCAGAGTGGTTAGGTGACTAAGGAAAAGATGTGGCAGAAAGAGTTGTGGATGATGAGCTCTTCATGCAGTTCAGTGAGCTGGCTAATGAGCAGCAGCAGTATTAGGTGAATAATACTTTGTGGAAAAATATTCCACTTGAGTCTGTGTTTAAATGATATTTCTGGTGGCTGAAGAACCTGAGGTATTTTAGATAACATTTTGCCATTGAGACAGAATTTGGGCATATTTGATACCTAAAACTCCACTTTCCATTATAGGAAATTAAGAGGAAAGAAGGGGAATGCCTTGACTTTGTGGGTGTTTTACACCAGTAGATGCTGGTCTGTCATAATTCCAGTGAAAGAGGCATTGATATAAATTATCAATTAGTTAGCTAGTTCTTAGGGCCAGCAGAATTAAGAAAGTTTAGCATGATAATGCTAACATTACTTTAGGCCCTCGGCACTCTGAGTTCTGCAGCATTCAGCAGGCCCAAGATCCACACATAGCACCCTGTCTGCAGAAAGGACTACTCCTGTTTGGTCTTTTGAGCCAGTAAAAAACTTTCTTGCAAGAAAATAGCCCTGTCAAGCAGAAGGGATGTTCTCATGAGAACTTCTTGCTACACTATGAGATAAATGCAGGACCGTGCAGGTGGTGTAATTGCTGGTGCCAAGTGGGAGCTGCCTGCAGATTGCTCTGCTAAAATCAGCTGGCTGAGCTGATTCTGTAGCTGAGGGAAGTGTGCAGCACACCATGAGCATGCAGCACAGCACAGATTAGGGCCAGCTCAGGTTAACTCTTTTATGGGTCACCAGCATCTCAGTGTGCAAGAATCTCCTGATCGGTGGCCTGTCAGAGCAGTGAAATGGAGCAAGACACTGTAAAGAAGCCTGTTCATAAGTGAAATAGAGAAATATTTGTGTAGTCCCATCATGTGCAAGTAGTGTAATACAGTTTAGTTTTAAAAATTTCAAGTTATTTGAATGCCTGTTGTGTGCAAGGAATTATTTGTTGGGGGTGTAGTAGTTCCTACAAACTGAAATCAATGAGTGTGATCCTTCTTTGGTGTGCAGCACATTGATCCGCAAGCTGGGAGGATTTTTCATCCGTCGGAAGTTGGATCAGAGCCCTGACGGTCGTAAGGATTTCCTGTACAGAGCTTTGCTCTATGTGGTGTGTATTTCTTGTCTGTCTTTCTGTAGGTAGCTTTTCACTTGGTGGCAAGTGGGAAAGTGAGTTCCATCACTCTGTAAATGTATTTATTGCTTTGAATTTGTCTTAAGTTTCATGCTTCAAAAAGGGGATTAATTTTTGTACGAAGGTTTTAATTTATTGTGTAAAGAAGATTGCGTGCTCAGCACCTTTGAGGATGAGCAGATATCCACCTTGCATAATCCTTATGGAAGAATGTGGAATTAATGCTCTCTGAGTTAACTTGTGCTTGTTTCACTGATGTCTTTTGTTGTGAGGCATCTCTAACTGATCCACTTAACACAATGGAAGTCTCTGTTCGTGATGGGTTGATGTAATGCTTTGTGCCATTCAGTGTAGTAGCTGTATTTGCATCTTGGAAGATGGGATGTGCTGGTGAACCAGAAGGAAAGATGAATGCGAATCAACTGCACCAACCAACCATTGCTAGAGATGCTTTTTGAACAAATGTCATTATACTGCTCGTATATTCATGCAAATTCATTGCACATAGGTCTGGGCTTGTGTCAGGCATTAATTAATTACTGGGGTTTTTTTCCACAAGTACTCATGCCAAGTCGTGATCTTCCAATGCCTTTAAAAGGAAATGGTTGCCAACAATGTATTTGAAATATAATTGTATGTTATTATACATATATATGCCAGTATGATTCGATACTTATTTTTTCTCTTTTCCAATCTTTTTGGATTCAGCACATAGAAGAATTGTTGAGACAGCAGCAGTTTCTAGAAATATTCTTGGAAGGCACACGGTCTCGAAGTGGAAAGACATCTGGAGCTCGAGCGGGTCTTCTGTCTGTGGTGGTGGATGCCCTCTTCTCAAATGCTACTCCTGATGTCCTAATTATACCTGTGGGAATCTCCTATGATCGCATCATTGAAGGTCACTATAACAGTGAGCAGCTGGTAAGAGCAATCAAACAACTTGTTTTGCCTAGGGGATTTTCTGCTTATGTGCAGAAAAACGTGCTGCATAGTTAAAGGTTGTGCTGGTCCTCTGTTCCATGGTCTCAGGGTTCGTGTTGAGCCATGAATCACAAAACAGGGAGTGCTGAGGTACAGGTGACACACTTCTAAGTGCAAATTCATGACATGACAAGTAAAATGTTCAAGGGGATATCTATGGAGAAAAATAATTCTCTAGATTTACTTGAAGTTAAAAGGTGTGTCAAAGGCTTGGCCTTGCTTTGTCTGCTGTCACGTGCATTTTAATTTTAAATTTTTTTTAATTGCAAAGTGGAAGAAAAGCAAAATAACTACCTATGTTTTCTAGGGCAAGCCTAAGAAGAATGAAAGTCTTTGGAGTATAGCTAGAGGAGTCTTCAGAATGCTGCGGAAGAATTATGGATGTGTCAGAGTAGATTTTGCACAACCATTTTCCTTAAAAGTAAGTTTGGTATCTTGAAGGTCTTTTTGAAGGTTTGGCATTTTTGGTATTTCAGTAGTGGGGCACATTTATTTTGATTTTATCTTTGTGGGTTATCATCACTAGCATTATCTGTGTCAGTCCATTCTGGCAGTATCCCTGTTTTTGATGAATGTGTGAGTCTTTGGACACATTTGTTTTAAGCTGAAATAGTCTCACAGTTGATACATTGGTTTTCAAACAGTATTCTTACTGATGGGGTTCTTTGTTTAACAAGCAGTCTGTAAAATGATCCTTATACTATTTAGTAATTCTTTACATTGTAGAGACATTTGGAGTTGAAGGAAGCTGAATACTGTTTTCCAGTTTAATTTAATGACATCTGCAATAGTTGAGGAAGGGCATTTATCTCACTGGATTTTTAAAATTGCTAAGCAAATTAGTAGCTATAAAAGTGTCGTGCGTAATATATCATAAAAATCTGTATATTCTTTGAAAGTCATCTTTCATTATTAGCTCCCAACTGTTACCTACAGTCCTTCACCATATACTGTTCTGTAGTTTCTCAGAGAATGGGGTAGTGTGGCAGTATCTGCCTTTACTCTGAATTTTCTCTGATCTCTTTGCAGAATCTGCTGGTACTAATCTACATTTCACTAATCTGTATTCTGTCACAGTATACCTTATTTTTAGTGTGACTTTAATAAGATTAAGCACTGCAACAGTAACTTACTAGAACATTATTCAAATTAATTAGGTGTTCTTCTTTCTGCCCTACTTCCCTCAGAAAAAGCAGTAGGGTTGGAGAGCTTTGGAGGGTTCAGTTACCACAGCATGAAATTATTGTGACCGGCTGCACTGCATTATAATTAGTGTAGTAGGAAAGATACTAATTCACTTCCATAGGGGAAGGTTTGGGCTATTCTTGGTAGGGAGTTAACAACTCTTCTTGGCTCAGTGTAAGGAAAAGAGGGTTATCTGCCCTCTTAATCTAGTGAAACGCTAATCACTCTGTACCTTCCCAGCAGCTTCTGTCAAGTCTTATTTGTACCTGTGTTCCTTATTGTGCTCTAGAACGTTGATAAATGACATAAATCATTAACTTGTGCCTTAGTTCAGATTTGCAGAAGTATAACTGTAGTTGTGTCATTGCAGGTTTTTCTAAAGCAGATGAGCTTTGGGGGTTAATTTTGGGCATCTGCAGTTCTATGAGCACAGGCTTGGAAACAGAAGAGAGTGTGAAAGAGGCTGTGAAAGTCTTTTAAGCAGCTTTCCTGGGAGGGAACTGTTTTCCTGACCAGCAGGTTAAGTGGCTCTTTAGTTTCCCATTCTGTGCTGAAACTGAGGGAACACAGTGTCCTGAAAACAGAATAGTGTAAATTTTAACCTATAAGGAGAGGAGTTTGGCTTTTGAGAAATTTGGATTCAGGAATTCCAAGCATGCAGTACCCTGCCTGCTTCCTGGGGGCTTTAGTTTGTGTCTTGCAACTGGAGTTTTGTACACTAGTGTTTTCCCTTGGAGAAGTTCTCTCTCCTGGCATTTGAGGAAGGCAGGAGTAAGCAATAATTACAGTCTCCATGCTGGTTCTGAATGGGTGCTAGGCTTTGCTCTCACTCATGTTAATGAGGCAGTTCTCATTAATTTAATCGTGGAACTCATCTCAAAGGAGTTGTTCTCTACAGGGTGCTGACAGAGGTTATGTGTTGTTTTCATTGCAGGTTTTTTTATGAAGTACAGATTCCTTGCTGTAGGAAGTCTTTCTGCATAAAATAAAGTCAAAAGTGAATAAGCTGTTGAAAACTTTTAATATCTCTGACCTTATTATGCTTTTTTAGTGTGGGCTATTTTTAATCAGTTGCATTTTTGAATAATTGCCTTTTTCCTGTAATAGCATTCTCAATTGAATGCAGGAATAATGTGAAAAAAGTAAAAAAAAATAACAAATCTTTTTTTAACAGGAATATGTAAACAGCCAAAGCCAAAAACCTGTGCCTGCTCCTCTTTCTTTGGAACAAGCTTTGTTACCAGCTATACTTCCATCAAGGTAGAGATTTTTTTGGGGTGTTGTTGAAAGGGAGGACAGGTTGAGATTTGTTTATTTATGTTTTTAGTGTTCTGCGTTACATTCCAACCAATGTTTGAACTCCCCATGGATAATCTAATTGTTTCTAGGAAAGTGCAAAACTTAAACAATTATAACTGCAATTTATTATAAGAGTTACATTCTTCCTGATGAGTTCTGTTCAAAGAAATTCAAGTAGATTTTTCTCCTCTTTTTTTTTTTTTTTTTTTTTTGTGTTAGTAACCTTTGTTGGTTTTATAATAAATTTTATAGATTAATTTGGGGGGGGAAATTACATGCATTGTGAAAATTAAAGGATTTTGTTTTAAACCTCACAAACATTTCACAAGGTTTATGGAATAATTCCAAAGCAAATGGGACCTGTGAGTGAGTACTCCTTGTTTTCAAGGGTCAGAACTGCTCAAGGGTTAGTTCTGCATTTGTTACTTAGATACCCATTTTAGTTGTTATTTTCAGGAGTTATACAAACCTTTGTGGTCCTGGTGGGGACAAAGACAGTCCTGTACCTTTAGAAAGCTGTAAGTCCATACAAAAGACCATTTCGAGTTTGTGGAGAGACAAGGCTCTGTTTTTTTTAGGCAAATTTGCTTTTTCTATTGTTGATATTCCTTCAAGGAAAAAGACCAATTGATGTTACAGCAAAGTCCTGAGTAGCCATAGAAAAAGCTTGCAATTTTTCTTTTGGTACTCTTATCATGGATTGTTGTACAGTGCAAAGAAATAATCAGGAAAAGTTGGTAGAGCTTTTTGCTAGTAACATTTTCTGCCTTTACCAGACTGTAATGGTATTTTGTGCTGTGGTTCAGTTACTGTATATAAAAAAAATCAGTTGATATTACTTTACATTTTGATCAGAGTGTAAATGTCACCATGTTAATTTTTATTCTGTGTTCAGACCTAATGATACTGTGGATGAAAGTGCAGAGGCCTCGCTGCCCAACTCCAGGGATATCACCAGTGAACCCTTCAGAAGAGAGCTGATATCCAACCTGGCTGAGCACATTTTGTTCAGTAAGTGCTGAGGAGTATCACTGCCACAGAATGATAGTGGTGTGGATAGGAAGGGACCTTAAAGATCATCTCATTTCAACCTCCCTGCCATGGGCAGGGACACCTTCCACTGAGGCAGGTTGCTGTCAGCTGCCTGCTTGGTTTTGCTGACAGCAAGAATTTTCTGTGTGGTAATGTCACACTTCCTAGTTGTCTCCATTCAAGTGACCATTTCATGACTTACATAATCTTGACAATTCTCCATCCTTTGCCTCCCTCCTTCCTCTTCAAAGTTTAATAAACTCTTTTTTCTGATCAAGCAGAAGATTTTTGTTCTCTTTGTTGGGCTAAACTTTCTGTACTCTGAAGTGCTTGATTGTCATGTTGGTACACTCATTGCTTCTCCCTTCAATGAACTATTGGAGTGTCTTAATGGCATTATCACAAATGAGCTCATCTAGCTGCAGGGACCAGTGTTGCCAGGTTTTATAGGTTATGTGGTGTATGCTTCAGTCAGTAGATCTGTGGTTTGTGGTACCAGAGATGCACAGAAAACAGTACTTACCATAGTAAATGTATAAGTTTTATTTGGTCTTCTTAGTCCAAGTTATTTTGATTACTTTAATATTGTTTCCAGACAGACATAATACACTTTGTATTTCATTTGGTGGGTACAGTTCTATGCCCACATCACTGTTATTATTTTTTAAATAGTGGGTACTCTTTCATTTGTAATGGTGTTATGAATGTCTCAGGTGCTTAACAAGTTTATTTTGTTCACCTCTAGCTGCTGACAAGTCCTGTGCTGTGATGTCTACTCACATTGTTGCCTGTTTGTTGCTGTACAGACACAGGCAGGTAAGGCTTCTGTGCTGCTTAAATAGCCAAACACTGCTTTGTCTTTGTTAACTTATCTAAAAAGAAAAAAAAAAAAAAGTATGGATTTTACTATTGTGTGATACTGATAAAAAAAAGAAAGATGCATTTAAATTAAAATGGATTTCAGATGGTCTGAGTGCTGATACTTTAGTTAGCAGTGGGAACTTGAACACAAGCCAGTATTGATGGGATGATAATAAATGTTCATGTGGAAATAGATCTTTATAATTCAAAATGTTATTTTTTCTAAAGATTACATGGGTTTCGTTTATTGTATTAGGGTTGTTTTTTAGATCTCAAGTCACTGTTGAATACTCTAGAAGCTGTTCCATTAATTTCCAAACAGATTTTTTTGTTCCTCAGTACTAAAATACTATATCACAATGGCAGAATGATGCCAATGTTTACCTTAAGTCTTGTGCATGAGAGTTGGAAGAAGTTTTCTTTTCTCCTACAAGTTTGTTTTGCATTTTTTCTGAAATTTCTTTAAATCTAAAGCTTTATTGCACGTAAATGAGAACAAATGGAAAAAACATTGGTCAGTTGTATATTCCTGTTTGTGTAGGAAGTGTCACCATTCTTATCAGTCCAGTCTTTCCAATTTCCCTAAAGCAGTGGAATCAAAGAAGCATTTTATAATGTAATCTAACTCCATCTTGACAGAAAACAAGATAAGGAGGTGCCTGAGGAAAGGCTTTTCCTCATGTTCCAAATCAATTGTTCAGTTCTGTTAAGTCCAATATTCCCAGCTAATTGATCATTCACTTTATAGCATAGGTAATGGAAATATGGTACCTCTGACATGGTCTTGAGGTAATTCAGGTCTCTGCAGGCTGTGAAATAAACCAAGAAGCAAAGAACAACCTTGCATTCCCAAATAGTTCCATGACTGTAAAATATAATTGCATGTAATTCAAAATATGGAACTATTTCATCAAAACCTCAGTGAAAATTAGTTTTCTGATATGACTATTGTGCTTTGAATTATTGGCAGTTAGTGTATTGTGTTTGATATATTGTGATTGTGGTTTATTGATAGACTCCTGTGCAGAAAAATTATTTAACTATGTGATTTTGTGTTTATTTCTAGGGAACTGATCTTTCCAGACTGGTAGAAGATTTCTTCTCCATGAAGGAGGAGGTCCTAGCCCGTGACTTTGACTTGGGATTTTCAGGGAACTCTGATGATGTTGTCATGCATGCCATCCACTTGTTGGGGAACTGTGTAAATATCACAAACACGAGCAGGAACAATGAGTTCTTTGTCACTCCCAGCATCACAATACCTGCTGTCTTTGAACTCAACTTCTACAGCAATGGACTACTTCATGTATTCATTAAAGAGGCTGTTATTGGTATGTTTTGGGGTTTATCAAGGAAAGACTTCCTTGTAACCATTAAAGTATCTGCACAAAAATCCCCATCATTTTCTCATGTTACTTAATTTAATATTTTTTTTGCTTCCTGTTTCAACCCATGTTTACCTAAACAAAGAGTTTTAAAGCAAACTTGTATTTTGTTTGAGGAATGTTTCCATTCTTATTTCCCCTCATCCTTTATCTTTCTTGGAAGTATTTGTGTATTGGTCAGTGCCATAGGCAAGACACTATCAGAGTTCTGAGCCAACATGGCAAAACTTGTGCTTTGGTGAGCAGTAATTTAATGAGATTTTGTTTTGATCTGACATTACTGGACACAAAGTAGTGGTTAAATCTGTCTTTATTCTTGAATTGCATGTGTAATATTTGACTGCTTTTAGACCCAGAAGTGGACAAAACAGAAGTTTAATGTTTCCTTTGCCATGAAGCTCTCTGGAAAATTAAACTTTGCCTGTGTTTGTTTCTGCTCCAGCCTGCAGTCTTCATGCAATTCAGAGCAGGAGGTGCAGAAATGGTACCAGTGGTGCTGCTCCCAGTTTAATCAGTCAGGAACACCTGGTCCGAAAAGCTGCCAGCTTGTGCTACTTGCTTTCTAATGAATTCAGTGTATCTTTGGTAAGTAATTCCATGAACTGTTCAGTTTTTGTTCTGCTTGTTACTTTAAAACTACAGGATGCTTTCTGCAAGTGTCGCAGCTCTGATCTGTTCAGTGTCAATGCAGTGTGGTGGTGGTGGCTGTCAATGGCTGTCACACACTGAGTGCCACCTGCTGCTCCTGCCAGTGCGGAAGGGGGTGATGCTGGGCTGGGCCTGGGGCATTTCTGCTGTGCTTAAGGCCTTTCCTGAGAAAGGCAGCATTAAGAAGCCTACCTGGAGTTGTGGGAAGCTGAGAGAGCAGCTTCTCTAACAGACTTTGTGTCATTCCTGTCATTAGATCATCACAGCTGTATTTGCATTCTGCCCAAACTATTTATTTATTTATTTTTACTTAAAGAAATAAAAGTCTTTGTGACTACTCAGCTCTTAGGAGTTTGCAGAGGTGGTAGAAATTGTTGGGAAGTAGGGCTCCATATTCTAAAGATATCCCTTATTTGCATAGGTGTGCAGTACTCATGCCACACCTAGTACTTAGTGGCAATTTTAAACATGGCCTGACTTCAGTTTTAATGGTTGCAAAACACTGATGAGAGCTGATTTTATCTCACTTTTCAGACACTACATACTTTCAATTTTAAGTGCTAGGTGTTCTTTTTCTTGTATGTAGAAGTTACTTAAAATTCTAGAGATTCTTGTATTAGTTCTTACATTTGTACTCATATTTGATTTGTGCTTATGCACAGAAGCATAAGTCAAATTTAGTATTTTTGTCTAGATGGTAATGTTAGTTCATATACTGGAGTTCTTTAGTAATACTATTCTTCTGCTTTTTGGTTATTATTTTTTAACCAAGAAAATATTTCCTAAATGATTATGAATAATGTAAAAGAGGTTGGGTTTTCTTATTCAGTTTCAAAACATGTAAGAGAATTTTTTGAAATTCTCTTGAAATAGTTTCCTTTAAGTTCCAAATAGATTACTGTTAAAAGTTTCAATAATTCTAATTTTATGATTATTTTATTCTAGAATTGTTAACAAACTAAAATTTGATTAGAGGCTATTAAAAAGGGAGAATACTTAATGTGACTTTCTACCAGTTGTAATGTATTTCGGAAGAATCTTGGACATGTTTTAAATATCCTATTTCACTATAATTTTTTAAAATGTCTGCCAGGATAAGCACAAGAGTGGTGTTTTGGGATTATGCTGATAAAAGCTTAACAGCTTGCATAAAAGAAATAATACTGCTGTATCTAAAACACTCATACTGAGCAGGGAATGATGCTGCTGTAATGGATGTAATGGATGTGACTTTTTCATTGCATTCCTTTTATGTTGTGCAGCCTTGCCAGGTGATCTATCAAGTTTGCCATGAATCTGTGGAAAGGCTGATCCAGTATGGCATTCTGCTGGTGGCTGAGGTAAAGTGGCAGAGATACTGTAGGAGTAGTGTACACTGTACTATAGGTGGCTTATGCTTGGTGGTGAGACTTGTTGTAAGTATATGTTGTTACTGAAAGCTTGTAACAATGTGCCCAGGACCAAGACTGCTTCATTCCTGTTCATAAGCCTCAGACAGTTGGGTACAGCCAGCCTGTGATGTTTCATGATGTTTCAGTGTGTAATTTCATTTTTCCAGTAAGGCTACTAAGGAAGACGTGTATTTTTTGTACTGTCTTGAAACTTTTGATTTATTTTATTATTGAAGCCCTTTCAAATGTAGCATAGCTACATCCATAGCTATTAGATTTTTACTTTCTACTCTACAGGAGTCAGGAGTCCAGACCTTTTGTGATTTTTTTAATTTCCTATGCATTGATCCCAGAATTACTGTAAAACTCCTCAGCCTGCAGTTTCAGGGCTGTAGGGGAATTGCTGTGTGGTCCCGTTTGCCAGAGGTGCACAGTGCAAAGAAAACCTTAGGAGCAGAGGCAGCTGATTCAGCATGTCTTTGCTTCATAAACTTCTTTTTGTGCACAGTAAATAAACCTTGACACCCAGGAGGAAGCAAGAGCAAAACCCAGTCTTTTTCACCAAATATCTCTTCTCTCTCCTTTTCTCAATGCTATAATTGAGTCTCACCTGCTTCCATCAAATACTGGTTAATAAATGCGTTGATTAAGTCAGATGAGATTATATAATAAACCTATTTCTTGCCTGGATTTGGAGTTTTACCTATTTACCACCTTGTTTTTTAAAATTTAAGCAGGATGATCAGGAGGATGTTAGCCCCAGTCTTACAGAACAGCAGTGGAATAAAAAACTCCCTGAGCCAATATCTTGGAGAAGTGATGAGGAAGATGAAGACAGTGATTTTGGAGAGGAGCAGAGGGATTGCTACCTGAAGGTAATATATTCCTTAGGCTACTAATGTTGAACTCTTAGTATTTTTGTACAGTCCACTTATCTCCTTCCCTTGAGGAAAACAGCTGGAGAAACATAAACCCTCTTTACAGGGAGGTGGGAGAGCATGGTTAGAGTCCTGAAAACTGATAAAGACTCAAGTATCTTGGTTTTTTTTAGTTTTTTTTTGGTTGTTTTTTTTTTTTTTTTTTTTTTTTTTTTTTTTTAATTTATTTTTTGGTTTTTTTTTGGTTTTTTTTTTTTTGTTGTTTTTTTTACATGCAGTCTAAAAGGGGCATATCCAGCTGGTATTTATATTCAGCCTATATATCACTTCATAGATTCCTTATGTTGATATATTACTAGTTTTCTCAGAGCTGACACAAACACTCTTTAGGATATCTTGTTAACACTTGGAAACTTCTGTCTGTCTCTGTGAATGTAGGGCAGCCCTTCTGTTGGCTGCAGAACAGTATGATGTCTTTAATTTTATCTTGGAAAAGTAGTAATACTCTGGAGGAGATAAAAATAGCATTGGTCTGTGTGCTGTGGCCCCACACTCGTTTTTGTATAAGTTTTTGTGCTTTTGTTTTTATTTTGTTTGCCATGTTATGCCTTGCAGGTCGTTTCTGGTTTCCACTGGTCTGTGTCACTGAACCTTTTGTTGCCTTTTCTTAGGTGAGCCAGTCTCAAGAGCACCAGCAGTACATCACTTTCCTGCAGAGGTTACTGGGACCATTACTGGAGGCATACAGCTCTGCTGTGATCTTTGTGCACAATTTTAGTGGTCCTGTTTTAGAGTCTGAATATATTCAGAAGCTACACAGGCACTTAATAAACAGGACAGAGAAGAATGTTGCTGTGTATGGTATGTTAAACTGGTTTTGGAACTGGTTTGATTCATTCTGTTCTTTCTACCACAAGGTAGCCCAAATTGGACTTCAGTTTGTTTATCTCTGGGTTTTCTCTCTTGCAGCTGAGAGTGCTACCTACAGTCACGTGAAAAATGCAGTGAAAGTCTTCAAGGAAATTGGAGTAAGTGTTTGGTGCTCAGAGCTGGCGACTGTTTAGTGTCATTTCAATAATGAGCACAACTTGGACATTTCAAGGGATCTGTTCAGTGTCAGTTTAAAATCGGTGAATGTATCTGTGGAAATGTTTTGTGAGTTTGGAGCATTTTGGTTTCCTTCAGGCTGAGAGCTGTAACAATACAAGTTGCAAAACAGTGCACTTCTTGCCCCTGGGAAGGCCTGTCTGGATGGCTGGGTGACTAGACATTTTTATTCACAGCAAATGAAGTTCCTCTGTTACACTCTGTCCCTGTTGAACAATATTGAAAGGCTGAGAGCATGTTCCGTGCTCAGTGACAGCTAAATTTAATTTTGAAGTCTACTTAAATCTTTGAAAAAGCATTAGATATTGAATTTTGGCTTAGTGGTGATTGATGCTCCAGAAGAACCATCCTTATACACCTTCAGTGTTCACCATGAGGATACAGGTGTTCTTTAAGATAAACATTCAATTTTGTACTTTACCACTAGTATTTTAAATTATAAATCACTCATCTCGATTTTCCAAGTGAAGTGTTTTTCTTTCATCAGACTGGCACGGCTTCCTGAATGCCAGATAAGATGCAGTGTTGCAATTTTGAAAGTTTTGACATTTAGGCAAAATGTTGCTGGGTATGGGTTTTGAAGTGTTTGCCTTTAAATTCTGATACATTGCATGATCCAACAATAGTTGGCCTAGTAAAGGTGTCTTCCTGTAGACTCTAAACAGCTGTGAGGAAAGCACATATTGAATCTGTCCTTTTCCAACAGCAGGATAAACTAGAATGAAAAGTGGAACTAGATAATGTTTGCTGGGCATCTATTACAGCATAGCATCTGAATTCTTATTTTTAAAGTGCTTACACTTCCAATTGGATGCCTTTGATTGCTTCTTTTGTCCTTCACTATTAAGATTTGGCTGTACTTATTTCTCAATTTCTTCTCTTCCATAACTGTTCAATATTGGCTTCAACATTGAGTAAATTCTAATAATACCTTAAGGCACTGCCTCTAAGCCTTCAAGAAGTAAAAAGAAAAAAGTCTTGTAAATGAGGGAAAACTTAGTATAGATCATAACATTCTAATCTCAGAAGAAAGGAGATTCCTTTAAGATGGTTATGCTTACATGTGTTCATGCTGTGCTTCAGGTTTTCAAGCAGACTCAGCAAAAGAAAGATGTCATTTTGGAACTTGGCACTACGTTCCTACCTCAGCGCAACAGGCAGAAACTACTGGAATTCGTCATGAGCTTCATGGTGTTATAGACCACACACAGCACCTTTGTCCAGGGACACGAGGACAGGTTTTGAGACTGTGGCAAAGCCTGGGGACATTTGCTAATCCTTCAAAGTATAAGGTGCCACTGTCTGGGTAAGGCCTTCTTTGACTTGAACTACTGGAAGACAAGTGCCTTCTTACGTGTGCATTTATGGGTTTCTTACAGTCCCAGTCCTGTTGTAATACAGCGAAACTCAGATGACACTTTCGATACAAGTAATTAAACATGTTGCAAAAAAATAAGATAAATTATTAGAATTAGATTTAAAAAAAAGTTTTATCAGTGTTACATTTTAAATGAACTTTTAAAGACTGTACCAGATGAACAAGTACAATATTGGTGTTCTGTAGCTAACCCTGAGATCTTGAGTTTAGTGGCAACACAGCTTATGGCTTAACCAAGTAACTTTCATTCCAATTCAGTTTTATTGTTTTAAATAAATGGTTTAAAAATTTTGCTTAGGTAGGCTATATACTTCATGGATAAAGCCATAGTTTTTCATAAGTGTTAACATAAATGCCAAAATTCTAATGAAAATTACAGGTACAGACATCTGAGAATAACTATCATGTAGCAGGTGATTGTTAGAAATATCAGCCGGCACACCTTGCACTATTAAAATTGTGTAGTGCAGTGGTAAATTGCACTAATCACTGCTGTCAGGAAGAATGTGAGAGTAGTGTTGTTTTTATTATTGCATCTGTCATTCAGCCAGATGAGTCAGGAGACAGTTGCCTGAATGTGAATATCTTGTAAAATCTTAGATTATTATTTAATTGAAAAAAAACCCATAGTAAGTTCAAGGGGGTGTTTTTTGTTTTGTTTTTGATTTTTTTTAATTAATAGGATGTCAGATTTTTTTTAAGTGGAGTATAGACTTGAGTTGGTGAAAAAAGTTTTAATTTTGTCCCTAAAAAATTTAGCAATAATTTCGTCAGTTGTTTGGAAACAAGTGTTCAGATTGTTTTCTGCTGTTGAGCAGACCTAAATTGGCATGAAGCAGTACCTGTAGAAACACAGAAATATAAACAATGTGCTTTTGACTGTGATCTGACTTAAAAAAAATTAATTCATAGGCAAAACTGAATGATGAATAAATTCTGTCCTATGGAACAGGACTCTGGTGTTGCAATTTGATCCTTTTTCATGGAGGGACTTGCACTGTAGATTTCATCTTCTCTTCATGTGAGGGCAGATTAGGTTGCAACCTGAAGTCCTGTATTTTAGTACAGCTGATTTAGCTGAAGCAATAACTTGGTGGTATGTGAAGATGGTTTGCTTATGAAATGTGTTTTCCCTCCTTTCTGCCTTCTAGATGAGGGAAATTAAACATTTCCTTTGCTGCATTACTTTGCTTGATTCTCACATTCTCACCTTGTGAGCAGAAAATCCCCCAAACTTCATCATGTAATCTCTGTTGCTTAACACAAACATGGAAAAGCATACTTGAATCCCAGCACTTGCACTGTTATGCCAGCACAAAACTGATGCACACAATTGGAGTTTGTGGCCAAGGAGCTTGCATTTGTACTACACATTTGTCAACAAGAATATTTCTGTAAATTTTTTTATTAAATGCTATTAATATTGGAAAGCTGCAGTTTATAGTTTATTAGCATTATACTGTTAGCACTGTGAGATGCATGTGTTTTGTCACTAAACCAGGTGCTCTACAACACTTAAAAAATTTCTGAACCAAAGCTACATTAATATGGATAAACACTGACCCTTGAGTCGCTTGTGTTCTTATGTCCTTCTGCTGTCTCAGCAGGACTGACTACATCACACATAATTTGTTTTGTGAAGGCTACCAGCTGTTTAGAAAACAGTTTCATCTCATACTCACTGATGTGCACTGTTCATCCACCTGATGAATTCTCCATACAATGTTTGTTGCTGATGGCTTCCATTTAATATAAAAAAACAAAATCTAGGTGCTTCTGAATAATGAGCTGTCATAGTTTACGGCACTTCAGCAAATCTGAAGTGTACTAACAGCAAAGATTGTACATGAAAAAAAAATTAAAAATGAAGCAATATGAAGCAAACAAAACTTGAGTCATTTTATTAAGAATGTTTTGCCAATGGAGGTATTAGTTACCATAAAACCCAGGAGTACTGTGGTCACTGGAGTGTTCTGGCTAGGTGTTGCAACTAAAATAATTTATGGCTTACATTAAAAAGAAATTAAAAAAATAAATCTGGTTAACATAAATCAATGAGTGGGTAATAATGCATGTGAATACACATTAATGGATACTTATATATGCAGGGGAAGGGGCACCTCTAAAACTGTTTTGGTTTTGTATGAAAAAAAAAGACCTGCATGTGATAGATTGGTACTATGAATCATATGCCACTGGAAGCCCTTGCATTCTGCAGCAAGTGTGTATGTATACGTGTATATATGCTAGTGTGTGTGTTCTGACACACAACATCTATGCTTTTTCCTGAAATTAAAGCACAGAATGTAAAATTATCAGGCTGTAACAGTCAAAAAGACTAAAACCAACACTTGCACTGTATTTACACCTTCAGTGTCTTCTGATTTTATTAACTTCTCATGTTTGCTTTGCTGTTAGAATTCCAGGTCGAGTTGATTTCAGTAAAGTTAACCAGTAAAAGAGAAAGGACTGGCCCTGAATTACCACAACTGTATTTTAAGACTTTATAAAGACTTACATGAGTCTCGTAATTCTTATGAGCATCATACTCAGGTGTGCAAATCTTTTTGGGCCAGTGTCTTTCATGCTGTGAGAAAACCTCTCCAGACACATGCTGGAGATGTCCCGTTTTTAGAGTGATGGAAGGGGAGCTTGCACTCCCTGTGCAGCTGCAGCTCCATGTGTTCACCTGCCCACAGTCTGGGCAGCACAGGCTGCACTCACACCTCTGATCAGGAAGCATTGGCACACACTTGCATTCAGCTGCCTGCCTGCTCCTCAGAGAAGTGCCCCAAGCACCACGTGGAAGAAGGTTGAGCTGGGAGGTGATGTAAGATACTGTTGTTTCTGTGTTTCTGTGCTGATGAGCCAGGAGCTGCTGACTGGAAATTGTTACTGTGTTTTACCTGTTATGTGTAATCTGTGTCTGTTGTAGAAGCACAGAGGTGTACTGGAGTCATTTTAATAAATTAAACTGTTTGCTAATATGACATTTAACAAGCTCTTCTAGTGTTCTTCTTATTTATTTATTTTTTATTTTTCATAACTTGCTGAGATAATTAATTCAATAATTTTGTCCCACTGCAGGTAGTTTCTGAAATGAAACCATTAAAATCTCTCTTTGTAGATGTATCTCTACCAGTGTGTGGCCTGGAGCAGAAACACTTTAAAAGCAGTTTGAGGTGACATCCCAACTCCTGAGCCACTGTTTTGTTACAAAGTGGAGGTGCCATTTTGCCTCTCTGTTCCCCCATCCCCACAAGATTCTTGTACATGGAGTTCTTTTGCAGTTCCTCTCTCTTGGGGATGTTTGTGTGTCATTCAGGAGCCTGGGATGGCTCTGATGCTGCAGACTTCCCTTCTTATGGTGATTTCAAGCTGACCTGGAGCATGATAAACACCTGCCAGCAATTGTGACAGCACTGGCAAATGTGAATTAATTGGAATGGGACTTTAATATAATAAAACCTGCATAGATGATCATTACCTAAATTGAGAAGGAGGGATGCTGCTTCACTCTTCAGGAAGAAAAAGTTCTAATCAGCTGATTCTGTAAGATGCCTCTAGCAATGTTCACATGCAAGCAAGGCTCAATTAATTGACAACTTGAGGCTGAAGCAGGAAGCTTAGAATTCAATTATTGTCAGTAGCTTGAATTAAACCCAATTCTTGTTGGTGATGACCTTATATGTTATTTCTGTAAATGTCTTTCTATTTCTCAGTCTTTTGAAATCCCAAATGTCAGATAAACACTTATCTCCAGTTTTTTCTTAATTCGCTTTTTCTACAATAAAAGCTTGTCATGCTTATTTAGAAAGATCGTTGCTTTGAGCTCTCTGCTTTGTTCTCTTATGGTACATCGTGTTTTCAGTAGCCCTGTGTTTTCAAGGTAAGATCCACATTGATCTTGAGTTGCTGCTTGAAACATTTTCTTTTCAGCTTTTATTTATAGATGTTCCTTGTGTTTTGCAGTGCTGGGTGAGAGTTATTTGCCTTATTTATTTTCCTGTAAGTTGGCCAACCTGTTAATGTAATTATCTAAAAGGTATGATCATAGTTGGTGCTATCTTTAGAATAAAGGACTTTCTGAAAAAACATGCAGGAAATGTTCATCACTGTGTATTGTGCCAGAGTTCAGGCCTGAGAGACCATAAACCCCAAAAAGATTTTTGACTTTCATCTGTCATAAAGCATTGGCAGTTAGAGAAACAAAAGCTATTTAATTAATTGCTGAGTAACTATTAGTTTTACAAATCTATGTGCATTTAATTATGCAGTGCAAAATTTCAGTAAAAGATGCATAGCATAATTGCTATTAGTAATTTGTGTGAAAAGGTTTGTCTTCAGCACAGTAATAGTGTTGGTTGTTAAACTGATAGTATTTGCAATGTCTTGGTCTCAAGTGTTTTCCAGAGCAGTCCCTGTGAGGAGGAAACCCAGACATGGAGATCAGATGATATGAATTAGGCTCAAAGATTCACTGAACCCGTGCATGGCCTTAAACATGTCACTTCTGATGATGTTCTCTGTTCTCTTTAGGAAGTAATTTGAGGAGCAACATGTGTACAGGTATGAAGTGGATTTTTTCCTCGAAACACAAGTCATAGCCAGAATGAAAGAATTTTGGAGCGGGATGATTACTATTAGGAGTGGACACAATTTTAGATCTGTTCTATGTCTTGTCTGTTCAGTATCTTCATTAGTGACCTTGGGAATGGAAGAGAATTTGCTCTTTACATTTGAAGGTAGCAAGGCCTGGGAGAGCCAGGTAGTCCCAAGGGTAATGACATATTTTGGAAAGATCTGAAGGCAAAAAGGAGAAAGCCATTCCAACCAGGGCAGTACAGTGCATTACATCTGAGAGAAGACAACTATGTACAGCCACAGGAGAGGAAATAAAGCAGCTGTGTAGTAATGCTTTGGAGAAAACTCAGTTTACTGGCAGAACACCAGCAGAATGTGACATAGAAGGGTCCTGCTGCCATGGAAAGGGCAGGTGTCATGTCATGATGCTCCTGCACATGAATGACAAACACAGGGCAAAACTTTGCAGTCCATAAGGTCTCAGCTGGGATACTGTGTTCTGTTTGAGGAGTTTGGCTTGAAGGATGCTGCAGACAAGATGGAAGGGGAAAAAAAAGTCTTCCCCTCAGCCCCTTGTATGGAGAAGAAAAGACTCTATATTATCACCTGGTTATGGGAGTACCCAGATTGGATAAAAGTAGTGAATTTAGTCTTTAGTTGCACTGAAAAGAACCAGGGTAGATAATGTAAAATATTTTTACTGTGAGTAAAGGGAAGTGCTGAGGTAGGTGGCCTGGGAGGGCTGATGTTTCCTTTTCCTGGGAAACACTGGGTCTCTGTCCCTGTTGGTTGGACCTTGCTGTGTGGTGGTGAGCAGAACAGACAGGTGAAGCTCTGCCTTCCTGCTCTGGACATCTTTCCTGGGCAAAGTAGAAATGGGTTTATACAGAAGCAAATTGGTCTGGCTGCTTTGGCTGGTGGTTTGGCTAATATCTTTATGTTTGAGATCAGGAGCAGCTCTAGTATGAATTATACTTCTTGTCCCTGTAATCATTGAGGAGGAAAATATATGAGGGTTTTATTAAGATCGTTCTGTGAAAATGTTTTCTTAGTGTTTCTGCTGGTCAAAAAACATATGGAGTGCCAGCAGGGAGCAGGAAAGGACTGGGGAAGAAATCAGATATCACATTGTCTTACTATGAGCCTTTTCACAGAGAGAGGTGTAGGAGTCTCCTACCTCTGCCAGTAAAATCCCTGGTGATTGGAAAAGGGGTGAGGAATCCTGCCCCTGGCTTTTCGTTTTCCAGGGTGTTCCTGGCAGATAACAATAATAAATTACAAATTAACCCTGTAATCTGTTAACAGTTTACAGTTTAACTCTGGCACTGCTTTGGAAATACTGAAAGCCAAGTGATATTTCCTGAGCTTTAGGTTTACTGCTGGCTTGACTATTGCATTATCTCAGAAGTTCAGGTTCCAGTGATTGTATCTACACAAAGAAAATAACATTTATAAATGCCAGAGAACTGACAGTGGCACTCTTTTAATGCATTTTCACTGGCAGAGTTTCCAGGATCCCCCCACAAAGTACTTCAGCAGCCTCTTTCAGAGAGCTCTGTGCTGTGTGAGGGCTGCTGTGTAACTGGTACCTGGGATGATTTGTTAACTGCCCACTGTGGTGTGTCTGTAAAACCAGTATCACACCTTTGATTGGGTGTTCCTCTTCAGATGAGGCTGAGGGAGGGCTGAGGTTTTGTTCCCAGTTAAACATTTGGTATATATGTGGAAAGTTTCAGGGGCTCACCTTATGGCCCTGTTAATGTACTTTTTTCAAATTTAGCTGAGCCTAATTTTAACCATAATGTTCAGCTCTTTTTAAATCAGACTTCCTCTTGTCTCTGCAGGATGGAGAAGGCCAATTAAACTATTACCTGTCGGAAGGCAGTAAAAGCCTTTTTCTGTGTTTAGATTTCCCCTTCATTAAACTTAATTATTGTAGTTCAGCACCTTTGCCTGCAAATCTCTCCCTTTGTCTCACTGCCTGGCTGGCCATTTATAGCCTCTAGTTTGTTAGTTAATCCTTAAAAAAATGTTTTTTAATTCCCCCCAAAAATAATTGCATGTAATAAAATGAATGTTTCCTTTTCTAGGAGATGAGGAAGTTTAAACACATTTTGTGTTTACAATTTTGTAGTACTTAGATATAATGTGATTTAATTCTGGTACTGGGCTTTAAAACCTCCTACATTCTTCCCTCAAACCTGCAGATTCTGTCCCTTTTACCCCAAAATGTTTCTGCTTGTCCAAGAATCTAGGAAAACTGGTTTAGATATTTGGAGAATTCCATCCCTTTACCAGCTGTAATCATTAACCCAAGTTGTAGTTTACAGAAGTCTGAAGCAAAGAAGCATAGAAATATTAGAAGCTGGTATTTCTGGATTTAATCCCAAGAACTGGGAGAGCAAACCAGGGCAGAAGGTTGGGTGGGTATGTTTTTGTCTTTTAATTGGTTTATATGAAATTATCCCTTTGTCAATGCAGAAGGCAGTAAAAATGAAAAATGTTGGAATCAGTGACACATGTAGTTAATTCTCTGAACTAAGTAAATTAAGTACAAATTGGTTATTAATAATTCAAAGGAAAATGCTAGATAAGAAATTGGAACAGCTTTTGTATCACTTTCAACCATTAAAAGATTAGTCTGAGCACAGCAATCCAAAGCTCCCTTATCTCTTATTAAAGCCTCTTTCCTTCACCTATTAAAGAATTAGATCTAAATGATGCAGCAGGCCTGAGACATTGCTGCTGCAGTAGCCTGATGTGTGGTGCCAGGCTGCAGGTTCAGCTAAGCTGGAAGGGGGGTTTGTACAGGAAATTTTGGGCATGCAGGACCTCCTGGGGGTAGCTGGCACACAGTGAGGCTCCTGGTCCAACTAGCTCAGGGTGATTTTCCTCAATACATTCTCTCTGTTTCTTCACTTCTCCCTGTTGCTGCTGTGTGACTACAGCAATGTCCTCTGTCCTCCCTGGGACACGATTTTTTTCTCCCAACTCATTCTCACACAAAGGGTTAACCCAGAGTCTGGTTGCTCACTGCTGTCTAAACACAAGGGAATTCTCTTTAAATTGCCTAAGAAAACACTCTTTCCCGACACTTTGCCTGCTTTAACATTCAGGCTGTATTTTTACAAATTGTGTCTCAGATCTATCACAGCCACCATGCAATTAAATAAAGCCAGACTTTCCAAAGGAGATATGTAGTTTCCACTTATGTCCATGGGTAGAAAAAATTCCTGATGGCTGTAAAACCGGATTAAGGACTTTGCATTTTAAACTTTTTTCCTTTAGAGAAGTGTTGTAATTTTGCTCGTAGCAGAACCCGGCGGAGCCCAGCTCCATCCCCGGCGTGTCCAGCAGATGGTGGTGCAGTTCCACCCACAGCTGCAGCTCCCTCTCAGGACCGGGCACCACCATCCCAAACCTCACTCCCCGGACTGTCCCGTAGAAACAAAACCTCGTTTCCTTGGCAGCCAGCTGCAGTATCTGCTGGCATAGGACTTCACTAGGAGTTGGTTTGATCTGTTGTGTGACTGATTTTTACAGTTTCAGGGGTCGGGCTGTGTTCAACACCTGACACAAACACCCCCTTGAAAGACCATGTGGAGTTTACTCCTCTTCAAGTGAAAATGTGCATTAGGACAGAAGCTCTTCACCCACCTTCCTGCACTCTCTGGTGCTGGCAGGCATTTAAAGAAATGAAACCATCACTCCAAGACCAGACCTGAGTATGGCTCAAGTTTGGAAGGATGCCAAATGGGTTAAAGATCTATAGGTTATAGGTTAAAGACCCCTGCCACTATTACTGTGTAAACCAACAGCTGTGGGAGGCAGAGAACTGGATCTTCTGCAAGGTGGGTGGAAAAGAGAGGGACTGGAAGTGCTGCCAGCTCAGCTTATCCCCCTTTGGATATAAACCTTCCTCTGGTGCAGCAGGGCAACTCCAAGACTTTGTCTGAGTATGGGTATAAGGTGTTATCACAGTATCACATCATCTTAATAAATATTCTGCAAAGCATTACAAGCTATAATTTAATTTTAGAGTATTCTGCAGGCTTTTCCTTGTGAAGATAACCTTCTTGATCTCAAGTGTCCCAGAAAGAAGTAATTAAAACACCAGTGAGCACGCTAATTCATCAGCACACAGGTTTTTTACTTAAAAACTTCCTGATGGTCTGTGTAGTGCAAAGCAGATTTGAACCTGCCCTCAATAGAAACTGAGGAGTCTGCTGAGTTTAAGAAATGTTTCAGGTGGGGGGACAGAGCTATTCACTGCTGCACAGCTCATGGTGTGGGGCTGCACAGGGAGATGGCTGGGGCCCTGCTGAGCATCTTTGTCCCAGGGTCCAGGTGGCTTTGTGCATCTCAGGAGATGTGACTCGTCTGCATGTCTTGACAAGACTGTTCATCCCAACAAATCCTGCTCTTTCCACTACCCTCTCCCTCCTTAGCTCCTCCCCAATCCTGTGTCCCCTGTTCCTAGGCAGCTGGCTTGAGGCTTTAATGGGAGCACTTCTGAAATTCTTTACCTTCACCCTCTCCATCCTTTTTCCTTATGGATTATTTTTCAGGCAAAGTCCCAGCTCAGCTCCCTGCAAAGCACCACTGGTCACTGTCAGGATGTTTCTAGATCAGAAACATGCTGGAGCTGGCACCAGGGGAGGAAAGTGAAGGCAAGAAGGGCCCACATGTGTGCCACACTCCAGAGTGTGCTGCCAAGGCAGCCACACCCCAAGGAGCCCTGAGGAGCCTTGGGAAGCCTTTCCTGAGGGGCTGGAGGATGTCAGCATAGCTGCCTATGATAGCCTCAGGTTACTTGCTGAATTACACCACATGCCATTGAATCATCCCACATTAGACAAATCCATGGGCTTGATGATTTCCCTTTTCCAGCACAGCTGAGTGGAGATGCAAACACACACACAACACTCTCACTTTATAATTTTCCTCTGCATGGTAGATGTGACCTGGAAAACAAACACGTTTCCCTGTGGGCTGTGATGTTTCTGTGGCTGGTGTTTGTGTTTGGCAGCTGTAACACATCCCTTCCAGTCCAGTGCCTCTGCTGTTGTCACTGTGATCCCCACTGCATCTCTTTGGTAGTGCCCTGCAGCAGGGTGGGATTGTTTCCACTCTGCTCCAGCCTAGTTGAACAGTGCTTTATTTCTCTGCTGGCACCAAGAGCTGTTTGCAAGTGAGGCAGAGGTAGAAGCTTGACATCGTTGAGAGGCCTCAAGAGCCCCAGTCTGGTCTGATCTGGTTGTGGCTGTGCTTGGCAATTTTAAGAAATGAGGTTCTTCAGACAGTTGGAATGTCTGTCTTCTTTTCCAGACAATTTCCATCCAGCTTGCAGAAGGCAGGGTGATTGCAGATGCTCTAAGGAGCTCTCCTGCCATCACAACATGATTCAGCTCTGGATGCAGCAGTCAGGGGCAGAGCTGCCCACGCTGGCCAGCCCCCAGTGCCCTTGGATCAGCTCCTGCCCCAGCCCCCTGTGCCTCTGCAGACGTCAGGGGCTGTGGGAAGATGTCTGGTGAGGTGGTGGTTAGAGGAGACAGAACATGGATTCACAGGAAACAACACTGCACTGGGTTTGCTGTTGGTGCCCTGCCATCCTTTACAAGTATAAATAGGTTATCCACTCTTTTTAAATTCCCTGTGTTACAGGCTTCTGGGCATTGACTGTTTCCACACAACCCATAGGGGACACAATTGCTGCTGGAAAATGAAGGGGAAAAATGAGTCTTTAATTTGACCTGCAATATCAGAGAATTTGAAAAATTGTGAGTGTTTTTACAGAGCTCTTATATCATCACCCTTTTCAACTGAGCATCCTGAATGCTTTATAAATATTAATTAAGTCTCATGTGGCTCCTCTGAATTACGTAAAGACAGAATTGCCTCATCCATCAGGAGAGAGGATTCAGAAACTGCTTAACAATTTGAGACACCATTAAACGACACCAGTTCAGTGAATAAGAACCTAACATGCACTTGAAACTTCTGGGTAGGAGAAAAAAATGAGGCAACTGGACTACATTTTTCCACTCTTGCAAAAAAGTAGTGTTGGGTCATGAAGGGCTACATAAAGATGTCTCTTTCTCCTCTTCTGTCTCTCCTCTTTGTGGGGAAACCTCATCTCCCTGGGTAAACTTCATCTAAGTGTAGGGTTTCAGAAAGGAGGAACCCAAAGGGAAAATACTCATAAAATCCTCATCCCTTCTCTCTCTCCTAGGATGTTATTGATGGCTGACACCAGGAGCTGCTGGAAGAGAGGGCTGGTCCAGCAGGGTGGAGATGCTGGGGTAGGGCAGGAGCTCAGGGAGCTCCATGGGGCAGTGCAGAGCTGGGGCAGGATGGTGAGGCCAGGCATGATGTGTGAATCTCCTTGGACAGCAGAACAGAGGGGTCTGAAGCACTGCCAGTGATATCAGTGTGCAGGGGATGCTGCTTCTTTGGGGAGGAGTTTCAAGATTATTCCTCAGAATCACAGAGGCTCACCCAAAGAGATGAGCTCAGAGCAAACTGCAGGCCAGTTACATTCCATGAGTTAGATAAATCACTTACCACAGCCAGCTGAAGAACTTGGGCTTGAACTCTGGGTAATTAAAACACTTAACTCATAGTACAGACTGGCTTTTAATGCATTCAGAGAGCCATCAGATATTTACTCAAATTTCTCATATCCTACTGCAATTATTCTCACTTTCTTTCTCAAATGCTTGAGAAAGGTACTGGATTTTTTCTTCAGCTGGACTTTTTCAGCTTTGTCTTCTGAATCCACTCTGGATAAATATTTTCTCAGAAGACAACAGACCAGGATAAAAATAAAGTACAGAGTAAAATATTGTACTGGAAAATCCAGGGATTTTTTTTTTTTTTTTGGTAGTATACCAGATACACCAAGGCAATTTTGAAATGTTCTAAAATTTCAGTGAGTACAGAGACAGCAGACACAAGCTGCAACAAGGGAAATTCCAATCAGATACCAGGGAAAACATCCCCAGTGAGGGCAGTGAGATCCTGCAGCAAGGTCACAGAGATGGATCTCTGCCTGGGGAGGGGGCAAACACCAGACTGGACAAGGTCTGAGCAGCCTGTCCTAAGCTGGACCACCTGACTTCCAGTGGTCCCTCTCAGCCTAAATGATTCCATTATTTTGCTCCTGTTGGGAACTGGAACAGACCTGTGGAATCTCTGTTTTAGACCCCCAGGCCATCCTTAGCCAAATGAAGAGCCACAGCAGCCTCTGAGACTTAATTTTGTGTTGCTGTGAGAATTATGATCACTGTAAGGTCGTGATTGCTCTGTGCTTTTAAAAATGTAAAAGTGGAACCAGTTCTCTTATTGTATTTCCTTTCTTCACCACACATGAATTCACCCCTGCTGAGTTTTAATCTATTGTGAATTTTCTGGCTTTTTTTCCAGCAGAACTTCTTTAGAAGAGCCCTTGTAAAGAATTTCATGGACTGTGAATGGAAATGAGAAGTAATTCAAGGCATAGATCTGTTAATCCTGAGAGCCCCAGTGCTACTTCTTCATACACATCAGAAAAATATGCAAAATTTCAGCAATCAGTTGCAGCATGGCTGCAATGAATCTGTTATTAGCTCATGCAAGGCACAATACATGAAGACTGATGCAGGAGAGAGGAGGTGAAAGTGAATTTTTTTTTATTTAAATGGTCCCAATTCTCTGCCTTCTCTGCACAATAACCCAGCCATGACTGTCTCTGGGAAACAAAAGGATTGACACCACTTTAATATATTTCATTTTACAGCAGTTGCTTTCCTACACATAATATTTTTAAAGGAAAACTAGCAAAACTTAACTAAGTAAAATAAAATAAAGTTAATTATTATGTAGATTTCTATGTCTTCCTCTTCTACAGAATTTGTATGCCTTTTTTGGTTTTTGCATTTTTTTTTTTTAATTTTTACTTTTTAAAGAAGTGCTACATAAATAACATCTAATAAACACCAATCTCTTGCCTTTGCAGTCAGGAAAAAAAAAGGAATGTGTCAGTACCTTGCAAAGAAACAAATGGTAACAACAGAGTGCTGGGAGCAGCTCAGTCAGGTTATAACTTTTCCTCATCCAAAGGAGATTGTGAAAAGCACTATAAATTTCCAGTGACATGAAAGAGGATTTCAGCAATGACTTACCATTTGTCTTGTTTCAATTAATGGTTTGGCTCCCAAGTAAAATAACAGAAAGCATAGACATACTTAGAGTACCCCAGAAATTCTCTAATTTCTCTCCCCTTTTTGTTTTTTCATATTTTGAGCATCATGTATAGTTAACAATGTGTCAACACTGCCATTAAAACCTCTGGTTCTGTTTTTATATATGTGAACTGTAAAAAAATTTGCTTCAGGCTCCAAATTTACAGGGTCTTGCTCATGAGATCCTGTAAAACATTTTATGAGTTCATAAAAATATGTTAGATTTTGCTCCAGCTTTTGGATTCAGTCTCTTGACTCTCCACCACAAAACTTAAATAACATGTTTTCAATACACTTTTATTAGTGAATTTCTTATAGAACCTATTATAAAATTGTGATCAGAGTTTCCTTATAGCTTTGTTTCTTCTTCTTACAAATTAAAAAGCAAGCTTGCTGTTTCTGCTGTGTTAGAAATTGATTCTTGACTCAGGTAATCACCAGACCCTTTTTCTCTCAGAAGGGTTATCACATACTTGCACAACTCTCACATTTCCCTCACTTCAGCCTCTCCACTCTGTTTGTTTTAAATAGTTCCAGAAGGATTTTGGATGGCATGGGCAGCCTGGCAGGGATCTTTAAACAGTGTTACTGTACTTACAAAATCTCCCTGGGGAGGAATTTATTTCAGCTGAGTACCTCTCCAAAGTGGTTGAGGGAATTAGGTTTCCAGAAGGGAAGAAGCAAGGATTTTCATTTGCTCTGCAGAGCTGAAATAAAGTGAATTATTTGTGATATTGTAAAGTTAATAAACACAACATTTAACATGACTCCAGTTTCTGTGGAGTGTCAAAATGCAGGATTTGTCCTGCTGTGAGAAAACCATCCTGTGTCATCCTGCCCCTGACAGCAGCTTGGGGCATGGCATAAGATGTAAACCAAAAAACTCTCACAGTTAAATAACCTACCTTAAAAATTAATTTCCAGATTTCCAAGTCCATGCCTCAGAGCCCAGGCTGAAATGCAGGATAGATTTTATTGTGTGATCTCCTGCATCTCTCAGTGGTGCAGCATCAACGAGTTTCAAAGGCTCATTAGTGCATTAATTGCTCCTGCACAGGGAGAGGCATTTCCTCTGACCAGCTTGCAAAGGTTTCCAATTCACATTAACTAGATTCTCTCTTTCCTTTCATAAGGATATGTGCAGGAGAGCTTTATTTCTATAGCCCACTTGATATTTTACAAGTGTATCTGCCCCTCTTCTCTTTTAACTGCTATTCCTGCTCTGCAGCTGATCATTTGGATTAGATGTTGGGGTGTCCCTCAGGATATGTGAAAGAGATATTTAGTATGGAATACACCTTTTGGTGATCTGTATGGATGTGAGATTTATTGTTTATTGATTCTGATATGAAATGTTGTAAAGTTTATTTTTTCTGATGGTCAGTTCTGCTCATAGGCTTCCTTTTAGTTGAGGGGCACTGCATCACACTTTGTGTCAGGATAAGTTTTCCTGCTGTGGGATAATTTTTAAGCAAATATCAATATTATCCCTCTCTTCTACAGCAGAGAAGGATATAAGTAGTGGTAGGCAGTGAGACTCAGGAAACATAACAGGAATCAGCTCCTGCTCCATGGTGAGATTTGGGTAGAGTGGGTGTCCTGTATGTGGGATCTGTGTGTGTGCAGGAACAGAGAGTCCCTCCTAATCCTTCCTTGGCAGGCTGTGCTCTGACCTCGTGAATGAACTTGGGCTATGTTACACTTCTGCTTTCATAAAGCTGCTGCCAGATTTGGGGAAGAAATTAGAACTTTCAAAATTAGGATTTTCCTTCAAACATAAAGTTAAAATTCAGAAACAGGTTGTTGTTTCATCCTTTTATTCCCCTCTGTCCTAACAGGCTGCAGAAATGCCTCTCCTCCTTCCCAGGGAGGATTGCCAGTGTTGCAGGGTCCCATCTCTGCCCAGAGCCAGGCCAGAGCTGTGAGTGCATCCCTCCTGCTGAGCTTAACACTGTCCTAAAAGCCTGGAAGAGATTTTTCTCTCTACTCACTCAGGAATTAGGCTCTTGGGTTACTTCATGTCTTGACCACTGAACTGACATGTTCAATGACTGTAATTTTTCATGTAGAGAACTCTGAAAAGCATCCAGGACACTGAAGGTACCTTGAACCCTTTTTCCTGAGAAAGAGCTTGTGTGGCAGAAAGATGGAGTTCCCTCGTTACTTTGTTCTGTCGTAAATCCCTGTTTGGATGTTTTAAGAAAGGAGTTTTACATTTTTTTTTTTTTAATTTCAGTATTGCTTATGTATGAAGCAGCAAGGGAAATGACCCTGAAAGACGTGGGAGCAGATTTCTTGTTACCTGAATAAGGAAGGTGACAGGAGGAGGTTGCTGCCCTTTCCAACCTGTGTGCTAAGGTTAACAAATGCTTCAAACCACATCCCAAGTTTGGTCTCTTGCAGAATATTAAAAATCACTTAACTGAATCCTGTGGAAGCTGTGTTCTTTAGCAAGCTCCTGTGATTGCTGGCACCAAAAAAGTGCCCTCTTCCTGCAGGCAGAGGGAAGATTGCCCTGGAGAGGGACCCCAGGGTTGGAGAGGAGGCACAGCACTGCTGATCAGGGCTTTGTACTTCAGACTTATTTGTGCAGAGCTCTAGTGCAGGAGCACTCCAGTGAGTCTCTGTAGTTTGCCAGGCTACACAGCAATCCAGAAAGATCTATTTGATGTAGGAGTCATCTCTCTGCATCTGCAGTGGGACTGACAAAAGTTTCACAGTCTGAGTAAAGTCCTGTGAAATCTCCTATGACTGACCTGGCAAATGATGCTTACCTGGCTAATCCTCATCTTTAGAATAAGATGAAATAAAATGTGAGGCTTGAATGCTTGTGTTGTTTGAATCATCAGGATAAGCATCTGAAGGTTGTGGTAGTGCCTTGGGTCCATCACTAATAAAATATGTGTGTAAGCTTGTGCTGTCATTTGTTTCATTTCTAGTAGCACTTTACCTGGTAGAAGCAAGCAGAGAGACAGAATGGCCAGGAGTGATAAACTGCTGTGTCAGAGAGTCAGTAAACCTTAGCCACAGAGTCCTTCTGCTTGTCATAACAAGTGATTTAGAACTTGCATGGTTGGCTACTGCCAGCACATTTTGCACAGATCGTCTTTCTTCACCCCACCTTGCAGCTGTCACATCCAACAGAGAGCTTAGAAGGGATAAAAAAATCACCTCTACAAACAAGACTAGACTAAGAAACCACAGAGAAAACTCATTAACTCATTGCTCATTGCAATCAGCTCAGCAAGAGCTGCAGACCAGTGTTTTCCCCATGGCATCTCATACCAAAAGCTTTCCTTTAAAGGAAATCTTAGACATGAAAATGGGAGTAAAATGCTTGATGGTCCCTAAGGTTTTGGAGCATTCAGTTCCTTCTACAGTTAGTGGAATTTGGGCCTGTAAATGCCTTATGTGGCTTTGAACATCCTGCTTGACTAATGCTGAAGCTGCCAGAGCTGATTGCAAGCTCCAGGGGTGAGCCCTGCCAGAGCCCCCCGGGAGCAGAGAATTCCAGCAAGGAGGAGGATGTGCTCCCTCATGTGGGTATGAAAGGCTCTGCTTTCATAGCTGAGAAGCCACAGCACCTACAGATCTTCAATGGCACCTTCAAGTCTTCAATTTCATGTCTTTGTATGTTCCAGAAGTCTTCAATTAATTAACGAGGCAATTATCTTTTAATGGCTCTTTTCTGCCTCTCTGGGCTGCACACATCCCTTTGGTTGGCTGCTACGTGATTTTATCCAAGGGCCAAACATTCAATTCCTAACTTTAGCAGTGCTCAGAGACCTCCTTCAGCCCAAGACCACCTTGCACTGCTGGCTGTGTCTGCACAGAGCAAAAAGTGGTGTTGGTGGTGGTAACTGTGGTCTGCAAGGTCTGGCTCCAGCTGGGGGAATCAGTGGGCATGGCAAGCAGTGGGACAATCATTATTATTTCATGTAAGCTCAGGAATGAGAGCTCATATTGGGGGTATTTAGGTACCTATTGGCAACTCTCTCATAGCTTTTAAATGCCTGCAATAATGGTTAATATAAATGCTCCAGCTGATTCCACGTGCAGTGGGAATACTGAGTGTTTGTTGTGACTCCTGCTTTGAAGGTGTGACTGAACAGATTGTGTCTTGTCTGGTTCCCACTGCTGGAGGCTGCTGCAATGAGAAATGTGATGCTCAGAATCACTCGTTGCACAATGCAAACTGCAGAATAAATCCTGGGAAAACTTGGCAAAAATCACGGACTTTAATCTCCAAGCTGAAATGTGTTTGTTTTAATAGCTGCTCCAGGAGGTGCACTTTGAACTCCTTCTTTAAAAAGGCTTGTTTTAAAATTGTGAAAGATTGTATTTCTGCAGATTTCATGTTGATCTTCTGTCATTTGAGGGTTTAAAAATAGAATTGTTTCTTTTTGCTGGTTCTAAAAAATAAAGATTTTCTACTTCCAGAAAATCCAGGGGCAGAAAAATTCAACAGATCTAGGATGGATCATGCCACCAATGTCTCAAAATAGGACATTTTAAAAAGTGAGTTGTTTGGATGCATTAAATTTATTTGCCCATCCCAGAGAACATTTTCTTTGGTGCAGCTCACTTTTAGGAAATCTTACAGTATTAATCTCACAGTGATAGACAGGAATTTTCTCCATCCAAACACTGATGAACAGTTTGAAAAAAGCAAACAGACTGTGATGAACTGCACAAAATTGTCCCTGTAGCTGACAACTTTGTGCTCTGCAGAAGGATAGGACAATTAGAACTAGATAATATTTTCCCTTTCTTTTCTACATCTCATGTTATTTGTATATCTAAGGTTTCTAAAGTATCTTAGGAAAGGAAAAGCAAATAATTAAATAAGCATTTAACTCATGAACCAGAAGAGTAGCAAGATAATTACAAAGTGACAGTTCCACACATTTAAAAAAAAAATCTGGGCAAAAGACTGAGAGGAAGGGAAATGTATTTGGGATTTTTGTTTATTTGCTTGTTTTCACACTAAAAATCAATTTAATATTTAGTGAAAGATCACACATAAAAAATACACCTTTTTCTTCTATGCCAAAGCACATCTAACAATCAATCTCCCTGCCCAGCTGTTTCCATAGATTTCCTGGGAAGTTGGAGAGCTTCACTTTGGTCCAAACTCAGACAATAATATCTGTATTAGCAGGGTGGAGAAATACAAGTTTTTTGTTGCTTGCCTGCAGCTGTTGGAAGTGTCTCTGAGCTTCCTCTTATTTTCTAAGAAGGAAAAAACTACAGGTGCAGGAGATTTAGACTGTGCAGCTTTGTGACCACAGGCTGATTATTATCATTGCAAATCAAAGAAAGATACTGTTTGCTTTTAATTTAATTACAGTATATTCCCACATATGACAATACTTTAATGGGAGCTCACACTCTGTGGTAATTTTCTTTGCCTCTTTGGGCTCGAGATCTTATGAAGATTTAGGTGATTTGTTCCAAAATCCATTCTCTTGTGGACTTGGAGGGTTTTTGTGATGTCAATTGCTGTACTAATTCCTACTCGCTGTACAATGTGCTAATTAGTTTTGAAAACAGTTTCACACTTTACTGGGAAAATAAAAAGGAAATAGTTTTAGTTACCTTTAGAAAATAGTGTGGACAGGAATGGTGGCAGGAGATTTGTCCATGATATTAAAGCAACATGTGCACAGCCTTAAGCATTTCTGCTAGGTCATCAAAAGAGTGCACCCTGTTTTAATTCAGCAGCAGTAACAACAAAACAAAAAAAAAAGCCAAATTCTTTGAGTAATGCATAGTGTGTCATGACTTTCCTAACTGCTACAATACTAACAAGTTTATATTTGTTATCAATTCTGTTTTGTGGTTCTGTACATTTATCAGATAATATCCAGAACACATAATGCTATTCAGTAGAAAACAGCAATAAAATTACTGTATAGCTTCCTGCTTCCTGTTAATTAATCAAAGAAGACTCTGGGTGGAACAGAGCTAATTCTGGCTAAGGGACAAGGATGAAACATTTAATTACTCCATCAGATAACCTCTACCAAAAGGCACTTAAAGCTGAGTGAAAGAAGATGGGGAAAGCTTCTCTGTAACCACAGGGAAAACTTAAAGTGGAAGTTAGCTGAAAAAGAGAGTTGTGTGGGCTGAGTGTAGAGGAGCAAAATTGGTAACTATAGTTTGGGGAGAGTGGGGACAGCCCTAACCAAAACCAGGTTCAGTCTGATATGAAAATTCATGAACTGCTCTTGACTGTAAAAATAAACTTGCAAGGAAGAAAGAAAACATCTTGGTAGGAGATGAGAGAAAAAGACCCACTGCCATTTTCACATTCACAGGTGGAGAACCTGAGCCTTGCTCTGAGATCCCACAAGCAGCAGATAGGGCACGAGTTTAGGGAGGTTGCAGGGTCCCAGAAAAACTGTATTGTTTTCAAAGAGTTTCAAGGACAGTTAGCTCAGAAATCCTCCTGGTTTATTCTGCACTAAGGATTAGGAAAGTGTATGAAAATGTTTGAGTTTTCCGTAGTGGATTCAGAAGAATATCAAAAATATTTTTTTTACAAAACCTGTTCATGGCACATAAAAAGAAAACATGCAGCTGACTGTGAATAGCCAGCTGTTGGAAGTGAACCTGGATGATAAGGACTGACAGGGGTGAATCACAGCCTACCCACTGCCAGCCTCCTGTCTTTGATTCTTGGGCCTTAATGTCAAAAATATCATCAGACCACCTAACCTGAGCTCTGTCATCCAGCTATTCTTATCGAGATTGTAAATTCCATCTGATCAATCAGTTTTGTCACATTAGTCTGATTTAGCTGATAACTTCATTAAAAGAACATCTTTCCTGCAGAGAAAAAAACATAAAAAGATTTCTTACTCCAGTTTTTGAGTGATCAGCTGCTCTGGGAATGTTTTTTCCCTTTAGTAAAAGTTAATCCTATACCTCTTAGGAAGGGCATACCTAGCTCATGCATCCTCAGTGCTGCAGATATTGACAATAGCTGACCCAGTCCTTTTCCACTAAGATCACCTTCCAAAGCATTTTATCCTTAGCTCTGTAAAAACACTCATGTTTTACCAATGTTACATGATTTGTGTGACTCATTGCTCACACCTGGCATATGAGACCTTCTCCATTTCCTCGAGGGAAGCTGCATTGCTGGCTTAATTAGCCAGTTCATGAAGAAGGTAAGGCCCTGCAAATGTGGCAGAGATTTAGAGCATTGCATTTTGTTTGTTTCTTAATGTGGAAGAGATTCTGTAACTAAAATATATTTGTCTCCAGGTGCTCTTCATGGTCTATTTAATGTCAGCATTACATTACTGCCTGCCTCTCTGCACAGTTCCAAAATAGTGATTAAAACCTGTAGTAATTCAAGGCTTTTCTCTGGAAGAAAAACCAACTAATTCTAATAAGACTGTTTATACCAAGATTTGCTGAAGTAGTTCTGAGTCCTAGTAAAGTACAACTGTGTAGAAGATCATGAGCTTCACCCAAAACTATGTGTGTTGGAATCCAGGACTAGATGTTTTGACTCCTCCTCTTAGGAGGGTGTATAATTTCTGGAAGAAAATCTTGGATTTTTAATAAAAGTAACAGAATTATTTATCTGCAAAGCACATGGCAGGAATGCCATAGGAACTTCTTGCTCTCCCACATCCTTTTATTGTCTCTGCCTGACAAAAACTGCAGAAGTTGCTCTATCCAGAGATTTACCTTACTTTTGCTATACCTTGGTGTAACTGCTGGATTTGTGCTTCACTTTTGATTGAAACCTTTGCTTAGAAGA
Source organism: Oenanthe melanoleuca (assembly GCF_029582105.1). Classification (NCBI taxonomy): domain Eukaryota; kingdom Metazoa; phylum Chordata; class Aves; order Passeriformes; family Muscicapidae; genus Oenanthe; species Oenanthe melanoleuca. Next base: position 26,021,637 of record NC_079340.1, on the reverse strand, counting down.
CAAAAGATGCTGGAAGATACAGGATGAGTTCTGACCTGGAGATTAACATAGTTCCTTGCATCATATGCTGTCCCCTGACCTTGGCTGAAACTTATTCTAGTTTCATAGTAAGGGCTGTAAAACAGATGAAGTTAAGCTTTATAGGACATGATGAACAAATAATACATCAAACTTCTTTTCAAAAAGTGAAGGTAGAATTAATTTGCAGACTGCTTAATTAGTGATAGAAAGTCTGTAGTGTAATAGAGGTACAAATTTTGTATTTTGTGCTGCTAATTGTTTTTCCCTCTTGTATATTAAATGACACTTTGCTTTCTTGTCAATTTGTTTGTGAATCAAGAATTCATAAGCAACTAAACAGTTTGTTTTGTTGGCATGCTGGTTATAGTAGCATCCTGAAGGTTTTGTTTAAATGAAATATGAGGAGCCAAGATTTGTACCCAAGTTTTAGTTTAGGGAAATGTAATAGACATCTTTCATATCAGTTCAATTTGAATTTTCAGACAATTTGCAGATGAAAGGTGATATGTTAAACAGAGGGCACAGTACATGTATTTGCACTCCCCTGTAACCTTCTGAGCTGACAATGGGTTGCTGCAGCACTGAGCCAAATCCTGATGCAGGGTTCTCTGCAGGTGGTGATAAATGGAGTGCATTACTCAGCAGGGAGTGGGTCTTCCTCAACGAGCTGAAGGATAATGCAGTGAGAGTGGAGGGAAAAAAAAGCTTATTTTTGTGTGTGTGTATGTGATACAGCTTCTTTTATTCTGGTACATATGAAGAGGCCTCAAAAAATACATCAAAAATCTCAGCCTTATGCCCAATTTCAGGAAAATGCTAGACTAAGTAGGAAAAATGAGGTGTTGGAAGGGTGAGCTTGACTGAATGGAATAACTGTATGAATAATGTATTGTTCTGGTTTCCAACAAACACTGCTGTGTGAATAATGGTCTTTCTCTGGATGAAGACCTTATTCAGCAACCCAGCTTTGGAAAGTTGAGAAACAGGCAAATGCTCAGCAATACCTATAAACAAGTGTGCTGCATGAAGAAGTGAATGTGTGTGGGTGTGGGACCTGCACAGGAAGCTTGGCAGATACTGACATGTCATCAGGAGGGGCTGGCAGAGCTGCTGGGTCCTCCCAGATCTCTGTAAAGATCACACTGGAGCTCTCCCCTCCTGTCCCATGCTGAGGGTCTGTACCTATTCTGGTTTATCTACATGACATCTATGCAGCTGCTTCCATCTGATCATCTTCGTGCTCTTTCACAAAGAGGGAAGAATTAAAGCCTTTTCTTTCTGGTGGAATACTCTATATTTTACTCTTAAAATACAGGTTAAAGTATTCTGAAGTATTTGAATGATTCTCCTTAAAGGAGTGTAAGGCACCAACTGGCATATGAAAAACTTAGTGGTGGTGACCCATGAGGCCTGGCTGAACAGGGAGAGGACATAACCTGCAGGAGTATCTCCAAATCCAGTGTTGGCTCTTGGCTCAACAATGACTCTTCTGTTCCAATGCATTCAGACCACTCTAGCCCAAATATAATGATGATTTGCTGGTATCCACCCTGCATGTGCTTCTTGTGGCTGCTAGGCTCAGCTGAGTGTCCCCAAAGTGTCTGTGGAATTCTGGGCACAAATTCTGCTCAGGCATGCCCAATACCCACTGTTAAACTCCAGTGCTTCTAAACTGTCCTTAGTGCTCACAAAAAACATTTCCTTAGGGTGATGTGTGTTCCTGCAGGCATTCAGGCCATTCCAAGGACAAGTAAAGCCTTGCAAGTCTGACTGGGAGAATACAAACACCCACATTGGCTTCGTTGCTTTGGTGATGAGAAATGTCAGTTCCCTCTGTTCTTTGTGAACTCCAAGGTGCAGAATTGCTGTATAGGATATTTTTATCTTGAACAGTCTTTTTCATTGTGGGAGATGGTCCTGCCCATACTGAAAGCAAATGTGACAGTTGCCTGCAAGCTGTTGGAGCTCTTTGCAAGTGAGCTATTATGGATTTCTTTCCCCTTGTAAAAGGTGCTGTGTTAAGGATGCATCATGTACCTTTTGTCAGACAAAGACCATGAAGTGACTCATGAGAGTTCTGCTCTGACCTGCTGAGCTGATGTGATGGCTGGGCTGAAGAAATATGAAAATAAGTCATTGTGCTCTGTAATGTTTTTATTTTAAATCAGACTGCCCTACAGATTTCCTTTCCTTGTTTTTTGAATCTGGGCTATTCTCTTTCTCATCTGGAATTACTCTTATACAACATCACACTTCAGATTTATGTATCTTTGGAATCCTTAAGCTTTCTTGCAGCTGATTGTGTTTTGAGGAGATGCAAAATCTGCTTGAATACATGGATGCTTTAGGGGGTTTGATGAGAGCTGAGGCAGCGTGTGGTGCTGGCAGTGATGTTCATGGTCTGCCTGCACTGATGGTGTTTGATATATAATTCTGTTGTAGTCCTCTGCTGGGGACTCTATTCTCTTTCTTGTTTTCATGCCCTAAAAATCTGTTTGCCTTGACTTTGAGAGCAGCTTTTGCTTGTTCATTTTTTAGTCTCTTTCATCTGATTCACAAGTGGTCTGTTGTTACTGAGATACTCTGGTGGCAGGGCCCTGGGGCATGTGGTTTTTAATGTATGACAAAACCTTTCTGTGTGTTTAAAGGAGTTATGTACTTTAAAGAAATTAAAGAATTTCAGGCTAGTGTTGTGCCTCTGTGGGAAGGAATAAGATGAAGGGTCACTGAAGTGCTTGTTGGAAGGTGATCAGGAATTCTCTCCTGATACTTGGCAGCACTGGGTGCATGGAGGTTTGCTGTGAAGGTCAGGGATGATGTTTAAAGTTCTTGGACTCTTCCTGACAATGCAGCTCTGTGTCTGAGGAGAGGTGATCACCCTGGAACAGCCTGGTTGTGTCTGGGTGCAGCACTGAGCCCAGATTGTCTCAGTGGATGTGCAGGCAGGGGGGATTGATTCCTTCCCAGGTCCTTCCAACACTTTTTGTGCTGGATTGCTTCAAAGTGAAGGGATTCATTGTGGGGCATATTTGGGGATTGTGTGGGTGTGCTCCCCACGTTTAATTGACATTAAGACTCGTGGTCTGGGTGTTCAGTAAAAGGTTGCAACAGGAACTTCTGAGTCTGGGCTGAGGGAATTCTGGTACAATTTCCTCACACTGACTGCCTTGGTTTTGATGAAGTTGCTTGTTGGCTTTAATTGCAATAGGATGAAATGATGTCAGCTATGCTTTGATCCCTGTTGTATGGGTTTGTTACAGATGTTTAACAATGCAGTACCAGTATCTTGTTTGCAGTCTTGCTTCTGCTGTTCTCCAGTTGGTCTCAATCGTATCACTGAATAGAGGATTCTTTTCCCTTTTTCCTCCCGAAGTAACTGGAAACACTTGCTCAAGTCTTCTTAGCACTACAGGTAGAACTTGGGGAAAAAAACAAACCTGCAGAACAGCAAACCCTTTTATTTTTTCCTAGCCTTCAATATGAGAAATTGGCCAATGGACTGTGTTCTGAAAAGCCTATTTGTCTTTCCTTATTTTAACCTACCTCATGGGGAATTTAGGTACTTGTCTCTTGTGAGCTAAGCAATGTGACTCAACACTAAGCAACTTAGAACACATCGTGCTTCAGCCTAGTCCACAGTGAGTAGACAATTGATGGGGCTTCTTAATTTTTAAGAAAGTAATTGTCATGAGAGGTAGCCCTTGCTACTTGGCCAGGGGATTGGTCTCTACTTGTTTTCATCAAAACACTCAGACTTTCTGAATAATGTCCTGAAGGGAAATGGTTCTTGGCAAAAGAGTTCTTAATTACATTCTATTTCAAATTTATTTTACATTCTGATCTTTATAGCAAGCAAGTGTAATGGGTTACTTCTGAGAAACTGGCATTGTGGCCTGCCCCTTGGGGACTTCTGGGGCGGCACAGAGAATTACAGCTGCTATTAAACTTCTTGCAGTAATCACAAATTGAAAACACAAGAAGCCAGGAAAAGTGTCTTGCAATTATCTTTGAGTCACAAACTTGCAGCAATGCCTAATTCACCTCTAAATTAGAAAGGAGGCATTCTAGTGCTGAGAAACATGCCTGCATATTTTAGTGACATGATGAATTGCTTAGATGCTTTCAATCTGCTGTCATTTAGTGTTGATGTTATCTGCATACAGTATTTTAATTAGTACAAACAATAATTAGGTGACAATGGTGAAGTCTTCAGCAAGAATGAATCAGGATCTGTTTATATGCCTTACTAGATTGGCATGGGAAATAGTGTAGGGAATACTTAATAATCTCTGAAAGAGGATTAAAAAAATCCTTCAGTTTGTATATATGTACTAATAGGACTGGTGGTGATGCAAAATGTAAATAATGGATGCACTACCTTGTCTTGACCAACTTGTTTCTTGCTCTGCTGGTGGGAATACTTTTTTCTGGCAGCTGGTTGATGAGCATTATTGTTGTACCTTCCCCCTTTGAATGCTGCAGCTATGCCATGGAAAACAGTCTGTCCTCCAAATGCAGCTATGGTTCTGGAAAGCAGCATTGTTTTCCTTGAAGGTGGTCAGCTGGGGCCAGAGTGGGAACTTGAATTTCCTGGCAGGGGTCACCTGGCTGTTCCCAGAAAGGTCTCTTTGCCTGGCAGGGGGTGGTGCAGCTCAGGCTCCTCTCTGGGAAGTGCCTGGTGGTAGCAGTGGCTTTGGTGGGGGGCAGAGTTTGGCTTTGGCTTCAGCTCGTTCTGGGCACCAACTCTGCTGTGCCAGCAGCAGAGCTCCTGTGGGTGCTGGGCTCAGCCTGGGGGTGTGGGAGCCTCAGAGCTTGGGGTGGGCTGTGTCTGTGAGCTGTAAGCTGGTAACAACCTGTCCAACAAGCTGGACATGATGACATCTGGAATAACTCCAAAACCTGAGTGCCAGCAGCTCTGCTTCCACCTTAAGTGATGGGAAGCCATCATGGGAGAGTTTCCTGCTCTTGTTCCTCTGCAAAGACCAATTCCTGCTGGCCCTGGATTGTCACCATTTAATTTCTGCTGCATGTGTGGTGCTAATGAAATCTTCCCAAACAGAAAATGCCTTCTGATATTGAGAAGCACACAACCCCTCATTGCCATTCTGTAATGTGTCTGAAGCCATGCTGCCAGTCTGTGTGCTCTGTCCCTGCATGAAACTAAGTTTTTTAATAACCTTCCTCTGAATTTGGTCAACCCTATAAATTGCTGGCACCAAAAGAAAATTCCTGTTGTTTGTAATAAGCACAATGTTTATACTTATGTGGTGGTCAGGGACATTTTAATAAAGACCTGCCTTGGAAATCACTGCTGAATTAGGCAAATTTGTGCATTTGCTGACAATTGTAGTGCAGAATCATTAATGCTTTTTGTGAGTTATTTCTTAAGAGTATGGGATTTACTTCTCAAGGAAAAAAAAATTAGGAATAATAGTCATTACCAATTCCCTGGGCAACATCTAATTTCAAGCCTGAATTTCAATGTATAAAACAATACCTGAATAATAAATCTTTAGATGTACTCTGGGAGGACTCTGCCTATTAGAGCAATTTAAAATATAAGAAATAATAATTAATGCTTTCATCCTTTTAGTAAAACTCTGCATGCCCATTAACTAATTATTCTCTTGCCTGCTGATATTAAACTTAATGCTGAAACATTGCATTCATATCCACAGCTACCATTTTGGTCTAGAAATAATTGTAATTATGCACACATCACACTGTAAGGCACCTGCATTTTTTCACCCATTACTGAGATTTCATTATTACTTGTGTACATGTGAAGAAGACATTTGGGGTGCATAACTCTGAAAAGTCTCAACTAAAGTGTGTAATAGTTCTACAAAAAAATATTTTCATACCTCCAGTGTTTTAGGTCAGGCTGTGACACTTGATGCTTTTATTTACTCTCTCTAATTTGACCACTTTCCAGGTAAAATTTTAGATTATATTTTTCTGCTAGAATTTTCCTACTGGTAGAATCTAAGGTAAGCTCTGCTGATCCCAGAGCATTCTTGTCTTTGGCTCTCTGATATCAAATAAGACCTGAATTTCCCTCCTGAAGGTTTTTCACAGCTCACTTGCTTGTATCCTCTTTCTTCTGGGTAAATTCTGGAATCCTTCACCTGAATGCTCCATAGCAAGTTTTTTACAACCCCAAGGTGCACTCTTAAGTCTCCTGCCCTTCTTGAGGCAATAACTTCAGTTTGCAGGACTTTCTAGGGAGGGTTGTTTGGCTCATCCTTGTGGGTTTCAAATGAGAACACTGGGCTGCTGATTTTCCTTAGTCTTGAGAAAAACTCTGGGCTTCTTGGTGTGCTCTGGCTCTCACTGATGTTACCAGGCTGCTTCTGATCCCAGCCAGTCTGTGTTCACTCTGGGTCTGCAATTCCACAGCCTGGCAGCCTTGGATCCAAAGGGGCTGATGGATGGAAGGGAGGAAGGGCTGGTGGTGTCTGCATGCAGAATTCCACTCTGTGCAGATCCCTCCCTTTCAGTGTTTGGGCAGTAGGGTTCTGCAGGTGGCCAGTGAAGAGAAAGGACAGTGGCTTTTTTTGGCTCCATTGCTCCTTTTTTGCTTCACTTAAATCCCCTAATGAGTCCCCTTATCTTTTAACACAAAATGCCATGGTAAACAAGTCTTCTTTCTGGAAGCTCATCACCTTTATCAACTGGTAAGGTGGCATTTATTTTGTCCATGTTCTCAGGTGGACAAACTGAAGTTAATTTCTCTGAGCTGCATTGGATCTGCCATGTCAGCCCCTGATCAATGATGGCAATTTAAGGGTCCCTCCAGCACTGCACCCTGGCTCTAGCAAAGGTCTGAGTGAATGCTTAGGAAAGAGGAATGAATTGCCTTGAGCGTTCCCCTGTCCTCTCTGTTTTTCAGCCCAGAGGATTTCTTGAGCTGGGAATGATTTCTACCTATATTAATCAGTAAAATCCTCTTGACTTAATTTCTAGGGATACTTGGTAACTTCAACATACTTTTCCCAAGAAGGAATACCTAGCACCCTAAACCTGAACAGTCCTTAGCTTGTTAGGTCAAATTAATTAGTTTTTTATTAAATACAAATTTTTCTTTTTTATCCTTATCCTGTCACAACAAAAGCTACAGAGCTGAAAGCCAGACAGAGCATCCAAGTCCTGAGGCCATTATTTCTGCAAAGGTAGTAACCTGCTAATATGGGTATTGAGTAAAACTGTGGTAGAAGAGTATTACTTTTCATTGTGGGGTATCCTGGGAATCTGTAGAGCAGAGGTCATTACAGACTGAGTTTCTGCCCAGGTGCTTCCATTTCTCTGACATAAAATACTATTTAACTGGAGCTGTCAGATGCAGAAAGATAAAGTTGTGGCCAGGCCTTGGGCCAGGTTTGGGAGGGCACATCCCCATTGCCCAGGCAGGAGGCATAAAGAACTGACAAAAGTTTGCACAGAGTACTGCAAAAACCAAAACTGATACAAGATGTTTTTTGATTAAGACATGTCAGTTTTGAAGGTAAAGAAAAATGTCTGGGGGGAAATTGAGTACAGTCTGGTACAGCAGAATCTTTTAAAATAAGAGCAAGAAGTTTATCATGTGTGAGTTGACAAAAAGTTATTGTGTCAAGTCAGTGCTGTGCAGTGCAATAACCCTCCTGGAGACATCTGTATCTTGCTCTTTGCTGTTTCTGTGATGACTGGCACTGCTCTCTCAGCACACTGAACCTGCATTTGGCCCTGCTGCTGCAGGCATTCCTGTTCCTGTCCTGAGTCCAGTGATTTCTGCTTTGCACATTTTGTGTGCAGCTTCCAAGACCTCCCTCTGCTCCCTTGTTTTGATGCTGTTGTTCCCCTTGGTTCCTGCCCCAGGAGGTGCTGCTGGGCTCCTGCCCCAGCCCAGAGAGAGCCACAGGAGTGTCCTGCACCACTGAGCTGTCCCTGCTTTCTTTCCCCTTCTGTGAAAGCAGCAGGAGTCTGCCAAGTTCTTCAGCATCTCCTCACAAGGTGGCAAGCAGACTTGCCTTCTCCAGGAGGAATAAACAGAACATGCTTGAGTTAGTGCTCCAGAGCTCCTTGGGTCTGTTTTGGTCTCACTCAGCAGTGTAGTTCACTGCAGGAACACAGTGTTCTTTCCTTGAACTACTGGCTGGATTCTGAGGAAAGCTAAAAAGTTGAAGAAATTTAAAAGCACACTTTTAAGCAATTATTTCACTTACTTGTTTTGCTATTTAATAGCAGAAAAAATATTTCTTCTGTTCTCCATCCTTAGTAGAATTGCTATTGGGGCAGAGGATTGGGGACCAAATCTGTGTATTTGCTTTTTTCCTCAACTAGAGCACTTTTTGGCACTTATAGAATGTCTGGTTATTTTGGTGCTTTGGCTTTTCTGAGTGGCAGAGCAGAACTGTCATCAGAAGCACTAGGCTGAGGATATGTGTAACCTGATGGAAATGAAAAATAACAGGCCACTTCAGGTGGATCCTGATTGTCTAAGACCTTTTAAATTAAAGTAGAGAAAATAAGTGGAGAGCTTTTTTCCTTTCATCCTCTGTCTTGAAGACAAATATTCAGGGTTGATTGGGTGGGGTTGGGGTTTTTTTGGTGTTTTTTGTTTGTTTGTTTTTTGGGTGGTTTTTTGTTGCAGTTGTTTTTTGTGGCTTTTTTTTTCCCTATTAAATACAACTTGTTTCTAGGCCTAGCACAGGGCCTGAGTTTTTAATCTGGTTTATTTCTGCCTACTCTGAAATGTGCTGATTCCAAGGAAGGCTTAAGTGATTCTTACACTTCACTTATTTCCTAGCACTGTTATAAAATGTTTTCTTGTGGGCTTTTGGACTGAGCTCCTATGGGTTTCCAATAGGAAACTTGTTGGCAAAAACAGGAGATGTGGCTGCATACATTATGTTTGTAACAGTGTCTTGATGTACATTTAGTGTTCTAATAATGTTAAAATAAATACAAATTTCTTAAACATAATTTCTATTTATAAATAAATATTGAAGCTTTTAGATTTCCATGTTGCTGTGGAATCACCCTTTAGTTGTAATTTAATGTAGCTTTGGGCTGCTTCTGTACTGGGGCAATATTTCCTGCTGTGTCTTGGAGTTTCCTCCAGACTCCCCAAGATCCAAGCCAAGCTAAGAAAACCTGCATAAATCTTCATAAAGTTTTAAGATGAGGATTTGGAGAGGCTCTTACATGAAGAAGATGCACCCAGGACTTGAACCAAACTCTTGTGATCCCTTAGGCAATACTTTGTCATCAGGGAAATTCCCCATTTCTTAGTGACAGAATCAGTTACATTTTTCCTGTCAAACCCACTTTTTTCTCTTAGCTGATCTGCCTCTGTGTTTTATGTAGTAGCTTGGTTTAGTCAGAGACCTTTTTCTTCTTCCATCTGGGAATGGACTAATCAGTTGTCAGCTGCTGCCATGGTTATTTTCACTCAACTTGAAATGAAGCAGCTGCCTCTGGAGTTGGTGGGATTTCATCTCTGTGTAAATCTAGAGTGCAGCATTTAAATGCAGGCCTTAGGCTTTGACTGGCACGAAATAAATTGGAAAGGGAGACTGTGGTTTCTTCTGGAGTGGTGAGGGTGGCAGTGGGGACTGCTGAGCTCTGGCACCAAGCAGGGCTGTGCTGCAGGTGCTGCCTGATGCTTTTGCTCATTAGTTACAGTCTAAGTGAGACACCTGGGATGCAGCACAGTGGGAATGGAGAGGAGAGGAAGCACTGCTCAAATTGATCTTGGAGGCAACTTCTGCAAGCATCTCTTCTTCCTGTCTCCTCTTTGTTTCCTCCCCCATTTCTTGCTCCCCTGAAAATAGAATTGTTTGTGGAGAGATGTTTGAGTTTGCAATGAGTGAGGAGGAAATGCCTTAGCAGGGGAAAGAAGGAGAAGTAAAGTGACTCAGTAAAAGTTGATGTTGAATCCATTTTAGGTGATGTTATAGCAGCTGCTGAAATAAAGGAAGAGACAGAAAAGTTAAGGAATTAGATAAACCAGCAGTGCATCAGTTTCTCTCTGAGCTGGGTGGAGAATTGCTCTTGTCTTGTTGGATAATGCTCTGCCCTGCCCAAGAGAGATTTGTGAGGCTCAGTAGCTGTCACTCTTTCCCAACAAACTGTGGGAAGGAAAAGTCATATTGCCTGCCACTCAAACCCTGGACTGTGCTCTAGTCACAGCTGTGCTCACACAGGGAAAACTCAGATTTCTTTTGACTTTTTTCTTGTTATTATTTTTTGCGTGTGTGTGTACCTCTCCTGAATTACTATATCCATCATGAGCTGGGATAAGGCAGTATTATTTTAAAAAAATCTTTATTTTGTAAGATGGAATAATTAAATCACCGGATTTGAAAAACGGCCATTTCTCTTTGTGGGCAAATTCATCATGAAGCTTGAAATAAATATTTTAAAACAACTTTGTTAGTCAAACATTATCAAAACAAGTCATTTTAATGCTGCTTCATTTAAATATATTGTTTTCCAAGATTTTGTTTCATCAAAAAACCCAAAACAGTTAATGAGAAACTGTGCTCTGCCTGTATGAAGTTTGATGAGTTAGTGAAAGAGGCAGTCAGCCCCTGGGGATTTAATTCTATACAGAAAATGGATATCTTGTGTTCTCTGCTATTATTTATGATTTAATTAGTAGGCAGAAAAGGCTTTTTCTCCCTCCACATCCCCTCACCCTGCCCCAGTTTTTCACTGATTATTCAAGTCAGAACCTGAGAAAACAAGTTGTCTAGGTGATATGCAGTATAATAGATTTACAAACTTATTCAGGTCCATCAATAATGACTTTTCCTAAGGCCTTAGAGTTCCTTCATAATAGGGTTGGAAAACATAATACTGTGCTTTCCCTGACTGAAGCAATAATTGTCCTGGCTGCTCTGTCTGCTAAAGTTAATTTCTTCCCTGGTGTTGGTGGCAGCAGGGAAGACAACAGGCAGAGACTAATGCCTTTACAATGTGCTTCAGGCTGGGGGTGTCAGGAGCAGTGTGGGCTCAAGGATTGGGAAAATGGATTGATCCTGGTGAATTTGGTGTTTAGGGAGCAACCAGAGAGACCTGAGTGCCTGCAGATGTTTGATCAGCATTGTGTGTTCCATGGATGGCTTATCTAGCCCTGATTTCACCAAAAGCAGCTCTAATGCTAAGCACAGATGAAGTCCATCACTGTCATTGTACTTGGCCAGAAAATAGCAAGAGTTGTGTTCTCTGGTGCCATGCTGAATGAAGGCCTGGGGAAGTGGGTTGGCAAATATCTGCCCAAATCAGAATGCACAGTGAAAGGGGACTGAGGCAGCCTGAGCTGCACCACTGCTCCTCCTGCTTCACATGCACTGCTGGCTTGCTGAAGAATGAATTCTTAGCCAGAAAAATGGAATTGCAAGCTTGGCTCAGTGCGGGGTGGTGTGATTCTCCTAAATAACCTTTGTAGGGTTTTGCCATGTTGCCCCACAGTGCTGGCTGCTCTAGTCACTCCAAGGTGAAAAATGGCACTGCAGACTGGCAGATGTACCAATTCTATCTGAACTTTTCCTCTTGGCTTAGCTGGGACTGCATCTCCAGGCCTGCATGAGAATTCCTTTGCTGCCTGATTCATTAAATAAAAGGGGAAGGGGGAAAATAACCAAGCAGTCTCTCGCTTGCAGGTAGCTGTTTGAGAGGAGTCTGTAGTAGCTTCTAGCCTGCTATTTCTGTATGGATATATGTCAGCAGAAATTGTCATAGAGGATAAAAATATCTGGAATAGAAATTACAAAAAACTGTACAAAATGTAATTATCATCCTTATGCTGCAAACTCTCCTGAGCTTGTGAAATGGCCACTGAGTTAGCACAGCTCACTTCTGGAGCTGTTCTAGATGTTATTGTTCTTTAAATTTCAACCGAAATGTCAGAAAATTACTTCTTCCTGTGACTTCTGGAGCTCCTGCCTCTGATCATGAGAGCAGTTTGCAGTGCTGAAGGCAAGTAATTAGGCAGCAGTTCTGGATGCCCAGTGAGCACCTCATGAAATATTGCAGTGATGACAGAGCCAAAGGAAAAAAAAAAGAAAATAACATTCTAAAAAAAGTGATTGATGTGCAAGACTGCACTGAAACAACATCAGGAAGAAAAAGATGCAGGGATAACAAAACTCACAAGTAGTGGGAGAAAGAGTAAAAAAAGGGGACTGGAAGGGTACAAAAGAACAGAAATTTGTTAGTAGTGTATAAGGAAAAAGATAATTGATGGTGATTCACAGGGTGAAGGGGGAAAGGACAAGATGATTTGCAAATGCAGCAAAAGCAACTTTAAGAATCTGCTATTCCCTGGGAACTAAATATTGTCTTTTAGACATTAGGGGCACAAAAAAGAAGCAGAAGGAAGGAGAGTGAGAAAAGAGTGAATTAAGTGCTATAAGATACTGCTATAAAATGGTTTAATTATAGATATACAATTAGTTATACATATTCAAGAGTCCATGGGGTTGTAATGATCAGCAAGAAGTGTTTCTCTGTGAAATTTAGATGTGACTCACTTGGGCAGGTGAAAAGCTACTCACTTCTGTGGTATAAACAAATTGCAGCTGGAGTTTGATCATCAGGTTGAAACTGATGTGTCTCATGGAAAGGAGCAGAGCAGCTGGTGCTTTAGAGTGCCCTGATATCCCTGGGGTGGAGATGCTCATCCACATTTACTGGAAGCCCTTGGGACACTTCCAGCAGGGAAAGGGGTGAGGACCCACCTTACAAGCAGATCAGGATGTGCAGGGGGAAAAAAATGGGTCACAGAAATGTGACTTGGACACCAGAGTGATGCCTAGACTAGGATGTCATGTAGAGGTCTTCAAGTGCACAGAATAATCTGTCTGTAGGGAACTTGAGTCTTCTGCTGGAAGAAGTGACAAACATTAACTTGCTAGAATAATGACTCGGCTTTTGATCCCTGTAAGGTTCATTTACAGTGGTGGGGACTGAACACTCTGCTACCTGTAGTCTCAGATAGCTGAGTGGCTCAGTGGATCACTTTATTCTGACTAGTCTGAACAGAGGGAATTAATCTGAAAAAAGTAACAAGTCAGCTTGTACCTGAATGACATATTTTTGGCAGAAAAAAAATCTCTCCTTTTTCAGAGTTGACAAGTACATTGGTCTGCAAAAATACAGGGAAATGAGGCAAATTGTTTTCCAGTTCCCATCAACAGCTCAGCTGGATTATGCAAAAGCTTTGTAAAAGATGTATAAAAAATCATGTAAAATAAAGGGGAAAATTTTTTTTTTGTCAAAATTTTTAGTAGGCAATTGGCCTGACTTAGGTTTGTAGGCAATGGAAAATGCCATTTTGACTCTGGTAGAATTTGCATAAATTTAAGTGACTAGATACATTTAAGACATAAAGTACCTGACATATCAGAGTATTGATAAAAGACCTGAAGATTTTTTTGAGCTAAAGTGACATGTAATCTTTTGTCTTATATCCTTAGGAAAGTCTTGGGATGATTGCACCCATACATACATAATAAAAAGGGAATGTTGGTGATTTTACTACGAGACTTTAAATTTCAGTTAATTGTGTTTTGCCTCTGACTTTTTAATATTGCACTTTAAGTCTGAGACACTTACTGGAGTCTTGGGTGCTGTTTCTTCTTCTCATGAGGAATAAGATTATCCCAGTTTCATTGAAAAGGACTCTTTAAATTGGTTGGTATGGCATCCTGCAAACCATGCCTTTGTGCAAATTCTTGGGCTAGTGCCTGTATGACAGATTCTAGAGTCAAGAATCTGAAAATCAGGTTAAGAAACTGGTATTTGTTTAGCTTTGGTCATGGCCAGGTGAATTTGAGAATAACTGGGATTTTTGGGAGATACTGATATAACTTGCAGAGTGCCCTAGGTAAATGCTCTTGGCATGAGGGAAAAGGAAGCTCTTGGGCTTGACAAAGGAGCTGAAAGATGTTAATTTGAGGGCTAAGTCTTGCAAGTATTTTATTTGTCTGAATTTGATTAATTAAAAAATGCTTTGCAAAAAAATATAAATGTTGGCTTTGGAGGGTATTTGGAAACAATTTTTTCTGCCTGGGGTTTAGTTGTGAATTTCTACTTCCTTTTCTTTTCCAAAAATGTTCTCTATCTTAATTATTGGGATAAAGAAAAGGGAGAAATCAAACACAAAACACATGCTTCTGATATTGCAAGGAGTGAGTTGGATCTATCTAAATGTCATGGAGACTCTTTTTGTCCTCGAGCCACAGAATATTTGAGCAAACAGATCAAGCTAGCTCAGCTCAACAAACCTGTGCTAATGTGGCACTGAGGCTGACAAAAAGGAGGGTTTGTAAAGGCCATAAACATCAGTCTGTCAGCCTCTGTGAACTCCCTCTACTCTGAGATTGCTTCTCCACCCCAAAGACTTGGGAAATGTTTAAAATGTGTTTTGACTTGGGGTCACAATAGGAGCAGTGGGGAGTAACTAACCCTTCCCTTGCTTGTGAAAGTCTTGCAGCCCATATCTGGATAATCTCATCTTTAGGGGAAGGGAGTTGCCATCCTGTGCCTGAAGTGGGATGTCCTGTGTGAGCTTTCTGTTGCTTTTTTGCCATTTCCTAGAGAATGCTGCTTAGCTGGAGCAGTTCAGCTGTGCTCATATAACTCTGCTGCAAGCTTTTATCCTCTGGATGTTGCTACAATTTTTTCCCTTTCTTGGATTTAACAAATTGTCTCATTTAAATGTTTCATTTAGGAATTTTGTCATGTGGCAATGACACTCTTCTGTGGCTTTATGAAGGAGAGATGAAGTGGAGAAGGGAGCCACAGAGTGTCAACAACACCGCCAAACAAACCATAATCAGTATCCCATAATTGCCATACCCCTTCATCCAAGCAATGATTGTGTTGTGTTCCAGAACCTCAGGAAATGAAGCTTTCAATAATTCATTCTGGTTTTGGGCTTGCTTTTGAGATGATAAAGCAGTTTCGAGTTGCTGTGTATGTCTGTGGGATGGTTTCAGGTACTGGGCTGCTCATCCCCAGCTGCTGTTCAGAGGGGGCATTGCTGCCTGAATTGATTTGATCTGTGATCAAATCAATTGATTTGATCAATTGTGTGCATTGATCTGCTCTGTGATCCTGCCCCTGTTCTGTAGCTGGTGGTGTCCAGTCTTTTCCTGTTCCACTTCTCACTCCATGGCCACTGTCCCCTGTGGAGAACAGGACCACGACTTCTCCCACCTTGTCTCTCAGGTGCAATCCAGTTCCCTTCCTGCAGCAGAGTGGTACCGAAAGAATATCCAGGGAAAGACTGCTGTCTTTTGACTTCTGAAGTGACAATCTTTCCTTCCAGACTGATAATAAAACCTTTATACTTTGGACTATGCTTCTTCTTTCCAGTGTATGACTTGGTAATTGTCCTGAATAGAAAAATAAATGCAAACCCCACAAACAAAAGCAATGGCTGGTGTTCTCCATTTGCTAGATCTTTTGCTTGGGATGCTTCTACTCAGAGATTTCTCTAAAAGTGACTCTTTGTTACATCATTCAAGCTGATTCAATTTGTCCTTGACTAGATCAAATCTGATTTTTCTCTGCTACTTCTTTCACTATCACAATTTATAGAAGGGGAAAGTGCAAGGTCCATGGGGAACTTAAAAAATAAAATTTGAGAAATTGCTCTGCTTATTATCTCATCCTCATCTTTTGTTCTTTGAGTAGGAAAAGCTTTTCCCTGCCTCTTATGTGTGGATATAAGAGTATGAAAATAAGTGCAGATACTTGATGTCAATTATAGTCATACTATTTAAATGCAAATTCTGTTTTTGTCAGGCTGATCCAATAAGATGAATAGAGGGCATTTATGTAAATAAGCATATTGTAATAGGACAATGAAGTATTTGTAATTTTGGTTGTTAGCATTTTCCTTTCTCCCAGAGGATGAGTTGACTAGGTTTTTAGGAACACAGGTGAGGGATGGGAGTGGCACTTGACATTCAGTGTTTGGGATAAAATTGTATTGAGGCTGCAGACTGAAACGAATCAGGTTCATTAGAAACCCAGCAAAAGAAATGGCTTATAATTTCTCATTAGCAGCATGCAAATAGGAAAACTGTAGGGAAGCAATCTAATGTCAACCTTCAGAGACATGGAACAGAGATGATTTTTAGAGTTTAATAACACTTTACTTTTTTTAGAGTTGGGAGGTTTTTTACCTCTCTGAATATTTATTACTAACATACTCAATAACAACCATATGAATTAAATCATTCTTATACATATTGCCTGTGTATGCCAAGCAAACGACTTTAATACTGGAAGATAAAATTAGTTTGAACATAATTGCACCTCTGAGTTGAAAAATAGAGAAACTTCAAATGTTGAGGTCTACTTTACTTGAACATAGAGCCCAAGCTCCCTCTAGAAACCAAGTGGCACCTCCAGAGAGACTTGGAGTGGAACAAATTTCTCTCAAGATGTGTTTTCTATTTCCATAGATTATGGAAAGGCTCTGGATTAATTATTTAGTTTAGATACCTATCAAGTTAACATAGGAAGGGGAATTGAATCCTAAAGGGTTTTGTAGCAGTTCTATAAGAGGCAGCAAGCATGGAGCTGGGTTACATGGGCTTCCAGGGGTCTGAGATTCAGTTCTATTATGGTGGAATTCCCTCTGAAATTAGTAACTAGGGATCTGTTCAGCACAATTAAGGTAATTCTATCCTTTTACCTAAGGCTAAATCAAGGCAGGAGATCAATTGGCTGTTGGTACCTTGTAAAACACTAGATTTAAACCACACTAAAAGGAGTGACTGGTGTAACCTTTTACTGTTATCACCTAATCCACCATACAGCACATCAACTTTGCACTTTGCTTTTTTCTAAATCTTCATTTTTTTCCCAGGCCCTTAAAAATGTATTGTAGCACTTGGGGGTGGGAGGGGGATGAATAATGGTAATAGCTACTTAAAATAAATCATGATTTTGGATATTTTTGGCAAATATTGGGTGCCTTGAATGTCACCTCCCTGCATTGCCATGCTCCTGGAAACTGGTGACTGGCCTGAATTTTGATATCAACATAATTTCAGATATTGCAGGCTGGGCGTAGCATGTAAAATCTCAAAGTTATTTTAAAGAGGACCAGTATAAACAGTGTGAGTGGTATAACTACAATACTGATGTTGTGTCCCTACACCTGGTTTTGCAGTGCCACTGGACAGTCCATGAAGCTGAGGGTGCCACTGCCCTCTGGCCACTTACACAACACACAACACTGCATTTGTGATGAGTGGAGCCTGACTGCCAGTGGGCAGTGTCAGACCACTCCAACAGCAGGGTAGGGCTTCACTTTCTGATATTGACCTTCTGTGTGGGCTCAATACACAAATATGACCAAATGAATGACTTATACAACCAAATTATTTTGATCTACCTCCCTTATAGGAAGAGTTTCCTTTCTATTAAGACTATGATGCTTGAAAGGCACTGGTGCCTAGCACTGCTCTGCTCTCTTTGAAGTGGAAAATGGCTCCAGTTCTGTCTGGGGGTACAAGGCACTACACTGGATTAAAATGTCCATTCATTTTGGGAACTGATGAATGTCATGTAATTTTCACTGATAGATTTGGATGTATCATGTGGCTGTTCCACCATGTAAAACCTCTTTCCCATCTCATTTGCTCAGTAGATAAAGGCCAGTTAAAAAAAAAAAAAAAATCTGTACATAGAATGAGAACATAATGTATCTTTCACTCTAACCCCTTAAAG
Source organism: Oenanthe melanoleuca (assembly GCF_029582105.1). Taxonomy (NCBI): domain Eukaryota; kingdom Metazoa; phylum Chordata; class Aves; order Passeriformes; family Muscicapidae; genus Oenanthe; species Oenanthe melanoleuca. The sequence continues at coordinate 26,003,880 of NC_079340.1, read as the reverse complement.
AAAATTCTGAGGACTGAATAAGCCTGAAAGTTCTGAAAGTATTTTCTGCTTTGTTCTCAAAAGAGCTGTCTGATAGAATTTGCTACAGAAGTAGAAAGTAAATTTTACCATATTTCAGTTATAGCAGCACGCTGGTGGCTCAGTAGAGCTACAAAAGGGAAGTAATTTCTTCTAAACTACACAGAGATTTAGAATAATTGTTACACTGTCCTATTGTGTTACTTTCTATCTGAATTTTCTGTGATGGTATGCTGAATAAATAACTCACAGAAAATAATCCATCTGGCAGTCTTGGCTCCCTACATCTCTTCCTGGAACATCTACAGCTATGCTGTAACTTTTTCAAACTAATTACCAGAACTGTGCCATGAATGTTTATAGCTAATTGAGAGTCACTGTTGGAGACACAGGGGTATTCTAGTTCTGCCATCTTTTTGATATTTGAAATGTGCCTGGTAAGCCTCAATTGTAGAAAAGTGTGCTATAAGAACATGTCAGGAAGGTGGCCAGGACCATTCCCTTGGAACCAGCGGATAAAGAGTACCCAAAAGAGCTTTGAGGGAACTTTTTTCTGATGTTCACCAGCTGCTTCTTACAGGTGACCTAGAAATGGAATCATTCCTCACTGAACAAAATCTCTCCTTATGATTTGCAGTTCCTGGCTTTCCAAAGGCTTGTCTTTACCACAAATTGCTTCCTAGATTGTGTCATCTATGGAAAACCATGACTCTAACTTTATAAACCTTTGACCTACTATTACGGAGAGTTCTTGGACCCAATTTGTTTCTTGTATGACTTCACTGTAAGGTAAAAGTGGATGGTAAGAGGAAATCAGGATTTCAGTTCCTGTTTCATACTGTGTCATGTTGCCCCCTCTTCCAGGGGTGGGAGCTGTGCCTTCAGGATTTAAAACACACAGTGCTCCTAACAGCTGGGCAGGGAGAATCTGAGGAAAAGGTGAGTCTGTCTTCAAGGCTCTTTAAAGATTGTTTTGTCAAGGTTTAAATACATGATTTATCCCAGTGCGAAGAATAGTATTGAGCAGGGGAGACAAAGTATTCTGTAAGGCTTAAGGAACTGGTGGAGGGATGGGAGGAAGAAACAAATTTGGGAGCTGTGATGGAACTGTGAGGCAGGACGTGTGATTTAATCAATATTACCTTGTTTCTCTGCTTAAGTGCCTCCTATGAACTTTAACTCAGCAAAAAGCACAAGGTTTCTATGTATCCATGTCAAGGCGTACAGCTACAAAAGAATATTGCCTGGATTAAAATGTTTCCAGTCTAGTAGCTGTTTGAAGTCAAGGCTTGAAACAAAAGCCGCCCAACCTTCCCACAGAGCATTTGAGGTGGTTTAATAGGTTTAAAGAACTGTGCAAGAGGAGGATCTGCAGATCTGCCAGCCCTGCTGAAGATGGCTGTGATAAAAGCATGGAATAACCTGGCAAGGCTATTTTCCTGCAGCTCAGACCTCTCTGTCATATAGCTTCTGTATTTACTGCTGGAATCTGTTCTAGCACAGTTTAGTTGATGGCTCTTTCATTTCCTAAGAGGTTTTTATGGGTTATAAGCTTAGTTTTGATCTTTCTTACTTTGTTTCTGGATCTTTTTACTATGCAGCTTTGAATCACGGGCCCCACTACTCTCATTTTATTGACAGTAGTAAGCCTACTAGAGAGGATTTGGGAAGAGATATTTTTGATATTATTTAGCCTGTAATGTACACATTAATAACTTGAGATAGCTGGAGTTTGGTGATCAAAATCACCACCCTTTGGAAAAGTTTTGTCAGAAAGGATCATACTTTTCTTATAAAGATTAATTCTAGTAATGCCAGGAGATGGAATGAGGACCCTTAAGAGAATTGTGTTTCAGTGGAGGCCAAATAAATTGTGAGTGTATTAGAAGAGGAGATATGAGCTGTGATATTAAAAATAGAATAAATTATGGTTAACTATTCAAAACTCTGTGACTTCCTTATCCTGCAGCATGTAAGGGAGGATTTTTTCTCAATAATTCAAACTCAGTTTATTCCTACCAGTGATCTTGGAGCAACTACCATCTCCAGAGCTGGCAGGACTCTCAGTGAGGGCTGAACAGAGCAAAAAGAGCTAATTTAGCTCAGACCCCTGGTAGCAGCTGTATTGTTCAGGACTAGGAAAACTTTTAGTGAGCATCAGGGTGTTGTGAATGGAAGGGAGGAACGATCTGCAGGTGGCAGATGATAACAAATGCATGGTAAGGGTAGCCTGCCAAATTGCTTCTCTGGCAATGGTGAGAGGATGTCCAAGTGCTGGAGACAGGCTGCAGAGGAAACATTAGCCTGCTGCTTCCCATTCTGGGTCCAGGTCAGCTGGAGCTAGACTCGGGTTCCCTGCATCACTGTAACTTTTATTTGGAAGCCCCTTCTCTCTTGTGGGGCTTTCACTGCTCATTTTCATGATGTTCTAATAATAATCATTTGAGGACTATGGCACTCTTGGGGCTTTTATCCCCCTCACTTTGGCCAGACATGTCCACACTCAGTTCAAATGTTCACAATGTAAAAGACACAACTGTTTGATGTGCCAGATCTGGGTCATGTGGATGTTGTCTGGAACAGAGGCAGAGCAGCACTGAATAGTCATTTCCCATCAGTTTTTGCAGGAAGAGAATGGCAATGGATCTCTTCAATCAGTTTACCCCCAAACTGGAAACAGTTGTGAAATGTCTGTGCCATCAGCAGTGTTTTGGGGAAACATTCCTTTTAGACATCATGAGCTGGTAGCAGAAAGTAGCAGAAAGAAGTCAGTTTTTTTGAACAATTCTGTCTAACTTGCAAACACCAAAAGTTCCAAAACTGACAAAAGCAGGTGGCATCAGGATCACCAGCTTCACTTTCCATGCTGACACTGAGCTCTGAAGTGGAATATGCTCAGGCTTGGCAAAAGCATTATGAACTTTCTTCACCCTCCCTAGATCTGGAAGGTTTCTGTGCCTTTGACCATGAGCTCAAATTCTTAATTCTAGCAGTAGTCCCCAGAAGGCATATGATGTGTGGGCCTTGAAAGATATTTTTGAAGCTGTAAAGTTTCAACTTATAGTCCTACTGCAGCTTTTTTAGGGAAGCAGATGAAGATTTTAATGCTTCATCCTGTTAATTGAAATTGTCAGCCCATGCTGCATTTCTTGGTTGATGTGAGATGCAGCAAACACTGTACAGCAGCTTTAGGATCTTGAGCTGTCCAGACTTTATGCCAAAATGTTTGTGTTGCCTCAACCTTATTGTTCTTCTGGACTCTCAAACTCTAACCTGTGCCCTAAGGCAGCTGGAAAGAATAGTTACAGTCCTCCCTGGACTGTTAAAAGAGATGTCTGATCCTGGAACCTCTTCTCTCTCATATGGCAGCTTTAAAGAGAAGATGGTAAGACTGCAGTATTAGTCATGATGAGAAAAAACCCTCAAATGTAAAGGAAACCAGAGGTATTATTAGAAGCAAAATCTAGGACATCTGGATTCAGTTTCTAGTTCCTGCAATTTTTAACCATATCATCAGTTCTGTGGTTGTTTTGGTAAAATGGTGTATTCTCAGCAGCTGTGGTGTGCTTTGAGACTGCAGTAAAAAGACAAGGAGTAAATCTGTAGCTGGCACAGTGAGAGATACAAGAAGTGAATAATATAGAGCCAAAACTTTTGTCCTCTTCCAGCTTGCTGCAGGGAGGAAAAGCCTGAAGTGTTGGGTCTGAAGGTGAGACTAGACTTGCAAGCACACAAAGAGTTCAGCAACAAGCATCAGGATTTTGCAGGAATGAGCCTTTTACAAGTTAATCCACTTTATCAGCAGTTTGCATGCTCAAAGCTTAGTGCTGATTTCTCTATATCTAGTGAAAGCAGCTAGGAATTACTCTGGTGTTCCTTCAGCTGGAAGCAGCAGCCACTCTTGTGCTAGTCTCTATTTGACGTGAACTCTTATGTTAAAAACTTCCAACCTAGTAATATTTCTGTTCAGTGTTTTCTCCCTGAAGTAACATCATTTAGTGTGTGAAAAGAAAAAGTGAAAATTAAAGCTTGTCTTGTTTGCCAACACTGTCTCTAACTTTACACTTTACAGATCACATTTATCAGACTGAGAATAAGGCATATCTATTTGCAGTAATGTCAAACAACTTTCTAGGAAGACTAAAATATCTAAAAGGTGAGATTTTGTGACAGCACAGATGAAGAATACAAATTTTCTTGTGAAAATCCTTAACAATACCTGTCTGTACCCTTAGAAACAAAATGCTTTTGGAATCCAAACTATGGTGACAAGGACTTTGAGGAGAAGTCATTAGTTCCAAAGTGGCTTTTTTTTTCTTCTAGCATGTGGTCTAATCAGAATGTCAGCTTCTAAATGCAGTAATTTTGGTGAAGTTCTTTATAAGCCAAGGTAAATGGAATTGAAAGAGCTGACACTGTGAGTCAGAATAACTGACAACTATAAGTGAATTTTTCTGAGCATTTGATCATATATTTCCCTCATGCTCTATGAACATGAATTTTTTACTTGGTGCTGTTGCCTTGTGAGATGCAAAGGCAATTCAAAACTTTATATATTTGCAAGTGCTTAGTTCTTTAGTGGCAGTATGCCACTAAAATGATTCCAGTGTCTTTGCACATCTGACCTGAAGATTGGGATGAAGATGTTAGAGTAGTTGCTCCTGAGGCTTGTGCAGAGACTAGAGATTTGGTCTGAGCATTGGAATGTTTCTTTTACTTTATTAAGGCACAATTCTGACAGCAAACAGCTTGTACAATTCACAGAAAAACAAGTTCTTGAAAGTGGTGGAATTACCTTTGTGAGAAACATACCAAACCCCAAGGCAGATGTGCCTCACAAAAAGATATTTACTGAGGACTTCTGTGCCTCCCAGGGCCCCATTTTTCTTGCACTGACACTGTGGCCTTGCTGCTAAGTAGAAATTGTGACCAGCAGCTGGAAATGATATGAAATTAATGGCAGTAACATAGATATAACTTGCTGCTTTCATGTGAGCATATAGAAAATTTCTGTCAAGGGCATTTAATTTTAGTTGTACTGGTCTTGAGTGGGTGTACTAAAATTACCACTTTGCTCAGAGCCCCTTCAATCTTTTGGTATGTTTAAAAGTGAGTACAGAACAAACTTATTTCTAGAAAAAATGTATTGTGGCTTTAGTTGGGTACAAGAAAACTGCTTCTAATGTATTAGATGGTTAATGGGCTGTGTCAGGCTTGTGGAAAGTAATGCACAGAACCAAGCTCATGTATTAGTTGAACTTGGACTCCAGTAAAGACACTCTTGACTAGATTCTGTGGTATGATTGAAATGTTTACAAACAAAATTCCTTATATGCTTTTTGACATGTTTCTGCAGTTCAGAGATTTTCCTGAAGTCTGTTTACTAAGGCTGTTTTGTTGTTCCATTGATCTTGGGCTTCTGAGTCTGGAGAGAAGTTACTGGAAGATGTTCAGGCTGATATTTTTTGAAAAAAATCTCCTGTGCTGCTAAAATTCCTGTCTTTGGGTAGACAGGGAGAAATAAAAAAAAAAAACCCAATAACTTCCAAAGTTTTAGTTTTAATCCTACAAATATCTGCTGGCTGGTTGGAAAAGCTACTGGACCTGTGGAGTACCTGCCCAACCTATGGCTGTGCTGGCAGCTGGACCTTACTAAAATGTCATTTATCTGGTGTCATTGAAGCATGAGAGAGCTGGGAGCTCTGGGAGAGAATGAATTGGCGTTGCCAAATGCCATTCTGAGCAAAATGAATCAGAGAAACATGTTTGGTGAACTTCTGTTGAGAAAGATTCAGGCCCTTTTTGGCTTTTCCCTAAAGTGACCTTTGAGGTTTTTTTAAAAAAATTAAATGGCATTTGAGCAAAATACTTGGTTCTTACATAACACCATGTCCTACTTCAATTTTAAGCATTTTAAGATACTTGTAAGGGCAAATAAATGGAAGTGTATAGTTTATGCAGACAGTATTTTTAGGAAAAAAGGCTTTTATTCCTGTGCACTCTACCTGATGTAAATTAGCCTTTTCTGTGCCATAAGCCATAGTTTCTCTGGACTGTGTAAACTGTGAAAGTTCCAGATATTTACAGCAATATGATAATTTTCCACATCATTATTGATTCCACTGTAAGAACTTAGCTTAGTGCCCATTCCCCATCACCATTATACCAATCAGTGGCAAACAATCTATGGGCATTAATGTAGACATGTGCTGTTCTGAGCACTTTCAGTAATCAGAGATGAAAGCTAGCATTTCACTCCTGATCTGATTATGAATGCTCATCTTCTTTAATAAACCAAATTAGCCCCATCTAATGCAGCTCTTTTCCAAGCACTTCTACTCACTGAGAAGGACCTGGACAATCAAACATCCAAGAAGAGTTAGTTAACATAGTGTCTTCCACATTTTCTTTCTGCTTGACAGAGTTACAGCCTCCACTGGGGTGGCAATCAAGTGGATGGCAGGAGTTTGGTGTGGGAGGAGGCAAAATAAAAAGCTCTGTTTTTCTCTCTCCTGACAAGGATAGGAAATGGCATTGTCCTGGTTTCAGCAGGGATAGAGTTAATCTCTTCTCAGATGGATTTATCACCCTTACTTACTCCTTTAGGGCATCAGAGTGTGTACAACACTGCTCAATAGGTGGGAAAGGGCTAAGAAAACATTTCCTCCCTACAGACCTTATAATTCAGAAGCAAATTGTGCACTCACAGGACAGTGCACTTCAGTAAGTTGTCTTATTGGTCTAAAAATTGCTTGTCTAATAAATGAGCTTGCTTTCAAGGTTAAACCTCTGTTCTTTGGATACTGACCTCATTCTTTTGTCTTTGCCTTTTGTTAGGTATGGTGTGCAGGGTTTGTCTTTTGTGCCCATACAATACTGAGTGACAGCTCTCCTTTCTAGACATGCAACTCTATTGCCTTTGCCAGAGAAAAATGGTAAAGAAAATTACATTCTCCATTATAAAGGTGCATTGGCTCATTTGGAATTAATTTTGAGAAGTACTTATCTTATATTTATGAGATTAATTAAATAATCTCTCCAAGTAAAACTGTTACACAAGGTCCAGTTGCAGATCAAGGTCTGCAACCATGATTTTCTAAATCCTGCACATTTTTACTGACAGTTGTTGAATTACATTTAGTATGTTTGTATTGTTGCATGCTATGACATCTCCAGGGATGGGCAAAATTTTATGCCTTGTTCTACAGCTCTGTAAATTCTTCCATCAATTTTAGAATAATCAAGAAAGGAAATATTAAAGGAAACAAAGCTGCCTGCCTAGCAAAGCAAGGAGAGCATCCATGACCAGCTGGATCATGTTCTGTCACATTCCTGGCTTTACTGGCTGTTCAGTAAAGGTCTTGAAAAGTTCTGTTATTGCTTGAAGACACAGGAAACTTTCTGAAAAGTGTGTAGCAGATATCATAACAGTGACATTCATGAACCTGTGAAGTCTGGAGAGCACAAGCAATGGAACTTTGCTCTGTGCCATATGATGAATGCATGGACAGATGAGAGAGTGCCCTGGATTGGTCACTCCCATGTTTAGCACACTCTCACTTTTGTGAAGAGCTTTGCTTGTATCTGGCTCAGAAACACCAGGAGTGGGTAGCAACATCAGGCAGCATCCCCTGCTTGTGGGACACCCTGATGAGATGGCTTAAGTGAAAAATCCCTCTTCTGGATTGGATTTTTTACAGCTACTGGGAAGGGTGAAGAGCACAACAGCTTTGTGCTGCTCACTGTGATTTCAAGTGGATAACTTGTGTAACTTTCTTTCTCTGTGTCCAGTTGGCCAATCTGCCTGCTTGGATTCTCCTCTCCTCACAAGAGAAGGACCCAAAACTCAGACTGCAGCTAGAAATCAGCGTGCTTTTTTCACTGCTTGTCACCTATTGTAAGATAATGTTGTGTTAGATGCCTTCAAATTTGTTTTGGGACTGCTCTGAGAGTATTAACAGAAGGTATAAGGCATAGATTTGGAGCTTATGAGAAAGCGACAGGTTTTGGTGAGCCATTTGAGATTTTTAAACATTTGCTGTATAATGATTCCCAAATCTTCTGAGCGGTTACTCATTTAATATTTTAATAAGAGAAAAAAGATGCTGGGCAGCATTAAGGATTTAACAAGGCAGGGGAAGCCTCAGTAGCCAGCAGAAGTGTGGTAACTTGAGCAAAACCCTATTTACCACAGTTTGAACTGCAGACCAATGTGAGTTAATTGGAGCTCAAGCAGAAGATGTGTGTGCTGTGAAACAAGACTGGAACATGTGGGTTCTTAATGAAGCTGTGGTATTCATCATGGCCAAAGTGCTCAGCAGACAGCAATTTGCTGGTTCAGGGGCTCTGTAAACTGCTGCTCATCTTCTTTCCTGCTGCCACAGCTGATTTTGCTCAGGTGTCTCAGGTTAATTCTGCTCAGGTGTCTCAAGGCAGAAGGAGTATTTCAGATACTGTGTAAATTGACCCAAAGGTACAGGGCAGCAAGGCAGGGCTCACAGAAACGAAGGACATCAAATGAGAGGCTTTGTGTGATTAGCACTGTGCTTTGCAATGCCTCTGTATCTTTCTGGAAGCTGATGCATTTCATCTACTTAAACTCCCTTCGGGGGAAGGACAGCTCTGCTGCACTCTGGAGGAGTTTCACAAGGAAGAGCCAAACCAGAGCACAGGTAAGCAGCTCCCAGCTGAAGCTTTGAGCCATGGCTGCATCCCACAATTTTACCTGCACCTGTCAAAACTGATGCAGTGAGAGCCAAGTGAAATGGTGTTGGCACATGTTCTTCCTGGGCTTCTCTCTCAGGTACTGCACAAATCTGGTTCATGTTGGGAGCTTTGTCTTGGGATGGTTTAAAGAGCTGGGGGATCCTCAGTGACTGCTGAAGCAAAGAGATATTAGTGCTTGATCTACAAATTCTTGACACATTATGGGGGGTGTTGTAGCAAAAACTTGGTCATTCAGATGAAACACTTTCTTTCAAACAGTTCTTGGAAAGTGATAGTTTTATCTGCTACTGACTAGTCAGCATTTGTATTTCCTGCTGCTGCCAGTGGGCTGGATCAAACACATCATTTCAGAAGCCTAGGCTCACTGGGCATATAACTGTTCTTTTGCCCACTTCACTGGAGGTTTTCCAGTGAAGTGTGTCAATCTCCACATACCAGAATTAATTCTATCACTAGAGAATTTGACCTTTCCACTGAAAGTGAAGCACCTGAAATCCAGCTAAAGAATGTCCTTAAGGGTCAGTAGATTGAATTAAAATTGTCTAAGATTATTTTACAGGTTAGGCAGCTGGGTATAGATTAAAATGGAAACTTAGGGATAATGGGATTCAAATTTTGTGTCAGATGCTCCTCTGAAACTTGCTGATCTAAAGACTGTTGGAGTTTCTGCTCCTTTAAGGGAGGCTTTCCTCATGCTGTTCCCTCCTGGCTGAGGGGTTTTTGGTGTCACTGTGTATCCTGTATAAGACATGAAAGATGCTTTTTAAACTAAAGGGACACCTTTGAAAGCACTGGAGAATGTTTCTACCTGTCTTTGGTCTTCAATTTCTATCAGTGCAGAATTAAATTTGGGGTTTGTTTTTGGGGAGACAGTGATCCAAGAGGAAGATGAAAGAAGATCCCCCCGCTTATATACAACAGATGTAATTGCATCATGCATTTCACTAGTGGGAAGTGTTTTTTAATGAAGGTAATGAAATACCCCATAGAGAGCAGAGCAGGAATCTGCTTGAGTGGGTTGGCTCAGCTTTCTGCTTCTGAGTGGCAGAACACTTCAGCAGCTCTTCTGAAGTTATGCTAGAAATAATTTTGGGAGTGAGTGGCATTGATCTCCTCCCCAAAGCTGAACTGGAACATTAATGCACCACTTCTCTGTAGATTTCATAGTAGATGGAGTCAAATATTTAGACTGGGCTGTGTCAGCAAATACCTTCCCAGCTGGAAGTGAGTGCATAGCTGTGCCTGGCTGAGAAATTGAGTTTTCTCTAGGGATCCCAGTGGCTCTGCCCCTGCTGAAAGTTTTGACTCTTGAATCCTCTGGTGCCTCTCATGGGATCAGGGCTGGAAGCTGAGCTTTTCTTCACTGGACAGAGCAATTGGGGATGAGCAGCACCTTGCATCTGTGAAATGCTGGAGCATTTACCTTTTCAGATTAATTGTGCTGGGAATGCTGTATGAGGAAAAAAAAGCACCAAACAATGTGTCCAATATTTCATTCATTCATGATAAATATGTTTTTGGTCTCCTTATAAAACCCAATTACTTTTAAGCTTACCTATTCTCACAGAAAAGCTCTGTAGGAATTGGAAATGTACTAATTTATTATAAACTTCATGCTGTCATGTAAAATTTAGCATCTGGTGCCAGCACTGAAAATTTCTGGAATGTAATTATTCCCTAAATTCTACTTGGTAGTTTAAGGAAAAATTATAGAAACAAGATCATACTATCTAAAAATTCAGGAGGTGGTTGTAACTGTTCATTTAGGAGCTATTACACTTCTGTAGGGCCTATTTCTTTTATGCTTGCTCCAATTTGGAAAGCTTTTCTGGGGAAAAGGGAAAATATTTGTTTTAAACCACCTCTACTTCCAGCATTTAAACTGCCTAATACTCATAGAAATATGTTTTTAAATGTCACTAAAAGTTATTATGCTATTTCTAACCATTCTATCTGTGCTGGTGAAGGCCAAGTATCAAACAGGATAAAATGTGGAACTCACACAGGTTATTTTTTATTGTTCTAACTAGAAAAATAAGATGCATAATAAAAAAAAAAAATACCTGCTCTTGAACACCAAGCTTGTTCTCATACAAGGGCTTTATTTTAAACTAGTACTGATTCTTTGAAGCTTTGGAAGTAATGCAAGAAGTCTGAGGCTTAGGCAAGATGAAGCCCACACAAACTTGTTCAACTGAAGTTCAGGCAGTGTCTCTCTAAGAGCTAAAAATTGGGAAGCAGTTAGAATCTAATGCTTGATAAATTGAGTTAACTGGCATGTTTTTAAACAGAACACAACCTATGCTGTGTTCCTGTTAAATGTGCTCACTGATGAGTAGCAGAACATGTGTTTGGGTGGAAAATTGAATCTGTGTAGGTATCTGACTAATTGATCTGTAGATGTTAAAAGTTGTTAAATGTTGAGGTGCAGAGAGCACAGAGTCCATTTCTACAGGAGGAAATTAGGTGTTTTCAGTACTGAGAAAAGTGCTGCTTTTTCCTGGTACTGCTTGCAATTAACTTTAATCACACCTTTGTGTTGAGTGGTAATGAGGAGCATGGTCAGAAAATCTTGTTCAAAGGGGAAAGCTGTCTTTGCTCTGCACCAGTGTTACTAAAACTGCAGGAGTCTTTGAAGAGGCTGGAGAAGGGCAGTGTTTTCTTGCTGAAGAAACAGAAAAGATGCTGGGATAAGATGAGGTTGAATGTTTACATGAAGAAAAGTCACTCCCTACAGCTAAGTTTGGAGACAAGAGAGGTAGATTGTGGAAAATGTCTGCAAATTGACAATAAAATCAAGACTGGCCCAGAGCTCAGGAGAGCCAATAGGAGCTCTATAGAAGCTGAAGAAAATGCTATGTATCTCCTTCTCTCTTTTTTTAATGCTTGTTTAAAGTGTCACAGGCACAGAATTAAAACTCCAGGTGTAACACTGTGTTAGACCTGTGTGGTTCAGCTATTTCTCATGTACAGTTGTGGGAGTGGGCTGTGTCTGGGTGTTCATCAGGCACACAGCTCTTTTGCCTTCAAACATCTTTGTGTAGTAGCACATTGAAAGACCATTTCTGGTAATTATAGTTACACAGAATAAATCTGCTGAGATAAGGGTTTAAGACAATGAGAAACAATGATGAGGATATGCTCATCATTATGCTTCTGTTGCATGCCCACTGAAAGGGAAACATTCCAGTGAGTTTCACTATTGATTCTTGGCCCCCAACCTGGAGGAAAATTTTCTAAGATTGTGGTTTTGCAAAGTATCTGGTTGGTTTCAAGGTAAGAGAAATAAATTATTTTAATGAATATTTGAACAAGAAGTATTTATTGCAATTGCTGTGAAAAGAAGAAAGGAAAATGCTGAACTTTCCAGGAGTGTTCTCAGTTCTCCAGTTTATGCCTTTTGGCATCCATTATTCATGGGGTGTCCTACATTCACCCTTCCTGCAAACTGTGTTCACTCTTTCCTCTTCCCCTATGCTGTATTCCAAAATTGGCTTTTATTTTTCCTTGAGGTAGTGTCATAGCATATACAGTACATAAAGCTAGAAAAGCTCTAGAAATATAATTGACCTCTATGAATTATTTACAGAAAGGGCCAAAATTCAATTCTAAGCAAAGAGAAATGGGGAAGAGTATAGGTATGTTGCAGAGCCATTGAGGAAATTCTGACTAGTTTATTAATTTATTAGAATCCACCTTCTCTGATGAGATGCTGTCTGGACTGCTCAGGTCTGTTCTCTCCTACAAGTTCTCTGAGCTTGGGGAAGTCACACCACTATCATTGAGTGGGGACAGGTGTCCCTCAGGGGTCTGCAGTGTGACTGAGCCTTTAATGCCTTTGTCAAGTACAAGATGGGACTGAATGAATGCAGATCTGGAGAAGCTCCAGCAGTGAGCTCCTCATGAGGTTCAACAAAGCCAAGTCCAATGTCCTACAGCTGTGCCAGGGCAATCCCTGGTTATCAGCTCAGGGTGAACAGATGGGAGCAGCCCTGCCCAGGACTTTGGGGTGCTGGTGGAGGAGAGGCTGGACATGAGCTGGCACTGAGCTCTCACAGCCCAGAAAGCTCACTGTGTCCTGGGCTGCATTGAAAGAGGAGTGGCCAGGGTGAGGGGGGGATCCTGCTGCTCTTCTCTGCTCTGGTGAGACCCTGGAGTGCTGCATGCAGCTCCTGGATCCTCAGCATAGGAAAGATATGGAGCTGTTAGAGTGAACCATGGAATGCCTTTCCTATGAAGATAAGCTGTGAGAGTTAGGGCTGTTGAGGCTGGAGAAGAGAAGCCTCTGCAAAGAAGAACCTTATTACAGCCTTTCATTTCCTAAATGTGCTTATAAGAAAGATGGGGACAGTTTTTTTAGTTGGACCTTTGCAATAAGGCAAGGGGTAATGGCTTTGAACTAAAACAGGGTAGGTTCAGGCTAGATACAAGGAATATTTTTTTTACATGGAAAATGATGAAACACTGGAACAGGTTGCTCAAAGAAGTGGTAGATGCCTCTGCAAAAAATCAAGGTCAGGCTGGATGGGGCTCTGAGTGACCTGATCTAGTTCAAAATGTCTCTGCTTGCTGCAGGGGAGTTGGTCTAGATGATCTAGACCAAGATCTAGATGATCTTTAAAGGTCTCTCCCTTCCAACCCAAACTGTTTAATGACTCTGTTTAATTTAAAGTGAACTGTCATGGAAACAATGGTGTGTGTGGTCTTGCTAGCATACATGCATTTACTGGCTTCCCAGAGCATTTACAAAGGATATGTCCTGCTTGTTTAAGAACTAGGTGACCATTTCTGGAAATAGCTTTTTGGACTTGATGCAAGGAATCCAAGCCCTTGGTTTATAATGCTTGACTGGCCCTGCCTTGGTGCCTTGAATGCACTCTAAAAACAGGAGAAGGTGCTGAGCTCAGCTGCTCTCAGCTCAGTGCTGTCTTCAGATGGAAGCACTGATGTGTGCATGCACATGACAAAGGCAGAGATCCTTGAGATCTGGTGGATGCTCACTGTCATTAGCACTTCTGTGGCTGCCTCTAAGACCAGAAGTATTGTTGATATTTGCACAGCAATATTTTTTTTTTAATATTTTCACCTTAAATGTCTCATGGCAGCCTGTGTGTATAGCAAACACCTCTGTGCTACAAGTCGTTTTAATGTCTATCATTAATGCTTTTTGAGGTATTTATCCTATTTCCCTGGATATTTTTTATTGAGGTGTTCTCTGGAACGGTTAGCACATTCTGATTTGATAAAAGGTAATACATCCTCTCTCTTCTGACTGATTGTTGTTGTCACTCACTACATGTTTGCAGTTTTTTGAAAGGCACAGCCCTCTGAAATCTGCCAGGCAGTGCCTAGAGCTGCTGACTGCCAGCTTCCATCAGCAGTGAGGGGAGAGAAAGCTGCCCTTTCCCAAATCACTTTACTTGCACTCCTATTGCTTACATAATTTGCTTCTCTTAAGTGTTCATCTTTTTCTCTGGTGATCAGAGAGCCAGGAGCCTGTGCTGCTCCCTTCAGCTGCTGTTCTGTGAACTGCTGAGCACTCTGAACACACAACAAACACCAAAGATTTCCTTTTGCTTTCTTGCCTTTCTCTTTTACATAGCTGTGCTCATAGGGTTAGATAATCCTTTTAGTCTGAAGGGAAAGGAGATTTAAGTATATTCTCACTAATAAAACACATTGATATTTATGGCTGCTTCAGTTCAGTAGTTTTAACAACTTTAATCCAGATTTGTGTGTGCTGAAGTAAAAGAGCTATATTTTTCCCACATAAAACCCTATAAGCTACCTCTACTAAACCCCTTCCCACCACCTCCAGTTCCTCCATTACTCCCAAAAAATCCCAAACACTTCTCTTTCTACCCTATCCTTTCCCCTGTAGCTTACTAGCACTCTGTCACCCTGCAAGAGCAAGATTCCCTCAAAGCCCTTATGCTGTGTGTGCACCCAGATTATCTCAGCATAACAGAACCAGTTCTTTTAAAGGAGTAGTGTGGAACACAGAAAAAAAAACAGCAACCAGGCTCAGAGAAGTTCAAGATTTGCCCCACTCACAATTGTCATCCAGTTAATTATAAATGAGAAGTTAATGTTACCTCCATAATTCAGATTCTACAACTTTTACCCTTGTTTACTTCAAGGATTTGTGTGCTTGGCTAAGAAATGTTTTGCATGTGGTGGGAACCTGTAAGAATTGTACCTAGAGAACAATTTCCTTATTTTGTGTGTGGGTTTTCCTGTGTGTTTTGGGAACTATGGTGGGGTAATACTTGTGAGTGAGAGGTGTCACCTTCTCCACCTTACATATAATATCTTATTTCTCTTTGGGTGGATCCCAGAACCCATCAGTGGGTGAGCCTGCTTCTGATACCAACAGCATCCTATCAACCCTTCCATTGCTTTTCAAATAATTTGGTCATAATCTCAAGTTTGGCCAAGCACTGTGGGGGGAAAAAAAAGCATATAAAGTGAGAGAAGAAGAAACTAAATATAATTAGTGAGAAGGTATATTTGTCAAAGGGATCTAAGGGGATGGGGTGAGTTCTGTGTGAAAGCAGCGGTGCACAGCCTTCCTGCTTTAGCCTGGGAGCTGGGGCTGAGATGGATGCTTATCCTGTTAAAGGTTGGAGTTTTGAACAGAATCAACCTCTTTATCTTTGTTATGAGTGCTACAAGGACACAGTAATATATTTATCTTTCTACCAAACCTTTCTGGAACTCTGCCTGTCTCCTTGTCAAATATCAGGACCAGAGTTGGCCCAAGAAAATCCATTAGAAACCCAAAGTGCCGTGGATTTCTATATAAAGTTTGTCAAAAGTTGCTGAGAAAGTGCAAGAAGGTCATTTAAACTTATATTGTTTTTCTTTTCTATGGGATGCATACTTAGCTGCTTTTAATTTACTTTGCCCTCTTCCTATTTTTTGCTGTTTTTTTCACTCCCACACAGGTTTTTATGACTTGATAAAGAACAGGCTGTTCTTACTGGAAGTGGAAAAAGCTGGCTTCTTTTACTGGAAAAGGGAGGTAAAAGAAGGACTACCCCTCCCTTCCCAAAAGGGAACCAAAAAAGTTCTAAAAAGTGACAAGTGACTATATTGGGGCTGCTTAACCAAGATGTCAAAAAGGAAGAAAATGCAAAATGATTGAACTACTGATTAGAGTTTTAAAACTACAAGCCTGTGGAAAATAGCTGCTACTTGTTATCAAAATGTATGTTTGTTCATTTAAATGTGTCCTTTTGGGAAGAAGTTGCAATCCTTCATTTTTATACAAGTAAATATATATTATTTCTAAAGGAAAATGAACTGGATACTGTGACATAGCTAGTTTCCAGAAAAACCCCTTTGGGTTAGTTTCAGCCAGAAGCTTCTGTAGTACCTAAGCTGTCCCTGATTGTGCAAATGAGACATTGTGAAAGATGGTTTGAAAAAAATCTGTGCAGCCAGCAAAACAGTATGTTCATAACAACAGGGAAAAGGAGTCAGTGGAAAGAGAGAATTGAGGCTTGATACAGAGCAGGACAACTTCACCATCCTCAATTTCAGAACATGAATGTGGCAAAATCATTCTGTGTTAGTTAAAGCAAAGTAATGAACAGGAGGAAGAATCTTCCCTCAACTGAATGTGTGCAGTGGTGGGCATGGAATGAAATATTGTCATTTAGGAAAGATGGTGAATGATGTTTTCAATCAGCACAAGAACTTGAAGGCCAAATGCAATTATGTGGAAGGTCTGAACAAAAATAACTTTGGAGGTAGTGTCAACAATATAATTATGTACTATGTAGAATGTGTTTTGAAGGCCAAAAATGCAGATGGTTTGAAAAGGCCATGGAAGTGTGATCCATCAAGAGTTCCTCATGAGAGGATGGCAATGCAAACTCTTTGTGTTGGTTTTGGCTGGGACAGAGTTTTCTTCATAGCATCTGGTGTGGAGCTGTATTTTGGATTACTGTGGGTAATGAAGATGTTTTGTTACTGCTGAGCAGTGCTGACACAGAACCAGAGTGTTTTCTGTCCCCCTCCCCACCAGGGAGCAGCCTGCACAAGGAGCTGGGAGGAGACACAGCCAGGACCACTGGGTTATCACAGCTGACCACAGGGTTATTCCAAACCATGTGGCCCCTTGCTCAGTACATACAGCTGGGGAAAAAGGAATGGAGGGATGTTGGGAGTGATGCTTGTTTTCCCAAGTAATCAGTCCATGTAATGGAGCCCTGCTCTCTTGGAGATAGCTGAGCATCTGCTGATGAGAAGCAGCAAATTAATTCCTTGTTTTGCTTTGCTTATGTGCATGGCTGCTTCTTTACAGGTCAAAGTGTCTTTATCTCAACTCACAAATTTTCCTGCTTTTACTCTTCTGATTCTCTCCCTGTCCCATTGATGGAAGACTGAATGAGAAGCTGTGTGGTACTTAGGTGCCAGCTGGGGTTAAACCCTGAGAATTCTGCTCTCAAGTTTTCCCAAACAAAGTTTGCTGGGAACATAGATTATACACCAGTAGATATAAAACTACTTCTTCAATCATGTGTTGGGGATTCAGTACTTAACAAACACTCCAGTTTGTTACAAGTGGCTGCTAGAAGGTCAAGAGCCTCTTTTGTTTGCTAAAAAAATAACCAAATTCAACTTCTTCATGCAGGGGACATCTGGGTAAGGTTGAATACTGTGTGTTTTCACAAGCTGAAATGTAAAAGTTCTTCTGGAAAATCAGTGCAACAAAAGAAGGACAAATCCTCAGCAGAGCTGATTAACCTGGAACTTTGCTATGACAGCTCTGTGTGTGCCTTTTCCATGCCATAAAACCAGGTTAGGGAGGGGCTGCTTTCAGTTTCAAATGACTCAGAGCTGCAGGCTTTTACATTATTTCTGTGCAGAGGGAAATAGTGGGAATGTAGAACTTTCCCTATCAGGCAGAGTGATTTTAAATCATTGTCATTCACCACCACTTATGTATCACATAACGTCAGCAGCAGGAGTGGAAATAAATTCAGACCCTCAATTCCCCACCTGTGATAAGACACAATACTGGAAAGTAATGGTGTTTGTGGTATTTGAAGGTGTTATGAGGAAAGTCTTTGAGGTTTAACCCCAAAATGAGGGGAAACTTGGAAAAAGGTTCCTCTTACTGAAGGTGGCAACAGAGTGCTGTTAAAAATGGCCAACAGGCTGTTAACAGAAGGGTGTGAGTAGATCTTTTGAAGACACTCCCATAGTAGGAAGAGAACAGTTTTCTACCTCAGTATTCCTTTTCCTTGGAAGTGAACATTTTAATTAAAGTCACTGAGCTCATGAAAGAGTCTCACAGTTTAAAAGATCAGATCTGAAGAGCTGAGGAAACTCATTTCAGGAGGAACTTTCCCCAGTCTGATATTTTGACCAGAAAGTTAACAGATACCTTTCTGGACAAGCAAGAATTATGTGAAAGTTTCAAAAATTCCAAGAAAAAGAGACAAAGTGAAACAACTGAGAGGTTATTTATAAATGATGAGTATTCTTTCCAAGGAGTAAAAAGGATTCTGCATTACTGTGGTAGCAATAATGGAAAATGGCTTTCTCACTGACAGAGAGATATTGCCAGCAGAAGAATAGGAAAGTGATTTGCTGACTTTTTTTCTTTAGCTATAAAACTTTCTCTTCTGTCAAATGTCAGTAGAAAGTATTTTTTACAGTATGGTCAGTTAAAAAAAAATTGACCAACATGATGATAAAACAGAAGAGTTTTCTCCCTGCAAGTGGATCATTTCTCAAAACTTTAACTTGCTTCAAATGCAGGACAATATTTTATTGCCATCTGTATTTCCTCCATCTCAGACTTTGTAGCCCACAGTTCAAAGCTGTCTGAACCTCCTGAGCTGTGTGACATAAGGGTTTTCTAAGAATAAATTTCTGCTTGAATTGTAGCATCCTGTTTGATGGGGAAAGTGTCCAGTCTGATTCTAAATATATTCTTTGATGTAGAAATGACCACAGCAGACTAATTTTGGTGAACAGTTGCAACATCTTTTTTTTTTTGGTAGAAATAAGAATGTACTTTTATTTTTAGTCTGAATACATTGTCCTGGCAGGGAAACAGTCTGAGAGAATGGACTGGACATTAAGAGTCCTGTTTCTTTCTAATAGTGCAAGAAAGTTCCCATTTAGAATAATTCCTTCAGCTCCCTATTCCTCATTCTTTCCTTTAATGTCAGGATGATACCTGTGCCCTTCCTGCCTGTTCCTTTGCAAAGCAACATGAAAAATGACATTCTGTGTAACCAGCTCTCTTCCATTCCCTGCTGCTGACTGAGGATTCTTCCTTTCTGATTGGAAATTGAGTGGTGAATGCTGTCCTTACCTTTCTGCCTGCACTGGGCCCAGGATGTGCCCAAAGTGGGGGGTCCAAGCCCTGTCCTTGGTTGCTGTCCAAATAACCAAAATACAGAAAAGGGCACTTGTAGGCTGTGCAGGCACAGAGAGAAAGGTGTTCTTCATAGTCAGGTCTTGGGTCTCAGCAGGTCATTGTCAAATTCTGGTCAGGTTTAGGCTTTTGCTGCCTCCCTGCTGCAAACACAGAAAGGACTCTCACTGGTTTGTGCCTTCAGAGGCAAGAGAGCTATTTAGTTAACAAGTCAAGGTGTAGATAATGGGCTTAAGAATTTGTGGGTGTTGGGCATATGAGAAATCAGGAATCTGAACAGTTACTCAGAATTTTCATAACAGAAAAACTAGATTTTTTTTTCTTGGAAAAAACTTCCTTTTGAGATACCTGAAGACCAAAAAGTTTTAATAATACAAGTTTTATCATAATGCCACTGTATTATAAAAGACACTGTGCATTTCAACATCACAGCCATTCTATGATGTGAGAAGTATAAATCTCTACTGGAAAATCATTATTGTACAACTCTAAATATTTCAAATAATTTTTGGAGGAATTTCAGAATCTTCTGCTGTACAATGATTAAACCTATGTGTTCTGAGATAGATAAACTTTCCAGTAGAAAAGTTTAGTTTTTGGCAAAGATTTCCTTTCTTCTCTAACACTTTCTTTCCTCATGTGACTAGGGTAGTAGTCATGATTCCCATCCGAATCATCTCCTTCTGGTGGACAAAGTTCTAAATGTTTTCTTGCATTTAAATGGTTTTAAATTGCAGCGCTGTCAAATCTCTTTCTGTCCAATCTTGTCTGGAATTTTTTTAGAAGCTGTTTGACCCTTCTGTTGTCTCAGGGAGAAAAGGTTTTGAAAAGCCAATGACCCACTGTGCTAACAGGTTGCTGACTTGCATTAAAATAAGATTGAAATTTTGTCTTTATTTAAAAATCCTAGGAATCTTGCTGAGGTTTTGATAATACTGAGCAACATTTTTAACATTTGTGAAATTTCTTGAAGAGAGTAAAACCCCAGAGAGAGGAGTTTATTTTCTTAAAACAATTGCCCTGTCTTAGAAAACTACCCTACATTCCTATACAGCCTGTGATGCTGTCAGCTAGAAACTCTAAAAGTTTTCTGCTTCTTCTTGCCAAAATAACACCCTATGACACAATATAAGATTACAATTCTTCTAGCTGAATATATACCTGGAGAACTGAGAAGCTGATGATGACCAAAATTTCGTTCTGCTCATGAAATGACTTTTCATAATTAAAATAAAAAGTACATTACAAAATTAAAAACGTCCTAAACAAAACCTAAAAAAACTTCCTAAACAAAGTGAATTTAAAAAACCATGCCAAAAACAACAAAAAAAACTCCACCAAAAACAAAAACCAAACTAAAAAACTGTTCAGGTCTCAGCTAACACTCAAGATTACCTTTTGTCAGGCTTAAACTGGAATGTTCAATAACTATAAAATGTAGCATAATAAATTTTTGCAAACAGGCAAGGTTCTTGTTTTGAGTTTTAAGTATTTTTCTTGCTACTGTTTAGGCTTTTGTCTGTAATTAGAAAAAAATCTTTCTCTGCATTTTAGAGTTGATACTCACTCTTCTCCAGCAATAAATTCTAATTTCTACATTTGAGTAGTGTAGAATTAAATTTTCTAATTTCATACAGTTAGGGATCCTGGAGAAGCATTAGGATAAGATTTTAATAGAAAAAACCTGAACTCTGGTGTCTTTGTCTTTTCCTGGACAGCTAATATTGAAATAAACTCTCCCAAATTTGCTTCCCTTGAGTTTTTTGCTCTTGCTTGAATTGAACAGCCAACATCTGCTGGGACTGCAGATCCAGCTGAAGCTTTTAGCTGTTTGCAGTGTGATTATTATCACCAGCAGTGTATGAAGAATGAGAGGGCTGTAGGCAGGGTCTTGGTGAAAAGTGACATTTGTCACTAAGAGATATGTGGTTGATTTCTAGGTGACAGCTGAATGTATTTTTTTTTTTCTTTCCTTGTACTAGAAATGGTTCAGGAATTACGAGAGGACCAGCACATGGCTGTCAGAACTGTAACCACAGAATGGTTTAGGTCAGAATGGACATTAAAGATTCATTAGTTCCACCCTCCTGCCATGGGCAGGGACACCTTCCACTGGTCCAGGCTGCTGGAAGCTCTGTCCAGCCTGGCCTTGGACACTTCCAGGGATGGGATGGGATATCCACAGCTTTTTGCACACCCTGTGCCAGTGTCTCCTCCTGCTGTGCCAGATGTGGGACAGATGTTGGTGTGTGGGAAGGGGAATCCCCTGGTGCATCCACCCAGCTCAGCAGTTTGTGTGGTTTCACAGCTGGCCTGGTGGAGTGAGGTGTGCTGGCTCATTGGCAGCTGCAAAACACTGATAGAGGTGGTGACATCTCTGCTCAGTCTCCTGATTTCTGAGCATTGCCTGCTGTCCTTTCCCAGGGCTCCACAGACATCTGGTTTCCAGCAAGCTGAAAGTTTAACTGGAAATGACTTCCTATAGTTGGTGCCAGAAAAGTCAAGAAAACATTATCATATTTGATTTCTCTTATTTCATAAAATTAAGTTATGTTTAAAAGAACAATTTTTTTTTTTTTTCAATTGTAAATTGAAATGTTTTGTTCTCAGTGGACACAGTTGGGTAAAAGGTAGACTGTGCTTGGGGAAAGTAAAAGCTTACAAATCAGTA
Organism: Oenanthe melanoleuca; assembly: GCF_029582105.1. Taxonomy (NCBI): domain Eukaryota; kingdom Metazoa; phylum Chordata; class Aves; order Passeriformes; family Muscicapidae; genus Oenanthe; species Oenanthe melanoleuca. The sequence goes on along the minus strand of NC_079340.1, from coordinate 25,982,065 downwards.
GTAAATAGTCAGGAAAATGGAAACAACCCCTTATCAGGTTTTCTACTTTGCTGAACAATAAATAACCTCATAGTGTGAGGTATTATTTCCCCCCTTCTTTTCATTGTGCCTTTGAATTAAAGAATGCATTTGTATTATGCACCCAATTACACCACAGCTGACTTACATGGCATTTTTCTGGGTAAACAAAGCTAATGAATGCATGGCATATACTTAAGAGCTATTCTCAGTAGTGGGACTCTCCTCCTCCTCCACGCTCCACTGCATCAATGGGCATGGTCACACTGTGATAATTACATTTTTTTCTTACATTTATTTATTAAAAAAAAAAAAAAAAAAAAGGCAAGCAGTGGGGCCCTCCTGCCCTGTTGCCTAGGTTATTCCATAGGCTACCAAGCAGCCTGTGTGGGATCTGCAATTATGCAGTAAAGCCAAACCATGAGGTAAAGAGCCCCACAGTGGCCTCAGTTCCAGGAATGTCCCTAACCACACTGTGGCCTGAATTTTGCTGAATTTTTCTCTCTACCACTGCCTAGTGCTGGGAGGGAGGCAGCTGTCACTTATTTCTGTAACTAAACAGCAGAGAACAAAGTGGTAATTGCTAAGCCCAGGTGATGTTAAAAAAATGTGTGACTGCTGCCCAAGCTGACCCTGGAACAGAGAGGAGCTGTGGCTTCTTGCCCTGACAGAGAAACTATTTTACTGGTGTGTGATGCAGATGCACTTTTGTGTGTGAATGAGTTCTGAAACTGATTTATCATTTCCTTCTGCCTCTCTAGTAAATTACTCTGGCAGCCCACAGTGCCTGCCAAACTTTCCAAGTGAGGTTGAGAGGGAAACTGCTGGAGGTGGATGGGGCCAAGTCCATGGGGGGAGGACTATAACAAAGACAAACCTGGTCTGTTTGGAGTCCTGCTCCTGGAGCCATGGAAGTGCCCTGCATCCCTGGATCTGCCCTCTGGGGTGGCCTCAGCAGAGATGACTGTGAGCATCTCTCCCCAGAGAGCAAGAGGGGTGAGCTGCAGAAGGAGAGTGTTGACTTTCTGTCAAAAGGGGGAGGAATATCAGGGGAACATGAATCTGTGAGCACAGGAGCAATTGCACCTTCCTAGCCACTGTTTTCATTATTCTTTCAAGTCCTCTGTGCTGGATATTTTACTACTTATCTCTACTGATAATTTATTTCAACATTCAGTACTGCTTGTTATTAGTAGTCCTTGCCACTCTTTTCCATCTGCCACCAGATCTGTGCTCTGTTTGTGATGCTGCTTTGGAGGTGAGACCCAGGGATGCTGCCCTTTGACCAGGGAGGGGGGTTGTGACCCCACGGATCATCACATTTCTTCTGGGAGGAGTTGACTGTGTTCATCCAGCTCCCTTTTGGGTTGTGCTGTACTGCCATGGGGAAGGGGGTGGAAATCATTAAAGGTGGTAAGGAATAACTTTGCCTGTGCTGTAGTTCTAATGTACCAAAGACATCTTCAACCCCCCAGAGGCAGATGGGAAACGATGATCAGATGCTAACGAGCTGGTAAATCAAGAATAAGAGCTAATTAAGTTGTAACTGTTATGCTAATATATGCTACAATCTAAACAGCGGAGAGATTGCTTTCTATCACAGCTCAGAAAGAGCTAGAACGTTGTCCTGTTAGATTGGGTAACAGGGGACAAGCTCAGACTTACCAGTATCTGTCATTTTGGCTAAGAAATGCAAAATGGAGATAAGATGGTAAAAAGTATCAAAGGATATTTCTCACCCTTCACAACCAGGCTTGCTCTCTAATCTAATTATTCAGGTATTGGTTTGCTAACTTATTCCCCCATGGGAACAACAGCCAGCAATATAAATCTGTTTTGTTGCTGTATGGCAGTAAATCCTGGAATTTCTTTGCAGAGATGCATATGAACTATCTCCCTTTTAATAAAACCAAAATGAAACAAAAAAATCCAAATCAAAGAACAATAACAATAAAAAGCTACCCCACCAAAACAACCCAAATTCACAGAACATCACCAAAAAACTGAAAAAAAAAAAAATCCCAGATGTTTTCCTCCCATAGATGCACAGTTTTGGAGATCTCTGCCTCAAGGTAATGTCTTAGTTCCTTCAGGTCCTCATCTATTTGCCTTGCACAGTAGCAGCAGTCTATGATGTGTTCAGACCTAAATGTGTGAACGTGGGATGTGAGTACAGCTGGACTGAAAAAACCAATGATTTTTGGTTGTTCATGTTCTCTTTTCCCATCCTGGAAACCATCAGTGGGAGTCTAATGACTTGTTTAGAAGATTGCAGGAGACAATTGCTAAAGCAATCAGCAAATATGATTATAATGTCTCAGTTCAGTAGACTTTCTATCTTAAGTAGATTTGGAAGTGAAACATCTCCAAAAAAGCAGCAGAAGGGGAAGAGAGCATTTTTCCTAAACCAAAAATTGTCAGTTATTTCACTGTTAGTTATTCAGTATTTCACTCAAATTGTACTTTTTAATGTTGTATTTATATTTTGTTTTGCAGCTGTAGTTAAATAGGTCTTGAATGAAAGAAAAAGGGAAATGAAATGCATGTGTCTTGCTTGAAGGGAGAATTCTTGGATGTAAATAATGAATAAGAGACACAGCAGAAAAATGAAGGGTTTTGGAGGCTTCAGAATTGGTCCCCTTTCATATCATTAATAAAAAATGAACTCTATTGCAACAGCCAAAGTGCTTTGTATAGTCACAGGATAATTTAGGAAGTGAAGCTTTACTTTAGACAAGTGAGGGTTGGAGTTTGGTTTCTCTTTTTTTTTTTTTTTTTTTTTTTTTTTTTTTTTTTTTTTTTTTTTTTTTTTTTTTTTTTTTTTTTTTTTTTAGTTGGTTGATTTTTTTTTACTAGATCATGTGCTACTTGTGTCCTGGGTTAATTTTTAAGGTGGGTAAGTCCTGCTGGACTTGTGCACACAGATCACAGTTGTGACTGCAGCCAGGATGAGATGGAAGGAGAGTTTTGTTCCCCCCTCTCTCACCTCCCACAGCCACTGGGCATGGGAGGCAAGAGGGAGCTTTGCTGACCTCTCCCAAGTCAAGGAGAAGAGATTTAAACAGCTCTCAGTCAAATTTGAAACGATTGCTGGGGAGATGATAACTTTCTTTTGGGAAGGTGCTTTTATTTTATCTTAAAAGATCCCTAAAGGGAGTATTTGTTGTCAGGTAGCACATTTGATTATTTTCTTGAAGCAGCTGGACAGAAGGTCTTGAAGGTCAGACCTCCATCACAAAGCACAGTTTCCAGGTGATCAGGTTTTTACCTGTTCTGTGCTATCAGATCAGTGCAAAGCAGGTGGAGTAATTGCCCAGCAAAGCAGTTCATTTCTTTTATGCTCTAGCATAATAGTCCTACAAGTAGTGCAAAAATACAGATGGTAAATTAGGTCAATTAACAGGAGCTTTGTGTATCTCTTAAACAAGAGACTTTAAAGGCAGTAAAACATTTCAATAAACTATATAATAGACAAAAATCTACTTATGAGCTTTTAGGCATGATGCCTTTCCAGTGGAGTACTCAGCTTCTGTTAAAATGCAAATTTTGACTCACCACTTGGGAGAGTAGTAAACACCAGAGGAAATACTGAAGGCAACTAAATGTATCCAGTTCATTAAAATACATAATCTTCTAATAAAAAGTATCATTATCTCAGGAGGGTTATATACTTTAGCTTACTTCTCTGTGAGGCAAGACTTGCCAAGAGCTTCTAGTGACACAAAGGAAATTGGAGGAACACTTGCAGATCTTATTCAAGCCTAGACCTTTTAGGACTTATATAATTTTCATGTACTATCTCACTCTTATTGCAGTAAGTATCCTAGGGGGTGATTTTTAGAAATTGTTTTTCTAACCAGCAAAATAAATGTGATTTTGTTTCTTATTGTTTCTGTCAAAAATAGACTTTGGAGACAGAAGCTCTCAATCTTAAAAAAGCAAAAGCTTTAATACTGAAAATTAGATCTATAAAGAACAAGTTTTCCCCACAGAAAATGCTGATGTGCTTAGCAGTACACATGTAGGCAGGCACAAAAATGCTAGAGAAAACTCTACTTCTGATAAAAGGAGGCAAAATATATCTTTTGGATTTTGTTTTCAAAACCTGAAAAATTTAGGTTTTCAGCTAAAAATAAACTTTTAAACAAAAGCCATTTTAGGAGGGTAACTGATAAGTCAATACTCAAATTCTGTAATAAAGACAATGGAAAATGTCAGGTGGTCACACCATCTGCTGGTTAAGCTGAATGTGTATTGTGGGAGTCCCTCAATGGAGAGGTAACTGGTGTGTTACTGCATCATCTTAGTGTGGTTTAATGAAAGGCATCAGTATAACCCTGCTATGCTTATGCAAAGGGTCTTACAAATGTATTGCATCCTGAAATTCAATAATTTTCACATCTTGTGTTGGCATATTTTGCACTCATCAGTCTAAAAAAAGAAAAAAAAAATCTAAATCTCTCAAAAATCTTTCTTGTGAAATTTGCCCCAAAACCATGACACTAAATGGTTTGACAAAGGCAGCCATGCACATTTTTCTGTGTGCTGGTATATTGGCTTTTCTTTATATTGCAGCTGCTAGAGGATAAAATCAGTTCTTAGTGCTGATTTCTGAAACATCCAAAAGGCTACAATAAAACATAAAAGAAGAGAGATTGACGTAGCAATATCCCTTGATGGGCTTGTTCCTCATCCAATGCCTGTAAGTAATTACCTGTCTGAAGTTGTACAAGCACTTCAGTTTGGCTAGAGACAGCTATTGATTTAGAAATCAGATGTGCTTGGACTTGGTTAAAAAAAATAAAAAAACAACTTTTTAAATTAATTTTTTTTCTTAGCCTGCTGTGGCCATGAATAAGCATCATTCATTTTATACAATTTCCATTTGAAACATTTTTGTTCTGGGAATTTGTTTACCACTTGTGGCCTGCTAGTCTGAAAATTAGTTTTCTAACCATGCCTTCTAACCAAGCATTTGAAATGATCCATTAAATTTTATAGAGTTTTTTTTAGCTATTGTTTATGGAAATGTTATCTGTTTGTCTCTATACAGGATGAGGTACTTTAAAAGATGTAAAAACCTGGATTTTCATGATCTTAGAGTGTTTATTTTGATGATTTAGTTTATTTTTTAGAAGGCTGAACTGATGTAAGAGCCACAAAATTAATATTGAAGAGTTTAAGCCATGGGAAAATTCAATCAAGAAGTAAATATTCTTCTACCTTTCTCTCCCAGGAATTACCCTTAGAACTGATTAAGCAAAAACTGGAGCTTGAGAAGTTGAAAATGTTTCTTGTAGAAAACACATATTGAGAGCAATTTTTAGATTAAAAGTCATGGGTCAAAGTAAAACGTGATTTATAGGAGTTAGCAGGAGAGGTAAAAAAACTGCTGTGAAATCAAATAAAATCTGGGAAGTAAATGTGCACATTCCAAGCTACACATGCCATTTTTTTTATTGAGTCCCTAAGATTTTCTTGAGAATCTCAGAGGGATTTAATCCTCATAGGAATAGGGAAGTCACAGCCTGAGCACAAAAAGATCCTTAAAAAAAAAGTCTGAACGGTTTAATGGCTCTTGTGGTTTAAAAGTAGTAAATGTGGGATATTGTGATGCTGATTTCTACTGTCAGCTGTGGCTCATTACTGCCAGGAACCAGGTGGTAGAGCTGGTGCTGCTCATTTGAACCCTGTATATGCATTAGTCACTTGCAGATTGTGTTGGTGTGTTATCCACATGTTTACTGGATTTTCCAGAAAATGCCTTTTCTGTAAGCCAGCACTGATGGGAGCTCCTTGTGAGCAGCCTTTTCTCCAGGAGCTTTGCCTGCTCCTGTGCAGGGGGAGTGTTACTGGGGCCTGCAGGACAAACTCCTCAGTGATTGCACAAATGAAGGCAATTTAGGGTCTGGATAAGGGATGTGTAGGAGTGGAGATGGAATGCTGCTGCACCTCTCTGACCTAAGCAACTCTAATGGGATTTTTTTCTTCCTTCCCCAGTTATTGGTTAAGTCTCTTCAGACCTCATTTCTTCCTCAGAAATGTGTATGAAAACTTTTCTTTTTCAAATATTCCTCTGGAAATAAATTTATCTATTGTTGTGGGGTTTAAGCCCAACTGGGAATTAACCAGGCAGCTGCTTCTCAAACCCCTATCCACCCTTACCCCAGTGGAATGGGGAAGAGAAACAAAAGTAAAACTTGCAGGTTGAGGTAAGAATAGTTTAACTGAAAAGTGAAATACAATAATAATGATGTTAATAATAAAGGACAGAAAAAAACCAAACCAAGTGGTGCACAATATGATGCTGACCTCTGATTTCCCCCACCACACTCCCCCCTCTCCCAGGCACCCCCCTGTTTATGTTTTTACTGGACATGGTGTCTATGGTGTGAATATCTGGAATATCCCTTGGGCCAGTTCAGGTCACCTCTCCCATTTATGATCCCTCCCATTTTTTATTTTTTTTTTTAATGCACCTCTCCAGCTCCTGGCAAAACATTAGACATACACACATACACCAAGTCCTTGACTTAGGATAAACACAACTTAGCAAAACCCAAAACATCAGGGTATTATCAACACCATTCTCATCCCATGTCCAAAACACAGCACTGTACCAGCTACTGAGAAAAAAATTAACTGTATATCAGCTGAAACCAAGGCACCTATTCAGCAGACCTGAAAATTTGTACTGCTGGAGATGATTGAAAATCTGAATATTCTCTACCAATTTGTGCTTATTGGAGCCTCTTCTAATATTAAGAGATTCATAAATGTACCAAGAGAGGTTACATTGAATTAAAAATTATTTGAGCTGTAATTTCAAGGTTCCTGTCCAGGAAAGATCAACTATTGACATATGCTATTAAATAAAAAGGAAATTGAAAAAATGAAAATGCCTGAAAAGCTTTCAGAGAGTGAACAAAGAAGGGCAGTGGAAGTTTGAAGGGAGATCTCATACAGGGACCAAGGTGTTTGTTTCCTTGTGCTCAGGTGCCACAGGAGCACCTGATCCCAAATCCTTTGGGGCAGGCTGGGGGAAGAGAGAGCTCCTTTGTTTCCCAGCACTGGCTGCATCTGGGTGAGAATTGGACAGTGCTCAGGTGTTTGTGCTGCTGCCATCTGGAGAGCATGAACTGACCATAGCTCTGCCTCTGTGGCTCAGCCTCAGCACTCCCTTCTGCTTTCTGGGCTGTCTAGCAGCTATAACGAGACCTTTTGGGATTGAGTTTCTGGCTCTGATGTTTCCAGCACTGCTCCCATCACTCTCTGGAGTTCAGAGATTGCTTACATTGAATCTCGAATTTCTGGGCATTTATTCCTTTAGCAACTGTGGCACCTGCAACCTAAAATACTGCTAGAGGCATAAAAAGAGCAGAAGTAAAAAAAGGCAACTTCTGGAGAGGTTTCCCATCTCCTGTTTTCTCCAGACTGAAATGAAAAGGTTGTATGAGGCAGGTAAATGTCAACAAACCCTATTTGGATTCTTTTTGGAGAGACATCTAAATTATCTTCTGCTATTATACAAAGAAAAACTTTTCAGTGTAGGAGTATCAGGTCCATTCTGTCAACCACAAAAGAGACAGGATTTATTATTTTCAATAAACTCCAGTAAGAAATACAATGATCTTTATCTTTACAAAACTTAAAGCAGGGAAGAAGGTATCTGCTCCTGTATTTTTTTTCTGATTTCACTTCTGTATTTATTTAAAGTATGCTTATTACTGTTGAGAAGTGAGTTGTCTGACCACATAGCCATGTTTTTTTTATGGGTTTTGTGGGTGTCACAGAAGGCCTGTGTGCTTATTGCTTGTGTTGGGCTTGAATTTGATATTGTATTGTATTCTGCTGTAGGAGAGTATAAAATGCTATTGTAGAGAACCCAGTCTCAGGTCAAGCTGGTAGGTACAAAACCATCTAGCTTGATTTGTTACTTACCTATGAGAGGATCCCAAGCAATGAGTACAACTCTAAGGGTTCATGGGTGAAACTCTCAAAATTCAGACCTTTGAATTGTTCAGAGTTTTTATTCCTCTGCCTTTTTGGCAGAGGACCCTTTGTTACCTGCAGTCTTTTTCCTGGTGATGGCTTAGGGATTCATGAAGAAGCAAGAGATGGATAGTCATGTTCCTAGCTAGTCTTTCAATATCAGAAAGCCCTGGAGGACATGGTTTAGTGCAGGCTTTCACACACTTAAAAATGTGTTGATGTTGTGGGTCCCTGTGCATGAAATATTATGTGAACCTCATAAATTAGCAAGGAGGAAAGGAATTTTATATTCTGAATTCACAGGAAAAAAAAAAAGTGGGAAAGGGCATCTTTTTCATCTACTTGAGCCAATGGCCTCGAGTTCAAGGGTTTAACATGATTTCAAGAATGAAGATGAGTTGAATATCTAAAAGCTTCACAGCTACTGCTGTAGCTCCTGTGTTAGAGCAGAAGATTAGAAAACTGGTTACCATGATGATTCCAGCTGTGAAAATTGTCCAGCATGGCTTCTTGTTGATAGGAATTTTTGAATCTTGAACTTCTGTAGGGAGCTGCTTTACCAGCTCCAATACTGATTTATCTTGCCAAAATTGGTGCTCCCAGGACACTTTCTTTTTCTTTCTTGATTGTTAAAATGTTATTTGAAAGAGAAAAGGTGAGAGGGTTACAGGAGCTAGAAATTGGAGAGAAAAATACCTAGAAAAATTATTCTCTAGGAATAGATAAAACTTCTGTGTCAAGGGAGAGAAAGTGGGAGTGATGTTTACAAACTCTGTACAAGGCTGGAAGGAGTTGTGAGAAGGTAAAAACAAACTTTGCCAACACTTCAGCTCACAGCAGGTAAGAAAGAGTGAGCTGGCCTGGCAAGCAGCTATAGTGACTGCATTTGACATTTGTCAGAAATAAAACTACTTGCAAATAATGTGATTTTAAACCAAATGACTGCTCTGTAGCAGCTCTATGGGCTTTAATTTTTAATATTTTCCCCTGGGTTGTCTGTTATTAAAAACAACAACAACAAAAAACATCTGTATATCCTTGTTCTCTTCTAAAAGACTGCTGGGATGACTTGACATCAATTTGCTGCAGTGGAAAAGTAGGAGGAGAAATGGATTACTGGTAGTAGATGACTGTCTGCCATCTGGAGAGATTTTGTGGCTGATAAAATGTGTGATTTGGGCACAGATGTGTGTTTGATCCTGTTCCAATGCAATGGCTCTCAGAGCTGTGAAGAGACAGCCCTTGGGTCAAGGGAGTCCCACCAGCTGTGGAAGGAGGAGCAGGTCCCACTGCCTCACCTTGTGGGCAGAGACTAGGCTCTGGAAGGTCTTTGATGTTATCAGACTGTATAGTCAGATCCCCAGAAATTTGGAATTATTTCTCCAGAGAACAGTGCAAATCTTGCATCCTTCCCATGGCCCTTGTTCCTCCCAGTGCTGCCCAGAACTCAGCTCTCAGCAGGATTTGTTGTTTCCTCAACTCTCCTCAGGTTCTCTCTGTCCTTGGCTTCTGAGTTCTGTCCAGTCTGTTTGGGGAAGTCTCTGGCTTCTCACTGAGCTCATTTTTCTTACCAGGTATCTCCTTCCTTGAGGATATGGCTGTAGACACAGAGGGAATACATCTCAGCTGGTTTCTCTGGAATATGTTAAAGTTTGATAGGTGTTTTCCACCTTCCAGCAGGCTCTGTCCTTGGAGTCCAGGGCTTTCACCATGCCAAAGGCTCCTTTTGTTCCCAATATATAAACTCCATCCTCCTCTAAACCATAGCTGTGATTCTTTAATTTATAGAAAGTTAGTGTTACATTACATTTTCTTTATCCTGGCATTCAGTCAATTCGCTCCTTTCAGTTGTCTGACAAAGCACAGCAACAGCAGAAGTACCCAGAGCCCTTTTCTCCCATTTTGTCTCTGTAAAGATTTTTCTTTAATGTTTATGTGAATTATCTCACCTCTCTGCAGAAGGGGAAAGGTTTCAGCAGTCACAGGTGAGACATGGAGCTGTTCAAAGTAGCTTGGTCAAGAAGGGAAGGATTTATAACACTGTCAATCCACCTTTGCAAGCCCTCAGCAGCCTCTGTTTCAAACCAGAAAAATTCAGTGTACACAAATAATGCACTAGAGCAGGTTTGATGACAATTTGCCTGCACACCAGCCTTTACTCTTTTGCACAGAGTGCATTTTGTTTTCAAAGTCTGGAGAGGGTTAGATTTTAAATCATCTGTCTTAGCTCATGTACATTTTGATTCCTATGAGGCTCCTTATCTGACTAGTGAGTTACTGTTGAATATTCAACACAAAGCCAGTCTAATAAGTCCCACCACTATTGTGAACCTGACAGGGAGAACAGTGTTATGCAAATATTCTGTTGCTGAAGAAAACATTTCTGATGGATTGAAGGTAGACAGATGATGTGCTCCTTTCAAGTAGCAATGGAAATTTGTTTTCCTTAGTCTGAGGAGAAAGAAAAAACAATATTGAGGAGCTAAAAGTTAGGTCTGTTTCCTCTCTAGCATAGGATAACATTAGTGTTAATGTGTCTTTTACTTTCAGCTGCTCCTCATGGATTTTTGTGATCCTAAATGTTTGTGTGTGCACACACAATACTTCAGCTTTACCTGGAGAAGGAAAAAGAAGTGTTTCTCTGCAGTGTCAGAGCCAATATTCTCAGCTCTTAATCAAGCAGGGGCTGGTTTCATCCTTCCTAGGCATGTGCAGCTTGCTTTCCTTTGGAACTTGGTATTTCTTGTTCTGAAAGGATTTAGAGAAGTAAAATATGACATTTTGAAACCATGTGCATTCATATTTATGAACTCTTCTAATAGTTTTTTCAAATACATGGTTCACCTGAATAAGAGGTGTGGTTGGCTGTAGTGGGTAAAGTATCATTTCATAACTTTCATGTCCTTTCTTTCTTCAAAACTGAGATAAAAAAATCTCATTTCCTGATACTTTTGTGTTTCTATTTTTCATTTACCCTAAAAGAAATACATGACCACTTGTTTTGTGAGGCATTCACCCTTTCCATAAAACACACATTTGTTGAAGCAGAAAATGGTTTGCTTTATGATTAAATGTATTTGGAGATTTTCTCTGCTTATTATTTTAATCAAGTCCCTGACACAGGGAACTCAAATGTTGGTTCTGTGTTGATGAGAGCTTCTTAAAACTCAGTGAATTGTGAATACTGCAACTCTCTTAAATGTGGTATGCTGATAGAAAGGGCCACAGAATCCTTGAGGAGTGCTAGACACAAAGGTTCATCCAGAGATATTAGTAGTGGTCAACACAGAAACTCTGCTGTACATTAAAGGAAAATAACATTATAGAAAATAAGCAAGGTTCTGAGAAAAATCCCCTCAGCCCTCTAGACTCCTCATGTCATTACTGACTCCTTTCCTTTTTGTAATTTCTGAAATAACCCCTCTGTCAGGTTTTGTTTCAGCCTTCATCCAGGTTTCCTGGCTGTGATATTTATTTCTGCAGGGGTAATGCTTCATCATTTCAGTTTTCCATCAGGGGAGAGCTGTGCTCCTGGATCCTGTTTCCTAAAAGCTCTGCTTATTCAGCTTTCACAGCAGGTATGTACAATTAAGAGTTCCAGGACAAGATAGATTGGTTTTCAAAAATGTGCTTTTAGGGCTTGAGCAGTGAGAAATCAGAGTTGTTTGGGTTTAGTATGTGATTCTTCTACTTACAGTAGGCTTTGCTGGATATATTTGATTTAGCTGATTGGCAGAAACCCCTCACCTTCAAGAGGCTTGTGTCATCTTCTGAATCATAGAATCATAGAACCATCAAGGCTGGCAGAGACCTTTAAGATCATCCAGTCCAACCATGGATGTAGAATTCTTGTTTAGAAATTCCTTCTGAAAAAATGTTAGGTTTATCCTTCTTGGTCTTTCCTATGTCAGAAATAGAAACAGATTTTTGAGGGAGGCAGGTAAGACAAGATGTACTTCAAAAAAGTAGCAGGCAAAGTTTGTTTCTGGAAATCTGTCTGTGCTCCCCCTGCCTTCTGTGAGAGACAAGGATCTCCAGCGTGCCCAGGGCTCAAGTGGTCAGTGGCTAACCATGTGACAGAAGGCAGGAATTTCTGTAGGGTTAAAAATTTCTGAGGTATTCTAGTTAATCAGGGGTTCCTACTGACACTTCTCAGCTTTGACAGTCTGAGGCATTCAGCATTTCCTGAATACAGGGAGTGGTGAAACCCACCAATAAGCAATCCAGACCACAAAATTCCAGTATTTCATATAACTTCCAGAGGTCTCACAGTTTAAATTCCAGCTTAGAAGATCTGAGAAGGTCCAAATTATCTTATTGCTCATAATCCTGGCCCTTTCCTCATCAATTACCCACTGTCCCTAAGTGACTGATGTTGAGAAATGATGTTGGTGAGCTCAAGATTTGAGTGCTCATAAAGAAAAAGTCCTTAATCCAGTCAGTCATCCCTGCCCCATTATATCTCCTGTTTCTGGAAGGAAAACAATTGAGGAGGGGTGTCAAAGTCCACCCAGAGCTCCTGTTTTCTCCAGTCACCTTAGAATCAGAGTGGAGGTGGCAACTGAAACAGCAACAGAAATTATCTTCCTTTCAGTCCATGGGTTTGCACTTTTAACTGTGTCTTGTTAAGTTACTCCTGTTTTATTTTCAATACTTGTATGATGGATTAATCAAGAATACAACTTGCCACACTTCTCTCACACCCCCCTCTAAGATATTTCTAAAGATATGTGTATTTATGCCTCACTCCAGGCTCAAAAAAACCCCAACAACAATACAAACACATAAAAAGAGAATAAGCATAAAGTGCATTTTACCCAGTTTGCATGACATTTAGACCCCAAAGATGGTGAAGAGCAACAGGACTTGCAACCCACACAAAAATACAGAAAAAAACTGAGTTGTATTTGCAAAGAAATGTTATTATTTGTATAGTTCTGATTTTTAATGGTATTTATGTAAAAACAGTTCAGCTTCTTGCAGCTAGACCTGGATGACATTTGCCAGAAGAACAGAAACTTTGTCACAAATTAAAAAAAGGGGGAAGGGGAACAGGGAAAAAAGCATCATAAGAACTAAAACCTGGGAAGATGATTCATCTTGCAAGAACTTAAGACAATATATGAATAAATGGTGATGATTCTTTAAATATTAAACTATATCCTTTAATGTTTAAAAATTCCTTCTTTTGTTAGTGCTGATATGTTTTGGTTTGTGATGTTTGGAAATTAAAATTCTGGGGTTTCAAAATTATATTTTCTCCCACACTCCTTTGTAAGTGCACCCTCTATGAACAAAAATCTGAAATGAGCAAAATGAGCTGACAAAATATTACTTCTAACTTTTAGCTGTGTCTCTTTATGAAAGAAAAAGCCTGTTTGACTTGAACTTGTATTGACAATCAGAGAAACGGAAGGTTAGGAAAACCTCTTTATTTAAACTAAAAAATATCCTCAAAACTTGAATTCTGAGCTTCCAAATGTCAGTCAAACATTTAATTTTGGGCCTTTTTTCTCTCTATGATCAACAAAATATTGGAAAAATCTTAAAAACTGATATCACTTAGAACCTCACTCTGTTTTAGGGTTTTATTTTGTATTTTAAAGGATTTCATTGGATAATCTTGGGTTTAGCTAAAAATTAGCTTATGTTCTTATTTATCTGAAATCATAGTCCCTGTGGGAAAAGGAATCAGTATTAATGAACACACCTCCAGATACTTTTGCTGTCAAGGTCTGCAGACCATATAAATATTTGACATTTGAAGGTTCAGACTGGCACTTGCTGGGATTTCCTAAGAAAATCCCATCTTTAGACCCACTAACACCCTGAAAATCTGTCTGAAGGTCTCCTGTGGGATCATGCTGGGAAGTATAACTGCATGAGCATTTTTTAAAAAATTTCATTTTATTTTCTGTGTCTGCTTCTCTTACTGAGGGATTTTCTGTGCCATTTGGTTGCACAATGCTTACATCCAAGAGTATTTCTCTTTCCAGAGCTCAATTTATCCAAACCCTTTAACATGATAGTCACTGGGTTTGCCTCCACATTTTTCCTTTCCTATCTTATTCCAGCCTGTGTGGATAAGATGCCTGGTTTTTGTTTATCTGGAATGGAGTAATTCTCCTGGGGCAGATAAGGAAAGGAAGTCAGTGAAGAAGTTTTTTGCAGACACACAGGACTTAAACATTCAAAGCAGGTTATCAACCTGAGCTGTTCCCAACTGTTTGGTGTCCTGCCCAAGGGATGCAGAGGAAGAGTTGAATCCTTGCAGCCTGAATGTTCCAAGTGCTGTTTCTCACTTTGTTTACTAAACCATGGTGAGATCTGGAAGTGCCAGCAGACAGGAGAGAGCACTTCTCATCAAGTGTCTATTATTTTGTGCTCTCTGCACACCTCTCCTTAATAGACCTCAAGAGCTCTACTGCTGTGGAATGAAAATCACATCATTATATTGCTAACACCCTTCCTTTACCTGTGATGAGCTTTTGAGTCTTGCATTGTGAACTCTGGTAATTTTTGTATTTTTCCTCCAAAGGCCTCCTCATAGAATGTTGTTGGTAACATCTGGGAGGTTCTCTTTGACCCTCTTGATCTAAATGCCTGTCTATTTGCATAATAGATGTATAATCTGTAAAAAGATTTCTGGGTAGGATGGCATTTCAAGTAGTGATGTGGGAGCAGATGCCTTGAAAGAAGCTAACAGAGGATGACTAATTAAAAGTTAAGGAATAATGGTGCAGAGAGGCAAGAAACCAAGAGATTTGTTTTCAACCTGCAATTAAATCAGAGAGGAGAACAACTTGAAAAGATTTTTCCTAAAGCTCCAAAATGGCACTGTTTTGTAGGGAAATGTTTTAAGAGTAAAACTAATAATTTGGCATGTGGAATGAGAATGGAGCAGATGCTATGCCAGACTTCAGAGCCATCCAGTGTGGCTTCCCTTTATGCCCAGGAATCCAGAAAAAATGAGGGAGTCTCTGAAGGAGAGGCACAAAACATGGGGTTTGTTACCTACAAACAAAAAGGTTTTCAATTAACCAAATAATTGTGGCTGAAGCACTGCAACACTAAGATCTGAGACCATACAAAGACATTCTCATCCAGTGCAGGGAGGCAGATTTTGTGTGTTTGTTGATCCTGAGCTAACAGGCTGGCAGAGGGATGGGTCTGTTTAACAAGGATTCAATGCCAAATGAAAATACCTGTGGGGCTTCTGTGTCTAAGCTGCTGAATGTGCTGCATGAAGACAGACTTCAGCCATATGGGTTCCCACTAAATCTCTTTTCTTCCCCGTTGTTTCCAGTGGTGAAATGTCAGCTAATAAAAGAAATCTTGTTGTTAGTCAGTAAGTGTTGTAAGAGGCTTATTTTGAAATAGTATAGTATATCTTCTTTATTCCATAAGTCTGTTTATTATATTCTTTGTAGCTGATCAATCCAGAAGAAAAAACCTAACAATGAAAAGCAACTATATCTTCTGAGAAGAAAAAAATAATTAAGATAATTAAGACATCTTATAAATAATTTTGTCTGGAACTGCAGGCATCACTGTAGAAAATTTCAGTAATAATCTCTAAAACTGAGCACATTAGTTCCTTGTGTACCAAAGCATATATTAGCACTAGGGAGTAAAAGTGAAGTAAAAAAATTTGTGCAGCCTCAGGCAAAATCAAATTTTTGTATCTTCTGTGTGCTCTGATCTGTTAACTTTCTTAAGCACTAAATGCCTTTCTATTGATTTCACTGCTCTTTGTGTCAGAGCTTGAAAGTGAGCTGAGGTTTTTGAAACTACCTCAAGGATTTCTTTGAGATGTTAAACAATCAAATCTATTATTCAGTTTTGACAGTCTCAGTGTCAGTATCCCCCTTCCCTTTCCTTTCATTTCTTTCATGTCATTTCTTCCTTTCTTTTCATTAACCTTCTGTTATTTTGTGCTTATGTGTGTGATTGAATATACTTGCTGTTCTATATGGTGTCTTGGAGGTAAGGCTGAATGTGTAAAAAACTGGTTTATATTTACCTTTTGGAACCCATCAGAGCAGTGAGAAGATCTCACAGCTGGATTTGATCAGCAAGGCAGTGTCTGTGTCCTGGAGAGCTGGTCCACACACAGTGGGGTCTGGAGATATTTCCTGCTCTGTCAGCTGGGCTGCAATCATGAAAACAGATTATTCTTAAATTCTGAAAATATTCTTAAAATCTGAATGCAGCTTCTGCTTTCTGATAGGGGTCTGATCATTGAGAACTTTGGTACAATTTTTCTATCTCTTGATGTTGATGTGGAATAAGTTCAGGCACAAGGCAAGGCAAGACTTAAGTCAAAATTAAGCTGTTTTGATGTTACTGTAAGAAGCTGTCACCTGCAGTTTCAGAAGTTTTGCTTAGCAGAAAATGGGAAAAGTGGTCCTGAAAACTTGTTTTACTTTTCCCCTCTGATATGACTCTCTAGTCATTGCCAGAAGAGTCATTCTAATGGTTGGTTTCAAAGCTCAAGATCCATGTCTCCAGTCACCAAGAGTGTTGGAGGGGAAGAGGTGCTGAGGTATTCAGGATGACAAACTGCTGATAGAACAGTAGGTCAGGGAACAAATAGCAGGAGAATGTGCTTGAGATGATGGGAGATGGATCTGTTTGCACATCTCTCCTCTGGAAAAAAATACTGGTGTGAAACTTAGCATCTTCTAAGAGACATCACCTGAAGTCCCACATCTTGCAAAGAATAATTTCACCTCAGGGATTCTACTCAGTACTGTAAGTTAAACTTTTTTTTTTTTTTTTTTTTTTTTTTAATAGAGTTATACGAGAGACCTGTGTTTGTTTGTTCTCTGTTGTTCTTTTGTGCAGCATATTTGTACATGACAGGACTGCATTTCTTTCTGAACTTTTCTTTCCAATCTTCCTGGCCAGTCTCACTTCCTCACAAATCCATCACACATCCATCTTGGAGGGAATATGTAGGTACCTCAGTTCAGTAGGGATGTCTTTAGAGACTCATATTTCTTGCCAAGCACAGGCTCCATCCCCTCCAATTGCATTTCCTGGAACACAGTAAATTCTTTGGGACTTTCTTCAGCTGAATGTGACATTGCATAACAATGTTTTGTTGGTTAGGTGGTTTATTTTTTTCATATTCCCATATATAGAGAATAAATAAGAGCAAATAATAAGTTTAGAATAACTTTTAAAAGGCAAATTACAAATATATAGGTGGCCAAATAAAAGTCAATGGAATAAAATAATGTACTTTTGTTATTTTGGCTAATATTACCATAAGAGTTTTAATTATCTGAGTCCCCTCAAGGCTTATTACAAGGCTGTAACACCTGTATGTACTCCAAGGTGGTTGCCCATCAAGGAGGACTTGATGAAATTGTTACTCATATGAATACTGCTGTGTTTGTCAGTTTGCATTAGGATGGATCAAACAAGGCAAACCACGTTCAGAAGCAGGAAACAGGTGAGGTGTGCCCAGAAATAGAATTATTTCTGCAGTTATGGTGCTCAGAAAAGCTCTCACTTTACTGAAATGTCTCTGCTGTGTTGATCCAGAGTAAAAGTCAACAGAATTTAAATCAGGGTTCCTGTGAAGGAAATCCTTAATGATCTGTTTATATTTGTCTTATGGAACTTTCTGAAACACGTGAGTCTTCTCCCTTCCCTGTGAATCCCTCATTCTTCTTTCTGACTGCTGGCACTGAGTGCAGGATTTCTTTCAGCCCTCAGCACAGGATGCTGGCACCATCCTATTGAATGGATGACCTCGTGTCATTTGCTGCTCCTCAGGTATTCAACAAGTGTTTTCTAAAAGATAACACCTGGAGTTCTTGAAATTCAGTAGTGGTATCAAATAATTAACTGAAGGTCAGAGACAGTCCCTGCTACATCTAACTTGTGAGCAGCTGCACGTGGAGCACATCCTAATGAAGATCTCCATCTCAGACCATGTCATCAGAGTCCTTGGGGATTGCAGTGGCAGCAGTTCAGATGTTCAGGAAACTGTAAATACAGACTTCACTCCAGGCAGGTGCTTCTGGCACTGTGCTTAATGTGAAGTTTATAATCACTGAAGACTCAGGTATCAGCACATGTCATGTTCCATTCTGGTTAGAAGCTGCAAGTTCAAACATGTGCTTTGCTGCTTTAGGACGTGCCTGTCTGCACAAAATCACTTTACAAACAGCAAGGAAGTATGTTCTGTTTCAGGAGGAATGGTAGGGTCCCTCCTTAGCTGGAGATCTTGTGCTAGAAACAAAAGAAGCCAGGCTTGCAGTGAAGAGTTATGCTCAGCTTCTAAAGAAAATTCCTGAAAAATAAGATTTAAATCATTAAATTTAGATTACTGTGCTGTCAAGCTGAAGAAAAGAAGAGGAATTTGTAGTTAATATAGGAATGTTAGCCTGTTTGAGATCTCTCATAAGTTAACATGATTCCAATGAAATTTTTTCAGATATTAATTTTTGGTTTTATTTTCTTGTATATACAACCAGGTGCCTTACAATGCACCTTGGGAAGTAAAATATCAAAGCAAACATAACCAAGGACTGTGTCCTACAGTTTCAAGAAAAGTTAGACTACATGACTTTCATAAGACTCAATCTTTAGATTCATCTGGATCTATTTCTTTAGAGATTTTAAAAATTAAAAGTACTTATTCCTGGCACGCTAATAAAGCCTATTTGAGCTGTTTGAACAGTCTGCAACTTATGGAATAGATCCCTTAATAATTAATTTTTTCAATATTTTAATTAGGCAAAAAATAATTAGTTGTTGAACTGGTTAATCTGACTTAGTGTTTAGCAATCCAAAACATTTTCTGTTTGCAAAATGGCCCAATTTCTTTGACCAGAAATTGGATTCTTTTGTTCACACACAGGAAGTCTTTGACTTTGACTTACAGGAAGTCTTCCTGTATAATGAAGTATTATACATCTCTATATTGTGTTACCATTATGCATCTCTATATGACAATATCTTTCTAGGCAATCAAATATTTTCCACACTTTTTCAGTATCCTGGTGTGTATTCAACAAAACACTGATGAAAAGGCTATTGGATAAATAGATCTTAGATAATATCTTTGTGATTTTCCATCCCTAATTCTCTTCATTTAAGAGCATGCTGGTTCCACATAGGAAATAAATTGTATATTTTTTCTGAAAAAGGTACATGGAGATTATGAAAAGAGATAGCATTGATAGCAGGGATTTTAGTTTAATCTAATTTTGGACTGTTCATCTGTAAAAATATACAGCAGAAGACAAGAGTGTTTTTTCACTGTTTGTTTCAGCTTGGTGATCCTTGCTTACCTGTGATACCTGTTCTGCTTTGGCCAGCACAGAGCAACAGCAAACAGCAAAATACACCCAGCAGAGAGCATCACCTGAAGGGTTTTGTCAGGACAGGGGCCTGTGCAGGAGCCATCCTGCCTGTGTGGGGCTGGCTTGCTCAGAGAGACAAACCAGGCTGTGGTGAGATTTGGGGACACAGTGCTCTGCTGTCCCCAGGTGGGGCTGGTGCTCCACCATGGCACAGCACGGTGAGACAATGTGAAATTCCTTTAATCAGTTGCAAAGTGTTTTTAGTGGGGTAATTGATAAGGTGGGGAAAAGAAGAAAGGACAGAAGCAACCTGAAGCTATTAGAGGGAAAGGAAGAGATGGATCAGCTTCTTATTTGACTCTTGGTGCAGTTAACATTTGAACAGCTGAAGTTTATGGGGGTTATTCCAAGTGTTCTACTTATCTGCAGGAATCCATCATACTGCTATTGATGATAAAAAAAATAAAAGGTGGAAGGTGAAGAAGCACTAGTTTCTTTCACTGTTGACTGTTTGGCTTCTTTCCTTGCCCCAGATGACACAGGAAGATGAAGACAGTGGAGATAAAAGTACAGGAGCTTCAGACTTGTCAAAGAAAACATTATATTTTCTGACTACAAAACAGTGCAATTATATGTGCAGTTGTTAGTATTTTCTTTTCTTTTTTCAAAACTAATTTGAGGAGGAGGCATAGGCCAGTGCTAGGTCACTGCCACACCTTTAGAAATTTCTGCTGTGTACTGAACAAGTTGAAGAACTGAAATATTTCCCTGCCTGGGGTGAAAAAGAAGTCTTTATAATTCCATCCAAGAGTGTCCTTCCAAACAACTGAGAGGCTTGGAGATAAATTAGGGCCATCCATGGAGAAAAAGCAGGGCTGTGATTTACCACACCCTCCTGGGAGCTCCAGCTGTTCCAGCAAGATTGCCTTGGAATGTTTGATATCAATTTCTGTAAACCTGTGTGACACTGCAGATGAGCTTTGACTGAGAGCCCTGGGTCCTGGAAAAAATGGACAAAGATCCATGAGTTTGAGCAATTGGAGATTTCAAAACTGAATGCTGGTTTAACTGTGTAACCTCATATCCACCCTGGGGAATGGTGATGAAGGTCTTTTAACTTCCCCACCTACAAGAATTTGACAAGCTGTAAGGTTTTCTCCCTAGAGTGCCAATGCTGTCTCAGTTTGGCAAAGTTTCTTGTGTTGATTCATTGGGGATTTTTTGTTGTTGTTGTTTTTTTATTTTATTTTTTTTTTCCCCTAGTACCTGTACAATATATTTGAAGGAACAGACATTTCTTCATACTATGGAAATGAGGGGAGTGTGAACCCTTTTGTGAGTTAGAGCAGTTTTCTTCCCCACTCAAGGAATTACATTTTGTCCATAGAGCTGGTGTGGTTCTGCTGTTGGCTCAGTCTTGGCCAGCTGTGGTGATATCCCTTCAATTGGCTGGCAGGCTGCCTCACCCTGACCTTTTCCAGCCAGAAGAGGGATATCAGCTCTCTGATATCACCTCTAAAGCCAGTCCCAGAATCTCTGAGGAATATTCAGCAACATATACACAGGAGAGCCTCAATGTACCTGGAAAAAAAGCATAAGGAGATACAAAGTGTACCTTGTTCATTAAAAGCTCTGGGTTTTGCTTTATCTTTCTGCAAAAATTGAGTTGGTGTAACTTGTTTGTCATAGGGTTTTCCCGTATTATTGGCCAGGATAATAAAAGCAGGATTGCATAACCTTTATCCACAGACACACAAAGTCTTTAGGAGGCTGGGTAAGAAGCTCAATTTCAGAGAACAGAAAATAAGGCTCACTAACACTGAGCCCAGATTTTCTAGAGCTGGAGGGGATTTTACACTGAAATTCCTTTGAAAACCAAGTGTAATGAGCAGCTATTGCTTCAACAGCCTTTGAGAATTACTCCTTAACAATTTGTGCTGTAAGATTCTTGGAAGAAGTTAGTCAGTAAAAGACTGACCAGTCTCAAGACTCCTGTTATACAGGTTTTATAAGTATTTCACTATGTTCACAGGTTTCCTAACTTTTCTTATGGAGAAGTCAAGCAGCAGGTGCATAGTATTTTTTTCTGTTTCACCAGTTACTCTATGGTAAATGTCTTATCTGTCAACTGGGTTTTTCTCTCTTTCTACCTCTGCAGAAGGAACTGAGGGGTTTAAGCACAGGAGGGGAAAAAGAAATGGCTTTTATTCAGTACATCACTTTTGTTCTCTAATATTCAATCATCTTAGTACTTTACTAGGGAGAATACCCCATACATGAGGCATCAAAAGGTGGATGGCTACAGGGAGGGGATGCTGTCACCAGCAGCACTGGGAGAGTGTTACTTCCCTGCATTTAAATGCCCTCAGATTATGCTTTATCATGGTGTTAAAGGAGAAATGTAGTCCTGGCTCATGCTGGCAAGCACCAAAAGAGTAATCCCAAATCCTGCAGTGAATAATCATTTATGTAGGCTGCTGGGTATGCTTGCAAGGCAAGCAGGAAAGCTCCAGCATCTGGCTCTGCATTACAGCTACCAAACACCTGCCTGGGTCTGTGCTGCAGAGCTGCCAGCTCAAACTGGGGTTTTATGGGAGAGCCACCCCTTGGAACCCTGCATTGTTTTATTGTGTGTCTGCCACATGGGGAGAGGAAATAAAGCAACTGGCTGGAGGCAGAGCTGCTGGGGGAGAAACAGCAGGGAGCTGTGTGTGTCTGTGAGAGGCCCAAGAAGGCAGAAAACCAGAGGAAAACAGAGGAGGAGGCAGAGGGTTTGGAGCTTGTCTGTGCCCTGGGAATCTGCTGAGAGGTGGCAAGGAGAGTGGGAGCTGGGAGAGCCTGTCTGTAGGATCCTGCAAGGAGAAACCTGCTGGCAAGATGCCAGTCAGGACTAGTGATGGATGGGCATCAGTATTAGCATCAGCATCAGATCCTGCCCTGGTGGTGATGCACAGGAATTCAGGCTGGCACTGGAGCAGTTTCTCCATGAGTAACTCAACACCTGGTGCTGCTCCCTGGGAGTGTGATGGGGCTGTTCTGTGCTGTGCTCTTGCCTCATACCAAGGACTTTGATAGTCCTAGGGCCACTCAAAATAGCAGCCTGTCTGCTCCTAATCAGATCTAATATTTAATTTCAGTTCACTAAAATAGACATGAAAAGAATACACAAATTGTCATTAGAGTTTATACATAAAACCACACCAGCTGCTTATCTGTAGCTATGCTGGTTGTTTTCAGGTGCTGTGAAAAAGAATAAGCAGCTCTGCAGATGACAAATAGCCTAATGAAGGCAGGGAAAGCTGCATAATTTAGCAAGGTTGAGGTAAAACCACAGCTATTTTGGAAGAATTCTAACTTTAACAAGGCCAAGATTTTACCTCAGGTCTTCATGTAATAGTTTACCTCCAAAGGATTTTTTTCCTTAGCCCTGAAGAATGAAGGCTTATAGCCTTAATTTTATTTATCCCTTCTTATGTAACCATGAGTACTCTCATTAGCTATATAAATGTCTAATACTCTTTCAAATGCTGGTAAACCCAGCCATTCATTAGTAGCCCAAGGGCAAAATAATTCTTTCCACCAGTACTGCAGATTTATAAAATTTGAGCCTTATAATATTTTTTTCTTAGGTGGGCCAGGAATGTGCTTAATCCATTTTCTTGTAGTTAGAAAATGATTATTAAAGAGTTTTTAAAGTTTTGCTCTTGAAAAACATCTGTATTATATTCTGTGGATCTTTTTCACTTGAGAAGTAGATGCAAATATTAATTGAGATCACCTTATGTGAGGGTTTCAGGCACACCTTTCCAATTTCCTTCATTTTGAAGAATATCACACACATTTCTGTGGGGCTGATTTACTTTCCTTCCACAAAGATCCAATCTCCCTCACTTTGACTGCTGAAAACTATTTCCACTGTGAATTTAAAAATATGGTAGCATGATTTTCACACTAAAATAAATAGCTTTCTGTTTCTCCATGGCTCTTATTTTTCAATGTTTCATTTGGAGTTTTCATTGCATGTGGTTTCTCACATTTAGCCTCTGGCAGGTTTTTGTGTGTGATTTATGATGTAGTCAACATACTTTGACCACACTCCAGGTGATCAAGAAGCTATTTTAAACAGAAAAGATGACTCTGCACAGAAAAAAAAATAATACTCTCAAAAAGTTAAAATAAATTTGATGGTAATGGTGTTAGCTTTGTTCAAACACAGCTGTCTGAGGGGTCTTGGTAAACAGCTCTGTCATTGAATGGTTGTGTGGTAACAGGCAAATGACTTCCCTACAAATATTGTTTTTCCTAATCCCTCTCATGTCTTCCTTGTCAGCACTGATGTCTCCAGAGGCAAGATGGGCTATTTGTTCTTGTGGTGCCTGCAGTGAGGCTTGGGATGCAGGAGGCATGGAATGAAGGGAAAAGCAAGAGAGGGCTGGATGATGAGCTGCTGATGTGGTCTGAAAACTGCTGTAATCTGTGTAATGATGAGATTTGTTGCATTTCTCTACCCCAGTACAAACTTCCATTGTGAGTTTGGATGGGTAATGCTGTGCTCTTCTGCCACAGATGTGTGTTACTACAACAGGGTGAGCACAGACAGGCTTCAAAATCAATGGTGTGGCTGCAGGCTGTTTGTTGAGAGTCAGAAGAATTCAGAGCACTGATTGTTACATTTACAAAAATACTTGCTTTTAAGTAGATATCTAGGTTTCCAAGTATTCAATCATCATCACTTCCTTATTTCTTACTGACTTTGTTTTATCAGTGATGAATAACTCTGAATTTGGGTGGTTACTATATGTGGGTCAGATTGTATAGATTTTGAAGTGCTGCATCAGGCTGGCAGGTTTGACAAACCAGGCCACTGTTTTGACAGAGATGTCTTTTTATCTTCCTTTCTGGGCTGCAATTCAATGCTTGTCACAGAGATGTTCCTTTAGCAGCCTCAGAAAGGAGCTGAAAGCTGTCAAATAAGAAACTACAGTACCATGGCTTTGTGCTACTAATGTGAGGAGGGGGACAAGGAATCCTGGCAGCAAGTGTTTGTGTCCCTGCTAACATGGATCTGATTCCCTCTTGCAGACCCTGCATCATGCCTTCCTGAGTTAATTGGTCCTTTTTTTATTCCTTGGGTGACTGGCCACTTTTTACCTAAAACCTTTAAGTAGTTGGTTAGCTTTTCAATCCTTGATATTGTTGGTTCATTTTCTAAGGCACCCCAACCCTATAAAAGCCCCTTTAATACCTCATGTATTTGTGCATGAAATAAAGTGTCTGCAGAACCTGCGTGCAGATTTCTTGATCTCTGTTTCTCTGCTGGCTAAGAAGGTACTTTGCAAACTGAGCAATGCCACAAAAACAGACAGGGAGAAGATCTCCCCCAAACCCAGAGCCTGTTCATCAGGACACATGGCCATCATTTGCCTGTGGACTCACACTTCTGGGCAGTGTAGTCCATATAAAATGTGTTTTATCTCCAGCCTGAGGGCTGGGACCTGGCTCTTCTGCCCATCCATGGGCAACCTGCTTCTTGCATGTTCATTGAGCTGTGTCTGGTTTAGTGTTTTAAGTTTGGAGAGAAAATGCTCATTAATTTGGACACAAAGGTCTCAGCCCTGTGCTGGCATTTCACTGAGGGTTCTCTGGCACCTTTTTCCCTCTGTTAAAGATTGTTGTGTCCTAGAGATGATTTCCCCATTAAATAGAAGAGTGTTACTATAATTTTCTCCTGTGGTGTATATTCCAGATCACAAAGACATACCACAGCTATATTGACCATTATGGTTCCTCTGAGTTTTCCTCCATTAACCATAACAAAAGTTAATTAACTGTTTAGGAAGTGCAGCCTCCAAACATACTTCTAGTTTCACTATTTTTTTCTTACATCCTGGAATGAACAAGATAGAGAGAAAGAATTATTTAAAAATATCTTTGAGGTAACACATTACTGAAGTAATTTCAAACAATCTGAAAGAGACATTTGGAATGACAGGTCTTATTACTTCCTCTGTTAGTAGATTAGGGGATAAAATGCAAGTGATTGAAATGAAGCAAGAAATATTTTTCCAGGTGTTTGTAGATGATACATTAAATAATTTAGTAGCTAGGAACAGTGTGCTATGCAGTCATTCAGCAGAAAGAAGAAAATTGAGGATATGAAATTCCCCCAGCTACTGTTCTGGTCTTACTGATGTTTACATCAGCAAAGAGATGGAATAAGTGTGATAAATCTGGCCAGTATAGTTTCATTCCAGTATGCATTTTCTATTTGAAAATATACAACTGAGAGGCCCCCAGGACTCTCTCTAATATCTTCCTGTTGCTCTAATTTTTTCTTCTTTCCTAATTACAAGTTCTTCTGAATTATTAGCTACATGTGCACTCTGATTTTATGTCCTTCCCTTCCTAGAGGCCTATGGGGTATGTATTTTGTACTCATTAACATCTAGTTTTGCCTTTGATCTCAACTAGTATCTCCACTATAAATTGTTCCTATACTGGGCTATAGCATCTTTTTAAGACATACAACTATGAGTGTTTAAGAGAGAGGTATCAGCTAGCAGAGATTTTCATTTGCATCACTTTCATCAGGAAATAACATCATAATGCCACTGCAGTTTCAGTGCAGATCCCATTCTGGCACAGATGAAATAGCTTATGACTGTAGAGATTCATATTGATTCAAAACAGTTTGGTTAATGAAGATAATAGACACCATTGTTCATTTTAAATAGGAGAGAGTGGTGATGATGAGACAGACTACAAGTGGGTAAATAACTTTCATTTATTTGTGCAAATTGCTAGCCCACTTGTAGCTTGAATGACTATGCAGTTCATTTAATTTGATCATCTAAAAAAAAAAAAATCTACAAATAAATAGACCCTTCTCAAACACGAACATGAGTTGCTGTTGTTGGTCAGAGGGGTCACCTGAGTGAATCTGCAGATGGTTTGTGAACACTCTGTCATGGAAGGTTTTATTCACTGGACTGTCTTCATTTTTATTTCAGCAAACAAAACAGTTTTTTTCATTAAGGATGTCAAAATTAGATTTTCACTTCTGCTTCAGAGAATCCAAACTACTGACAAACTGGGGCATTGGACTTTGAAAAGAAACTTCTGTGAGATGATGAGAAACTGAAAATTTCTGGTTTTATATCCTTGTGATTGCCTGCTGTAATTGGACAGTTTATCAAGAGAAGTTGTGTTATATACATTCATGGGGGTTTTCAAGATAGTCTCATTTGAAGTGGCAGGCTGGACTCAGAGGTTCCTTTCCAGCAATATTTCTGTAGCTTTTGTGATTTAAGGCATTTGGGATTACCTAAAAATCAACTGTCAGTTCTTCAGAATTTGAAACTTGTCATTTTCCTCTCTAAATGTTACCTACTGTGATGTAATGTTGGAAACTCCTCAAAAGGGAGAATCTGGATTTCATTTCTTTTCACTGTTTTTCTCTTTAAAGCCTGATTGCATAAATGTCATGTTCTTACATGATGGATCTACAGGCAAAGGAGCATTTACACAAGAGGTTCAAAGGTCAGGAGTAAGGCAGGTTTTAGGAAACAACCAGATACTTGTAGGGATTTTTAACCTTTGGTAGTTTACAAGGAACAGAAAAAAATACTGTTTAATCTAAGTTTCTCTGTATCACTGCAAATGTTTGAAAACTGTGATCCACAGGTCACAAGGAAGGAGTTAAAAGAATAGTTTGATTTTCCTTTTCTTTTTTGCCTTTATTAATTCTGAGTTTCTAAAGTTCATTTCCTGTTCCCTCCCACTTTCCACCCCTTCAGCTGTTTGGTACTTTTAGAAATGTTATTCCACTGCTTAAATGAGGTAGTTTTATCTTTTAAAAAAAATATTTTATGTTATCCTTTTTTTTTTCTTCTTCTAGTGTGGATCATTTGTTGTGAAACAAATAATATAGTAATTGTTTTGGTAGTCAATATTGTATTTTATAAATTCACCTTATTACAGGCTTACTGATATAGGTATTTTGCATATGGATGTGTATAGAAGTATGATTGAGTGAATGGAGAAATTATACTCCATTCATCTTGTCTGTTCTGTTATTGCTTAGTGCTTTTTATTTTTATATTAGCCCAGTGCTTGGAACAAGA
This sequence comes from Oenanthe melanoleuca, assembly GCF_029582105.1. Classification (NCBI taxonomy): domain Eukaryota; kingdom Metazoa; phylum Chordata; class Aves; order Passeriformes; family Muscicapidae; genus Oenanthe; species Oenanthe melanoleuca. Next base: position 25,954,611 of record NC_079340.1, on the reverse strand, counting down.
GCAGCCCCAGCCTCCCTGTACTTACAATACTGTAAACTGCAACAAGACCAAAGGTTGCACAAATAATTGTTTTCTCATCTCTAGAGCACTTGGCTTCTGACCTCAGCATTGACAAAAACTCCTGAAGCTGTGCTGCTGCTGGGCTTCTTTGGGCTCTAAGTGCTGTCCTGGCACAGAATTTGCATTAAGTACTTTGAAACTCTTGGAAGAAAATCTTTCATTTAAGAAAGCAGCTGAAATAAGATCAACCTCAGTGTTTGTGCCTTCATAAGAAACATGTTGTTTTCTTTAAATGCAAGGAATTGGCCTGACATTTTCACAGGCACCACTGTGATTACGAGGCAGAAGTTTCCAAATATCAGACTTGAATTACACTCAGTTCCAAGCAGCTATTGCATCCTCTCCTCTGAACTGTTTTTTGTTAAACACACATTCAAGTCTCAGAGCAGTTTGGAGAAAAACAGGTTTCTATTCTAGTAATGGTGTTCTAAGAAGAGAATTTAGATAACCTTCACCCAAAAGACCTTTCTAAACCAGCTGCATAAAGAAAATATGATACTGTGTGAAAAAAGAATCCTGAGGCTCATCTTGCTCTGGTTGCATGCAGATCAGCTTTGCATCTGTCCTTGTATCTCCATGTATATTTAAATTACTTTTGACAAAATCTGGTTGTGGATCTCACTGGAAATCTGAGGTCCTAATTTGCATTTCTACTTTGTTGATAAGTCAGAGGCTCATAATTTTAGGCAAGGATGTTGTTCTCCCCTGTTGTAGGGCATTATTTTGGGGAAAAAAAAAAAAAAAAAGCACACTTCTGAGTTTATAAAGGGAGCAGAAAAACTTTTGTTTCCTTTAAAGTTCTACAAGTCTCTTTGCAGACAAGCTGTGCCCGTGTGCCTGAGTTTGCTGTTTCCATTTCCTTTCATGCCTGCTGCAAGAACTTTTAAAGTCAGGCTTTGACATGGATTGGTAGCAGTGGCAAATCCAAAAGCCCTTGAAACACACAGAGTGGTCTGAGGCCTTTGCTTTGCAGAGGAGTCAGGCTCTGAAGTAACTTCTGAGTGGTGGGAGGTGTTCAGTACATGAAAACCTCAAACTACCTGTGAGCTCAGGGAATCTGCTTCTGATCTGCACTTCAGGCTGCCCTCTTGGTCTGCCCCTGCCTCTGATTCTAGCTGTCCTACTTCTGATGCTTTTTTCCCCTATAGATCAATAGTTTTGGGCTGTGGGTGTCTGGCAGACTGCTTCAGGCAGGTCCTTACTACTCCTTGATAAAAAAGGAGAGGCCAAGCTGAAACGTGGCAGGAGACAAGGACAGCAGTGAGAGTAAGGCTGAGATAGAGTGAATGAGAAAAAGAGGTCCAACACAGTCTAGGTATTGCTGGTGTCTGTGTTAGAGGAGATTTGATAAGGCTACTGAATGGCCCTTCCTTAAAAAGTTGTAATAATTTCCTATCTAACAATTGATTACTTGATGCTTAATTAAAAAACCTGAAACTTACAATTTTCTTCTTAGTCTGCACATATCATCCTCCTTCTCCATCTGGGAGGGATAATTTAAATAGAAATTTTATTAAAGGACTTGAAGGGATGATAGAGGGTTTTTACAACCCTTAATCAAACAGGAACAGTTTCCTGTGGAATTTTTTTCTCCAATAAATAGATGCTGGTTTGCAAGTCCAATTTTGAAGCAGTGGGATTCTTTAGAATCTGCTCAATAAAAAGCCAAACTTGCATTGGTGAAAACAGCTCTGTCTAGCTTCTTTTTGGGAAGAAAGGTAATGATTGAGGAGAGAGAGGGAGAAGCATAAATCAAATATTCCTTCTGTAATTCTCTCACTCATGAACCAGTAGTGTTTTAAATGTGGGTGATAATTGCTGTGCCTGTGTTCTCCATGGATAAAGCACACTACAGAGCTTTTCACCATTACAGAAATGGAACCACCTCTGAGGTGAGAGATTTGATCCCAGACAATGGATGAGAAAACATGTTCCCATCCCAGTGAATGCTGGCATATCCTCCTTGTCATTTCAAACACTTCTTGTAGTCTTCCTCCCAGCTCATCTTGTGCTTCCCACAGCACAAAGGAAAAGAGCTTTTCCTTTATTCCCTGGAGAAGGGGCTATGTGTGCATTCTGTCATCAAAGGTCACACACACAGTAACCTCATCTCTTCCAATGGACAGACTCAATATTTCTTTGCATAAAAAAGGTAAATATAAAGGTGAACATCTGTTATATCAAAGGCACCATTGCCTGGTTCTGCAACAGAAATAACATGGTATTGTAGGAGCTCAGATCCTTATTGATCACAGCTCCTTAAGGACTGCAAGCAAACACTTGAATAACATTTGTTACTTTCTATGGAACTGACAAAATGTTCCCATAACTATTTGTCCTTTATGGTTAGAAAGAAAATCTATATTACTACAGGTCATATTATTGAACAAGGTATTTGCTTAGTGTTTCTAAAAGAAATGCATGGCAAACACAGATGGTCTTGTGTCCATGTAAGCTGACTTTGAACTGCACTTTTTCCAAAGGTCAAAAACTCATTGCTGACCTGAGCTGGGTAACAGCTGCAGGGGTAACAGCAATTATGACCTACCTTGTGCAAGCACAATTGATATTGACCCAAAATTTGCATGCTGGGAGAGCCATTAAGAGCTTTTTTAAAAAGCTATTGTAATTGCTAAGAAGAAATATTCTAAAATGGGAATGCTAACAAAACCTGTGAGCTACTGCAGAATGGTCTAGGATATGGTGCAATTATATTAGTATGAAATATAATCAAAAGAATAACTTACATCTAAAGAATGAAAACATAAAGTGAATGTACATGATTTAGTCTTTTCTATTTGAAACATTTTCAGTTCCTAGAAGGGAGAGGGCTGAAAATGTTGGTTATCCTGAAATCTACATTTTCTCATTATTGCCTTCTCACAAATTTTCTTACTCTTTCAATATTATTACATCTCAATATCTCATATCATAGATAAGAAACTGTTATCTACCCTGATAAATGCCATCCTTTGAATGTCAACTCTTAAATTTCCTAAGCTGTTACCACAAGTAACACTCAGTGCTTGTGTGAATCACTTCTGCTTTTCTCAGTGTATTGCACTGGCACTTCAGAAACTGAATTTCTGTTTCCAGTTCTGGCACTGAAGTAAGAGACTTTACACTTTCCTTTCCCCTGTGCTCTCTATCTCTTTAGATTTGTGAGATTTTTACACCTCAAGTATTATGGCTTAATTCATACTTTAAAATGTCTCTTCAATGGGCCTTGATTTCAGGCAATTACTTTAGAGGATCTCACAGAAGAAATGCATGATAATGACTATAAAAACAAGAAATGTGACACCCAACAATATCCATTTCAATGTCCCTGAGAGAACATGCTTTTTCTGGCTTTGCTGCCTGTAGCACAGCTTCAGTCTTTCATTTCTGTTGTGGTGAAAGGAATATCAAAGCTGAACCCAGAATGTAAGAACAGGAGGTAAAAGAAATTGTAAGAGAGGTGAGGGAGAAAGTGCAAATTCATTAATGTTTTAAAAATTACATCTGACTCTCTAGGTGTCTGTGTGATAAGTTTATGAATTGTGATTTTCATACCGGTCTTTTCCTCCTCTTCAATTTACAAACTTTGATGTGCTACTTTAGATGGAAAAATGTGCAAATGGTTTCATTATGGGGTTTTTAATTTCCCTGGCAGCTGTGGTCCAGTCATACTGAGACATTCAGATGAATTCCTGCCTCTTCCCTGCACAGGATCTCTTTGGGGTAATAGCCACAGGAACATACCTTGCACAGTAGCTCAGTCAAAGCATTTTCCTCCTTTCCTGCTTGTTGGTGAATCCTCAGCCTCATTCAGATTTCTTTTTTTTTCTCAGACTGATTGGTGTCCTAATCAGGTTCCCATCTCACCAGATTAAGAGTGAGGCCAGGGTGACAAGGGGCAATATTGCCAATCCCTTTGACCAGCAAGCCTTGCTCCCAGTGACAATCTGACAGAAATGTCACAGGACTGTGTCACTTTACTTCCTGCCTTGACAAAATCTGTGTTTTCCTTCTTTAGTATGCAGTGCAACACTGATCTGCCACATTACTGCAGCTCTTACAATCATTCTTGTCATAATCACACATCCTATAAAATCATTACATTAATTAGAGTAACCTTGCAGTAATAAGTCTTGTTGTACAATTACCACTGGAATTACATAAAACAGGTTTGTTTTTTTTTTCAGAGATGTTGTGAAGCTGGAGAACAATTATTGCCAAAGATATTGTGTGGAAGAGTTCTGTGATAAAACAATGAGGTTTCTGTAATAGTTGCAAGGTTCATATCAAGGAAAGACTGTCATAATTTTGAAAACTTTCAGTATGACTTTCAGCTTGTATCTGAGTTAACAGTGCAACATTGTGTTGGCTGGATGAGATCCTGAACTAATAGCTCTTTTTCACCTCTGTTTTGCAATGTAATTTGTTCTTATCTCTTACCTAAGATGTTAGTCTCCTGTACTGTTTTTGTATTATTAAAAAATTGTTATTCTAAGCACAGAAGTAACTTTCACTGGCAGAAAGAGCATTTTCAGGGGTTGCTATAGCAAACACAATGTTGAAATCCCCTTAGCAGCAGTGAGATGGAGCCCTGTTAATATGCAGAGTATACTCCCTAGCTCAGAAAATCATGCATTATTTTGCTTGATTCTATTAATGCTCCAACATATTTACTTCAGCTGCATGAGTACAGCTGGTCAGATATGAAAGGAAACCTTTTTCCCTGTTCAGTTGCATTATGTGTAAATTGTGTGGGAAAGTAGGCAGTGGCATTTTAGGCAGGAGTTGTATGGGTTCATAGGAAGCAACAGAAGCTGGGCTGTGTAGTTGTGTCCATCACAGAATTTTGCTTCCATTTCCTGAAGTGAATGGCAAAACCTCAGTTTTTACTGTTCTGCACCTCTGATAGAGCTGGTTATCTGGAAGTTTGGGGAAATTGGTGACCTGTGCTGACTTAGAACCAGTACTGAGCTAGGTTTTGCCACATCTATGGGTCTGTGGAGTGTAAAATGTTTCTCTGCTTTTCCAAGTGCTGCTTCCTAGCAAAAGTCCTGAAGAAGTAACACAGCAAGCCAGAGCTGATGCAGCTGTGTTTGCAGGTAGGGGATGAGCCAGTGTTCCAGTAAGGCAAGTGCATTTCCTTGTCTCTGTGCTGCATGAAGATGTGCTGTAGGGTCTGTATTGGGATTTTTGACTTGTGAGTGCATTCTGGACATGGTTGAACTGGCAAGGCAATAAATAATTAAAAGAAATGAAAGTGCTCTCTGCCAAACAGTTGCAAAATAGAGACCTGACTGTACAATTGGAGATATTGGAATTTTTCATTCTGAAAAACAAAAATTAAAAACAAGATTGTGCTCCCACAAAAACTTGACAGAACCATTTTTAGTGATTAAAAGCCAATGAGTGAAGGCAGTAAAGATTTACCAAAAATAAGTCAACTTTTTCCTCTGATAAAGTTTAGGTAGCTGAATCTTCTGAAGTCTAATTCTCTGTAATTCTGTAAAGTGTGTGACAGTGACACAGGGATAGTTACTAAAACTGGAAAAGAGAGAAATCAGTCATGGCTGAAAGAGAAATAACAATGGGGTGATCTGGAAAGGAAACTGCTGGAATGAGGGGTGATTACCATTGAATTCCTCAGGCACAGGCCTTGCTTAATGCTCCCATTAATAAACTTGTCACAAAGTATAGAAGCACTTGAAATAAATTTGATCGCACAAAGCTGAAGCTGTAAGTACACAGAAAGATTAAAATACCCAGCAGAACAGCTGGACACAGAAATAACAAAAAAATTAGTGAAATTTAATGGAGCAAAGCACAGGGTAGAGCACATTAATGAGCAGAACTTTTGCTGCTTGTTAAGGTGGCTCCAAGTGGAGATGAGAGCTGGAGAGAAAATCTGGGTGGTTTCCTTGAACACCAGTGTGTCAGCACAGAGGCAAAGAGGACTGAGAGGACAAATCAGACCAAGGGAGATTGTATTGTGCTCTGCCAAGATGAAGTCTGAGAAGGGAGATGAGTAGTCTCTGCTGGAGATAAACCCAAGTGAGTAATTTCAGGCACAGAGAAACTGGAACAGTTGACCATAAATGGATCAGGAAGAAAATGACAGAATTGCAGCCACCTAGACATGGGCCAGCCTCCCACTAGAAACTGTGGGTCTAAGAAACCTGATCCTTAGACAGAGTTTATAAAATACATGAATGCAGCTAAGCAATCAGGATTCATGTCCTTTATCTTGCATTTGTATGCAAGTGCTTTATCTAGTAAAATTAAATCCGTCTAAAACCAAAGCAAACAATAATCTTTGTTGGGTCAGCCTGTCCCCTTAATAAGTTACCTTTTACAAATTGACCAAATGGAGTTAAAGAGCTTACAGCTCCTTCAGGGTTGTAAGACAGAGCACTGTTTATGTTATTATTTATTAGTGGCTTTTTTCCTTCCCCTCATTCTATTATTATATAGTTGGTACACCTCTTCTGCAAGCAGCTTTGACACTAAACTTTACAGCAGATCCTTCTGTCACATCTGTCACTGTAATTTAGCAAATTTCAGTGCAGTTTTGTGGACCAAGGTCCTGGCTTTCAGGTCCTGATGAATTATCTGTCAGAAGTAATTTTTGCCACTCTACATTTTTGTAAAAGACCAGTAAGAAAGGCATACAAAAAGTCAGAACCATATCAGGAGTACATTTCCTGCTCTATCACTAAGGAATATTTTAGGACTCCAAGTGTAATGACATTCCCATGTAAAGCTTCAATTTTGCTGCTGATGTTGGGAGAAGTATGAGACCACCAGGAATTACCATGAACATTTGTTACCAGGGGTCAAGCCTTCAGCCAGTGATAATCAGCTTTATTTTCTAGATGTCAGGGAAGCTATACTGATTTATACCCCTGATTCCCAGTATGAGACTGCCTGTGAATAGCATTTAATATGGCCTTGATTTCTGTGTGGCCAGGGTCATATCATCACTGTCAATTTTCTGGAAGACTACTTATAATTTATAAATACAGTCCATGCTTACTCAGGTTCTTAATTGAATTAGATATTTATCAGAAGCCATAAATTTCTGTCCCTGAACACGTTTACATAATGTCACTGCTTCTATGATTTCCTTGCCATTTTACACCATGTTTGCAGTGAGTGGTTGATGAAAAATTCATTGAAGTCAATGAACATAAATGAGTTTTACTTCAGTATTTTACATGCTTGATATAGAAAGAAGTATATTACTTTGGCCTTGCTCTTCACTGCTGATGCTTTTCTTGGCTTCTATTTATTTTTCTTGGTTTCCTCCTTAACTTTATTCTCTAAATTTGGTAGGTTCTGCTCAGGGGTAACTGTCCAGAGACAGGTCAGCAATTTCCAAATACTATTTAGCAAGTGAGATGCCTTTCCTTGCCCTTTTAATTGCACTTAGCAAGGGGTAACTTTCATGAGTTGTTTTGCATTTCATATGGCAATAAATTAACACAACTGCCCTCTCCCTGGGACCTGCAGTGTGTGCATCATTTCTCACTGCTATAAAACAACTCCAACGTTGCACTCTCATGGTTGCAGTGAAAGTATTCAACTTTTAAGATTTATTTCTGAATGGGGCCTTATGCACTGACAAACTATAGCTTGAACTGATTTGCACTCCCTGGGAAAAAAAAATCTGTAAATTGCCACTTATTTGCTCTTTAAAGTATCCCTTGTTTTCTCAAAACACAGAGGGCTGATATTTCCATAGGGTTCCAACCTATTGATTTGCTCCCTGCTATGGCCACAGGCCACTTGTTACCCAAACTCTGGCCAGTTTACATCTGAGAGGAACTGGGTCTGTTGGCCACCAACATATTTTGTGCTGGGCTCCTGCAGTGCTCTCATATAGTTGTTCTGGTTGAGGTATTGTACTAGTCTCAGAGATGATGAAACATATAATTTTGTTTAGGGCTCATGTTGAAAATGAAAATTTCAAAGCACTTGCATAGAAGTGTGTGTCCCTAATCTGCAGGCACTATTTGTCCAGATAAGTGCAGTCATACTCCTGGAGAATGGCTGGTGCTCAGACCTCCAGCTGGGCTCTGCCCTGCTCGTTTCTTTACTCACTTTCAAAGCTTTCAAGAGCCTCTTTTCTCGTGCTACAGTGACTAATTTCCAAATGAACTCCTTTATTCACAGCACAGCAAGAGATAAGCACTTTATGGAGAGCAGCAAAATCTGCTCTATTCCTTTCCCTTGTTTCTTAACCTCAATGCCATGAGGCAGGAGGAGGAAGCTGTGATCAGCTGGCAAGTGAAAATCCCTCTGACACCAGCAGCAGGCAAGGAAAAATGCTCAGATGGACCAGAGATGACAATTTAAGTAGGTAAGAGTTTGAGGGTTGTGTATCACAAGGAATTTTTTGATCCTCAGTCTTCTATTCTCTTTCTGGAGATGGGAGAAGGGTAGGTCCAGAGTCAAACCAAAACAACACAGGAAGAAAAGTAGTACAGCTCATCTTTGTTTGAAGCAAATCCATTAAAGGTGCTCCTGCTAAATCAGAAGGTGAATTGTGTTGTTCAGTTAAGCTACTAAGCTATCAGACCAAGAATCATAGGGAAAGTTGCTTTTTGTTCTGCATTGACCCTTCTTGGTTTGCTTTGGGAAACTCTTTGTTTTTTGAGTCTTGCCTAAGTCAGCACCCTGCTCCAGTCTTTCTACAAGGTGTCAAAACATGCAACAGAATGCTTAATTTTCCCTCTGTATGCAGTGTAAATGAAGGCCTGTCCATGGAAGAAAGGAGTTTGTTACACCCAATCTGATTCAGAACATCTACAGTGGATTAAATATTATATAGAATAATTGAATTCCTCTCGTGATGACTGTTGAGCAAAGAGCTGAACCAGACAGGAAATTTGCATAAAGGGATTTTCTGGTTATTTATTAAAAAAATTACCTTGTTGTTTGAATTGCCTGTTGTACCCTGGTTTTAAAGCACCAAAATCAGGACAAAAAGGCTGTAAATACTGCCTTGTACATATCTCAAGTGAAGGGCACCTGGGAAAAGAACAGGGTCTCAGTGATGATCAAAATGAAAAGACTTCAGGAACCAATTATGTTGCCAAAAGGTGATTCAGGGTTTTGCTGTCCCCAAGTGCCTGGTAATGTTATTTCTTCATAAAATCCTTTCAAATACTTCACTTTAGATCATGTTTAAGGCACACTTCAGTATTCCTTTCTACAATAAGTACTAGATCTTTAGAAGCTTAGTAAATGCTTCCTAGTTAATACATTTTCTTGAGGGACTCTTTAATCCTCACTTATCAAGTTTTTATGTTCTGTCCAAAGGTGCACAAGTACATAAATCCAATGAAAAATCCACTGATAAATGATTGTATGTTTCTTAAGCTCCTCCTGTATTCCTTTCCATTAAGTGCTCTTAGCATCTGTTTATTAGAGCTATTTACTGTTCTTGAGTTCAGGAATTTCATGTATTTTATCCCTGCACTCCTGTACATTTCTCTAGGTGGCAAAAGTACAATTTTTTGGGATTGCAATCTGTTCCCTAGCAGCTCTCAGTTAGGGGTCAGTAGATTTTTCTTTAAGAGACAACTTTATAGGCTCAGTTCCTTTCGCTTCTGCTTTTTAATTGTGGGGTCTTAGATACCTGGACATAACTTTCCATCGAGGCTACAATTATTTCTGCCCCCTCTACCAATATCCTGTTTCCTTTTCCCCATCTAAGCATTCTTTCCTGAGAGAACCACGAGGATGGGACTCCTCCACTGCTGAGCTGTTCTCTGCTCCTACCATGGGAACTACTTCCCTCTGCCAAATATCCAAATGCATTAGCTTGCAGATATTTTCTGACCTCCACAACAACTTCTCTTTTATGACTAACAATCACTGATATTTAAATAATGTAGTGAAACATAATTAGTGTTTGCTCCTGCTATTTCTCCTTTTTTTCCCCCAGCTATCTTAATCACCTTCTGGAACTCATCAGAGCATCACTGAAGGTTATTTAAGAAAAGATGTTTTAACTTGGGGTAAATGCATGCTGTTTCATCTCCATGCAGTGCAGTAGATGCTCTTTTCCCTGTATTTGGCATTTATGAGGAGTGGCATTGTGAAGGCAAGTGCTTTAAAAACTTCAGTGAGTTTGGACAGCTTCAGTAATAACAGTGATTTTAGGTACAGAAAAAGCACCTAATAAATGAGATATTAATAAGCTCAATGTCTGGGTTATTTAGAAGGAAAATAAAACATGAGTTTAACAATCCCTAAAACAACCTTTATGGAGAGAAGACGTGACAGAAAGGGGTAAAGGGGTAATAATTTAGTGGCAGGAATTTGGAGACACACTTAATCTAGAAATAAAGTGCAAATGGTTGCTAGGACAACTTATAAGTTGGTAAGATTTTCATCACATTAGGGCCTTAAAGAAGGACAAGAGGTCCTTTTGAAAAGTCAGATCAGCCAGAAATAATGGGCTTCCCTTGGAAGCATATTTAATTCAATTTATGGTGGTAATCCTTTCTATCACTGCTCTTGCTCTGTTCCTCATGTCCTTTTCCCCTGCTTCTTTTTTTTTCCTTGAAAATAAGAATATTTGGCCAGGGCTTTGTAAGTTAGACTTAACACTAGAAAGGGAATCTTGAACTGCTGTACTCATCTCCATGTGCAGTAAGACAAAACCATGAAATGGCTTTGTGATGTGTCCTCATTTTTGTGCTGCCTCATAAGGACCAACTTCCCCTCCTGGTACAATATACAGTGATGACAGCACTCTATTGTATCCTAACTACACACTGGAGTTGTTGAATATGCTTAAGCAAGCAATTATTATCCTTAAAACACCCAAAAAAATTGGATTTTTTTTTTTTTTTCTCTATGAACTGATGAGTCTGAAGTTACTGTAATGACGAATTCTTCAATTCAGGAAATATTGGTTTTCTATTTTTCTAGGAACATTAGCACTTCCCAATTGTCCTACAGTTCCAATCCAACAACATTCATTTAAGTCTTCCCATAATAAATCTTCAAAGGCACTAGAGTTCTCCCAGGACTAAAAATCTTACATAGAAACATACTGTATATTGAAAATACCAATAATGAAAGATATTAAAAAATATAAAAAAACCCTTTCTAAGAAACTCTGCAAGTACATAAGTGTTAATGCCTTCTACAAGAAGAATAAAATCTGTCACAGTGTTTTCTACTTTGTGTTAGCATGGGTCTTCTCAATAATAATGAATGACTTTGTGTATCACATAATAATGAGTATTAGCTGAGTGCAGCCATGTTCAGAAATGAAGCCATGTCCCTCAGACAACAGAAATCACAGCAAACTTCAAGGGAAGCAAGTCCAGAGAATTGGGAACCTAAAGGACCTGGAAACCCTTCTCAAGCTACTTACCATTTATAACACAGTACATTTAACACAAAGAAATGTAAAGATTGTTACAAGATCATATAACAAACCTAAATAAAAAATGTTTCAGAGTAGAATAGATTTATGAATTACTTTCTAGTGTCTTCATCAGTACATCTTCAAAGATTTTTGCTTATGACAGCACTTGATGTGATATCAATTGAAAGAACAGTTAAATAATCCAGGTAATTTCCAAAGAATATCTTTGGAAAATAGAACAAAACTAGTAATCACATTCAGCTAGACTGAAATTAGTTCTGCTATTGTCTTCATTTCCTTTTTGCTAGAAAGAGAAAAAGTTGCTGTATTTTGGCCAAGTAACCATCCATTTATTTATAAGCAGTGGACAACAGCCAGCTGGTAAATGTTAAAATTTCTGCAGCAGCTAAACAGGGAGTTTATACATTCTTAGTATGCATTGTTTCACATCAGGTAATCGAAGCTGTAACAAGTTAAATTTATATTAATGCATCTCAATTGCTCAATCATGATACCCTTTGACTTTTGCACTGGCAGCTGGAGAGTGGAAGATCTTCAGCCCCAAGGCTGAAGGCAGCTGGTGTGGTTCCACATAGCAGTGTCATTTAAATCACTAAATCCATCTGTGGCTTAATTTCAGAACAGATCATGAGTCACAGTCACAAGACTTGTAGGTTCATTAGTTTGCATGGTTGTGGTAATTGCTGTCCTGTAATGCTGTTTCAAGTTTCATCTATAACATGGAAATCATAATAATTTGATCCTTTATTTCCTTATTTTTTTAAAGCTTTGCCTGAGTCAAGATCTTTGAATTATTACAGCTGCTAATAAAAAGATCTCAACTCCTCAGCTGGGGCTAAAGCTATGCAAATTATATTATAATTGATAACAATCTTTGTCATGTTTGATCATAGCTTTTGAATTATACTTAAAAGGGAACTGATTTTGGTGAAGAAAGCAAAAATCAATAGTTTAAGAAGAATGTTCTTCACTGAGGTAAATATAGTCATTGACTGTAGTGGATTTTGACTTTGCACATTTGATTTTTTCCACATTTTCTCTTAATTCAAATTAGCCTTTCAGCACTTGAATCATAAACAGCAAATCTCTCTGATTTAATTCAAATAGGCTCAGATGTTCAGAGTATCTGAACAAGGTTGTTTTTAACTTTTTTGTACTGAACAGCCAGTGACTTGGAAGGCATTTATTACCTTGCTGCATAAATTGCTCATATAAAGCTTCCAGGGAAAGGCAAACACATTGAGCAGTGCTGTTCTACTGTACATGACAAAGGTATTGCTAAAGCAATATCCTACCCAGTGTCTGGGCATCTGCTTCTTAAAATTTATTATTCCAGGGAATTGAGGGGCTGATACTAGGAAAGGTGAAGCTGTGACATCATTTCTGTGCTCTCCTGTTTCTCCCCTCTTTGAGCAAAAAACAAGTTCTGTACTGACTCTGCAGGCTTCTTGGTGTGCATTTCTCATTCTACCTGCTCTGCTGCAAGACACCTGGAAGTAAAGAATAAACAAACCACAAGCACTGCTTTTACCCTGCACTCAACCTCAAGGGTTGCTTGTTTTTCCACAAGATCTGATGATGGCTTTGTTACTTCTACAAAACAGACTGGGACCCAGGGGACCCAGAACTCTCCACTCAGAAAGACTTGGAATGAGAACAGGTCTGCAAACCCTGAATATTTACCTGAATTTTTGCCAAATGCTGTAGTTTGGGGATCTTCAGTGAAGCAAAACAAAGCTCAGTGATGTTTCTAGTAACCTGCTGGTTTCTTCCCAATCCTTAGCAGGTGAAAAGAATGTCTTCTTATTGAGTCACCTCCCCATTTTATTATTTAAAATTATGCCATTCCCTAGAGTAGAGTGCAACTCTAAGGACTTGAGAATTTTGCTAACACCTCTCCCTGATGGACCTCACCAGAAAACTCTGCTATAAATGAAAAATACAATTCTGTGAAGGATTATGAATGTTTTTTTTCTCCTGTTCAGAAATAATCCTGAATTCAGCTGGATATCCATAAAGTTTTGAAAGATAAATATTTCATTTTAGATGCCTAGAAACTGATGGGTAATATGTTTTATGCTTCTTAACATATTGTTTATAAGCATAGAGAAATGGAGAAAAATAGAGCAACAAATCTGTGATTGAGTCTGTTTAGATTAATTTCCTTTTCTCTCCATCTAAACAAATATTTTGGCTAAATCATTTATTTTACCCAAAGTGCTGCTTTTAATTTTTGATTAAGCTGTGTTTTCCTCTAGAAAATAGATAAAATGTTCCAAATTAGTTTTTTGTTGTTATGCTGTGGTATGTATTTGGTTTCAAATACATAGCTTAGATCCTCACTTCTCATAACCTCAAACCTAAATCATGAACCTGAGATGGTTAAATTCCAACTTTTAACTTGATATAAACTCTCAAGTGATGAGGCTATATTTTCTTGATGCATTCATTGTTCAGACAAGCACAGAGAACGTGAACATGATGTACCTTGAGTTAATACCCATAGTATAATGTTGCCATTACACTCATCCAGTTACTGTTTCTGTGTAAGTGGCTTCTGTTCCCAAATCTCCATTCACCTGCGTTAGAAAAAATCTGTGGGCAGGAAATGTAGAACAGTCATTCACAACATGCGTATCAATAGCCAGGTATAAGAAGTCAGGTTGTTAACAGTCAAATTAGGATATATCACAAATGAAAATGAGAGGTGATTTTGTCTTGTAGCTGATTAATCTCTTTTGGTCAACTTTAAAAAATAATTTTTTAGAATTTTTTCAAAATCTTTCCTTAATCTTTTTTTTTTTTTTTTTTTTTTTTCTCTTCTTCTTTGTATTATTCAAACTAATTTCTTTTGGAAGATATTTTTCTCTTGGCTCCCTTTTTTTTCTATATCTGAGGATGATTACTCACTAAAACTTCAGGCTCTTGCTTTCTCCCCAGTCCTCACAATGCAGAGAAAATTGTATCACACAATGAGTATCTAAAGAGAATAAATTCGTGACACAAGCTGTTAAGATGACTTCACAGGAATGAACAAGGGGAATAGATTTAAATGTAACTTCCTTTGATAGTTTGTGAAGACAAAAATGCAGATACACCTGTGTCTTGGTGCAGGACTATCATCCTGGAGCATTCAGCTGAATGCTAAGTGGCAAAGGAAAGCTATTTTTAATGTCTTTTAATGAGGCATTTGATTGGGTTGTAATTATCTACCTGCATGGTCTTGCAGGGAGGAGTAGGGCACTGCTGGCTATAGTGGAAATATTTTCTTTCTGAAAGGGTATCTACTTACATTAACATCTTGTATTTTATTGCTGCATGTAGCAATCAATGAGAGTGAATATTCCTGCCTGATTACGAGTCTAGTGATGCACTGTCTTGCTTAACCAGTAATTATTGTATTAAAATATACATCAGAACAAATTCCTTTCATACTCTAATCTTTGCCCTCCTTAATCTCAGCTGTCAGTAACAGACTGCACTCTGAATTACCAACCCTGAGGAAGAAGAGCAGGAATGTACCATGCCTGTGATGTTTGCTTCCCCATAGCTTTAGATTGTCTGGAGTGGGAAGTTGAATGTGGGTCTGGAATTGCTGCTCATTCCCAGCTCCTTGGTGCAATACAAACAGACATTGAAGAAGGAGTTTTTCTAAATCTAATGATTTCTTCTTGCATTCATCTGAAAAATAAAGCCCAAAACAACAGAAAAAAATCATGGCTAAATCCAAACCGATCCGAATCCAGCTTTTATTTTTTTGGTGTGTATTAGTTTTTGATAAGAAGCTAATTAATTCTTTTCCTGATCCCTGAACTTGTACTAAGCATTGACTTGGTTTTAATTAATGAAGAGTTCAATGCCAGCTAACCCCAGCTGCTCATGCCAGAACCACCTATGCCCTCCAGCTCATTAGGGGTTTTATTTATTCAATCTGGTGGTATGGGGTGACTGAAAAACCAAGGGTCTGCTAGTCTATGGAGCAGTCATATGAAACAGAGCTGTTCTCCCTGGGAGTTTGGGGGTGACAGGGGAAGGGTCAGCACAGTCCATGCCTTAGAGTGACTAGGGTGTTTTAAATCTGAATAATTTTAATCACTGCATAAGTCATGGAATAAATAATCATGGAAGCAATGTATAAGAATGTGAAGTAAGGACAGAATTAGAAGACACTATGGAGATTAATAAAAGTTGCCTGAATTTGTGAGAAACAAGACATGTCAGGCCAGTTTTATTGGGGTTTTGGGCCCTGTGTTTTAACAGGACAGGGCCAGTATCTCAAAAGGGATCTGGTACATTGGCACCATCTCTGCTGTGAGAGGGAGTAGGATGGAGCTGAGCTTGCTGAGTGCAGACACGTCTGAGACATGGGAGGGTGAAAGGCTGATACGTGGGGACAGAAAAAACTGGGAAATGCTGTGGGAAGACATGAAACAGGAATGAGGATGCTGTGAAAAGGGAAGCCTGGAGCTTTCCCTCGTGATAAGGATCTTCTCTGTTAGCAGAGGGAGGTTCAGAAGTGTGAGATGTAAAAGGCTGTGGCCCCTAGTCCTGTAGCAGGACTCTGGTTTGGGGCTGCTGCTTCCTTTGCTGTATTTCTTTTTGCTTTGCTGAGCCTTACCAGGGTGACAGAGCTTTAGCCTTGAGTAAGAGAGCCTCAAGAACTCTTATTGTATAAGCTTTCTAGGGTAGCCAAGGGAGACAGTGCCCTTTTTCAACTTTTCATGATGGACCTCTTACCCATGTTAAAGATAATGAAAAATTCTTGAATTATATTTCCACTGGAATATGTTTTCCTCAAACAGAAGCAAATAACCATTTGCTTTTGGAATGACTTCCTTCCTCATGTAATACTGTTTTTTTTTTTTTTTTTTTTTTTTTTTTAATGTTGGAAGTTATAGAAAACATTAAAAAAATCATAAGTTGGCTAGAAATTACCATTTCACAGTAGTCCCTCAGAGCTGCTCTTGAAGACATAAACCCAAAGTGACGTCTGTACAGAAGTCAGCATGAAAGCACAGGACTTCACAAGGGGCTGCCCATTGCAAGAGACAACTCACTAGAAGTGGTCATAGATGCTTCAGCAACCAGGAGGAAGAAATTTGTCTTTGATCTTTCCCTTTACAGTCTTCTAAACCCTCTGGGAATGTCCATCCCAGCAAAGCCCAGGTCAGTGCTCAAAACTGAGCTGAGAGAATTACATTGGACAGGCTCAGTCTGCAGTGTCTGACACAGTTTCAAGTGCTGCAGACTTTCTGAAGAGCCTCAGACAGTCAGTCCTTATTAACTGCACCCAGCCTGGTTTTTCTAAACATCGTGCTTGAAATACCTCCCATAAGAATATAATCTTATTTTTAATGATTCCCCTCATCAGCCATTCCAAGAAGATGGGATTTACATAAATTTCTAGTTTCTTCTACTCCATACCACCACTTTCACTTATTCTGCTCCTTTTTATCTATTACAGAACAGGTAGAAGGTAATACTGCTCCATTTCTAAAACAAGTTATTTATTTGTTTATAACAGGAAAGCAAACCAATAAATTTGTGCAAGAAAATAATTATTTTGCAAAGAATGCAGAGCTAATGCCATAAAACACAATTATACTGAAAAAATCTCTAGTGAATTAGAGTTCTGTTGGGTTCTGACTTTGTCTGCATGTGCTTTATTATTATGTTAGATGATATTCCATGGGACATAAAATACATGTCATATTTCTTAAAGGTTTATGATGCACAGCAGGAATTTCTGAAATTACAGACACATTTTTGAGAAATATACTCATTCACTTTTTATCATGTTTGTGATTTTTCCTATAGTCCTATGATGGAGATAAAGGTCCTCTGCCTTCTTGGAGGAATGCTGCCACATGCAGATGCTTTAGACACAGCTGGAAATCTCCTTTCTGAAGAGAATCTGTGAATCTGATGGGCATAATGCAAATAGTCATCCATCTATTGTCAAATATAGTTAAGAAAATTTACCATCCTAAAAATTGTTTTAATCTAAATTGTCCAAGTAGTCCATCTAGATTAGAACTGCAATGCCTGTAATGCACAATGATTCCTTATGTCTTTGTTTAAAATCTGTGTCAGAACCCCCCAAACAAACCATAAATATGAAACAGAAAATTAGTGATAAAGAAGAATCCAAGGAGGTAGAAAAATCTGACCTAACCTCCATATTGGGTGCTAGTGTATTTTGTAACTGGCAGGTATGTTCCATGTGTCAGTGCAAGTTTTGTAAGTTAGGACAAGAATCCACCTTCCTTTTCCCTTATCCATATCTTGCTCTTTTTCCTTGTTTCCTTTAAGTATTTTCATTTCAGATACTGAGCCTGATGTCATAACATTAATTTCTCCTGTAATTTTTTCACTACTTTTTCACCTTTCTGTAGCAGTAGAGCCTTTGTCATAAGGACAAAGTTCAGAATGGAAGACATCAGGATTTAGAATTCAGTCTTCAATAAAAGTTAAAAAACCAGCTTTTCGTTCTACCTTGAGATACTTACACAATGAACAGAGTTTATTTGCCACAGGAACTGAGAAAATTCTATTAAGTCAGAAAAAGGGATTCTGAGCTTTTACCTTTGTTGTCTAAAATCTGGCTTCCTCTGAACTCCCCTCTTATGGAAGATTGTGGAGAAGTTGGCTACTCTGTTGATATTTAAGGGGAACTTAAATAAAGCTCCCAAGGGTAACTGTGCTCAGGTGCCCTGTCAATGCACACAAACTGTCACAGATTCTCTACAGCAACTTACCTAATCTTGGCAGGAGAATTTTGTTGTCATAGAAGACCTTTCAGTCAAGACCAAGAGGGAAAGGAAATACTCTCTCCAGAGATGGGAACTGGAGGTTTCTGAGTGTTGTTTTTGAAAATAGACTTGTACACAGACCATGGCAGTTTTCCTCTGCCTCATCTCCGGCGTAATTCACCTTGTCAGAGGAGTCAAGAGACTTCACTGTTCTATAAAATACCAAGGGTTAGGACAACAGGTAAATAATGGATAACAGAGAGATCTGCTTGCTTTACTTCCACTTCTCTTTAAGATGAAATGGATCAGAAGATGAGTACCCTGTGCAGTGCTCAGGAATTCTCTGAGGTAGTTGTTAAATCTTGAGCTCCTTATCAAACATTGTGTGTTGCTGCTCGAGAGCCTTGCTGACCATGACTAATTTGTCCTCAAGTTCCATTGAAATGTCTCAGGCTCCTTGACAGGGCTCTGCCTAATAATGCATTACAAACACAATCCCATCTGTTTTAGCACCGTGTACCTTTGGTCTTGTTATAGCTCTGAAATAATATGTTCCTGGAGTGATACTGCACAAGCAGTTTATTTGAAGATTGTGTGGGTTTGACACAGACAGCAAATTATTACATCTTTATAATTCTAGTTCTACCCTTGATGAACTAAGGAAAGTATTAAGAAGTATTATTTTTGACAATAACAAATAAGAATTTTGATATACTTATTCTACATTTTTTTTATTACTGACCTTTTACCATTAGTTTGAATTAGTAAAAAAAAAAATATATATATAATTGACAGGTTAAATTGGCATGGCTGTATATATTCATGGATTGATAGCTAAGAATCATAATTACTAGATTTTAATAACTTTATCACATTTTAATTGTCAACAGCTACCTGAAAATATCTTAATACATTGCAACTCCAAGTTTTTATTGTCTTGGCACAATCTTATCACAATTTTAGATACAAAAAACCCCACAAACAAACAAACACAAACCTAAAACTCAAACTGGTGGCGTTTTCCACACCAATGAGCTCAACAGAAACAGTGACACAAGAAAATCCTCCTCTTCCCACCTCTTTTCCTTATGGGACCTCATTGATGAAGCTCAGCTGGGTCACTGTGACTGTCGTACAGCATCATGAGAAATATAAATACACATGATCAATTCTTGGCATACTGCAGACCTGCAATAGTCACACCAGAGACTGGCTAAGCATATGGCTGCAAACCTCACTTTTCTATCAGCAGGATATTCCATATGTTCATCAAAATCTTGCAAACCAGAAGGGTCTGATTTCTTATCTTGTTTTCTTCAAACATTTTAGTAGTGTCAGTAGGCTAAAAGTGTTCTGTACTCCCCAGGCCCTGGTACAAAGCTGCCCTTGGCTGGCCATCACCAGCCTCATCCATTTTTTTTTTTTCTGTCTTCATGGTAAGTCTTAACACCTGAAAAATAAATTTTATTATTTTGGTGCCAATTTACCTTAAGGAAATTTGAGCTATGCTTTACCTTTATGGTCCTTGCCTTAACATGGGCAAAACTTTCATGTCACTGAATATGTGCAGATTCTGACCCAAATTCTTGTAATTAATTATTACAAAGACTTCTAGGCCTAAAGAAGATTTGATAAGGTGTGTCACTGTATTTTTTTTCTGTTTAGTATTCAATCAGTGAATTAAAGCCAGGGTAGGGGAGAGGAAAACACACCTCCTTTAACTGGTACCTAGTGATGTCTGAGAGGCAAGGCTGTGACACTCACCTTTGAGTTACCTCTGTGGTAGATGTTGTGGCAAACCTTTCAGAGAGACATTCTTTTGTGAAGATCATAAGTACTTTTGACCTTGTGAATTTGAAGCAAGATTGAGCTAGGAAGTCCTTCAGAGTGCTGTGGTTTTGACATAGTATGTTTTAAGTAGTACACACAAAAAGGTGAAGGTTTTTAACAACTTCCCCAGTGTGGTTGTGCTGAATGTTAAAACAGAAAAGAAACAGTTGTGCACAATTCACTGAAACAGACTTCACTTTTCCTTACTCTTTGCCTTCCTCCTCAGCAGAGAACTGCTGCTTACTTCATTTGGTAACAATCTAATAATCCTCCCCAAAATCTGCTTTTATAAGATTTTAGCTGTCCAAGGTGTTATTATATCTGTACACAGTTTGCAGTGTAGTCAATTATCACACATCTGTGCATATCCAGGGACAACTGCAGGTTCCACCATTAAATTGAAATAATACAACTTTGTTGATATTTCTGGAGTAGTCCTTTAGCATAATAAAATTTCCTGAGCTGCACTGCTGGCATGGTTAGACCACGATGTAATGAGAAGATTTTGATGGGAGGTTAATTTAAAAACAGCCTAAACCAGGCTTAACAAATGTAGATTGTGGCAGAGTTCAGCATGTTCAGATTTGCACCAACCCCCAAATGACAACCAAGCTGTTGCAGCAACTTAATAACTGAACACATAATCTGCTCCAAAAGTGTCTCTGGTGATAGAAGGTGCCAAGTGTGATCTTCCCATCAAATGGGCTTGGTGGGGTTTATGCCCCCCTGACCCAGGAGGAGGTTGGAGGTGGCTGGACCTTCCACACAGATGGATTTCTGCCTTTAACATCTACTTTTGGAATCTGGAGGGCCGCCAGCCTGAATCCTTCTTTCTGGAATTGGTCATGAGAGAACCACAGCTGTGTTCTCCAGCTCCACTCCATCATCCCTGTGTTAGGAGGCTGAGGAGGACCAGGCTGATCTTCAGCCAGGGGAAGTGTCTGACTAAACCAAACTAAAGCCACATGTGCAACTGAGCTTTTGGTCTTTGTGTGTAATTTTATTTGCACTTCCACAGAAAAAGAGCTGCTTATAGATGAACATGCATTGAAATTATTTTGACTTCATTTTGATATATGAAAGTACTCTGTATGTGCATTTTTAGTACTCAGGGTCTACTGTAACTTTAATTAAAATTCTATGAGTTTTTTTGAAAAAAACATATCTTAGTAATAAATAATTAATTGAAATAATAAATTAGCAACTGCAGGAATTATACATATGTGCTTCCCTTGAGTCTCTACAGCATTATTTTAATTAAGACTAAGGTCCCTATTTGAATAAATGAATGACAATAGGGATATTTTTAAAAAGTCATATTGATTCCTTCAATATCAATGTTTTACTGAGAAAGTTTATTAAAAAGAATGAAGTGATTCAGATAGATTTTTGGTTTTTGGCAAATGCAATCTGTGTTCTTTCAGAAATCTAATTTTCTAGATTAGTGGCTCGTATCTGATATAATAAATAAGTAAACTCTTATTGCTTCTGTAATATAGCATGGAAAACAATGTAACCAACATGGGTATTTTTCTTGGGTCAGTGTTTCAGCAGTATTAATGTTTAACATGCTGCAACTATACAATGCTTCTGAGAGTTGTGGTTTTATTTAGTCAGGGCTCTGACATTTTGGCCAAATAAAAGGATTTTTTACAAGATATAGCAACAGAAGCAGATAAGCCTTCCAGCATTTCCACTTGTTTCTTTACAAAGCTGGTTACAGGAAGCAGTAGCTTGATTAATAAAAGAGGAAATTAAATAGGAGAATTAAAACTGGAAGGAGATCTCAATTTTTTTAGACAAAACTGGAATATTTTGCTTTTAATAAATGCATCTAGCCTTCATTTTGTAATGGAATAGAAATGATAAATGTCTTCATAGATTAATCTACATATACAATGTAAAAAGATTCAAATGAATGAATGTTTAGAAATGAGCAAAGGATTTAGCCCTTCTGACTCTCACAACATGCATACTGCACAAATCTCATTGACTCAGTAGGAAAGAGATCAGATGAAAAGAAAACAGGACTGGACAGGATTTTAAGTGTTTGGTTTCTCCATTCCTGTGCCCTAGATCCAGATCAGCCTTAATCAATCCTGACAAATGTCTGCCAAACCTGTTCTTAAAAACCTTCAGTGCTTCAGTGTTGTGTATCAAATTTTCCAATTATTTCACCTCAGTCTTTCTGGCTGCACCAAATCCCATTGCATCTTGTAAAGAGAATAATCCTCCTCTTTATAAGTGCATTTTTTGTACCTCAGGATTTACCATGTCCTTATCCACGCTCAGCATTGGGGGGTTTTTAACATTTTTTTCAGAGGTTGTGCTTTCCATACCTGAAGTAATTCTGTTGTTTTCCTGGCATCTTTCTAGTCGCTCTGTGTCTTTAAGAAACTACCCCTAAACTGAACAGCCTTCTTGGGCTGTAGCTCTTTAGTAACAGAGTAGAAGAATTATTTCACACATCCTATTTAGATGTCCTGGAATAAACTTAGAAAAATATACTTTGCCTAAAATATCCTTTGGCTTATAGTACTAAAGCCAGTAAAGAGCACAGAGAAAAATGTCTTTGTGAACTGTGGGAGTGTTTCTGGTACAGAATTGATGAAATGTATGTTTCATACTGATGCAAGCAGAATTTTTTCTGTGATTGATGGCTCAAACTACGTGCCTAACTTGAGATGACATTTCAATTTCATTGCTGGTGATGGTTTTGTGTTTTTTTCTAAAAAAGGAAAGGGTTTGTTTTTCTCTTACTGCCACATGTTTAAGTTAGGTTTCCTCTTTTGCTGGCTATGTTTTATGGTGAAAGAAGGGAAAGGAAAAAGTTTCTATAATGAGATAACCTGTAATATTTAGCTGATAAGAGGAGAATTTGAAACTGGGACTATAAACTGTTCAGTGAAAAGGCTTTTTTCTGTTTTCTAAAGGCAAGTGTCCCATGCAGTGTCCCTGTCTGGTGTGCATTTTAGGGTCCAGTCCTGTGCCACACAATGGGTCAATATCAGCAGTAATTTCAAGCTTTTCATATTCATGAGGCTCCTTAACCTTTCCACCTTTGCTACACTACCTGCCTGCTCTGAGAGTTGCTGCTGACAATGGACTAAAGTTTATTATCAGCTTTAATACAGTCTTTTAAAAAAATTTATAAAACACACTAGCCTAAAAGTATTTTGTCCTTTATTTTCTATATTTATGTGGGGTCAGTTCTGGTCACTTAGAAATATTGACTTACTAACTGGTATTGAATGTACTGTGTGGAGATCTGTATTAACATTTAGCCCCTAACTGGAATATGTGGTTTAAAATGCTGAACACATTACAGAGACGTGTAGTTTAAACCAACTTCTGCTCATTATCATAAAATTAACATTATTGAACGTGATGTAACTTTGCTTTGGTCATGGACTATCCCAGTTTTGTAGTTTCTAGAAACAACATTTCTTCATTTGGTTTGAACTTTTATTGTGAATATGAAATCTTTCAAGCATTGAATACCACATTGTCGTAGAAAGAAACCCCCTTTTTCTCCAGCTGAGAGTTAGATTCTGTTTTTTTGTTCTTATTTTCTTGGTTGCAACATACTCAGTTTTTAGCCAAATTACTTTGTAAACATACCTCAGCAACCAGTAAGTAATCTGTATTAAAATTTAAGAAAAAAACCAAACAAAACTGGCATAATATTCATAACTTTCACACCACTGCTTTAGATTAACAATTATAGATCATTCATTCAGGATTAAAATCAATTAATCTTCTTTACTGCTGCTCTTCACTCTGTTCCAATTAATCTGTCCAGCTCCTGTAAAAGATCAGGATCTAGTCTAAGAACTGAAGCTGTGCTGATTTAATCCTTGACTAAGGATCACTTGAGGCTCAGCCCATTTCTGAACTTTAATCATGGATATTCTGATGCCATGACAAACTAGTTCAGAGGATGAGAACAATTGTGCTGAGCAGCACGAATTGGTCACATCCAGGCTCTGAGAGGAGATGTAGGTGGGTGCCTAGGCTGGGGGAAGTAGAAGACAAGCACATTAAATACTTCCCCATAGCAATCTCCTCAGCTATTTTCATATCAGAGGATTTGGGATGATTTCTGGGACTGTAATGATCCTCAATGCATTGCTTTTGCATTAGTTAATAAAATATCTCTGTTAGCTCAGCTGAAATTTGAGCACCTACAGAATCCTTTAGTTGGGATGGCCTCACATCTGCTACCCCAAAGAAGGTGAAAGGCTGGAGAAAGTGCAGAGAATATCACAGTGGCTTTCCTAAATAATGGTGTGGATTATGTGATGTAGTGTGAACATCCCATCCACAGAGCACTAAAAGGAGACTGGAGAAGTAAAAAGGATGCAGATCAAAAACAAAACCTTTAATTCATAAATATGAGCACAAAGAGAGCTTGCAACAAGGTTGCAAATGATGCATTTTTCCATTTTTTCTTATAACTCCCCAGTGAGACATTTAATAAAATTACTGTGCTACTAGACAGTGGAATTTGATGGAATTTGCAATGGGGATTACAAATATATGTGGAGTTACTAAGGGATAACAACTTTGGCAGAAGATATTAAACCTTTTGATTTCAGGACCCAAACTAATCTCTTGCCCACTCTGACTCTCTCCTTCCTCTGGTGTGGTTCAGGTGTGTGACACCCAGGCAGCTCCAGTTTCCCTGGTGACCACTATGAACCCATGAGAAATTCTCTGCTCATTCTGTTTCTCTTTATTTGGGCTCAAAACTTTTTTCCTTAAATGTAGAGTCTCTCAGTAATACTGCGTCTTAAAGATAATGTCAAATGAGTTTTCAGATATGTGCATTAAAAATTTTAGCAAGTAAGCAGATAAAATGCCAAAACATTCACAGTCACTTTGCAATTTTTCAGTGTTTGAGCAGAAGGCACTTCTCCTTTAACTCTACAATGAGAAACAGGTTTTGTGGTTATGAAAAACCAGTGAAAAGAATCCTTTTTTTTCAGGTCATGATACACAATTTGTACTGCTGTGTAACAATTTGAAAAACCTATTTAAAGAGTACAGGCTTACTATTCCTATTAGTACCTTCCTGCACTTTTCAAAATTTAATTTGTGGCTCTATTACTAAAAAAATTTTCCAAGCAACATAGAGGAAAATCCTCTTAAACACTGGATCTCAGATTTACTAATTTCATTATCACACGACATGTTAAATGCAGAGGACAAAACATGTGGTGCCTCTCTAATGATAACAAGTAACATTATATAAGTTGTTTTTTTTTTGTTTTTTTTTTTTTTTTCATTTTAATCATAGTTCTTTGTGTGGTTTCCAGCTAAGAGGGAGAAACTACCTGCTGGATGACACACTGAACACATTCCTGGTAAAAAAGAGTCTGTTTCCTTAAGATAAGGTAAAGGACAACCAGAAATACATTAAGAGGAGCTGGGATTTTTGAGAAATCACTCAAAAAGACATTTGCACTCACAGAACCACTTAGGTAGGGGTAGTGCTGGCTTCTATTGTAAGAAAAAACAAAGCCCTATTCTGATATGATGTAAATCAGCTAAATATGAAGTTAGGGAAATATACACATGTAAAAAACAGATCTGAATATGGAGTTTTTTCATGTAAATAAATACTTAGGCTAAGACTTGAAGACTGAAAAGGTGCACTCATCTTAGTTCTGCACTTTATCTAGTAGCTGATTCCTTTTAATCATGTGGCAGAAAAGCATATGAAGTTTAACCATGCCACTAGTGCTAATTGGGTTAGAACAGGAGCATTATTGCTTTGTCTCCACTGGCAATTAATGCAAGTAATTTTGACATCAGAAAGATACTGTAATTTGAGCAATTAAAACCTTACTGCCAGTGCAATCCTGTGATAAGCAAAGTGAAATATCATTACAAGCCAAATTGTATGCAATTTTTTCATATTTAAGAGAATGTCTTACAGTTTTCACAGGAAAGGTGTTTAATGAATCCTTTACTGATAGCCCAGGCAGCGGATCCCACAAAACTCATCAAAAAAATGTCTGCATGCACAGAGCATCTGCTCAACTGACAGAAATCTGCTCATTGTCTCTCCATTTCAGAACAAGCAGAAGGGAGAAGGAGATTTCCTGAATCACTGATTCAATTAAAAGCTTCAGGAGCCTTAAAAGGTGCTTTCTCCCTTCCCTGCTTCTATCTTTTATTTCCTTTGACAGAGCGCAGAGGAGAGTTTATATCTCAACAAAACAAAAAAATAGTCTTCAATTTCAGGGGCCAAGGAACTGCCAGGTAGATCCTCAGCATTTTGTTGGTTCCATATTTCATTCTTTAGACACATGAACACAGGCAGTAAATACAAATCTGTGCAAGTGGATGAGAAGGATGATTGCTTGGTGATGCATTTAAATTGTCAAGATAGAAGTGCTTTTAGCTCACCTAGAAAATGGATTGGAGCTACTGACAAGGATTAGGCTAGACTTCAATATAAATTCAGCCCTCCAGCTCCTAAGGTGTTCCAAATGAGCTAGTTTCAGATTAACATTGAGATAATCTGAAAAGCAAAACAGAAAAGCATTTTAGAGAGCATATTTAAAAGCATATTTAGCATTTGAAAGCATATTTAGAGAGTAAAGCTAAACTTTGCAAAAAAACTCCCCTGAAATTTATGACCAATGCTTGTTTGTCTAGTGAGCAATTTCTCTGTCATTTTGCAACATTAATCCCAGAACATGAGGGTCTAGCCATTAGCCATTCATAGATTAGCAACTGAAGAGAGCTCTTGGACTTTTCGATATGAGCTAGCAAAGTAGAAATAATAAAAAATCAAAGTGTATTGCTGCTGCCAAAATGAATCCATTATCTTGTCATGTTTACCCTTTTAATAGGGTACACTGAGCAGGTCACATTGTGAAGTAAGAAACTACATGTTGAAGGCACCAATTTATAGTCCAGTGGTTTTCATCGAATGCTTCAATTTCTAAAATGTGATAACCAGAGAACACAAGGACAGCCATACACGAGGCAATTTTCTGTGATGTTGTGTGCTTTGAGACTATTTTGCTGCACCTCCATTATGAGCAGGGTCCCTGAGCCCATTAGTCTCTGGGTTTCCATAGGATAATTGTCACATTCCAGTTGTCCAAATCAGCTATTTAAGCATCTTTGATTGACTGTAAGCAGCAATGGATATCTTTCCTGGAGCATAGATTTGTGCTATCCAGTAGCCAAACCCCCAGTCTAAGGGGAAAAGCAGACATATGGCTAAGTGTTTTGTTGGATGGGGGCCATAAATGAGAATTAAAAAATGGTGTTCTGTTTCTCCCTTTGGTGAGAATCCTACATAGCACGGGCAATGCTTTTCAAAAATGAATCTGAGTCCCATTGTGGGTGAAAAGATGTAATTAATTTGTTAAAAAAAAATATAGATGTTTATACCTTTGCAAGAACAGAAGTGGGGAAAGTAATATACAACACTAAAAAAAGAAAGCAAACAAGTTAGTGAGGTCTAAAGGTGTAATTGCTGAGAAAATCCAACATTGTGTTTGTGTTCCACATTACACAAAAAATTTGCTAAATGGATTCAGTATTTGATTAGTGGGTGTGGAAAAATGTCATGGTCTGAAGTTAATAATGCAGCCTAACTTCTGACTGCACTCAAAGAAGATTTGACAGTGAGGGCTGTGGAAACAAAGGGATCAATTTATATTTATATTTTCACACCCATGCAGATCAGCTGGCTCCATCCATGTACCTTGCTCATGCTGCCATAGGCTACAAGGCTTGAAAATACAATGAATTCATATTTCAGTAGGTAGATCCAGATGTATTTTTCAAAGACCCAAAACTGGGAGCTATTTTGCTCAGAACAGAGATGTGTTTATGCTGCAGAATGCCAGACAGCACACAGCAGTGGTTCCAAACCCGTGGGCAAAGGAATCCACATAGCACAGCTGAGAAAAGCCTACTGTTAGTAGAGTAAATTTGCTCTCAAGGGGATGGGAGTGCATCTTTGTTGGAAAATTTTAGGACTTTTCAAGTCAGGAAAGACTGAAAACTGCTTGTTCAGACTCAATCAGTTAGCTTAGAAACCAGAAGCAATCTACCTCTGCGTGACTACATAGACATTTGTTTTGTCCCATGTCTTTCAGGAAAATATAGAATATTGGCAGGAACTAGATTATTTGAAAATAGCCAATAAGGAGAGACAATTCCACTTAAGATACTTTAAAAAAAGCTAATGCAGAACTAAAGGGGAATTTGTGCTCCTTAGTGTTAGAGAAATCACATTTCCAATGTGTAAAAATTGCCATGGTTTCTTTTAGTTTTTAATGAAGCAATGATAATTACCATGTGTGGAGAATTTCCCCACTTTCATTTTTCAGAACAAGATTTCCTCTCTGAAGTTTCAATCTTTTTTCTCCCTAAATAATTCTGTAAAATTCTTATGTTTGAACTGTGGGTTAGTTATTATTTATTGGATCCTTTCAGGAGCCAAGGCTGGCAGAGCAAGTGCACAGTACATTTGAAAACAAGGCAGAAAAAGGAGGTTATGGAGGAATGCAGTAACTTTCCCCAATATCTAAAGCAAGGTTTCTGTTAGAGGTGGGGTTAGCAGCAAATCCTTGTGCTCCAGGTGAGTCAGAACCCAGGGAGAGATACAAGGAAACAGGAAAGGCTGGCTTTCCTCAGACCACAGGTCATGCAGCACCAGATACCTGCTGTTCTTCACAGGGGAACGATGGAAATTTGGAGATTTCACCCTAAGATGAACCCCCTGAGCTGTGTCTCATGCATACCTTGGAGATATGGCAACTACCTTCTTTGTTTGGAACTTTACCTGCCTCTACCTTGGTGTTTATGGAAAACAAGCTTTATTGTGAAGCTAGCAAACATCCCAAACAAATTCCTCCAAAAAGCTTTCAGTGAGGAAAAAAAACCAGCACAACCCTTGGTCTATAGACTTCAGCAAATCTCTAAACGATAATTTTTTTCTCATATCTAATCTTCTGTCTGGCTGTCACATTTTTTTTATTTTTATTTTTTTTTCTGCACTTCCTTTCTGCATCTGCTACCCCACCTGGGCTTTGCCCCAGAAACATCTCAGGATGTGTTTGCAGTGGTCCCAGCCAAGAGGTACCTGTATGGTACCTGTGGGTGGTTTGTCATGGACTGCAGTGACACTTTCAGATCTCTGGCCACTTGATGGAGCTGCTATGAAGAATGTGAGAGCAAAACTGCAGCCAGACCAGAGGTCTGAGCAAAGTGCTGGGCTGAGACCACAGAACACAATTCTCACAAGGGTTCATGCCAAGCACTCAGGTGATCAGGGAGTTAGGTGTAAAACAAGAGTGAGAGAAAGAAGATCTTGCTACTTTAGACAACTTGTGTTTGGGAATGTAAATGGAAAAATGCTGCTCTCATTTTGTTCTGTTTCAATAACAGGGGATTTAAGGTACATGAGATTGGAGCACTTAAATGAACAGTGAAATGCTTGCACAAGTGTGGTGAAACAGAATTTAGCTGTCCATGCCAGCAGCAGTCTCACTGAGCATCCTTGGTTTTGCCTGGTGAAACTGAAATTTTACACTGTGAGGAAGAGTAAGAGAATTTTGTAATTTAGTGCCAAAAAATATGGAAAATAGAAAAAGTCTAAATTTAAATTTTTGCAAAGTATCAGAAATTGTCATTATCAGAACTCTAAAAGAAAGGAAGATTACAGAGGGAGCATAAACTCTGTTATATGTTCTTTCTGGGATTGTATTTTAAAATTTCAAAAATTATATTGCTTTTGAAAGGAATTCTATTTTTTAGCAAATGAAATATAGAAAAATTGAATATTTTTGGTACACACACTTTCTAGACTTGTCTATTTACCATGATTTTTAGAATGATCAGCCTGAGGGAGACAGTCACTGGGAAATATGGTAGGACATGGTGTTTTCATTATTCCTAGTTTTTTTGTGATTGGAAAGGGTTTATTTTTCTTTATACAGTTCACCTGGATGGATTGACTCCTATAGAACACTCTATATTCTGCCCTTCAGGAGGCACAAGGATCCATAAGAGAGCATGACCATGGGCTAAGGTCATGCAGCAGCAGGGATAGCTGGATGGGATTAAGATTTGTGAGTGGGTTAGGTTTGTTTTCTGGGGGCAGCTGTGTAAAAAATAAAAATATTTCATGTGGTTAGAAAATGGTAAAATAATAGCCACAATTAAAGAAATATATATATATACCAGTGAGTCTTTATTTCTGTAAACTTTTCCATTGGAATATTTACCAAGGTCCCCGACTCTCATTTGAATTCATATGAAAATTAATAGAAAATAGTGCTGTGATTGGACATAATGAGGTCATCTCCTGGTCATCTTCCTGGGGAAGAGGCCTGTGCTGACTTACCACCAGGACTGAGCCCACTGAGGACACAGTTGCCATGGGGAAACACGTTTCTCATCCGTGCTGCCCACATTCTGAGGATAAATGAGAGATTTCATGCACAGCAGTTGTCAAGACACATTTTGTAGGTACCAAAGCCACTGTGTAAAACTTCTTATGGTTTTGCACTGCTTCTCTGCAGGACATGCTTAATTAATACACCAGAGGATCGTTTATTCTTTGCAAAATATGAGCCCTTCAGTGTCACTGAAAGCTCTGACATTGTGGAGATGTGAGTCACACCAGTGAAAGCTGCCTGAGGCTGTATTTAACCTTGTGCACTGAAGCTGAAAAGTAATTAATATATACTCTCAAGTGTTATGTTTTTCCCTCCCACCAACTCAACATCTTAATTACAAGGGAATAGGTACAGAGAAAACTGCTCTGTTTGTATCTGTCCTGCCCTTCTTTACAACCTTTTTTACCAAAAAATGCTTGTGGTCTCAGAGTAAAATACCTTTAGTGATATTACCTAAGTAATCTAGGACCTTATATATGTAGGAATGCTATTCTTATTTAAATTGCAGGCTTTGGATGGATTATTTTTAGTTCTTTATCCAATGCCCAGGATCCTGGTCCCAGGTGGAGCCTTAGGCACTATGGTAAGAAAGACAATAATGGTAATAGTAAAAATAAACCATCTCCATATGGTCTCTATTCAGACATCCTAAACTCTACATGTGTTTCTGCTCCTATTCAAAGGAGACAGTCCCAAGGGCTTTCAGAGATCCAAGTGACATTGATAAAAGGAAAACACTAGACATAAGGATAGGCATGGAATTGCAATTTCAGTTTTGCCATTCCTATTGCAAGACAAAACAGTATTCAAAGTTTAAATAAAATTTGACAAATCATAATCATGGGGCAAAAAGTAGATTTTCATGTCATGTACTCCCCTAACTCTAGAGAAATGCTGATACCTGTAGAAATGTAGAAAGTTGTGAGCAGCCACAAATTCTAGAAGGATCCCTTCAATTTTACAGCTGAGACCATGGGGTGTAGGTCTGATTTTGTGGGGCTCTTCCTACTCTTCTAATGAGGAGGGAAGTCAGCCCAGTAGCTCAAGGGTTGTTATTCAATCCAATTAATTTAGTACTCTACTGTTTGCACACCATGACTTATTTTAAAGAGATTTAGGCAGCAGAGGATGTCTGAGAGTGTTGGAGCTGGACAAAGATACTGCACTGTTTGGAGAGGCCACAGCTTGTGGTTGTAGATAAGCTCTAGGTTTGCTATCAGTAAGAGAAGAAACAGGAATAGAAGTAAATGAGAACACAAGTTGTGAAGGAAAAGTGAGAGGATGGGACAGTGTGCTCCTGATAGGGTAGGCTTAATGAATTAGTTTATAGATTTTATTCCACAATTAGGTCACAATCACTGAAAATATCTAATTTCCTTTTGGAAAGGAGGATCACCTGAAACTGAGAAAGCCTGGTCCAGGACTAAAACTTGCAGATACATAATTAATCTGCATGTATTAAACTGACAATAATTGTGCAAATTATTCCAGACAGATGTGATAGAAAACATCTGTGATGTCAACATGAAGGGCAGGATTCTCTTTGCTATAAAAGGAGTGGAGAGAATTGGCTGAAGTGTAGTAGCTTACTATGTTGGTATGTAAATTTGGTCAAATAAATCCTGACCTGGATTTTTGAAATAACAGAGATGATGTGTGAGGTCTCTAGGTCCCTAAACTTGGACTTGTTGTGTTTTTCATGCACTTAGGGGGTGACTTTGCTAACTTTTTCTCTGCCCCAGGCAAAGCTAGTGATCTCATTCAAAATAAAATCAGAGTTTTGTAATCACCTGAGGCCAAGAGCCTCGGTAAAAAAACATTTCACTCAGCCAAATATTGATAGGTTTTGCACTACAGCCACAGGATCTGACAGTGTTGATTTGTTGGTTTCAGTTCTCCTGTGCTGCATCTTCATCACTCGCTTTCCTCACAAGCTTAATTCAGATGTAATCTTGGAAACAGCCACATTTTACACCAGTGAATAAAGATGACATGCTGCCTTGTTTTTTCCTCTTCCTGATTCCACCTTCTGTTGATTTATTAAACTCCTGAGTTTTGATGACAAAATGTTTCATCATTCTGTTCTGAAGGGGCCTCTATGATAAGTACATCATTGTTGATGTTGATTCATGCCTTCTCTGGAGAGCAGTGATTTTGGTTTGTCTTATGTTATATTTCCTCTTGGGCTATTCTGAAATAAACAGTTCTCATGCCTAATTTTATTGACATGCTTTTGATGTGGTTTTGGGCTTGTTGTTGTTACCCCCCTTCCTTTCTGAATTGCTTTGTCATTTTCTGGATGAGTGTTTGTTGAGGTATGAGTCACAGAAATGGAGCAGTATTAAGGTATTCTTTAGTCCTTTCAAATAGATCACACTTAATAAAACAATAATGCATTATGTTGGGTATTGTTCCATTGGCTAATTACCTAACCAGATAATGCTGGGGGAGCAAACTTGTAGCAGACATTAATTATCCATGCATGGACTGGTAGCAGATGGCAGTATTTGCAGTGGAATATAAGTTGATGGTTCAGTGGATTAATTAAAGCTTACACAATATCATGCCCTCCACTAAAAACATGGTGTAATAACAACTGTGTGCTTTTTAAAAAGGGAAAGCAATATTTAGCTGTGGTTCTTTAACTGAATAGATTTTCCTGCAAGCAGAGAGAGTGAAAGGAATAGTCGATTTCCCAAAAATTACTTTAGTGGCTTCTGTTTGCCTTAGGAGTGCTCAGAATGGGCATGGCAAATAATGGGTAATTATTGTAGAATATATTAACAATTATGGAAACAGGGATTAGATGTAGTCATGTGCTTTTCTTCACAACTGTTTGTCTGTGAAATTCTACTCTATTTTGCATTGTCTGTTGGTCAAATTAATCTACATCACCTCTCCTTTGTGTCTTTGCCCTGAACTATATGAGAACCCTACAGATTTGACATGGTTTGAATAATCTCAACACAAAAAAAACCCCATGAACACAACTTTATTTCTGGCCAAAACTATTCCAGCTCATATCTGAGGGGAGAACTCATGTGGCCAACTTTCACAAGGAGGGCATTTTCTGGGGAGAGACTGACCCATTACCCTGAATAATGTTCAGGATTGAGCTGTTAAGTGAAAATGCTGCTCAGCAGTGCTCTGTGTGCTCTGCCAAAGCTTTCCCCAGGGATGAGCTGCAGTGCTCTGGAGCTCAGGGGCTGCTCCAGGAGCTCAGCCAGAGCCCTCCCATGCCAAGGGAGCACAAGCTGCAGGGCAGCTCCTAAGGAAACCTCTCTGCCCCAGTGGGGAGCTCCAGGGGCTGTGGAGCACATCCAGACTTGTTCCTGCAGCATGGCTCATCGTTCCACTTCACTGAAGTGGAGAGGACCCTGACAAAAAAATCCTTTATTTCTGTTTGCTGTGACAAATTGGTGAGGAGTGTGAGAGAGAGGCATGGCATCACCTGATCTATTCATAAAGGTGGCAAAAGCAATAACTGCTGTGGCACTAATGAGCTATAAAATATCTCACCTGACAGCCACCAACACATACAGGACTTGAATATTTTTTTCTCTCAGTAATGTGAGCTCAGCCTAGATGTTATTATCTCCTGCTGGCTGTAAACTTTATGGAAGAGACAAACCCAAGACATTATACTCCCTCTGTAAGTTATAAATAAGTTTAAAGATGCAACAGTTATGTTTATTGTCAGTTTTTGAACTTTTGACAGTGAATATCTGATTTGGTGAGCAATAAACTCACAGTACCTGGCACTTTTATGCACACATCTCAGTTTTTGTCACTGTTGCTTTTGCATAGATCACATCTGGAGCCTCATACCTCAGCTTTCTGCAACCCTCAATCCTCCTCCCACAAATACCAGAATTAAGAATAACTTTACTGAGGGTTACAATACACTGTTATAACTTGCTTAAAAGGACTGGATAAATTCAAAAAGATATATAATATTTTATTTACATAATCTTAGTCAATAAACACTGGTGCCTGGTCAGTAGGAAAGAAATTATTATTCCCCCCAGAGTCCAGAAGAATCCCTCACAGGGATAATTCCCTTCTTATTTAACAAACAAATTTCCTTTTCATTCCTTTTTTCCTTTAATTTTTTTTTTTTTTTTTTTTTTATTTGCTGTGAAATCCCTCTAGATATGAAGGTTGGATCTTCCTGAGCAACAGAGGGTATTTGGATTTCCTGTTTTGCCACCTCAAGTGATTTCAATGCAATTGAATTTCTTAACTAAGTGCTGGGATTTCCATTTCCAAACCACCTTCAATATAAAAATGAAAAAGCAATTATTTATGGGAGGTAGTAACCAGGTTCTTCCTTTCTTCCAGTTCAACCAGGAAGGTTGGAAGCTGTTTCATGACAAAGGGCATGGTTTTTTAACTTGATTTAGGTATGTGAAGGCACTCTGTCCTGCTTCTGTACATCACTTTATTTCTAACAAGCATTTGAGAAGTTCAATAGCTTTTCATGACTAAGGGCCAATGGAAAGCTTAAAACTTGAAAAACTTACTTAGAGGACTGAAGTCTTGACAGTTTCATGTCATAGAGTTGGATTGCTTGGAAAATACTCAAAGTCCAAGGGAGCAGGAGTAATTATCATTGTGTTCTGACTCATTGCTGCACCCATTTGTGGGCAAAGCTCTCCAGCTGAGAGAACCAGCTTGATGAGTTGACTCTACTTTTATTTTTCCCTTCTATGACAGACCTAGCCCAACCAAATCAATCCCATCAAGACTCAGTGGCACTTTCCTGCTGACTCCCTGGTGTTTCATGACTTCCTTGAGGCTATGGCTTCCAAGTGTTGCTAAATCCAGGGCTCAGTTCTAATTTTAAAATATTGTTTTTCAGAACTTCATTCAATATATTTCTCATAGATTTCACCAGCCACAAGACATGTTTCCACAGTAACAAACGGAGCAATGTAATTGCCTGTGCACCCTGCCATAAATCCTGATTTTTAAAGTGTGGATAGTATAAGGACTTGGACAACTTTGGTGCTTCAAAGTAAACTTGCAGATTTCAGTGTGTCAGCCAAAAGATTTCTCACAGAGTTTCACTCAGCTGGAGATGTGGATGTCTCTGAGATAACTCCACATGCCAATTTTTTTTTTTTTTTTTTTTTTTTGCTGCTTTTTTGTTTATTTGTCTATCATTCATCTTCCCTATCAGTGGGACAAGTCCAATCAGACACTGGGCAGGACTTTGTCAAATTTCTGTCTGTTTGCTGCCATGAACCTCAGCAAGAATGAAATGAAAATAAAAATGAAGCAGTTCTGCATTGGCTCCCATGAGGTCCATCTCAGCTCTGCTGCTGAGCTCCTATAAAAACCCAGCTAGAACATGTGATGTTGGCCAGGGAATCCACTGCATCTCTGCAAAGCGGTTGTCTGTTCTGTCAGTGATTTGCCCATGTTCAAAGGCAGGAGCACTGCTGGGGTGGAGTGAATTGCAGGGGAGCACAATATCCCAATATCCAAATATCCCAAAATCCCAATATCCCAATATCCCAATATGACTCTGCTGGTGTCTGGTGCCTGTTACACCAAGCTGCTACTTCAGCCCATCCCTCAAGCCTCCTTTCTGTGTGAATGGAGTTCAGTGTGCTGGGAAGTGATGCTCCATAGAAGGATTTGGTATCAGTGTGAGAGCATATATTTGAATAGCATTATATCTAATTTAAAGTATATTAACCTGTCTCCTGCCCTGATTACTAAAATCCTGTCTGCATCAGTAGAAGTCTTCATATCAAACAGCTTCATGGAAAGAGAGAGTAACAAGAACAGAAATATATGCTGATAATCCATTTAAATGCAAATACCTGGCTATTTGACCTGGGATGCAAATTTTGAAATATATTGAGTATTAAACTCATAGATCAAACTCTCAACAACAGTAGCTTAAAAATTCGTATCCTTCTGTGAGAAAATTACTTTAAAGTTAAATTCATTAAATTTCATCTCCTGCAAAGAGAAAAAGACTTTTTCTTATTAAACTACAGCACAACACTCAGGTCCACACAAGAGTCTTCTCTGTTTGAAACCCCCAATTTTACTTTGCTTTCAAAAATCTCAGAACGGGGCTGATTGGTTCATTTAATTGATTAGTGAAGTTTTTTAAGTAGTGTACTGAACATTACTCAATCATCATGAGCTGAACATGAAAATTGCAAGGTTATTTGATTTTGTTGCTTTATAAAATACATATATATTTGGTTTAATTGATCTTTTGGTTTATATTCTGCATATATTTCATTTAAAAAAATATTTATCTTTCACAATCCTGGAAAGTGGAATATATTTTTCACCTGAAAAAAAAAAAAAAAACTTCATGTTCAGCTGGTTGCAAACACTGCAGCTTTAAGGGGGAAAAAAAAAGTAAAAAAAAATATTAAATGTTATGACTGATTTGAAATTAAAATTCCATAAAGATATTTTCACTGGGTTTTTCGGGCA
Organism: Oenanthe melanoleuca; assembly: GCF_029582105.1. Lineage (NCBI taxonomy): Eukaryota > Metazoa > Chordata > Aves > Passeriformes > Muscicapidae > Oenanthe > Oenanthe melanoleuca. The sequence continues at coordinate 25,917,667 of NC_079340.1, read as the reverse complement.
GTTTCAGAATCTGTATGTTCAAGATCTCATTTCAGAGATATTTACAACTAGTTTGTCCAATTTTGTCTAACAACAATATATTTCTTTTTATATATTTTTTTGAACTTGGCTAATAGTCTGCAACTCTGCACAATAAACAACTCTGAAAATTGGGTTAGTTCCTTCTTAGGGTAACTAAGCTCTAAGGAAAAAAAAAAGTTAACCTGGACACTTTGCAAACTGCTTCTGAATTTGGTATTTTTGCTCTTTTGAATTCTTGCAATGAATTTTGATCATTTTTCACCTCCCTTGGCACAGGCTCAGTGAAACTGGGCTGGGAAGAGGTTTTTGCTATGGAACAGTTCAGCAGCAATCTCAGATGTCTCTGACAGAAGAGTTTCTAAACTCCCTCAGACACTCATTCTGTGGTTTTGCTGCCTGTCCCTTGCAAATGCTCTTCAGGCTCCACTTGTGGTGCCCTTTTTCACTGGAATTTGGGTTCATCTTTCACCTTGGCTGAGAGATTTGCCACACTTAGACTGTCTACAAGCTCCCTTTGAGTGCAGTCTCAATGGGGTTTTTATTGTGTGGCCAAGATTAGGGGCATCCTTCTCCACCCAGGCCCAGTTACACCCTGTCACCATCACTTTAAAGTCTGTTACTATTGCTGCTCTCCAGCAAGATGAGCTTGCTGGTGAGGAGAGGATTTTTCTGTCCAAAATCTATTTCAATGAGTCTTCTTTTGCCATAAAGAATAAATTTGCACAACAATTACACTTGAGTATGTGAATACAGCTGGGCAAGGTAATTAGAATATAATTCTTTTGCCTTAGCTCTGCTTGTGTGTTAGAAAGTGAATAGTTGGATGCCAGGGAAAAGGAGTCAATGTGAGTAGTTTCTATTATTGCAGATGCAACTTGTTAGCAAGAAGAGTTCCTGAGGCACTGCTGGCTGTTTATATTCTTGTCTTTGCTTACAATGTAGATATGCAGACTCCTTCCAGTTTATAAGAAAATACAATAGAACACTTTTCTCACTAATGTAACTTTTGTACTCCTGGGGATCACATGAATATCAATTTGTATTTTCCTTGGGCTGATATTTAAGGATCATCTGAAGTCTTCATGGCAGATTGTGAAATGTTTTTCCTTAAAACAGGTCTCATTCAGAATATTTTTTATACTCATCTCTTTGCATCAGCTGAGCATCCAGACCACAGTGATGGCAGGGGTAAAACTGCCTCTGTAGAGGAGACAGTTGTCAAACCAAACAGCAGGAAGGGCACACAGCCAAACTGGACACCTTTGTGGTTCAGGAAAGTCCACTGAGAAAAATGCTATCTTTATGTTTAAACTTAAAATAAGGTATGCTGGCACTTAAACATTGTTTTGTCTTGTCTTGTAGTGAAAAAGAGAAATTGAGCAATTTGTATGACAGAAAGTTTTGGTTCTGTCTAAAACTTTTCATATGATCAGCTGCCAAGCAGCAAAATCATCATTCCCATCTTCTTGCCCAGAGATTTCACTTCTCAGGAATGAATCTTCTCTCCTCCTCTAGAGAAAACATCTGATACAGCTTCCCTATCAGCTTCCTACCAAAATAACTCTGGGGTCCATTAACATCTGGAGTTTGAATAGGTACACAGGATGTTTCAGCAGGGAGTTTTTTGAGGTGAAAGAACAGAACTGCTGTGTTGTATCTTCAGGGAATATACTGCTAGCTCAGTCAGTGCAGATGCCACATTAAAATGAAACTGGATTTCAGAAAAGATTTCTTTACATCATCGTGATTCAGATCAGCACATTGCTCTCCTAGAGCACAAAAGTCGTCAGGACATGAAGAGCTTTCATAACTGATGACTTAATCACTGGGGTTTGACTGGCTTTTCTCTTAATGCAGACATTATGACTCTGAGCAGATTGGTAGGTGGGCCTTTGCTTTGCAAAGGGTAGCCCCTGTTAGCCCTGACACCTTTTGAGCTTTCAATTCAAAGGTTAATTTTGGGAGGGAAGGAGTTGTGAGCAAGAGGGGCAAGAGAAAAAGGAAGAGTTAAAAGTTTCTTCAAGCACAAAATGCTGCAGGAATACAGGAATAACACTTGAACAGCTTAGTTCAACAAATGCTTGTGGCTTGCTTCATCCTCTCTCCTTCCACTTTTCCTGTTCTCATAGGTAAAATTGCCTAGAGAAATAATGACCACAGACACCAAAAGCTGCCACTAATTTGGGGTAATCAGACTGAGCAATTTACACAGTGATTATTCAGAGCAGCTCAGCATTGCAGACCTGTTCTTCACTCAGTGGTGTCTGTCTCCCCCTTTCCAGGCTGTGCTGGCACACATCTAAGCCCAGGAGCAGCCTTTGCCAAGGCAAGCACAGGGAACACTTCAGCCTCCCTTGTGCCATCCCTGCTGCCTCCCCATTCAGCAGAACACCCAACTTTTCCCACAAGTTCTCTTGAAACTACCATATCTCTTGAATCCCCACTTATTGCTCTGGACATCCTTTGCTAGTTTTTCCTCCAGGTGGGATTTACTCTTGCCAAAGCAGTGCTTTCATATTCATGCTGCTTATCTCTGTTTTTCCCCACTTATTGAGTGCTCTTTACCTGGGCAACTGAAGGAATTCCCAGTCTTTGCCTGGAATTAAATGGTTTCTTCTTAAGCTCTTAGTAAGTTTTCTGTAGATGTCTCCCAGCAAACCCTTCACTCCCATGGCTGTTTCACAGCTGATTTATTTCAGAAAATGAACAAAGATGTGGAAATGTTGAACACCTTTTGGGGGCTTGGGGAGATAGCTTCTCCATTATACGCAGACACTTCATTGTGTTTCCTTCAAATTGGTCCCTGATCTTTTTTCTTCTCCCCATGTCTTTGTTGTTTTCCTGAAATAATGCATTAACACATCTGGTGAGCAGGCATAGCTGTTGAAGAAATTCAATTCTATTTGATCAGGGGGATTTGCTTAAGATCTGTTTCCAAAGCAGAAGATATCAAGCAGCTATTATGTCTGTAAGTGTCATAGCCTGGCCTGAGCATAATTATCAGATAAGCCAAGTGAACAGATGTATGCAGAAACTGCAACTATGGAATTTTGGCACTCTCAAAGGAGAGGAGAAATTAAGTTGGAATCTTTAATGTATTAGAACAGATCTATTTAGGCTGCTGGTTCCCTTATTTTTTGTGTTCATCTTGACATTTCCTGATAAAGGACCTTAATTTTGCTTCACAGAGGTACCAGTCCCATGACTATGGGTCACAAACCTCTTATATTCCTCATGAACTCTTCCTGCAGTGAATGTTGTTTCATTTGCTATTGCAATGGGTTGCTTCATACTACTCCTACCCATTATTTTTCTTCACATTTTTTTTTCTAGCTTCCAAAACTGCAAAATACACAGAATCATCAGGAATACCTACATTTTATAAACAACATCTCTTAGTAAATTAATTCCTGCCAATTTTTGCTTCATACAAAACCTATGGTATTAAAATAAATGTGCAGTGTCTTTCATAACTTGTTTTTTAAAGCAAACTCTACAGAATTATCAGTACATTAGATTTCAGCATGTCCCATATGTGGTGAGCAGAGCTCTGAGACTGGACCAGAGCATTATTCTCTAGAATAAATCTTTGAAGGTTACAATAAGATACAACAGAATATGAAGTTCCTAGAGAACACATGGTGTGTAAATTGCATTTTTTTCCCAGCTTGATCAAATTTGGACAGCTTTTTCAGATGGTAAACACAGTGACAAGAGCTTATTCTGGTCCCAAATGTAAATGACCTCTACAGACATTGAGGGGGAAAGTCATTATTCAAAAAATGATTTTGAAGAGCAGGACTCTTCGCAATCAAACCAGTTTAATGTATTTTCCCTTCATCATGATTTCAAAAGAATTATTTTGGTTGAAATTACCCAGTCTGTCACTTGGGGGTGGACAGGCAAAAAGATGTAATGTATTAATTTTGTGTCCAAATGGTAGCCAAAATTCGGATTAATTGATCATGGAGAAGGGGTTACACAGCAAATTCACTCTCAGTGCTGTGAGCTATGTTTATATTAAGTGTCACTGCATACCAAGGATTAGAGAACAACTCCCATGTCCTCAGTCAAGATGTTAAAGAAGTAGGGTAGTACACCACTGCTTAAAGGTTAAGTTATAGGCCAGTAGCAGGAACAGAAAATCAGAGTTAAACTTTCATGGTAACATCTACTGAAGTCATTTGTATTTCACTGCTGAAAGGACTGCAATAAAGTTATTTTGCCTTCCCATCAGCTGATGTCCAAATTAATAAAGTACTGTCCTCATTTAGATCCCATTCTCAGGCTCACATTCTCATGTAATAAAGATGAATCAAGTGAGAGTGAGTTGATCAAGATGTGGAACAATGCCTAGCTAAAGCAAATGAATATAGCTTCAAAGGCAGCAGTACTGAAAGGTTTAAATGAGTCGAGCTGGGATTTGAGGGTATTTGTCTACTGAAGAACACTGATTTTATTGAAATTTAACCTGCACCAGTAAAAAGCTGAGGTCAGCACATGTTCCATTTGAAAATTAATTTGATAAATTTTGCTAGGTAACTCTGGAATTGGGTCTGCTTGTGTCACTGAGTCCTTTTCCAGCACAGGCAACCAGTTGGTAGAAGAAGAGGAGATTAGGGAGCATCTCTGCACATCAGTGTGCTTGTGGCTCTGGAGAACAGTCTGGGAGATTTCCATCAGCTTTTCTGGCAGTGGGATCACATCAGCACTCAAAGCCATTCTCTGACTGACCTCTCAAGATACATTCATTTCTCTTCAGTTTTCAAGTGAAAAGCCCCATTTTGTGACAATTTTTTTTTAAGCATCTGGCCTTCAATTTCACTTTCCAGTGCTTTCAATAAGCTGATGTGGAAATAATCCAAAGCTTGATTTTGACATATAAAAAACCAGATTTTCTTATAGTCTGATGTGTCTTGTTTTGCTTTCCTTTTTTTGTTTTAAAATTTCACTTGCAGAAGTAGCTTTACCTCTGGTGAAAGGGAAAACAAAGTATCAAACCAGGCAAAATTTGATCTAGTTTTTGGGATATTTTCGTTCTGTGAAAATTTTCTTGTCTTTTCTTTTGTGTCCTTTTATGGAAGGTAAAAATGTTTCAAAATCTGGAAAGTTTTCTTTAGATAAGGAAATGCTTTCTCTCTAAAGTTTTATTCTGGTCATGTATTGTGAGGTAACCAAAGCAAACAGAGTGAATAATAAGGAAGGAAAGACTACAGTTTGCAGGCTGTTTTGACACGAAATGTGAAAACTACATCCCTTTTCTTTTGGTTTCAGTGGGACTTGGTGACTGCCTTGCAATTTTTAAATGCACAATAGAAATGTAAGCTTAGTCATGGATTCTAAATGTTATGGGGCAGTACAGACTGCTGGCAATTTGTTTGTGAAAACAAATATTTTCTTTTCTGTCTTGCTTCACTTTCATGTATATGGCAAGACTATTCTTGGTCTTGATAAGAAGGACTCTCTTCTCCAAGTGAGTGTGACTCACTTGGACTTTACAAGGTCAGTGTGATCTCCCAGAAGTTCTCCAGTTCCACTGCAGAAATCATCCCTCCTGCCTGGTCAGAACATGATGCCTCCATCTGCCCAATTTGTTGTCCTCCTCAAGGGCTGACCTTGACCCTGCAAAAAATAAAAAGAAGAGACAAAGTCCCAACTTCCCCACTGGGCAAAGTAAATCTGGTTTGAAGTTTCTGATTCAGTCTTTTTAGCAGAATCTGTCATTATTTTGAATTCTATCCAGTCTTCCAGCAGTTTCAGAAGGTGTCACATGCATGCAGGGCAAAGCCACTGCTATGGAACTCAGTGTACGATGTAACATGTCTGAGAGAAATCCTGATTTTTCACAGAACAGAAAAACCAGAAAAATAGAAATACATTTTCACACGACCTTGGCCTTCTGCAAAAATAGCCTAATGTTCTTATCTTGTCTTACTTATACTTGTCTGGAGGCCCTTGTGGAACTTTCCTAAAGACCACAACATCAGCTGCAATATGGAAGTATTTAGCAGTTCTCTGTAGATTTAGGTTGTTATTTTGTTTTTATGTAAGACTTTTTCTCTATGTGAATTGAGATGCATTCTGGGCCATTGTGGGATAGTTTAGCCATCTGAAACTAACTTTAACATCACAAATTCAAATGTTTATCTCCCACTTGGGTACTGTTTGTTTTGACATCCTACTTAAGGACTTCTGTGCAAAGGGCAAGAAGAGAGAAAAGAGTAAAGAAAACAAATCTAAGGAGATTAAATACACAGTGAGATACTCAAGCCTTCACTAGGCTCCTCAGGCTGCATGTTTGTGATGGATTTAAGATAATCTAAGAGGGCAGCTACAGTTGCACCCTGCTCTCAGTTTTGAACCTCCTGAAATTTGTGGCAACAAAATCTGGGTTTGGACTGCAGAGAAGCCTTCCATGCTACTTCATAAGGCTGGCATGAGAAACACAAGGTCTCTGGTCAGTTCAGAGATCTGAACTATGACTCCAGAGAGCTGGCTGCTTGATTTAAATTATTTTTTTTTTCTTGGTTAGTGTGTGGAATAAGTCCCTGTCATGTTCTTTATATCTAATGTAACACCATCACTAATAGAAAAACTTCAGTTACACTATTTCCAAACATGGTTTTCATAAATTAGCCTTCTAAACCTGTAACTGGAAATGTAATCAAGAGGTGGTTGTGCTCTTTGTAGGGCAAGGCAGCCATAAATGCCATGAGAGTTCATGATGCTGGTGAGGAGCATTCCAGCACTAACAAAGGTCTTGGTGTTTATGTCCCCACTGACACATCCAGCTCTTGTTGTGATGGTTGAAATGTGCATTTCAAACCTTTGTGCTGCAGTGCTTGGATGAGATAGTCCAGCCATGGACCAGGACCCCTCAGACATCCTCTAATTAGTCAGAAAGGGTGGCAGAGGATGCTGAGAGCAGAACTGCTGTGGTTGCTGAGACTGTTTAATCTCTGCCTGATTCAGGTACCATTCAACACCTGTTCTCGTGTCACTGGAGACTGCAACATAAAATACTGTTGTGGCATGTAAAGGAATGAAACCTTTTGTAAAACTGAGTAAGATGAACTTTAAAGCCAAGTTCTGGGACACTTCATTGATCTTTCAACATGGAATTAACAGGGGATATATTTCTTCACATAGGCTTGTCTCTGGAGACTATGGCTGTGGAAGACTAGTTAAATTAATGGAGAACAGGATATAAATCCATTGATTAATACTTTTTGGAAGCTAAATCAATAACTCTGGTTGTGTAGATTAAATTCTTTGCATCACTTAAGGCTTTATTTTATAGCATAAAAAGAACATAAATTAAGACATGAAAATTAAAAAGTGAAGCTTCTTGTACAAGTTTCAAAAGGAAGTATGTGTGTTTTCAAAGTTGCATGTGAAGTACAGGCAATTTATGTTGGCCAAGATAAAAAAAGGAACAACAGCAAATTATTTATAAATTTAGCTTAAATTTAAAGATGGAAAGATGGATATAATGAAGTTTTAAATCAGTTGATACCACTTTGCCATCTGACATAGATTCTGCTATTAAACCACTGTCACTCCATGAACTAAACAGAAACATCAGAAAGAAATGTGAGCAGAGTAGAGGATGAAGAAAACACCTGAGATTTTTTAATTTTGTGCTGAAACCAGCATTACTAATGGATAGAAATAACAACCTTCTCCACCCTCTCTGTCTTTCTTGCAAGCCTTTGAGACCACAGCCTCCACCAAAGTTATCAGTCAGCCTTTGGTCAAAGTTTTACTGAAGGCTGGAGAAATAAAGTGTGCCATAAAAAAAAATTAATGTTTTCCTCCTGAAGGATTACTTATTTTCCCACTCCTGCCCACCTCTGAGTATGTGCACTTTCTATTCTTCAATCTGTTTCCTTTCCTCCTTCTCTGCATTTTACTGAATACAAGGATCTACTTTGAGGAAGAGTGTGTCTGGCTGTGCTGCTCTCAGCCTGTGACCAGGAAGGCAGCTCTGTCTGAAATAACCTGTAAGAGATGTGTGTTGACCCAGGCAGCTGATAGGGATGTTTACCAACCCTTGTTTCTCCTACAGAGACACTTCATGCCATGGTCTGCAGAATCAGAAGCAGCACATTTATCTTTGTTGTTCTTCCTTCCTCCCTCTCTGGGTATTTGTCTAACTTTGTCTCCAAGAAAACATATTCATACTCATAAGAGAAATCAATGGAAGAAGCTTCTGTTAGCTCATTTTGGGTAATGATGACTTGCAGGAGGGTAATTAAGGTTTCCTGCAATTAATTACTAACAGAAAGATATTCAAAGAAGCAGCATCACAAAAAATTCCTCTTTACCCAAAGAGAAAAGAAAAAACCTAGCTAGTGTTAAAGTTAAAACTTTCCTTATTCACTTAAGTTTGAGATGTTTTAACTGTCTGGGGTTTTGTTGGTTTGCCAGGGGTGCTTTTTCTGTTGCTTAATGGAAGGCTATTTAAAAAAACATTTGCCACAGACCTCAGTTGACCAAGGTTTCAACTCAGTGTTCAACCTTGCTTAAAGGAGGAAATATTTTATTCACTCTTGATCCTCTCCAATTTTTTGTTCTACTGAAAGTAGGACATTAATTGACTCTGCTGGATCACAGTGGGAATTTAGGGGTTTAACCTTGATTAAGGTGGTTTTGTAGTTTCAGAAAGATGCCTGTGGTTTGGAACATCCCCTAACTGTAAAGCAAAATGTTATCTTCAGAAGAATAAGTTTGCTCTTGTAACTACTGGCACTATATTAAAGTAGTACCAATATGGCCTCTCAAACAGATCTATAGCAGAAATCTGGATGTCCTCAGCAGCCTGAAGGTTGTGGTTTAACCCAGCTGAAAATTAAGCACCACACTCCCTGTGTGCGCACTCCATTCCTCCAGCCCCCATGGGACAGCAAGGGAATCAGGAATGTAAAAATAAGAAAGCAGCAGGGTTGAGACAAGAACAATTTAATAATTTAATAATAATATGATTGTTAATAATAATAATAACAAAAATAATTTTAATTAAGAAGAAAATAACAGGAAGACGGTGAGATAAAGCTCAAGAAAAACAAGTGATGCAAATGTAAAACTGTTGCTCATTACCAACCAGCTGATGCCCAGTCAGTTCCTTGGCATCCATCCCAGCCAGCTTTCCCCCTGGTTTACATGCTGAGCATGGTGCCACATGCTGGAATGTCCCTCAGCTGTCCTGTGTCCCCCCAGCCTCCTCATTGGCAGGGCAGGAGACACTGGCAGGTCCTGTAAGTGCTGCTCAGCAACAACTGCAACATCCCTGTGCTATCAACATCACAGCCAATCCAAAACACAGCACTGGAGCAGCTACCAGGAAGGAAATTAACTCTATCCCAGCTGAATCCAGGACACTGGGCTATTGCTTTTTGCCTAAAATTATCCTCAATACAAGAAAATTTCAAGAGCAAAGCAGTCATACTGCTGAGCTGTATGGTACTATTAGCCAAAAGCTCTTCTTACAAAGCCTGATAAAACACCAGCAGAGCCTAAAAGATGTTTTGTAAAAAAAATCATCTGGTCTCTGAAATTTGAATAAAGCATTAACAGGCCTAGATTTTTTAAATCTTCTGGATAATTCCCACGATTAAAAATCTACTCTAGATGTTGTTGCCATCCATGGGAAATTCTCAATGAGCTTTGCCTTGAGGCGCTAAAAATAAAGATCATTAACCTTTAGTTAACATACAAATCACAGGTTTAAGAATTATTATAACTGCTGAGACTTGAAGATGAAAGACAGGAAACTAAAAAGCTTTTTGCTGATTTTTTACTATTAACACTGCAGCTTTGACATGCTCTTGACAGGCCCTGAATGCTTTCCTTTCCTGTCTCCTTCCTTTGTATTTGGACTTGTTCTCTCATTAAAAATAACCACCCTGTAATGATTTCAACTCTATTTCTTCTTTCATTGGACATGTCAGGCTGTGACAGATGTGTGTGTTTCTAACCTGAGCCTTGAGGATATAGAAATTTCATGCAAATGCCCTTAATTACATGCAGCACATTTGAATAGCAAACTCCTTGGCAAAGCAATGCTCTCCCAGCCCATTTTTGCCATAGAGGCATTCAGGCTGGGAGAAACCAAACCCTTTATCTGTACTCAGTGGTGCTGCAGACACTGAGTTCAGAGGGAGTTCTTTTTGTTCTGAAGACAGTATATAATATATATATAATATTATAATATATATTATAATGCTATTCTGGCTGCATGTGTGCCCCTATTTCTACTGAATGAAACACCCAGGCTATATACCTGCCTCAGCTTCACAGTAATTCTGATGGTAATGGTGTCACTCCTTCATGTCAGCAGGCAAAAACTGCTTTTTTGGTCAGGGTATTGGATGTGGAAAGGCCAACAACAGGGAGTTACAGGTTTCATGCCTACCAAATTCTCATGCCTGACTGTATTTTCCATCCACTAAGCTCAGCCTTAGTGCTACCTGTCAAGTGATAACTTCTTCTATAAAAACTGAGCCCTTTTTTCTTATTGTGACTTTTTTTCTGGGTCCTTCTCAAGACTGGGAATGAAAAGGAGAAAAATATCATACAGGCTAATCCTTTTTATGGTGGTTTTTGTCTGTATCTACCAGATGGATCTTGTTTTTCCAAAGCACAGAGCTAAAATTTGGGAATCTGGTTGAGTGAATCAGACAAGCATGATGCAAAGAGCCAAGATATGTAGAATCAAAATACCTTTGCATGTTTTGCTTGGGGAAAAGAAAAGTGTTTAAATTTTCACCATTATTTTTTTATTGAAAGCTCAGAAGAATATTTTTTAATTTAGGGGATTAAGTTGGGTAAAGTACCATTTTCTAATTGTCTATGATGAATATCTATAAAACACTTTCATACTTTAATTTTTCAAATATGATATATCATTGCCAAGTACCTTCAGCCACATGTACGTTACCAAGTCTTGGTCTTTGCTTTTGAAGCAAATTCCACTCATACTTTGGTTTCTATGGCAGGGGAATTTTGGGAGATGTGAGTGGTTTGGGAGCCTGTCTGATGTAAATCTGGCATAAAAAATGACATAAATGACATAAAACCCAAAATAAGCCCAGTGATATTTAGTCCTCAGTACCAGCTATTTTGCTCTACAGATCTATTGCCATGAATATAAGCACAGACATTATTCAGACCAACTAGATTTAATAGTTTGCATCTAAATAATCACCAATGCAAAGTTTTGTCCAGGTTACCCTCATCTTTCAAGTTCACCAAACCTGTCCATCAGTTTCACAACATGTTTTCTCATGAGATTTCCCATATCTGGGTCCCCAGACAGAAATTCCTTCAGAGTTGCAGTGCCTCATTTTTGGTTCTGATTCTGGCTGGAGCCCAGAAGTTCACAAGGAGTACAAAATGAGGAGGAGAGCTCATCAGGATGAAACCATGAATGGAAGTTAAAGCCAGTCACACACAGGATAGGACTGCATCCTTGCAGATTCCTTTACAGAAGTGCAATTACTTGTGGGGGAATTAATCATATACCTGGAATGTCTGTCTTTGCTACATTCTTAGTTAATTAGAGCACCATGCTGTAAGTTGTACAGGCTTTTCCTGCCATTAACAGCCACTGCCCATCTCATCTTTGACTCTGCATCTCTGCAGTGTGCTCCATCCCACAGCTTAGAATAAGAATCAGATGTTTCTGCTGGATTTGTTTGAGCTCTTTGTAAACTCTGTGTGGTTTTAAAGAACAGAACAATGCAGCAGAACGAGTGCAGGATACTCACATGAAGAATATCACAAAAGGACCAAGAAATCTTTGCATTTGTAGCATCTTGGCTTGTTTTCTCTTGCCTTACTGTTCCTGTTTCTCCTTTCATTTGCTTTTTTTCTCATTTAGCTCAGTCGCAGAGGTGACTGCTTGTTTGCCTTCATATGTTCAGCATCTCACAGCACAGACAGATACTTTTAGTCCCTGATTGCACCAAGCAGATCACAAAATTTTACAGTTGGGTCTGACATGTTAAACTGCTGTGGTGCAATTCCTCTGTAACACAATGAGAGGTGCTCACTGCCACCTCTGCAGCACCTACTCTGACCTGCTGTCTGGAGCAGCTCATCCTGCTCTATCACCTAAATTGGGTATCCTGGGACACAAGCCACCCAAGCCCAGTGCCTAATACGTGGCTGAGTGTTATGCCTCTCACATATCTTGTTAGTGGTTCTGGGCACAGAGGAAGCATTTTCTGAAGATGTGTCATTAGTTCATTGCCCATTAATGGCCTGCCTTATGTGTAAATGTCTCTGGACAGTCCCATGTGTTTAATCTGCTTCCTTTATCACTCAAAGATAATATCTCTGGCCCAGGCTACACTTTGCTGTGGTTACAATCAAGCATAAGAGCTTTTCCCATGACCCTTGTTTTGGATTTAAGGCATTGGAAAGACCTCAGAATTCTAAAATATTGTTACCAAATCAAGTCAGAAAAGCAACCAGAACTACAGATGGGAGGTTGCAGAATAATAGTCCTTGTTAGCCAAGCAAACAGGAAACCCTGAAACACACATACAGTATTATCAAAATCAGATTAGATGTGATGACTTTTCATGTAGGGGACTCATGTTCTCTTTAGATTAAATTTGCATAGGTGTCATATAATATTTGAACTAAAATATTAGTTTGCTGAAAAGTGTATTCAATTTTTCAAAAGCCAAGAAATTCCTTGTGAAGGCATCTTTGCCTACAGAGGACTTTAGATCTCTGATGTAGAGAGATGCATGGAAGATATTTTGTCACAGCTACAGCTGTGAGAACAAATGGTCTCTGGAACAAAATTATGGGTGTCACAACTTGTCAGGACTTGAATGAGCAAGGAAACCACTGGTCTTGTTTTGCCTTAGCTATTTTTAAGCTACTTCTCTGCTGATTTTATTCAAGTCCATTGATCTGTTAGTGCTGCCATAGGTCTGTCTTCTTTTATGCTGTAAATACTCTAGCAAGTATTTACATTATATTTTAAAAGACAGAATCTTTTAAGACAGAGTGAAAATCAAGATCACATCAATTCTGTAGTGATAGATTGGATGCTCTCGTGTTGTTAAAGAAAAAAACAGAAATACAAGTTTTCTTTTACTGACATCATCAGTTTTTAAGGCTGAGTCTTTCCAAATAAAGGACTTCAGCAATCAGCTAGCCTTCTGTGCAAACAAGAAAACCTCCCTGTGGCCAAAAAAACATGTAGGCGGTTAATATGATTCAAAAATCTAAATAAGCAAGTAAAATGATCACTTAAAAAAAAAAAAAAAGACAAGGTCAACTAGGAAAAACAAGATCAACAAGATTAATTCACCTTTGTCCTGTGTATTAGCAGGATAGTGGAAGGAATACAGCCAGGTCTTGCCTTTCTATTGTGTTTATAATTCCAGATGTCAAGTGCTAATTCCCTAAAATGTGCCAGCTTCATCACTAGAAGCTGTCTGGAATTTGCTGACTGTCTTCCTCTGCAGCTGAGGACCTGGAGGATTTAGTCCATTCTCTTTGCTTTTCTGTCTGCCACCTGCTGTACCAAATAAATTGTGATATTTGGTGGCAGCTGGGGCTCTCTCCCACAAAACTGCCCACTGAGCTGCAGGAAGAACTTGCTCACACGGTTAGTTTGGTATTTTTTCCTTTATGACAGCATTTGGCAAAGTTGTCCAAAATGGAATTTGCCCCTGGAGCACTAAGAATGCCCCCAGGATGTTTGTGGAAATGTTGGAAGTGTTGTGGCTCCTTTCATGTCCCCATTGCTGTGATCCCCCTGCCCTGCCAGCCCACGGAGCTCTGCAGAGGAGCCACTCCCCTGGTGCTGTTCATCCCCACTTTGGGTGCAAAATTGTCCAGTTTTTGCATGTTCAAATATCAATTCTTGTTTGCTCAGATAGGCTCATCACTCTCAGGCTCCTCAGTGCCTCCAGGGCTGATGGTGAAGCAGCAGTGCTGGGCTGTGTCATGATGGATTTTGGCACAAGAACAGGCTCACAGCTCCATGGAGCCTTGGTGCTGTTCCATCTCCCAAGATCTAAGGCTTCTCCCAGAGCAGGGGCACATTTGTCTCCAAGGCTACTCTAATGCAAACAGGAGTCTTTTGAGGAGGGAGAAAGGTGCATCCCAGGAGAGCAAAAAAACCCACTTCAAAATGAAGACAAGCAACAGTTCCTGCAAGAACATTTGAAAAAAATAAACATTTCTTCCTGCCTGAACTCCTGATCTCAACAGGCAGCAATGCTTTAGAAGCATCCCTTCTTCCCAGTTTAAAGGAAATAATTCAGCAGGAAGATTTTGGCAAAGTGAGACACTGTCTTAAACAGAACATTTTCAGTAGATAATATTAAGGGAAAAATCAGAACTCCAGCAGTTTTAAGAGCAAAGTTGCATTATGTTTGTTAGGAAAACTGCAGTGGTCTCATTTTCTGTCTCTCTCCATTTTTTGAAGGCACATGAAAATGTCTTTCTAGATTAGATTACTTTCATTCTTTTTTTTCTTTTCAGACAAAAAATGTTCTCTCTGATGTTTTCATGTTTCTTCAGAGAACAACACTAATTGGCTTCCATCACAAGAAAATAACTCCCTAGAAGAAAAAACAGTGTCTGTTGTTCCTTTACATCAATTTTATGTTTCTTAGTTGCGTCAGCACAGAGGGTGACTGATTCTATTTTTTGAGAAAGGGTATGGTTCCTGCCTAATTTTTATTTATTCATTACTACTGAAGATAGATAAGAAATAAATAAAGGAAGTCGAAAAGGTTTTAGTTGGGGACAGTATTTCCTTTTATTTCCTTTGCTCTGAAATAATTGGTTTTATAATCTCTTTTTTTTTGTCTGCTTCAGGCTTAGTTCACTTCACTAGTCACAATAAAATGTTTGTGACAGGAAAAGTGAACAGGAAGGAGACTGAAAGGCCCCCACATGTATAATAGAAACATGGAAGTTCATGTGTGTAGCAAGATATTCCTTTTTTAAACTTTACTTTGAAAACTTCAGTGCTGCTTTGCAGAGCTAATGTCACCTAAAACCAGTAGTTTATCTACCCTATAAAGTGCAGTGCTGAAATGCTGCTACAGACCCAGAGAGCTCCTGAGCTGTGTCAGCTCAGCCCAGACTGAGGAGCTTCAAATAGGCACCAGAGGATACAGTCTTGGCACTCCCAAGAACTGGAACCTTCCTATAACCAGTTTACTATTTGGATAGTAAGAAAATCATAACTTTTCTACAAACCTCTTGTTTTGTATTTTCTATTTAAACCCCAGGTGGACAAACAATGGTTTGTGGGCTCAGATCCCCAGGTCAGCTGTGGCTCTGTTTTAGGATTATAGCACCCAAAAGGCAGAGACTCCTTCAGCTACTCTTTGCTGTCATAGTGGTGTGGGGACAGCAAGTGTCAACCAGTCAGCAACACAGTCTGAACCTTCAGACTTGCATTTCTTTGATTGTTTAGGAAGCACTAAACAACACATTAACTTTGATGTGGGTTTGTGTGGGACCCTCTAGTAATTCCCACTTCTTTTAGAGCTGACTCTTATTCTCAGATTTTTGATACCACTCTCCAAGGACTTTTGGAGAATATCTCTAAACCCAGGCACTCAAATAGTACCTCTCTTTCAGAAAAGTGGGCATGCTTGGATGCTTTTCCAGATACTGTGGGTGGCTTTTGTGCCTCTTGCTGCATTCTGCATTAGTCAGCAGACAAATGGGACTTGACATGCAAACCAGTAAAGGTCCTGCTTTATCCACTCAGTTCAGGGATCATAAACTGGAGTGGCCCTGACAAAGTCACCTGCTTTTGTCACAGTGGTCTCAGTGAATGTCTCTTAGTTTGCATCTGGTGAATATTTGGCCGTGTTTTTGTAGAACTGCCAGCTCCAGAGGAACTCAAAGTGTTTCCAAGAGCACTCCTGAAAGGAGGTGAAAAAAGAGATCAAGCTACCTCCAAAATGTCCACATATCTAAATCCCACATGAGTTGATGGCTTACTTGGCCAAGTACTGATGAATTGTGAAATTTGGCTCCCATTCTATTTAGCAAACTTATACAGATGTGTCCTTGCAGCTGAGAACTGTCACCAGGCTCTTCTCCAGTCAGGACTGACTTGAACTCAGCTCTGATGTGACACAGGAATGCCAAGTCTGTCAAAACTAGGGAATTTCTAAATTACAAGATAGCACTGGTTCATTTAATGTCTGAGAATGAGGAAGGCATTTTCAGCAAAGGAAGATGAAAACTTGCAGCCATGTCACCAGCTATCCAAACCAGTCATCATTTGTGCTCTAGGGAATATTGTTCAGAGGAAGGACTTATTCCTGAACTAAGCTGATGTTCACTTCACACCCTAAAGCAAAAATTAGATAACACATTTAATTTTATCCCAGGTATTATAACTTCACCTATCCAATCCTTTTATCTCTGCTGTGACATTCTCATAGCTCATTTTTCTACCAGTAACTTCAGAATAGCAGAGATGATTTTTGTGTTCCAGGTGTGTGCCATACAGAAACCTTGTGACCAGCTGGGTTATTAGATAGCACACCACAAAAAGCTTGTTCATCATCTCTCCAGAGGAAGAAATTTGCTTTATGGCAAAGGTTATTATTAGATTTTATCTTCAGTTCAATAGAGTATCAGAAATACTATGAAGTGCATTTGTAGCTTTGCTATTCTTAACATTTTATATAGGACAGAACTCCAAGCAAACCAGAATTTTGTAATTAGGTACACACAAATTACCAACATCCTTGAGCATCAGAAGCATTAATGCAGTGAGAAGTTCTCAGCATAATTTCCTTTAAAAAAAAACCCCAAACCAACAAAACCTGTATTGAACCTTTGTAATTTTGAAGACAATGGTGAAAATGAAGAGAGATGTAAATCAAATAAGGATCATATGGAACATCCTTGGGAAATCATCTTAATCACTTGGAATAAATCCTCAGGCACACACTGTATGTTGGGTGATTAAGATAGGCAGGAACAATTACTGCTGAAGTGGATCAGAAAATTGTTGTTTCACAGGTCAGTCTGAAAAGACTAAAAAAAGTAACTGAAAAAAGCCCCATTCCAGAACAGAAAAATAGCATTGCTTGCTTTGGTACAAAGTTTTGGCAAATTCAATTCAGGTCAAATGAGCAACAGACTACATGAGAGGGAGTTAAATTGGAGGGAGTTAAAACAAAACCAAATAAACAAACAAACAGAAACCCAAACGAAATACACAAGCCAAAAAACCCAGGCCAACTCTGTAAATGCTTCTGATAGCACAGCATTTAACATCAAAGTATCTTCCTCAGGCTACTGAGAATAGCAGTATCAGCTGGATATTTTATAATGAGCCTAGACAAAGAAGAATAATTAATAGATACTAAAAGGCTAAATGACCTGCATAACTACAAGCAAAATAACATTTTAATTTTTTTTTTTCTCATCTGACTTGACAGCTTTTTTGGGGGGAAAAACATTGCTCCTGTTTGGGAAAAAAGCCATTATTTCTCCTGGTTTGCAGAAAGGTTTTGAACACAGTGTTGTAAGTTCTTTAAAAGCCCAGTCAAGGCAGTGGAATATCTGGGGGGGAAAGCTATGTGATGTTCCTTGTGGTGTCCCTCATCCATCTTCCCCTGTGCTTTTGTTTCTTTGGAGCTCTGCCAAAGTACACAAATTTGGTTTTTCTCTGTGCAGGGCACTGAGAGATCCTTGGATAATTCCTTTCTATATGTATAGGGAAGGTCTAAATGATTCAGGAGGCTCAGTCTCACCAGACCCCTGAGGTCCTTTGACCCCTTTGCAATATCCTCTGTTTACTCTGTGTTCAGATCCTGCCTAGAAGATTTGATTGCTAGCAAAGCTTGTAGGGCCCAATTTCTATTTGGCAGAATATGTTGCCTTTGTGAACAGCTGTTGTCAAGTAGTGGCTGAAGGGCACTCAGGCTGCCTAAACCTCCCTGAGGAGCCTTGTGCTGCTGAGCAGACATCATGTGATAAGGAATATCCCTTTGGTCAGTTTGGATCACTTATCCTGCCTATGTCCCCTCCTGTGCCCACCCCATCCTACTCATGATGGGGGAGTGCTGGAGAGACAGGGCTGATGCTGTGCCAGCACTGCTCAGCAGCAGCTAAAACACTGGTGTGTTATCAACACCTTTCCATCTACTGATACAGGCTGCCTTGGGAAAATCAGCTGATCTCAGTCAGACCCAACACCCCTGTCATGGGGAGCTGACAGCAACCACATGAATTAGAAGCATGGAAAAACCTGAGTGTAGAATTGGGCCAGGATGCCAAGGAAGAAAACTCTGTTAGAAGGACTCTTTGCTCGAGAGAGATCCTCAGCAGGAGTAAAAGAGAGAAGGGACTGTATTATCAGAGCTTAAAAATAACTTGGTATATGGCCTGGAACAAACTTATTCAGAGTATTCAGTTTTTGGGACCATTTACATGACATTTCTACAGTCATACCTAAGCTGTTAAATGGAGTAGAAATACATGTCCTACCTCACAGTGCTACATGAGCTGGATCTGTCAAGGAACACTGTTGTATTTTTTAACCTTTCTGCTTCCTTCTTTAATGTTCTCTCTGTTGATATAATATTCTTTCTGTATTGCAGAAAAGCAAGGTTTTCAGCTGAGGTCACTACCCTAATATACAACAAGCTACACAGAAGAACATTGCTAAAAATCATATCCTAGCTACACAAAGGTGAACAAAAGACAAAAAGCTTGGCCCTGCTCAAAGTCTGGCAAGGTCACCACCAAAATCAAGCTTAACTAAATTTACTTTTACAAAGAAACTTGACACAATCAAAGGTCAGCCTCTGAGATCTCAGATCTCACAAACTACATGCACAAGGATGGGATAGAGAATAATTCAGGTTCTGCAGTGTCAGTGTCACTCTCTGTCATTTCAGTAATGCACACTGGTAATGTAGATCTTCACTTCATTTGTGGGTCAAGGTTTTCTCTCACTTTTCTATTTCACCAGGCTTCCTTAGGAGGAGGACACATTAGCCTTGGAGCAAGAGAAAACATACTGAGGTGAAAGCATGTCAAAGAAACCTGTGGGTGAAGAGAGAGTGAGGAGAGGAAGGAAATAAATTGAGCTGGACAGCAGCTGGCCTTTGGAAAGACAGAAGTTACATAATCTCCAGTATTTTTTCCATTTGCAATGCTTAATATTCTGTTGCATTAATTAGTGGCCACTTGGGCAGCAGTAGCAGCAGAAAAAGAAAAAAAAAAGGAATAAAAAAAGAGTCCATAGCAGCACTGTGAGGAATTATTGTCTTTGAAGCATAGTGATGAATTAATTTGTTACAAAAATATGAAATAATAGAAATATGTTCCCACTGCTCTTTACTCCAGGAGGGTTCTAATGTGTGAGTTCTCATCAGTATTCATTTCTGTCAAATAGAAGGGTTATGCACCTTTACTGGATAATGTTTAAATGTCAAAAACGTTTGCACTGCTGTCTTAAATTAGTGATTCTTTTTGCAGTCATCTAACCCATTTGTATGTAATGCACAGACGTAGTTTGAAATTGAGGCTGTAAAAAACTGAGAAGTTTCCAAATCCTAGGCCAACACAGTAATACTCTGTCCCCATGCCTTTGGATCCTGCTCATTTCTCACTTGAGGAATTAGACATGGACATATGTTAATTATATCTCTCCTCCCCACTCAAGTCCTGGCATGGCAGAGGCATTAAGCAGAAACTAGGAAGGCTCCACAGAGAGAAATTAGCTTAATCATTAGCATCTGCAGATGTAGCCATATATTCCTGGCTGCTGGGATATGCAGCCTGTCATAGCTTTGGGCTAGTGGCTTCCCCAGAGGTAATCTTGACACCTGGCTAAATTCCTAAAGGAAATGTTCTGGTTCTCCAGTACAATGTTGGATTGAATGTGGAGGTGATTGCATGATATTCTACAACCTGTATTGAGAGGAGGTCAAACAAATTCAGAAGTGTCACTCTGTCCTTAAAAAACATCTCTCTCTCAGCAGTTTAATCTGTGCCTCTTGGATGTCAAGTAGCTTTTTCATTTTTATAATTTATAATGTGGTAGCACTCTAAGTTTGTGTTAGACTTGCTCAGTTTTAACCTCCAGGAAAGCAGACAGCAAAGTGCTCTTCTATTCTACAGCATCAGTTGGAGGGAAAAGAGAAAGCAATAACTGTATGACAGAGAAGAACAGTCAAAGGGAGAAAAGTAGGAAGGAAATAATCAGATTGAGCCAAAAAGGCTTCAAGAGCCAGGAAAATAATCAGATCAGTAAAAGGAGCCTTCAGGGTTAAAGTGATAGAGCTTTTTGGTGGTAGATGACAAGAAAAGAATAAGATGAACCATCCATTCATAGTCTGAGTCAACTTAATGAAACTGAAGTGGATGACTTCTGGAACATCAGTCTTGACTGGTTTCTCTGAAGGAAATTCAGATGCCCTCTCTGGTGGAGGAGTGTGACAGCCATGAACATGCTCCCTTAGTTTATGACCCTTCAAAGGGATCATTATTATGGAAGACCAATACACAATACAAGCAAAAGTCTCTGCAAAGTGTTTTTCCATCCTTGGTGGTGCTTGAAGTGCCAAATGATGTTTCAGCAGATTTGCTTCAGTGTGTCTCACTCCCTTTCTCAAGAAGGACACTGTGCTGGAAATACTGCAGGCACAGAGAAACTGATCAAAAAGGAAATCAGATTTTATACTAGAGATCAGCTGTAGCTCAGGTTGAGTGTGCTGCTATTGTAAGAGGTTTGAGATTTATGCTGGGCAAGAGTGCAAACAGCTGCTCCTTGCTATTTCAAATGACTGCTACCAGTTTTATTATTCCCAAGCAGGTAAGGAAAATGCTCTGAAAAATACCAACATTTCAAACCTGGACTACACAGATAATGCACATTACTGCCTCAGAGTCCTCTTATTGTCTGTCTTTGCAAACAGCTGGCAGCAGCTCTTGGTAAATAATATTTTGGCGAGTGTGAGAGCTGAGGGACCCCCAGGGGTGCAGAAGAAGGTTTGGTACCCAGCTCTACCACCAGGCTCCTCCTGGCTTTCTTATTTTCTTGCTCTCTGCTCCAGTTCTTTCTGGGTGAATATAGGATAAAAATTACTACATTCCTTAACAAATGAAATGTGTGCTGACTGCAGCTGAATGATGCCTCTTTTGCCCTGTCCAGGCCTCTGTGCAGGATGGGCAGCTAAGGACAAGCAGTGACACTATTTTACCTACATTTCTGTTATGTTCAGTTTTAGGTTTCATCTCCTGCTGCAGAGCTTTTGTGGCAGGCAGCATATGGTGCTGCAGTACCTCAGAACCCCCCTGCTGCCTGGCACCACTGCTGCTACTCCTGTCAGACATAGTAGTTTTGCCCTTTAATGTTGGATTGTTTTAAGAAATCTGACAAGCTGTCACCCAACAGCTGGTCTTTCCACAGGTGCCAAAAAATTAATCTCCAGAACGATACTTTCTTCCATCAGGAGTTTTGTGATAAATGACTGTTTAAAGCAACAAGATCTGGAGGGGGAGAGGCTTCAGCAGCAGGGTGAGAGTGGCCATGGACAAGTGCTCTGTGCTACCTCTGCTGCCTCTGCTTCCATCCCTTCACACGCCAGTGGTGACCAGTGCAAAGCAAACTCATTAATCCTGCTGCTAGAGAATGAAAATCCCCCTGTTGAATTTGCATATTTACTCACATCTCAACTTGAAATAATCACAGTGCAGGACAGAACTACTGTTGATTACTTTGTCTGATCACATCCTTAATTGGTGTGAGTAATGTTGAGACTCCAGGACAGGGAAGCAGCAAACAGAATGAAACACAGAGCCAGTCTCCAAGGAGCTTTAGCTCTGTGCAGAAACTCACTGACCCAGGGCAAGTCAGCCACACTGCAAACGTGTTTAAATACAGTGTGGATACTTATTTACTGAGCCACAAGAACTTAATTCCATGTGAAACACTGCTCTGAGAATTGATGTATGAGAAATTCTAGATAGAGTTATTTTAAACTCTGACAAACATTTATCCGTCAGAAAACAAAAATCAGAGGCTTAGACCTTCATCTTCTAACTCATAAATGACTAATGAATTTTAATGTCCATGATTTCTAGTCTCTCAGAAGATGTGGTTAACAAAAAGTCCTGAGGACCTTTCCTGAAAAATCCAGCCTTTCCTGCAAAAGTGAATTTTTCTTTAAATGTTTATGACAAATTTCCAGGCAGAGTGGCTTTGCAGTTCCCTCATCCTGTCCTGTGGATGTGGTGGCCAGTCAGAGGAAGGCAGTGCCTCCTCCTCCTCCTCTGTCACACGAGGCCCACCTTCAATTTGACACCTCTATGGAGACAGATGAATGCCTGTGCCTTGGACCAGCTTTGTCACTGTCACAGAAAGTGTCATCATCACCTACAGGAGTGACTGCTTCCCTCAGCAATGTGATGACAAAGTGTCTCAGTGAGCTCCTTTGAGAGTGGAGTTAGAATCTGGAAAAGCAAAATCAATTTAGGCTCTCATGTATAGTCTCAGATTATGAGAGCATTGTTATGAGATCACCCACCAGACCATTAAGTAATTCACTCCACATGGTTACACCAAAGTTAATTCACTTTTCAGCCATGTAATAAGATCCCACAGGGTCATTACTTCTTTGCTACATCATCAAAAATAATGAGATTCATTTTTCTCAGTTCATGTGGATATAGACACTGCCTCTTATCATCCCCAGCTGAGTGAAATTGAAAACTGCAGCAGTTCCTTTCTTGAAGTTTTCCAAGGTGAAAAAGCATTATTTAAAATGTAAGAATTAATGCATTAATACCAGAGACCTGGATTGTTTCTCTCTAACCTGTTACCACTAGCAGGATGCATAGACAGATGAACAGCTGTGAAAATAAGACTTTTGTACATTATTTCTGAAAAGAAAATAAAAGGTATTTGTCAGGTTCATTAGTAAGAGAAAAATAGGATGAAAAGATGTCCTAAGACAAAAATTGATTGCCATCATATGTAGTACAAATCAGAAAATTTTGCTCATGCACTTGACAAGCATTGTCTTAAAAAAAGAAGAAAGGCATGGAGACTGTAAGTTGCTTGAAGGATTCATAAGTTTAGGAAGGTTATATGCATTGTTCATCTCTTTGAAGATTGCTAAATTACATTAGACCAGCTACTGCCTGATGATTTTTTTTACCAGTATGGATTAGCTGATTCCCTGGAAATGGAGGAACTACAAACCACCAACTTTTTAGTTAAGTAAAATGTCTGTTAGAATTACTTCTTTATTACAGCATCTCTTTTTATACCATTTAACACTGTGTAGGACTGTGCTTAGGAGCCTGTAATCCATCCCAAAAGTGTATAGGCTCTGACACCAATGTTTACACCTCAAGCACTGTCAGGACAGAGAGAGATGATAATAGTGTAGAAAACACAGGAAACCTTTCAGTCTAATTAATCAGACATGAATGGGGCAAGGGATAAAGACAACTGGTAATACACAGAAAATATGTTTTGTTCAGGATGGTCATAACAAGCATGAGGACAAAGCTTCAATTTCCTGGGTTTTATTTTTCCTAAGTGTTGTAAGGTCTAAATATGGGGATGCTGCTGACAGAAAGGTGTCCAATGAAGGAGAATATTATTTATAACAATAGAGGAAATCAGAATTTCCTGAACAAAGAAAGGTGGTTTCACAGCAAAGCAGCTTGGGGATCTCCTTGTTTCTGTGCAGGTTGTCTTTGTGGGGACTCCACACAGACCTTAATGCCTAAGCAGGAAACCCAGTTCATGGTCTGGACAGGTGCTATGGGTCTTGCACCCACCAACACAGTTAATGTGGTGGCAGCAGATGCTCAGGAGGATTTTAATAGTGTGTCCTGTTGGCTTTTCACTGTGCTGTCCTACAACCCACGGGGGGACCAACAGTGCACAGCTCCTGAGACACTTCTGTGAGCCAGTAATGGATTTCTGGAGCCTCCTTCTTTTCCTTTAATTCTGAAGAACAGGGTAAAAACTGACTTGCTCTGACAGAAATCTTGGGAAAAGCAGCTGACAGCCAGACCCCTTGGGAAGAGCCCACCACATTTCCAAGCACTGCCTGTCTCTGTGCAGCACAGCTCCTGCTGACAGCACGGATAATTTGGGCACGCCAGGTTCCTGCGTTAGCAGCAAGAAAACCTTATGCAATTCCACTCTTGTAGGCATCTTAGTGAAAGAGTCACTGTGCAGGAGATTGCAAGCCAGGAAATCTGAATTTGAATGGCAAGTGTCTCCCCTGTGGTAAATTTGCAAGATTTCAGTAAGGCTACATCAGTTTGTGCTGGTTAAGGAACTGATTGCTTCAGCTGACTTATTATACTTCCTAACTTAAGCAATAGCTAAACACAAAAATCACTCCTTGTATGTCAGCTTAATTAGAAGTGACTAATTTAATGAATGAAGTGTAATTAATGTTTATTATGCCATGCAAAGATCTTATTTCAGCAAGCCAAATAGATCCTTCTTTCTCTTGTAACTGTAGCAGCCTGATTGCATTTGATCAATGTAATAAAAAGTACAGCTGCAGTCTACAGGTTTAGATATGTACTAAAGGTATATAACTTGCAGGCCTTCACTGGGGACACAAATTGCCTATTTACAAGCATTCAGTGCATCAGACATGGACATTTTTAACCTTAAATTAGGTATGATTCTATTCTAATTGATTCTAGAGTAAAGAAGGAGCTGCTCTTTTCAAGGCAAAGACATTTCAATGATATAAAAATAGTAAAATCAGAAAGAATCAGATCTTGTTGTCTCTCCACCTAGATTCAATGGAATCTGTCAGGACTGAAAAAATAAATTATAATAAGGTGTGGAACTCCTTATTTTCAGATGCAATGACAAGTAAATTTGGGCAACTCATGAAAATCATAAACCACCTCCAAAGTCCAGAAGATTGCACAATGAAGAAATAGACTATATTAATGAATAATGTGCCTGAGCAGAACAGAGCATCAAATGAATATGTATCAAGGTTATAAATAATATATAATAAAGTCAACACAAGTTATATCTTTTGAACTAAGATAAAAGAGAAAATATTTAAAGATGCATACAAATATAAATAATGTGGAAAAGAAGGTACCTCAAGCTGTATATGCTATGATAGCTCAGATTCAGATAGCTCAAATTGTATTAATTTTCAACAGTATGAAGATGTCTCACAGTATTTAAGGACAGCTGACTTATTGAACTTTTATAGTTTCTTGTACTCCATCTTTAATGTTCATATTAGATATGCTCAATTTCATCTCTTGGTATATTACAAAGAATTTATCCTTAATGTGCATAAGAAGAAACTTTCAATTTTTTTTATGGCACATAATAATAATCTCCAATATCATAGTTCTCCCTGTAGACTCAAACAAAAACCTCAGATCTCAAGAGCATTATCAGGGTTTCCAGTATTCTAGAATAATGGTTCTCACCATTATTTGATGCTTTTTGCTTCCTTATAATTTTCTCAAAGTAGAATCAGAACCAGAACAGCCCCCCAAAATCACTGCCAACAACTGCAATTCAATAATAAGCATCATCTTTGTTGAATAACCTATTTACACTTAGTTGGCAACACTGGCAAAGTAGGCAGCTCTCCACAGTGCACAAAACAAAGCTTTTCCCAATCTGATGATAAAATTTGGTGATAAGGAAGCTTCTTATCTCTGCATGAACATGGCATCCATTGAATTGATTTATCAGTCTACTTTTGGCCTTTTGGGTGTGTAGACTCTTTTTAGTACAAATTATGCTGCCTTGCTGGGGAAAGGACTGTGGGTAGGGCATCTTTCCACTGCATGAGTCAAACCTGTTAAAGGTTGTTATGGACAAAAGAGGAATCCACTAAAACATGCACAGTCTTGTTTTAGATAGAGCCATAACCGTATGACATGAGTTTTGATAGTCAACTTATTTTATATCTTTATTTCTCACCTAAAAGCACCTGCTTAATGCTGCAGCTACAGCTCTCTGTGTGGCTGGGATCCCATCAGAATCAAAATCTCAGTGCCAGTCACCTGCTTCATTTATTTCTTGCTGTGAGCCTAATGAGAAAACAGCCAGAGCTACCCTGAGAAGCTGTGAGGAGAAATATCACTTTTCCAGGGGTACCAAGAAATTCCAACTGTTCTGAACATGACAGACAGAAAGAGCAGATGAAATATCAAGAAATATCATTGAGAAAGGAATAATCATCTCATTCTCAGTGTGATGGAGTAGATTGTACATGTCAGAGCCACAGGAAGAAAAAAATGGGAATTGAGCAAAAACTTACCCAAAGCCTGGGGAGTTAAAGTTTATCTGATGGCTTCAACAGAAATTCCACTGCACCAATGTTATTCCCACCTTCCCTTGTGAGCAGAGTTCTCTCAAAATGGCCAAGCAAAGCACACCCCCAAGGTTTTTTTACTAACTTCTAAAGGAGCAGCAGGATTGGTATTACAGAGATTAAAAGTGCTACAGATGATCATTTTGGGAAGAATATGTGATATAGAATGTAAGTTTATGTAGGAAGGTGGACATTAAGATAGTGGCAAGCTTTGGGTGAGGCAAGAGAGTGAGGCATGGCTCATGGCTCAGTGGATGTCTATTCCCTTTTTTTGGTTATTTCTTTAATCTGCAAAGTCAGTAGAAACTATTGTGGGAAGAGCTGGTTGCAAAATCATTCTTTAATAATAAAATTAATTAATAATAATAAAGAAAATGGGATAATTTTACCTACAGATTTTGTACAGTACTTGAACTTTTGTAAAAACTGTAAGCATTGTTGATTAGAACTCAGCTTCTTTTGGTGAAGCCTAAAACACAAGAGAATAAAAGGCCTATATTGTTATGGTAAAGCCATTTTCTTATTGCTACAGGAAACTAGGGATAAATTGCTGTGTATTTATGACTAATTATTTTTGGTATTTCAGAAACTCTAGGATTTCATAGGAGTTTTTATTCTGAAAAAGCAATACCTCATGATTTCTGCAAATATATCAGTAGGAGCTCTCTAACAGTTCTCCATATATGCCAAAAATCTGGGTGATAGGATATGTCTCTGAATATTGCCAACATTAAAAAATGCTTTCTGATCCGTATTTGGGGAAGTGTAGGAAAAACTAAAATTAGGATATTCTGTAGTTTTGGCTACAGTTAAAAGTACTGAGATGTTTCAATATTGAGTTTCAGGTATTCCAGATTATATTTCTGTGTCTCCTCCAATTGAAGTCTATTCTGTTGCTACAGTGGAGTGAGTATTGGTTAAATCTGGGAGGCCTCAGACACTGGAGATGCCCAGGCAGCTTTTGCAGCAGAACAGATTACAGAGGTTCTGGGAGAAAGGATTTCCCATTTCCTATCAGTGCCATTTTCCCCATGTCAGCAGTAGTAACTTTGAGCTTGATCAAAGGCCCTCATGTCAAATAATGTGAAAAATCAAAGAGGGACTTTCAGTCTTGCAGAAGAAAATCAACTGTAGGATCTGTCTGACTAGACAGCATGCTGAAGTTCAGTGATGACATTATTACTTTTAATGAGCAAATAGCACAGCAAATATAAAAATTAATTTGACTGTATTTGCCAGAAAAGTGTCTTGCAGCAAAGAGTAAGGATGGTGGTTCAGCTGAAGAGAGACAGGAGTTTATATGAGCATGGGAATCCTCATGGAAACAACAGTGATCCTGGCATTGCTCCCAGGTAGAGCAAGCTGAGTGCTAACTGATCAGGTGTCTAATATAAAAAATGATTATTCCTGCTCTTACCAGCCTGGTGGGTGCTCAAATGCCTGTATTGTTCCTTCCCTACCTGCAGCCTCATCCCAGCTAGTATAAAATATTGCCTTTTTCCTGCTGTGCCCTGATTTTATGACTCTGTAACAACAGGCACTGGGCCAGGCTGGCTTCTGGCAACCCCAGCTTTCAAATACTGTTTACCTGACTGTTTTCATGCTCAATTCCACTCACTTTATGGCAGATAAACATGTCAGGCCGTTCTGTTCTTGCTGTGTCACTGATCACATTCTGCAAACCCTTAGGTTCAACGCCAGGGCCCCAACACACAACAAAGATTCCTCCTCTCTACAGGACCAGGATGCAAATAATGCATTTTTACAGATACAAGAGACTGTGCTGTATAGGTGTGCACTTAACCCCCTATGTCCTAAGGAAAATTAATATTCTTTGCCCTTGGTAGGTTTAAGAGGTAGGAAATTGAACAAAGGCTGGGGAAGTAAAAATGGAAAACATGACCTTAATTAATTTGAGGCCATCTATCATTTCTGCTCTACACAGTTTTTGTTCCACGTGAGCAGCTTCTAACAGTCTAAAATGAAGAGTGGCACTTGATCAGGTTAGAATAACCAAACCACAGGGATGGATAAGGATTTCTAACTTTGTATCACACAGGGGAAAAGGAAGCAGCATTCTTGTTTCACTTTCACACCCTGTAGGATGTCAGACTGTGCTCTTTTTAGGATATTCAGTAAGAGAATTGAGTGCAGAAATAATGATTCCTCAGTGGGAGATGTGCCTCAGTGAAGGAGGAATAAAAACTGCAGACACTGAGGTGTATGTGAGAGAGAGCCCAAATTGTAGGTGTGGATGTGCCAAAATGAGGAGAGGGAGAGAGGTTTTCTCTCTTCCCAGATGCATTTTGTGCAGATTGTCCAAGGACTCAAGCCCAGCTGTTGTCAGTGAAATCCCACCTGCAGGAGAAGGAAGAAAGGATGGAATACCCAGAAGGGACAGAAAGCAGTGCCTCCACTTGCATATGTGTCAAAGCCTTGAAATCTTTTCTAACAATGAGCTTACTCCCCCCTGTACCTGGGACCATTAGAGGTATTCTGAGCACTTTCCCCAGCTTGCTTCCTTCAGCCACAACTTTTAGCAGCTCTGACCAGTACCATGGAGATTTGGTTCAGAAGGAAAAAAAGTTTAAGAAGAAAATACGTGTATATACCAAATTAAAAAGTTTCTTCTTGTTCCCACAGAATGCCCACTAGCATTGCTTGGTGTTGATGCAGCTGCCATGAGCCTGTCCCTTTGCCACCTGAAAAAAATAAAGAGATTTGTAAGAAGTCAGGCCAAAGGCATGCATTGGATGGAAAATAAGTTTTCCTTCTCTACCCTGAAAAAGGAAGAGAGCAGATAATTTCTTTGTGAGGTTTGCCACATTTTTTATTAGATATCTGCTGTCATTGGTGTACACTTTGCCCAATTTCCAGAATATGAAACATGAAAGAATGATCAGAGCAGCACAGCTGGCTAATTTCTTGCCAGGTATCTCAATGCTTCTGGGATTTCCCCACAGTCATTTTGATAGGAAGCAGATTGTACAGGTATTGATGTAGTTCAGCAGGCAGGGGCATGGCAGCCAGGCTTGCAGAACAGTATCTGCTCACACAGTGTAAGGTCTGAATGCTCCTTTCAGCACATTTCAGTTTAGCTTGTTTTGCTGCCAATAATTCTTCACTGTTTCCTACCGTGCTGACATGAGAGTCACATCCCCAGAGAGATGGTTTGGAATAATTCCTTAAAAAGAGGCAGTCTCCAAGAAGTGATGAAATTTTATTTATTTTTTTTTTTTTTATCTGGCAGCTTCCACTCAAGAATATGAATAAATTTGTTAAGCTTTTCCTCAGGTATTACAGTGCCTAAGGCAGGAAGATCTCATGGTCCTTCCCTCCTTGGACATAGCAGTACCTGGCTTGCAGCCCAGGCTGAGAGCTGAGTGTTCCTGTGCACCTGAAATCCCACTTGGAGAAGGTCCCAGGAGGAGCAGACTCCTCTCCACTGCTTTGCTTTTTCAGCCACACACGGGGAGCCCTTTCCATGCACACCCAGCAGGGGTGAGCACAGAAAACCCAGGTGCAGAAATCTGAGTCCCAGGTTTCCCCAAAGGCAGTCCCAGCTGCCTCTGTGCAAGAACAATGTCTCACTGTGATTTTAATGCCTCCAGAAAACATTGTGATAAACATAAACAAAAAGGACTTGTTATTTCACACCTTTAGAGTCATCACAAAGGATGTCTGGTTTTCAACTTTTCCATCATCTCTCTGTAGATATATTGTGAGGAAAAAAACCTTTTTTTTTTTTCTATAGAAGAGAAAAGAGGAAAGAAAACACTGCAACAATTAAAAACCCATTGAAACTCCCACCATAGAAAACATTCATCTCAAAAAAAAGTTTTTTACAGCAAAATAACTCATTTATCCTGCACTAGATAAAGCATATAGAAAACAATAGTATTCTGCCTTTTGAGGCATCTTGTATTTTTTGACAGTCTTAGCCCAGAGCCTTTGATTAGATAAAGACCTTAATATTGCATTACAGCAGAATTACCTACATTATGGCAGCTGCTTGTTGCAATTGTGTTGACATGACTGGCTTCTTGTGTGAATGTATTCTGGTCCTTCTAATCTCTTTAGCATCAGCAGCAGGACATTTTATTTGCAATTGATTTTTAAATTTAAGAGTAATTGAAGTTTAAGTGCAGCTACCTTCTTGCAACCGGGACAGGTTGATACTGTTTAAATCCTAATTATGCACTGATTAAAAGTGATTGCATTGCCAAAGTGAGCAAGGGCTACAATTTGTTTCATTCTTAAAGGCTCAGCATAGAGAATTAATTGTACTTCCAGGAAAATAGATCAACATAAAGAGGAAGCAATTAAGAGTTCATTGTTGAATCATACATTTCCTAGTAATTTTTGAAAGGTAGATAAGGTAGACTTAACTTTGAGAGCAGATCTTGTTGACAATGAGGATTAGTCATTTAATGATTCTGGTACTTGATGATAGAAGCTTTACCTACCATCACTCATACTAAATTTTGCTAAAACAGGTAAGGCTGAAATGGGCTTATTTTCATGTAATCCAGTCTTGTAGTGTTCTGGTGTTTGCCTTGTTTTCAAATTTAATTTTGGGATGACAGCCTGCAAATTGTTCTCATATAACAAGTAGGATAAACAAAACCACTCACACTTTTCCTATGAGCAGGAGTAATTTCATAAGCACCATGAAAAAAATAAGAAAGCATGAGGGAAGCAGAGCAGCAACTTTTATTTAGACACAGGTTATGTTTGTACAGTGGGTTCTCCTGTTGCATCTGATTTCTCATTGATGGAATATCAGCATTCCCAATGAAGTGTAAAGGCAGCACATGCCTGCACCAAAGAGGCAGTTTAAAGAAGGTTTTTTCATGTTTTTTTTAAGGATTTCTTTCCTCTTTCTTTCTGAAAACTCTGGATTTATTAATTCCTACCAGCGTGTTACTAGCAGGAAAAATTTCAGTCAAGGCCAACAGAATCAGCAAACAAAATTTGCAGTGTCCTGGTTCAAGTCACCACTCTCAGACAAGTGTCTCTCCTCACTGCTGGTTCCCCAGGAGACAGGGAACTCCATTCCTTTCATCAGGCTTTGAGAATTCTCCCAGTATTTCATGCCAGTGCAGAGACCAGTGCCACTGCTGTATTAGGCTTCACTAATTCATTAGTAGTAATGATAATACTGATGGTATTAGCAATTACTACTAATAATCAGTATTACCCAGAACTCCAGAAAGGCACACACACAGTTTATGCACACACTCCTCTCTCTGGAATATTAAGCTGTGTGGGGTGGTTCCAATGGGAAGAGCAAGTTGTCACTGGGAGACGACTGTGGTACAGGAACTGTGAATTCTGCAATCTTCTTCACCACTTTACCAAATGATGGATGCAGCCAACTCCCATTTTGATGATTCAGAGAAAGTTCCAGTTCAAGTTTGGTTTTAGCCTGGCTCCTTATGAAAGCAAGGCTCACACTTTCTCTGTGTGTCACTGAATTACTTCTGAATCCTTTTAGGCCACGTGTTCCCAGTGTAGCAGAGGAGATGAGTTACCAAAATAACTTAGTTCCCATACAATTTGAAAGTTCAGTGAAAAGCAGCAAACTAAATTTCATCAGCATCATTTTTTCTCCTATAAGGGAAAAACTCAGAAAAACAACAGAGGAGAACTTTATGATTACATAAGGAGAATGTAGAAAATCCATGTTTTCTCATTTGCAATCCATTCATGGGAGATACACTTCCCTAACAAAGCAGACATACAAAAAACCTGTATTCTTTTTATCTTTAACCTGACAATAAGTAGTGAAATCAAACACTGATTTTTCATGTCAAAAGAAACATTCTGGATTATGGACTAAAGTAAGTCTTGACTCACAGTAATAATGTGAACAGCTGTTATCAAAAATTGTGTAGCTTCACCTGAAATGTTGGATTTACCAGGGTGAATACATAGCAATTCCAGTGCAATAAAAAGCTGATCCAAAAGGTGAATAGTCAAATAGCATTTAACAATAGTCCTTCAAGAATCCACTATCATTTTGGGTGACTCTCTGAAAGTCAGTGGATTGTCTTCAGGCACATACAGGTTGTATTGAAGAGAAACCACCTGTAATTCTGAATTCTGGTCATGAGTTTAGGTAGCAATTTCTGTCTCCTTTGTTGAAACTTAACAATTTCAATGGCTCTACTCAATACTTGGTTACTGTCTGCTGTATGATTTTCCCCAAACTTTCCTTGAACCATAATGATCACCCAGGGAGCTCTGAGTGCAGTCCATCCCAGGCATTGGCCCAGGGTATAACAAAATAAAAATGACTTTGCTATAATGCCTTTTATGTGTTTTAGTTTCTCAATTACATGATTTATAGAATTGTTCAGGCTCAATTGCTGCATTTGAGAAGATGCAGGAAAGGAGCAGGTCTAACACAGGGTGACATGTAAGCCTGAATATCTTTAGGGAATGCTGTGAAAGCCTAGTGAAGCCCAGTGAAATAATTAGACTATTTTTTTTTCTTTTTGTATTGTCTTCAGTGGGATTTGTGCAGGTTCAGAGGATATTTACAGGTTGTAGAGTACTGAAATAGAATAATGGAAGTGTTAATGTGTAATATATGCATAATAGAATGGTGATTAGAAATCAATATTGGCATTTGTCTTATGCAAAAGTCATAGAAATATGCTACTCCTGGGGTTTAATGCAGAGTTAATAGAAAAAAATCCCCAGGGCTAATGTTCTTCTGTGCTCCAAGAATTAAGAGGTTTCTAAGACTACTCAAAACCTTTCACACACTCTTTTTTCCCATGTTGTAAATGGATCAAAAGTCTGAAAATGTAACTAAAGTTATCATGTTTGCATGAATATTTCACAATCTGTAAACAAGACCTTTACTTTGTAAGCAAATTCTGTATGGAAAAAAATACATTTCCCATAAAGGATTCACAGGAAGAGCTGTATGTTCAAAATGTACTTTCTATTTATTTCACCTCATTTGGTCGTCTGAACAACTTCCTTTTCAGGAAGGAGGATAACTGAAAACATCTGCTTACTTATTCAATATTTTCTTTAACTTCTTGAATTTCAGTAATAAGGAGATAAACTTGACTCAACCTAACCTAAGGATGGATAAAGACTTTTGATACAGTGGTTAAACTTTCCAGCTTCAGAGCCAACAGAGATGATTCCCACATCCCTTGCAGATTTTTCTCCTGACTGGTAGCTAGAATTTTGAGAAGGCTTCAGCAAACATGGCTAAATCTATTAAAAAGAATGATCTGAAGTCATGGTACCAATATTATTTTGTGATGAAGCAGTCTTTCTTTGCAGGCAGTTGTGGGCACTGACCTGGTGCCCAGTGGAGAAGTCAGCCTGGAAACCTTTTGCAATCTCCCTTCTTATTCAACAGCCTTTATTTCTGTTTGGAGAATCTGTTTCCTGTTAAAATGTTTGAGTAACCAAATTTAGCCTCCTTCAATACTGCCACTCACCCACCAAATGTTTGCAGAACATTTGTGGATTTCCCAAGACATTCCTGAACTGATGATGGTCTCCCATGATTTCCAGGAAAATGCACACAACAGTGACAAGTCAGATACCTTGGACTTACAAAAACAGAGATCACCAACAGTTTTGAAATATGAATAGACATTGCCAAGCTGCTTGGAAAACAAAGCCAACCCAGCATTTTCTTTTGATGGTAGGATGGAACACTCTGCTGAGCCTGTTTGATCTTTTTTTTGTTATCTGAGTCCATATGGGATTAAATGAAAAAGACAAGGTCCTGTTCTACATTTTTATCATTACAGAATACTATGTCTTTTATACAGATGAATACAAAGACTTGTCCCAAATGTTTTCCTGTAAGGTCTTTACTTCAGATTCTTCCTATCACTATACAACCTAGATGAGCAGACTGTATTAACCGTTTATTTTTCACTTTTTAACTGCTTGTGACTGCATCAACTATTTGTCTTCTTTCAATTTTATCTTCCTGTTTCTTTTGATTCAAAAAATATTGTGGCCTACTCAAAATGCTGCTTAGGAATTATTAAATCTTACAAAGAATGTTTTTTCTGCTACAGGTGAATTTCATCTCCAATTCCTCAGGTGAATTTAATCCCCAAACAAATCCCTGTTCCCTGCAACCACCAGCACAGAATTGAACCAGTATAAAAGTTTTGTAGGAGCTGTAATTTTTTGGGGGGTGTGAGCTGTTGTATTTAGGTGCTGTGGTTAGTACTTGGAAATTAATTTCTTGTGGTGGAGCAGTCTGAGCAACAATCCTCTCTGGTTCAGCAAGCAGAGGTGAGTGCTATGATGAGATTCTATAATGCACTATGAAATCAGTTGTTTAATAGAAATCCCTTTCTCCAAACTTTTTGTGGTTTACTGGATGTTCAGGAAAAGGTTTAATCCTGTGTTTTTTTGAATGGCAATGAAACCAATCCACAACCTAAGGAAGCCTGTGGGTGCTTCTTTGCAGGCAGAGTGTTGCTGGTTTTAAGCTAGTTTGTGGTTGGCTGCCTGAAGTGAAAACTAAGAGTTCAGAGGCTGTGCTAGATAATGAATCCTGCTTCATGCAAACAAGACTCAATCAGTGTCTTGGAGACAATCTTTCTTTCAGATTTTCTAAAACAAACAAAAAAAAAATATCCTAGATTTTGAATTCTTGCTGTTCTTTAATTTTGGGATTGGTGTCCAATTATCCATTTACATACTTTCTTTCTGAAGTCAGCACAAAACCTTCCATAGCTCTTGGTTTTCATACATTCCTACTCTGTTGGCATAAAGTAAAAAGAAGGAATCATGGGACAGTGTGTTACATAGCAGAACAGAGCTTGGGAAAGGAAGCTTAGATAGCCACTTACTTGCTAAATCTAGCAGCAAACAAAATGAAGAATTCCAGCCTTATAATCCTGTAATTAAAACTTGGCAAACTGTTGGGTTTGGGAGTTATTTTTGTATCATTTTAGCAATACAAGAAGCAGAACATCTTAATTATCAAAATGGCCTAATACAAAAATGTCATAGGACCTATTATTTTTAGACCAGTTTTTATTACTATATCTATAAAAAAGGTAATGCAAATATTTTGATACATCAACCTTTAAATTAATACAGGAATAAAAACATGTAATTTTATTTCAAACCATTTATAAAGAATGGGTAAGCCTAGGAATAACAGTGGTTCTGGACTTCAATCTCAGCTTCTGACACCATTCTTTGGAATGAAACTTCAGTTGAAATAAAGGCCAAATTCCTTTCTTTCTTATATCCATGTAAGACACTTCTACTGAAAAAAGTCAAAGCAGTAAGTGTATGAATTAAAGTGTATTTTTCTGTACAAGATCCATTAGAGAATAAAACTGGGCTCTTTATTATTTTATCTAGTCAGCTGTTGACTCAGAGGCATGTAGTTTGAAAGGTTCTTTTGGCAGACATATCTGGCTGTAATGAAGCATTTTGAGCACTGGAGATGGATGAGATGGTATTTTTTTTTTTTTTTTTTCTCAAAATAAGAGCAGCAGAGAGATTCTTTGGTTCTGCAGATCCTTTGGGGAAAGATTTAGTGTCGAATGGCACAGGCTGGGAGGGGGGAAAGGGCCAGCAATAGTGACAGACTGGTAACAAACAAAAAGAACCCCAGTAACTGTTTTCACAGAAGTTTTGAAGCAGCTCAGTGGTGGAGGGTTTCTTCTCTCTGCACTGCACCCTCTCAAGTAATAGCATTCCAAATGACAACTTTACAGGCAGATTTACCTTTTTTTTTATTATTAGGACACTCCATTAAAGAAAATACATTGGCATGTGAACTGAGTGCAACCTATCCTCCATCATAAAAAGAGACAGCTCACCTGTTAAAAGTGGGGATTGTGTTGTAAATTTATTCTGCTATATCCTGCAGAAGCTATTATTCAGCTTATCCAAACTGTCTTCATTCATAAATCTGTGACTTGCAATATATGAGAAGTTATAACACTGTGAATTCCTGTCTATTTTGTGGATAAAAAGGGGAAGTTCCTTGGTCTAGTGCTGAGTTGAACATCAAGTGCTATTATTTGTTACTATTTGTGAAATGAGTTAACTCTGGAGATAAAAGGATAAATATCTTTCCCACCAAAAGTCATTATTAAAACTAGTGGTTTTGGTGGGGAATATGTGCAAAGGGATCAGTGATTAATTTTGCAGGAATGCCTCTGTGCTATTCTAAGTCTCCTCTCCACATGGGGCATTCTGAGCTGGTTGACCTATCTGAATCCTAAAGACCTTTCACACAGCTGAAGTCACAATGGAGCCAGTCAATTGACACAGGAGGTCAAGAGATGCCATTAAAGCTGGAATTGGTTAGGAATGTCTTAGTGTTCTTGGGGTTTTGTAAGAAAATATTTTGTGTTGGTTTTGGGTTTTTTCCCAACTTGACCTTGGATGGTGTTTCTCACTCAAGCACAAGAGATCACAGAACCATAGAATGGTTTGGATCAGACGGGACCTTAAAGATCCTCTTGTTCCAACTCCCTGCCATGGGCAGGGACACTTCCCACTAGACC
This sequence comes from Oenanthe melanoleuca, assembly GCF_029582105.1. Classification (NCBI taxonomy): domain Eukaryota; kingdom Metazoa; phylum Chordata; class Aves; order Passeriformes; family Muscicapidae; genus Oenanthe; species Oenanthe melanoleuca. The sequence goes on along the minus strand of NC_079340.1, from coordinate 25,880,760 downwards.
AGGATGCTCAGAGCCCTTGCAGGAATGAGGCATCCAGAGCTTCTCTGGGCAGCCTGTGCCTCACCACAATTCTATTGAAGAATTTCTTCCTAATATCTAATTTAAATCTACTGTCTGTGTTAAAGACATTGCCCTTTTTCCTATCAACCATGTCCTTTCAAAAAGCCCCTCTCTGTCTCATGCAGCCCCTTTAGATTCTGAAAGAACTTTATTTTCTCCTCAAGCTGTCTCTTCAGACAGAACGTTCCCAACTCACTTGGAAACCAAGTAACTTCAGGGCTAGAGTATTTGCTTAAGAAAAGTAATTCTGACTCTGTGGTTCAAACCAAGAATATGAAGTTGTGTTTTATACATTCATGCATAGCAAATAAACATCTGCAATTTATTACCTGGAAGGATTCCTGTGTCATAATCCCTGGTACTACATAATATTTAAAAACTGTATATCAAGTGCTGAAAGGAAATGCTGCTGGAGTCAGACAATATACTGCTTTTAATTTTTCATTTATTACAGGGAACGTTATTATGGTTCCAGGCACCTCAGTGGGAAATTTCAGTGAGGAGTTACCTGGAAGATGAGTCAGGGAGCATACAGAACTCAGGACCCAGTTCAGTTTAAATGTTGCGCTTAGAAATCAAGTTATAACTGTTGTCCTTGGCTCTGTCTGAAGTGAAGATGGAACTAGGCAGGCACCTCCAAATGATCATTTAAATTTTGATAACTTGACATAAATAGCAGTGCCATCTAGAATCTCAATTTCTCTCCATTGGCTGCAGCAGCACAGAGCTTTCCACAAAGTGTCTTCCATTGTCTTTGAATCTGCCTGTGGTGTTTAACAGTGTAGATTTAGTCTCAGAATTCACCATGCACCAGGTTAAAACAAAGTCTGCTTGCCTGGAAATAGCTGTGACTTTTACTGGAATTTATGGCAAGAAAAATTAAATTGTCCAGTTAGGTTAATTCTGGACATGACTAATCAGAATATTTACCCTTTACCACTCTGTCTTTATCTTAACTTTCATCTTGACCAGCTGACCTGGAAGATTTGTGGTGTAGAATGGATCTAAGGACATGATAAATCCCTCCAATAAGGGTAGTGGGGTTTCTTGATACCAACAAATTTCAGTAACATTTACAGAACCTGTTTATCTGTATTTTTGCATCCTGATAAATTTGGAATGACCTCTCCTTTGCCTTGGGGTAAATGAATATAATCCCACTGTTTGTGTTTTTCATAGCAGTCACAGCAAGTCCATCCTATCATGTGTTCAAGGTCTCTGGGGACTTCATTCTGTTTGAATGTTTTCCATTGAGCACCAGACAGCAAAGGGAAAACATTCTTCTTGGGTAGAGGTCTGTAGATACAATAACAAGAATGTTTCTAGTTCAGAATCTCTTGGTTCAAAGCAGTTTTTCTGCTTGAAGCTTAGTCCTGCACGGTTTTTGTAGTAGAGGGATGGTGAGATGAGAAGAGGGAGAAGCAGAAGTTCAGAAGTGACTCTGAAAATCTGAAGTTTAGGGTTTTCTAGTGACTTTAAAATAGCATCTACAAGCTTTAAAGTGGGTAAAATCTACATGTCTGTGAAATTTTTCACAGCAGAATTGTTGTGGGCTTATTCTTGGCAGTGCAATAAAGAGGTGACCCTAAAAACCCTCTTTGACTGGTCTTTCATGAAAAACCCCATCAAGTTCTCAGCCCTTATGTTTACAGTGAAAAGCTGAAAGAGGCCTCAATGTTCAGAAAAAACATGTTCTGAATTTTATATGGTTTGAGTTAAGTGCAGTGAAGGAAAGAATGCTTGGCTTGGACTTTTAATAAGCAAAATAAATAAAAGTGAAATTAGTGACCCACTCTTCCAGATGAGGAAAAATAAGATAAGGAGAATAAGTCAGTTGCTGGAAATATCAAGGAAATCCTGTGCCAGTGCAGTGAACAAACTCTTTCCTTGAAGCCAGGAAAGTTTTTTGACAGCAGGGTTCCCTTTGCTGGTGTGCTGAGAGCAGGTGTTTAGCAGAGACAGAGCAGTGTCATGCTGGGGCTCTCAGCCACTTCCCTTGGTCTTTAGGGGCTGGCTGGAGACTCTTTACCTGCTCTTATAACTCCTGTGGAAGAACTGTATGGCTCATGCTGGAGGGAAGATGTGACCAGGACTCAACTTCTGAAAAGTTTCTGTTCAAGGGCAGCATTATAATGGGAATTGTTGGGGGATGTTTGAGGAATAGCAGCCTGACCAAGCATTCTTCAATCAATAAATCTAAGAAGCAATTGAAAATGTTGGTTTCATTGGATACAGGTTTCACCTTCTGTTTATGGTTTGATTAGTAAAGCAGGTCTTCTCTGCTGCTTTGTTTGCATCCCTCTCTTGCTCTACCTCCTGCCCATTTCTCTTTTGAGACATTTACCGTTGTGTTATCTCCCTTTGTTTGTTTTTCTCTGCTTCTCTTTGCCACAAAGTAAATGAATCCTCATTAGAATCCTGTCTTCTGGCTTTTTGTGCTCAATTTCAGACTGTCCCACAAAATATCACTTAAAGTGTTGTTGTCTGGACAAAAACAAGAGTTTTCTTATTTATATTTTCTACAATGCACATAGAAATAGCTTCTTGCTTGCTTTATTCACTGGTAACTGAGTGGAAAGAACATTGAGATAGATTTAAGATATGAGAATGTGCTGGTTACAATAAAATGAAAGAATCTCTCCTTTTATTCCTCTCAAGTATTTTCTGATTTATTTCTCCCCACCCACTCCCACACCGAGCAAAGGGCAAAAGTCTACAATTTGATACAAAGGGAATTTCAGTGAAATTGTTCACCTGCCCTAAGCACTTTTTGGCTGGGTTATTACTTTTTAATACTTACCCTTTACAATGCCCCCTTCTGTACTTTGACATTTAGCTTTAATCTGTGTGTAGCCATAAACATCACTTCTATGCTTAGATTGGGGTCTGCCCCAGTGCCCTTGAATGAGCTCAAAGAGGTGAAATATATCAGAGGAACATGACAATCATGTCATAAGAACAGATGATAAAAATCAAACACTGTCACTAGTAATTTTTTTAAGATACTAAGAAAAACTCCTGAATATGAATCCAAGAGAGGTTTAAACAAAAAGGAAATTCAATTCATACAAATATATTTTCATTGCAATTAGGCAGGAAGAGATCTACATAAATGTCAAGAGTCTGTTTGGCTTTTCATTTTCAAGGGATTTGTGATGAACACCAGAGAATTATTTGAATTTTATACTGATGAGCTAACTTACATCCTGATCTTCTCTCCCAGACAAAAACTGGAAGAGTAGAACTAGAATAGATCTCAAAAGCTCAGCTATTGCAGGTCCCCTTTCTGTCAAACAGGAGCAGATGTGTCTGTGCAGGAAACAGTGTTGGGGTTAGGGGATTGGGGTTTTTGAGAGGAAATGAATGACACATTTCCATGGCCAGAAGCTGTGGTCATGTACAGTGTCAAAAAACATTTTCCCCAAAAATATCATGTACTGTGTCCAAGTAATGGGATGTTTCACAGAGATGTGGCCATCGTGGTGCTTTCAATGCAGCCTCCAGAACACTGTGAAACCCTTGCAGTCTGTCTGTAAAGACAGCAGGCAAGCCCTTTGTACTCATCTTCCTCATAATCAAAACTGCTGATGCCTGGGTGATTTTCTGGAGTGCTCCTTCCTGCAGAGATCAACTATGCACTGCCCAAGGAAAGTGAGAAAAGATGTACTGTCAGGCTGATAAATGCTTTTGTCATATTTAATTGGGTTTATCCATTTAGCCCCCTTCATTTTCCCTGCAGAGGTTAATCACTAACACATACACAAAAAAAAAAGCCTAAACTGGGATCTGAACAGGAAATGCAAAATATTTCAGAATTACAGCAGTTAATGAGCAGCCTGATTTATCATCTACATTCTCTCCACAGTGCTTAAAGGACTTTGCCTTAAAATTATGTTAAACAAAAGCAGCCAGGGAACATCTTATTCAACATGTATAATTAAGGCTCTATTCAGGGTTTGTTTTGGTTTCTGTTGTTGGCTTTTTCTTCATTCCTTGGTCTTTTGAATCCATTTTTTCCTTGAAGAATATTTCCTGCACTGTAAGGCAACTTCTGCTGCACCACAATGTACATGATTAAGAAAGCATTGATTTCCCTAAGAAATGGGAAGAACTAGAAATATTCTTTGGATGCATTTTTATTTCTAAGCTATGCAATACCCCTACTGTTTTCCCTCCTACTATTATCTCATACATCATTTGCATCCTAAGTAGAGATTTTTCTGTTATTCAGATTTCCATTATGGCATCCAGGCCTTTAATATTCTGTTGGTTTGGGCTTGGTTTTCATTTCTAGGACAAAAGACATAGATAACATTATAGTTATCTATAATGTAGTTATATACTGTAACTATAGTAGTTATATACTATATATATAAAGTTATGTACTATAACTATAATATAGTATTTCTTCAGAGTGTGTTGGGCTATGGCAAGTTTTGGGCACCATAATATTTGAAAGGTATAAAGTTATTAAAATGTATCCAAAGAAGAGTTATAGAGGTGATGAAGGGTCTAAAGAAGAAACCATAAAAGGAAGAGCTGAGGTCACTTGGCTTATTCAGGCTAAATTAGAGATTGGGGTGGGACCTCATAGCACCCTCCAGCTTTTTCATGATGGGGAGTGTCAGACACTGATCCCTCTGGTGTTTAGTGAGAGGACATGAAGCTTTGTCAGGGCAGGTTTAGGCTGGATAACAGGGAAAAGTCTTTTCCCCAGAGGGTGGTTGGGCACTGGAACCTCCCCAGGGCAGTGGTCCCAGCACAGGAAGTGTTTGGACAATGCTCTCAGGCACATGGGTGATTCCTGGGGATGGTCCTGTGCAGGGCTGGCAGCTGAGCTCTAGGACCCTTGTAGATCCCATCCAACTCAGGATATTCTGTGATTTTTAAGAATCTTTATGTGCTTTCTCCAGCTAGATCAGGCTCAGGCTGAGCAGTCCTGCATAGTAATTTTTATTCTGATCACACCACAAGTAACTGTTCAGTCTGCAAATTTTCTTTAAGTCCAGGTTACAAAATATTCTTCTGCACTAGCAACACCATGTGGTCAGCTTGTCCATCTCCTTGTATGTCCCAAAGGACATTCATCTGCCTCCCAGCCCTTAGTGTCCCAAAAGAGAGATGCTTCATCTGCCTCTCAGTTAGCCTTTCATGCTTAGGGTAAAACTCCCTGTGTTGGAGACCTGTAATTCCTATGTCTGTGCACATCTTTCAGCCTGTGACTGGCCCTGGTCTTTAAGCCAGCAGTGGGATGCTTCCACTATATTTTTATGGCAGATGTGTCTAAAGAGATGTGTTTGGATACCTGTATCTGTGTTTCTGTAGTGGTATCATTGGGTTAGAGTCACTGAAGTCTCTGGCTTTAAGTGTTGCTGTAGCTCAGAATCAACACATTGAAACAGTTGTGGATTGTGATCCAGGACCTGCAGAACCCGTAGTGAGGCTCAGTGCTTTGCTTTGGTAACCATGTTCCCTGTGATTTGAGTCTGGGAACATCTGGGGAATGACATGAGCGTGGTGTCATTTCCCCTGCCTCTCCAAGCCTTGCAGCCCTTTCTGAAATAATTCTTCTGTCCATGATCAACCCAAGATGATGACCATTGATGCATTTCATCATTCACTTCATGCTGTTCCAGAGCATCTCCTGAGGAGATGGCATCTGGAAATATGTCCCCTTGCAGCACAGATGCCACCTTTCCTCAACAATTCTGTTATCCTGACTGCTGCTGTGATTTATTGCTTATTGCTCTTTGTTCTGATATAATCAGATGCTGTTTGTTTATTGAATAGTAAACAGAAATTTCATAACAAACCAGTGTTTTCAAAGCAGCATGAAAGATATGTAACATTCCTGCTATGCAGTAAGTTTATTACCAGTGTGCTTTCTGAGAGAAATTATTGAAAATCTCCCCCATGGCCCAGTGTTGGGCACTGGTGACCTCATGGATCTTTGTACAGAGTTTGATCTGGACACTTGCCCCATCAAGACTGAATTGCATTGATCACTTCCATAATTCATTTGCTTCTACAGATGAGCAATCACTGCTTTTCTGCCAGAGGAACTGAGTGATGTACCTGGAGCTGATGTTTAATATTTTTAAGATCTGATGTCTTCCTATCCAACACATAAGTTATTTTCTTTGCTGGCTCTCACAGAACCTTCTAATAGTAAAATATTTTGTTTCTTCTTTTTGACGTTAAACAGATTTATTAGCAGTTTCATTGTGCTATCAGAGAGCTTGTAGTGCTTGCATCTGAAATGCAAGAATGTTCCCTGTATAATAAATACTTTCAAAGGTCAAGATGAAGCAAATTAGCTAAAGGAAGGTATTAATTATGCACAGATAAATTTTTGGTAATGCAGTGTGAAGTTGAGAATACAGTGATAAAACTTTTCTGGATTTGTTTTTCAACGTTTTTGTTTTTTTTATGGGCAAGGCAGCTTCTATTATAGATAGCAGCTTTTTTCAGACAATTTGCCATCTACTTACTTTGAAGAAAATGAAGCACAACATTTAATACAAGTGCTGATGAATTAAACCTCATACAGATACTTTTAATTTCAAAAAAACCTGATCTTCCCATCTGCTCAGCAGTTCAATCATATTTCAGTTTTTCAGAAGGGTTCTTAGGAGGCTTGGTGGTTGGTAGTGCTCTCTAGAGTGGGCTTTCTGTGGACCTACAGGGTCTGATCTCAAACACAGCAGCAAGAAATTCAGGGACTCAACCCTACAATTGACAAATTCCCTAGGAATACTACATCCCATTTGAGCCAAATGCTTCAATATCAACCTTTGGATATCTGTTGGTGAGGACTGACCTGCCTTCAAACTAGTAACTAAAGGAAAATCAGCATTTCTTCTCAGTCTGTAATAATTTGATGGATTTTTTTTTTTTCCCTTTTTCCTTGGCTGTGTTTGCCATTCTCTTCACATCTCAATGCACTCATTACTGGGGTTTGCTAAACAAGTAGGAATTCTGTATTGACTTGCAAAGTTGTAGAAATAATAATGCTATCCAGAATTCAAGCTTTGGGATATTTACCATTGTGCTTGAAGTCATAAGTTACTTATCTCCAGGGGACAGAAATATAACAACATTTTCTTCTGAGTCATTACACTTAATAATTGAAGATCTACATGCTAAGTAAAACTTCTTTCCCTGGAAGCAAAAGCAATTCCTGCAAGTAATATATAAGGCTAAATAGGCAATGTGTCTCATTCCACTTACTCTAATGGTTCTCTGACTGAATTTTCTTAGATTTTGCCATATGCTGAGTGGATTATGAATGTGGTAAAAACTGTGGAGTAGAAAATGTTGAGCAAATCCAACAGGTCAATTTAAAAAGAACTTAAAAATAAATCATTGTTGGGAAATGATGTATCTATTTGATAGAACATATTTTTTAAAACATACACTATACAATTTTGAATATCAAGTCAGAAAAAAGGAGAAATTTTGTCTCAGAGTTTAGAGGTTGGTTACATTGGGAAATGTGTTTAGTTGGTTATGTTTATTTATATGAGGAGGGAAAGAAAATATCTTTAGTTTTGACTACAGTTCCTCATGAACCTTGCCAAAAAACAAAATTGCCCTATATCAGCCCATGTAAGATTTGGACTGATTTTTTTGTTGTTGTTGTTGTTATTATTGTTTAGGAAGCATCCTGCAAGAGTTACTATAAAAACTTAAAAAATACAAGAACAGAGAAGAGCTGTTAGTAGAGTATGAAGCTTCCTAGCCATATTTTTTCAAGGCAGAGTCCTCATGTGAAACAAAATCAAGCCAAAATCAGCACTCAGTAAGATTTCAATTCAAAACTCAGCATTTAAAGATCTAATTTCCCATTAGACAATGATTCTAAAACAGAAACCAATGAACAGGAGCAAGGAGATTAGGGGAAGAGCTATATCCTGCCCAGCACACTTACCAGTCCAGATATGTGAGTGCACCTGTGTGCTATGGAAATAATATCCACCAAAGCAAAAATTATTTCCTTAGGGGAAAAAAAAAAAAATCACAGCCACAAAAAACTATTGTCTGCCTGGACAGAGTTTTTCACCACATTCTTGAGTAGAAATTATGCTTAAACCTTTACAAACTTATGTCCCTGCCATAAGAATGAGCAAACCCTCTGCTCTATTATGTGGTTTTTTTTCTGTCTTCATAAAAACTATATTTTCAGAGTCTGAATGACACTTTTCTTTTTCCCTGAGTGATAGATTCAGACCACATTCATTCTGGTCTTGCCTTGTGCAGTGCAAGCAAGGTCTGGGCAGTCACGAACAGACTTCAGACCTCAGAGGGGAGATGGAAAACAAGCAGGCTGCTTTGCTGGAAGTGTTCCTCCTTTATCTAACACCAGGATATGCTCAAGCACACAGCAGGGAAAAAGTGCAGTTATTCAAACTACACCTCTCTAAACCTGGCTGGCACACAGCCACAGGACCTGATTTTATTTTCAAAGCCACTCCAAGCAGAGTAAGATACACATTATCATTCTGCAATCTTGAGGTAGGACTGGATTACAAATCTTGTGCTGAACTCTATTTTGCCTTATCTAAGTGCTGTCATCATCCCTGCACCTGTAGCTTCATGTGGATGAGGTAGGAATGGCAATGTTTCCTCTCCTCAGAACCCCTGTGAGGTTGGTTTGGGGAATGTGTAACCCAAGCACAAGCCACTGTCAGTCACGGCTCCTCTCCAAGGATTAGCCTGAGCACAGCCAGAGCTGGCCATGTGTGACTGGTCACACTGCCTTGTGTCACTGCAGGTGTCACCTTGGCTCCCTTGGCAGGTAAATACAATGAGAGGCTCCCAGCCCAGCATGAGCAGGCACCATTAACAAGGTCAGGGCTGCTCTGGAGCAGAGGTTTCCTGCACAGTCTGCCAGCTCCTTCCCAAAGCCAAGGAAAATGATCTCTTTGCCCAGCTGGCCTGAATCCTTCTGCTGTGCTATGAGTCAGCACAGCAAGAGATTCCCTTATGCAGAAGAAACTCTGCTCTTGAAGTTTTTGGAGCCCCCACAGTGGGTGGGTGGCTGTCCCTCTGCTGTATGCCTTGTTTTTCCTATGACAGGGAAATTTGGCATGGGATGAAGTGCAGCAGCTGGACCAGCCAGGCACTGATGTGACAGCAATCCACCCTTGGGGAAGTGGGATCCCTGGCACTGATGCTTTGCAGCATGTCAGTGTGCAAGAGCATGGGATGGAGATGAGAAAACATCATGGGAACTGAAAAGGCAGCAGAGCTTTAACTGGGAGGGAAAAAAATAAAAAAGTCTTTTCTGTGAGGAAGAAAAATAAAAGGGAACCACTTTTCAGGGTGTTTTTCTTTTGATATAAGCACACATGAAAACTTTCCAAATCTGGATTTAGGGTGAAATGTCCACATCAAATGCTCAGAGATTTACTGTGAATCTATAGTAATGCTCAGAAGTAGCCTCACTTCCATCTTGCTTTTGATCCATTCATTTCTCTTCCCTGTGTCCTGCAAACAACTCTGCAACAAGCCAGCAGCCAAACACTTTCTTACATAAACTGTGGGTTTGAGGCTAGAACCTACCAGAATCAGTTGAGAAACTCCCCTCCACTTCCATGGCCATTGGATCAGATATTGACAGGGTGGCATTTAATTCCTTTGTTTTTTAAGAGCCTCTGAGCTAATTAGGCACGCTGGCACATGTGCTGGTTCCTCCATCTGCCATCCCTCAGACAGCTCTGTGGCTAAGAACAATATTTCTTGACATTCTCAAGGCAGATACCATATGGTTTCAGAAAAATTCTCTGGCCCTGACTCCACTGGGCTCTGAGTTTAAACTTGCTCTGATCCTGTTACATCTCACTTCACATTAACCAGTTTGTCTTACCTGTGATTGTGGTTTCTTTCCAAATTCAGCAGTGGGCTGATTTTCATTGGCTTGTGCATTTCTAAGTAGCCAGACTAGAAGCTATGAGTCCAATGTTTGAACGAACTCCCTGGGGAGGAGGAAAAGTGGAGAATATGATGGCAACTCATGGCCCAAGCTACTTCAGATTCTTACCTTCCTTTCCCCTTTAACTATCTAGTCCACTTAGAAAACACTGGATTTCTTTAGTTTGTTTCAGTTTGCATAATTAGAATCATCTCTATCATAGGACAGTTCATAGTAATTATTTAAATATGCCCCTTTGGAAGACAAGAATAGCAGGGTCTGAACATGGAAATTCATTAATTTGGTCAGGGGGTTGATTTTAAGGCCTCTCTTATCAACCCTTTTCCATAAGCAAAGTTTGTAACAGACACAAATGCAGGCAACTAACAGAAAAACTTGTAATATTACAGTATCAAAACTCTTAGCTAAATCACACTGTGCTTTGGTTAATTTATCAGTGCTAAAGAAACAAATTCAGTCAGTAGTCTGATTAAATGGGATTCTCAGAGTGATTAAAAGCTTTTTTAATTCCTTTTTTTGGCTCTGAGTCAAATATCTTCTTGGAAGAAATCCAACTTAAGTGCAAGTTGACTCAAGGGAGGCTTCTTCTCATGGCTCTGCATGAGCCACCTGCAATTACTACAAATTATCTGACTTGTTCCAAGCTGTGCATCTTTGATGAGACACTTTGTCAAGTTTCAGTTTCCATGTTGAGCCTTGTCTGAGAGTGAGCAATGCTGGGCTCAAGGCAGTTGTTCTAAAAAATCTAGAAATACATTGGCCTTGATTTTTCAGTACAGCCCAGAGTCCCTAACTGTTTGTGGCTCTTTTTTGCCAGTGATGGGCCAGATTGCAGTTCTACAAAATTATTTCTCTTTGGGTGAGATATGTCAGGTAGTAACAAGGATTATGGGCATGTTTAAGGAAATATGCAGCTTCCTAGAAATGCAACTCCAGCCCTGCCATGAAGGGGTTTTGTTAGGGTTTTGGGGTGGTTGTTTCTGGTTGTTTGCTGTGTCCATGTGTGACAGGAGGGCTCTTCCAGAGGGAAAAGCACTCAGCAACTCTCCTGTCAATGGGGAGCAGAAAGTGATCCTGCTGTTGGCAGCTCTGATGGAGACAGCTTTGGCAACAGCCCCTGTAACCTTCCCAGGCTTCAGGAACTCTTCTGCTAAAGCTTTATCGGCACTAGGAGCTCAAAAGGAAAACAAAACTGAATTTTCTTTTATTCTGCTGAATTGCCCAGGCAAGGAAGATGTCCAGGGGCTTTACCTCTCCTGAATATCATTTAAACATCTTTTGCTGTCAATGGGCTTCTTCTCTGAGACTTTCTGATCCCTTGTGATGGTGTCTGTCATATACTCCCATTTAGAGTCCTAAATGATTGCTGCTCCTGTGGAGGTATTAAGGATACTGGCTGCACTGTTGTGGAGCATCAGAGAGAAGGACAAGTCACCCCTTTTTTTTCTTGTGCAGGGAGCAGAATGCCTTGCAAGCAAGTGCACATGCTGGTCTAGCCCATGCTGCAAGTTTGATCCAGGCAGGGACTGAGTTTTACTTTAATAGGTTATGTTAACTTGAAAGAATTAGTAAAAGTTAGAGGCAAACCAGCATGGTGATGATCACCAGCTTTCAATGGGGTCCTGCAATGCCTTTTATGACAGAGAGCTTTCAGAAGGTAAATTGTGCTGTCAGGGAAAGTTGCATGGGTATGAGCCCACAAAAATAATAGAGGTTGTGGTGGGATGGACCTTGTGTTAAATCTTAATCATGCACTTCTTGACAGACATGCTGCTTGCACAACAGCACAAAATAGTCTGATTTTCTCTCTGCCTCAGCTCTGGATCTCTTCTTATTTTGCTCCTTTCCCATCTCCCACCCCATCCCCCCATTTTATGAGCAGGGCTTTCTAGACAGTAATGTGTTTGGGCTGCTGCCTCTCAAAGAGGTAAACAGAAGGAAGAAATTGCCCTCAGGCCAGCTAGCAGAGCTTTTTCTCTCTAAGTCAGAAGGCTTCAGAAGACTTTTCTTACTGAGATGATAGGCTGCTAAATGGAAACCAAGGGTCATTTATGGACAGGCTTCTCTGGTGATTACACAGGGAGAGGAGCTGTCGTGTAGAGAGCCTCATTCACTTCACTGTCAGTTTATTGGCTGAGTTTATTTGCTCAGTGGAATCACTTCCACCCTCTCTGCATCATTCAAAAATAGAAGAAAAATAGCAGAAAAGAAGGCAAAATTAAATGCTTCCTCTTGAGTCATGGATGCTAGCAGGGATTGTTAATAGATGCAAAGCCATTTTCCTTAAAAACTATGCATTTCTTTCAATCAAGGAATAAAATCCTTCAGTTTTGTTTTACTTGTCAGTAAATCAAGCTTTCTGAAATTCTGTCTCTGAGCACTGAAGGTGTCATGTAACATTTATTTCCTGTGACTGGTAATTCACATTTTGGAGATCAGATAATGAATCACAGCAAACCCTCTTAAGGAGAGTTTTCTGTTGCTTTGAGGTTTTCAGTTTATTTTATTTGGTATCTTGTTTTGGTTTTTTGCTCAGTAAATTCCAAGTGCTTGTCAAAAATAAGCAATATATTTTCCAGTTGTAAAGTGGACAATCAAAGGCAAAAATACATGGCAAGAATTTGTCCAAAAGCAGTGCATGAAGAGTGGCAAGGTGCAGAAATACTGGCTGTGGACTGCTGGCTTGAACAGCAAAAATAAATTGTATTTCCTTGTGAACAGCAAGGGATATTGAAACTTTTACAGCCTTGCTTGCTTAGCTGCCAGTAAAGGCAGAGTGGCCAATGTCTGCTGCAGAAGGATGGATTTAGACAAAGGAAACCAGGGGACTGAGTGAAAGTGCCTATGAATAATCTGTGAAATAACTCCAGAAATCAAACACTTATGAACCCTAATGAAATCCCTAATATTTCCCTTGCAGCTTGTAATCTTTCTTCTCTAAGGGAAGAAAAATCCCAAATTCTCTTATTCAAATCCTTCACCTGAACCAGAGGTAACAGCATAAATCAAAGGTTGGAAAGAAACTACAGAACAGAGTTTGGATGTCTAAAAAACTCGGGCCATCTGTTTTGGTCCTGTTTCTCTTTTATTGAGACAAAGACATTTAATTTGGCAGAAGTTTGTCATCTTAAATAATATGTAGTCCTCAGAGACAAGCAGTCAAGACATAGCAGGGTTTCTTTATCAGCGTGTTAATCTGATTTTAAGAACATAAATTTCAGATTTCATATTAAGTTTATATTTCAAATTCAAGTGTTTCTGATAGCTACTTCTGCATTTCAACTTCCACTTTCAAAGCACTATTGTTTCAGCTAGTGAGCCAATGTAACTTTTCAGGTTTTATACCAATATATCTAAGTACATCTGAACCTCTATTTTTGGCAGACAGTCTTGCAATTTTTTTTATTTAATCTCATTGGAGGAGATGCTGAGATTTTTCTCTTCCAAGTGTGGTTTTTACACCTGGTTATTTCCTGAATTAAAAAAAAAAAAAACAACAAAAACAAACAAAAAAAAAATTAGAAAAAAACCCAGCAAGCCAATTTTGATGATACAATTAACATTAAATGACTTACTTATCTTTCTATCAATCTCTGTATAAAATGATCTGGGATCATACTAAAATTTTTCTTAAAAGTTCCCCTATGACTATAGAAAAAGATGAATTTTTAGTATCTGTCCTTCTGACTGTATTATTTCTTAATTTCTTTTATTGATTTTATTACCAACAAAAAAATCAAAAGGAAGATGTAAATAGTCCTGGCTGGAATTGTCAGGAGAACCATGCAATCTATATTTCTCTTAACCATGGTTTTATATTAGAGTTCAGCAATACTATAGGGCTTTGGTGTATAATGGCTGTTTGGATGTTATGTTTTAAAATATAGCACTGATCTCATTCCATTGTTTGTTAAATTGTATATTGGTTTACAGCACAGATCATCCTTAATTGGCACATATTGTGAACTTAATATTTATAGAGCAATGCAGAGAGTATTGTTGCTGCTGTCTTGGCTATATTTATTCTATTTGAGCCAAATCTTTTTTTTAAAAGACTGTAAAGCCAGTATCTCACTTTCTCTGGAGGCTCTCTCTGATATGACCTATTAAATCAAAAATGCTTGTGCAGCCCCAAGAAATCAAAAATAATTTTAGCCAATTACGTGTTCTAAGGGGAGAGAGATCAGGATGCACAAGGGTCTGGTACACTGTCCATACAATCTGTTTTTTCCCTGGGAATTTATTAGTACTTATGCTATCTGAAACAATAGTGAAACATCAATCAGCAGAAACAACCTTGAAGGCCTGATCTACTGAAGCTGATGAATTTTGACACTCTTGTAACTGAGACCAGCTTTAGATCAGACACTCAATCATTTTTCTTCATCAATCCTCTCAGGATTGTGATAGAAATTTGATAATTTTATTGATTGTCCTTCCATGGAGGGAAATAGTAGACAGGTAGCTCTGTCCTCTGTGTCCTGGGCTGAGTCTCAGTCTCTAGCTCTGGATGGTCAGCCTGCCAAGAAATCAGACATTAGTTTTCTGACTGTTCAGCTCAAATAATTCATAGCAGTTTATTCAATGTTACCTTATTTTATCATATTTCCTCAGAAAAAGGACTTCTGTCTGTCCTACAGGCAATGTACTCTTGCTCTGTGCTCTTCCAGTCTAACACTGAATAGGTTCTGAAAATCAAATTATTGTAAATATTTAAAGCAATGATTAAATAGTTCCAGACCTAAATCAGTGTTTTAGATAGAGGTTATCTGTAATTTCAGCAGTGTCCTGGTCCAAATTAAATGGAAAAGTATATAACAAAAACTGTTGAGTGAGGAGCTATGATAGAAGTCAGGAAATGCAAGAACCAGGAATTGCTCTCAAGCTAGACACAATTTCCTTCTAATATGTGTGTGTGTATCTTTGTATATATATTTGGCAAAATTCTGTATTTCACTACAGATAGAAAAGTTCTTCCTGAAAAGGCAGAGCAGTTGTTGTCCATCCCCAGCAGAAGCTGATTGTGTTGGCACTGTCACAGGAGCCTTGGCAAAGTGCAGAGGGCAGCTGCAGTTGAGAGCCAAGTTAGGAGTATTTAACTCCATGAGCTCACAACTGTCAAATGGTGATAAAAACACCATGAAACTGCTTAGTGCTGAGAGCTGTGAGGTGACAGAGTTGGGATTGTGCAGAATGAAGGCAATTTTTCTTAAACTTGAAAGTGTTGATAAAACATGCCAGGGACAAGAAATGCTTTTGTTTGCGTGTGCATCTCTACCTGTGTTGTTTTCCTTGTGTGTGTGCCACCTCAGAGCCCAGGAGAGGGGCTGCTTTGACAGCCACAGTGGCAGAGCACTCTGGTTACCTGCTGAACGTGCCCAGAGCTGGCAGCAGCAGGACAAGCTGTGCCTGGAAGGGCCATTCTCCAGCTCAGCCTCTCTGCCCAGCAGAAGCCAGACTTTCACAGGCTCTTTTCTCCTTTCAGGCACTCAACAGCTTTTCATCCAATGTGCCAAAAGCTTCTGAGAATCTGACTTTGGCAAACTGAAACCTGTGCAGGAGATCTGGGAGTGCTGCTATTGCATCTCATGCTGACATGGTCAGCTAATTCCAGTTTTGGTTGTGGTTCCACTGATGTGAGCATTTGCCCACTAAAAGCAAAACTGAGAGGTGTGTTTAATTAAAGCTAAATTGTAGCCAAAGTACCCTCCTGAGTGTGGTTGTGTTAAGGCAGAGACGGCTGAAAACTGGATCTCAACAGCACTTGTCAGAAGAATATCAATTTCATTTCCTTTTCATTATCCAGTTTCAACTGCAGGGCAAAAAGCTGCTTCTCTTTCATAGACAGTGTGCACTGGATATCTTGTCATAGACAATATTAATTCCACCATACACTTCCCATACCCCCAAGTGATTTCTAGGCTCTCTTTTCATATCTTGTTAGTAGTAAAGGACTAAACAATAAAAACCAAGCACATTGTGGAAAACATTTCTGGAACTTGTACATAAGGGAAAACAAGACTTTTCACAAAAGAACTAGAAGGGCTGTGAAATCTAATAAATGCATGGCTTTCCTCTTTGTGGGTGTGAAAAGCAGAGCTTATTGCATCAATGCAGGTTCATTCTCTGAAGTCAGTGGAGCATTTTCTTTCATGAAATCAATTTTGGGTTTGCTTGTTTTGTTTTTTTTTTTTTTTTACAAAACCTAAACACTGACTGAAAATTCTAACTCTTTAAAGATACCAATAGTTTTATTTATAGTTTTATATAGAACTTCAAAAATATCTGATCCTGAGGAATGACATATTCCCAAAGCTGCACAGAGGAGACTGTAAGTGGGCTGACTCTAAACCTTGAAGAATCCAGTTTGCCTCAGTGCTTATAAACATTCAACAGAGAGCCCTGTTATCAGCAATGTATTTGGATTAAAAAGATTAATTCTTGCTTCCTGGGTATTATGTTACCTTCCTAGCCTGTATTTGTGATGGGACAGGCAAAACCTTGTTATCTTGATACAATCACTGCCAAGGTTGTGGCATTAGAGTGAGCAATGGATGTGAAGTATATGAAGAAGGGTTAGACTTGAGACAAATTCAGACAGATTGCAATCTAACCCATTTTGCAGAATAGGATCTCATGAAAAGAAAAATTAAGATGAAAATGAAACATTAGTGACTGAGCTTGCGCATTTTAAATAAGTTCTTCCTTTAAAAAAAAGGCAGTTAATAATATAATTACTTTTTTTATATAGTCCATGTAAACACAAATTTTACAAATTATGCAATTAAAATATTTGTAGCAATAATCACAAATAACAACAAACATAAATGTTAACAGGCTAGATTTTTAGTTAAAGGGCTGCAGGTTTTTGACATCCCAGTTTTGTGAAGCTCTGCTCAGAGTTCCTCAGGGTGGTGGAAAGAACTGCATTGTCCTGACAGAAGCCTTCTGTGGCATGAGGGCTGGACCAGGAAAGTCACAGGAAAACTTGCTTTGGTACAAAAATGTGCAAAGTAAGCCTCTTGCAGAACATGGAGCTGGATTTTGCTGGCCATATTCTGTTTGATGGAACCCTTCCCAAATACAATATACTTGTGCCTGGTAATGGTTGGTCCAGAGATTTATTATTTGCCATTTTCCTATTTGGAGAGAAGTGACTCTGATTTATTATTTGACAAATCTGGCAGCTACTCATGGATATTAAAGGAGCTTTTCAAAAGTGGAGATATTTCAACGATATTTACATTTCTCCTCTGTAATTAAATGTCACTAGCTTCAGCAGGAGAAACAAATGTTATTTTTGGGGTGGCTTAGGTGACTTTTAATATCTTCCAAATGACTCATGGGGGAATTACAATGTGCTGGGGGCAAGGGAAGCCACTCACCCTTCAGTCACTCCAGCTGGTCCATCCTTGCCATCCATGTTTCACTGTCCTCCCAGGCTTCTGGCACTCAGAATTAAGCACAGATTGCACAGGTTGTCCCAGCAGACAGTTTGGTGTCAAGTCTAATAGCACCTGCTGACCTTGCAGGACTGCTGTGCTGGTAATTGCATTAGGATAGCAGATATGCATAGGAAAGGAAGTTTTTTTTATCTTGAAGTTCAACCCAAGCTGATGGCTCCAATACCCATTCCCTCTCATACTAAATCTTGTTTCTGTGTCTCCAGTAGTGTCAGCAGTTCAAAAATAGCTCAGCTGTGGCTTCCCAAGCTGCAACCATGCCAGGATAGCCTTTCCCCATCCATTTACCTTTATTTCTGAGATTCAGGGCAATACAAGTAGCCCACATGAGTTTGCATGGAAATCCAGCTCCTAATTCCTCTCATTCTGAATTATGTCTTCCTTTGAAACAAGCAAACAGGAAGAGACATCAGTTGTTGACATAGACAACCCACAAATTTGATTCTTGGAGTCACATTTTCAAAGAGTCTCATGGAATTCCAGCCAATCCACTTCTTATAAAAGTGCTGGTATATGAATGATTCAAGCCACAGCTGAAATTTCAGACATAAAAATAAAGCCCAACCATAGTGACAGATGTTTAGGAAGGATTTGGGCTAGGTTTTTCAGCATTTTCATATTTCATTTTTTTCAAAAAAGCCTCTAAGAAATACTTCCAGTATGACAGGAAGGGGTAAAAAAGAGGAACACTTATAAAGATGACCAGAACTTCTTTGGACCCCTCATATCATGACTTCACCTGTCCAGAATACCTGCAGTTTAATAGGATTTATCAGTTGCCAAAGCACAACTATATAGAGAGAAGAAGAGATTATATCTGCTGATCACAGAAATTTGGGCTTTTTTAATAGGGGCAGATGAGAATTTTCTTTCTTCTTCTTGAGACACAAAGATGAATGAGGAGCCTGGTGAACCTCAAGTTGTTTCCCAAGAAGCCATGAATATATTAAGCTACTCATTAAGCTACTCAGATGTGCTGTGTGAGAACAAATATCCAGTAGACCAGTGCCCAAACCAAGCTGACACAGGAATAGTAAGGCTAGGGGAAGAGCAAAAATTACAGAAGAGATTGTGAAAATATGCTAGAGACTGGAAGAATACTTAAAGGGAAACTTGAACTCTGAGCCTTCCTGAATCAGATGTGGTTTTGCTGTTTTACAGAATTCTACAGAAATATGAGCAATTTCTTTGCCTTGCTTATTCTCTTTATGCCACTTTTTTTTTTTTTTTTTTTTTTTTCCTGAAAGAAGCCTTGTTTGCACAACTGAGAAATAGAGAAGAAAGGCTGATTATCTCCTATACATTTAATGACAGTATTTTACAGTAACAATCTTGAAGATATCTTCTCAGTAAAATGATTTTTATTGTTATAGAAGGGTGCAAATTCCATCCTCTCAAAGATGACTGTTGGTCTGGCCCATAAATGTGATGCATGCCCAAACCACAAACACACCATGTACTCAGAAATTACCATCTTCCCATTGAGGGAATTTGTGGATGTTTCTCAAAATTGCACTTCCATCTTGGTGACAGCCTCCAGAGTACATCAAATATACAGTCTCAGCCTTTTTATGCCTTTTATGATGATTTCCAAGAGTAATTTGTGCTCATTAACATTAAATTTGCTATAAAATGTACTTGGAGTGCATTATGAACTGGTAGGAGAGTTTGCTGAGTTTTTTATTCTTTTATGGTTCCTACATGGCACAAAAAGATAGTGGAAGATAAAATAATAGAAGGGTCAAGAGGCCTGGGAGTTGTTTTATTTCCCAGGCTTGCAGAGCACATCCAAAGAGGAGCTATTGATGGCAGCAGTATAGAATTAAAAAGAAAAAAAGCAAGAAGTTTTTATGACTCCTTGCACCATCTCGGGCAAGAAGCCATAAATCAGCAGCAAGATCACAGCAGTAGATCACAAAACAGGTCACTCCAACAGGCTGGATTGAATTCTGGTGTGGGCAAGGGCAGCTTTTGATATTGCTGCTTTTCCTTGGTGTGAAATACTCAGGGTGTCAGTGGCACAGATGGCACAACACACAACAGCAGCAGCCCTTGAAGGTACAGCTTCTCCCTCTTTGTCTTTCCCTTCTTGTTCTCTTTCTTCTGGCTGGTTCATGACCATCTACTTCTGGCAGGAAAAAAAGAAAGGAAGGCATAGTCTGGCTAGGGTGGATCTCTTATATTTTTCTTATTTCTCTTTTTCTTCCTTACTTCCTGTATATATTTTGTTCTTTGTCTTTCTTTTCCTCCCTTCCTTCTTTTTTTCAAAACAAATGATAAAATTGCAACAATTGCAACTGCATTTAGCTCAGCTGGACCTAACATCTACATAACACCCCAAAATTTCTCAGCTGAACTTCATCTGAGTCCCCCACGACCATCTGAGACCTCTGATCTATATTTGAGGTCTCTTTATAGCCTCTGAAGTAAATAGTTTCCTAACTCTCACCAGAGAAAAATGCCACCTCTTTCCCTTATGCACTAAGTTAACATGACCTGTGTTATTCTATCTCCTTCCTAATGCAATTTTTATGGGGTACTACTATTATTTTGTTTTCATAATGTTAATTAATGTCTTGTAATTTGACAGGAGTTCTAAGTCTACTTAACCTGTCTAGCTTGTTGTCTGCAACTTGTTATTGATTCAAGCCCTGTGCTTGACCTTGAGAAAATGCTGAACAATTAGTGAGGGGAGCGTGGCCTTTCTAAAAGCCATTTCTTTCAAAGGCCTTAAAGGGTCTTATTTGCTCTTCTGCATTTCTCAATCTGTATCTGCCAAGGAGGAAAAAAAAGTGTGTTAAAAATACATATTCCCATTTTTACCACTTAGAAGAAGAAATACAGTGTTGTCATAGGACAAAAAAGAGGTAGAGCTCCACACAGGCTACCCAGCAGCATCTGTGGGAGAGACAATAGGAGTGTTCCACTCTCTTTTAACTTCTTTTACTCTTCTCCAAGCCATAATAGAAGTGTTCACCTACTCAGTAAGACCCACAGGTGTCTGGAAAATAATGCACAAACAAATAAAAAATCCCACAAAAACCTGAAACTTGCAGCTCATCTGCTAGTTGGAATTCCAGACCAAGCACTGGTTAATTCAGTCTCAGATCTTTCTGCCTTATGCTGGGGTGCTCAGCCCAACCTAAAACATTCTTAGCATTAAGTGAAATTATTTTGTGTGACTTTTCAGCAGAAGCACTTGTGCAGTCAGCCACACCTGAGAAACTGGTGAGGAAGGTTTTTTCCCTAGTGCCTGCAAGTTGTTCAGGACAGGCTTCTACCCAAGCCCCCAGGAATGTCTGTGCATCCCTCACCACACTCAGAGTCCAACAATGCCTGGCTGAAAAGGGTTTTACCTCACACATTTGACTTTGTGGTGGGGGGTCAGGACCTGTAGGTTGAGGTGTGAGGGGGTTTGAGAGCCTTTGCTTCTCTCTGCAGTGGTTTATCTGCCCTAAACCAAAACACTGCCCAAGAACAAGCATGGGCTTCACACATGCTGATGCCTGAATTGAGACATCATTGAGTGAATTTGGTGTGATGGCAGGGGTGTCATGCAAGAGCATAGCCAACCTGGACTCCTGGCATGCCTTAGCAGCTGGCAGGGCAATGTGGAAATGTTCCCACCCCAGCAGAGCAGAACAGAGGAACAGAGGGAGGCTGGACTGTGCTGGAGGCATTGCTGGCTGGGAGGGCACTCAGGCACCAGCAAGCTGAAGGGTGAGATGAGAGAATCTGCATGAAAGAGACTACAGTATGAGAGCAAAATGAGGCTGTCACAATAAATTGTTATCCCTGGGTATCTGAGTTAACACAGCATTGGGAATAAACACACAGCTCACTCAGGAGTTCTTGTCCAGCCCTTTGCAGACACACAAAAAGCATTACAACTTTTATCTTCAGCTCATGCTGAGAGGCTTGTCTTCACCATGGTTACCCTCTAGCCAGCTTTTTGGGTTTTTTTTAAAGAAAAGAGAGAAAATAATGGAGTTTCAAAAGAGTTGTATCAGCACTGCCCACCATTGTTTGCTCCTCACCATCCCTGCCTTGCTTACACTTGTCAATGGACAGCAGAGAGCAAAGTTTTTCCTGATAGATGAGAAATCAGGTAAATGCCTGTGCTAGATGTCAGACTACAATTCTTCATGACTGCCTAGAACTTCAATAAAAATCTTCACATCCATCCCCAGGGATGCAGAGCAATGCAATCATGAATGATTGATATTCAGCCTGCTACAATACCCTGCCTTAGTATCAGCCTTTGAAATAGTTTAAATGAAATAACTGCATTTCAGGAGCAGTCAGGCCAGGGAATTTTTTTTGCTTGTTGTGGTGTTGTCATTTGTTTTTGACAAGGCACATGGGGCATGTGGTGAAAGCCAGTGCCTGTCAGGTATACATAGGTAGCATTTGACATTTAAAATACAAACAAACCACATTCCATCAAACATATTTTATTTATTTTTATGAAAACATCTATGATATTTAAAGTCAAATTTCAATGAAAGGGCAGGTTCAAATTATGCTTTTTATCCCTTCCAATTAAGTCATGTTTGGGAGAAAGTTGTTGCTAGAGCTTGGCTGTCTGTATCCTGAGAGTTTTTATTATTTAATGTAAAGTGTCAGAAGGATATCTGACTGGTTCAAAACACACAGATGCTTTGTGCCTGTGCTGAAAGATGTGAGAAGAAAAAGTGAATATATAGAGTACACTCAACATCAGCTCCATTCATTCATCATTTACTTACAAGCTACAGCAGCTGGACTTGCTTTTAAACAAAATGCTGGGCTTATTCCTTTCCTTGAATCAGTTGATTACAAAAGCTTCCTCACTTTTCCTGTTCTCTTTTTTTTTTTTTTTTTTCCTTTTCTGCCTGACTCTGTCCAAATAATTTTTTCTTGAAATTAGTCTAAAACATTTCTTGCCTCGTAAGAGTCAGATATACCAGGCAATAGATTGCCATGAGAGAACCTAATACAGGAGAGTGTATTCTGACAGCACCCTTCACTTGCAGAGTGCAAACCCTATTGGGATTGTTTGGTGCAGTGTTGATTTAAGAACAGTTACAGATTTAAGCAATAATTGAATATGAAGCCATCCTGAATTCCCTAAATGCATCAAAGGACAAGGTTGGAGGAAATCTGAGATGGTACAGAGAGAAAAAGATGCACAATTGGAAGGACAGAGGAATTGTCTTTCCTGTTCACTGCTTTACTAAGCAAATCTTCTTAAACCTCTTTTCATTGAATGAAACCACAGGGTCACTTGACTTGTGATATAAGGATGATTTATGAAGAGTGTTGTGGTAGATGCATGTTTGGTGTGAATCATTGCAGTCTTTTTAGGAAAAGAAAAAAGTCACAGAAAAGGATATAGCTGAAACACTGGTTTGTTTGGTTTTTTTTTCCTTTCCATAGAACCAGGAAGGGTCTCAGACACAGCTGGACTTTCATGCTGCTGCAAAAAAATTGTAAAATATATTATCTATTAATTGGATGTTTTAATTAGTTCTTGTCTCTTCTTCAGCCAACACTGAGATTTCAATTGATAGCAAAAAGACAGAAGTTCTTCAGTTGACTTTCAGGAGTGACCTTCACACAATTAGTAATTTTTCCCCTCCCTAGTTGCTCTATGGCTGTGGTGCATGTCTACTTACATGAAGAAAACTTTGGCTGTCCATAAAAGGAGCTCTAGAAGCTTGCATCTAGGAATAATTTAATCTAATGTACTAGGGAAATGTTTTTGGAAACAGTGTCGAATATTATGGGATATTTACTTATGGAAAGAAAGCCAGGAAAGAGGTCAGATGGTACTTTGTCAGGGCAGTCAGACTGTTCCAGAAATAGGTGAGCAAGTATCCTGTATTATAAATGCATAACTGTGCTCTTTGGAAAGAAAAAATAAGAAATCCAAGAAAGGTTATTTAATCATACCTTCCATTTTTGATTTTACTGTCTGGCTCTAATACACAAATTCTTTATCATCAAATCCCTTGGGGTGTTCAAGATTCCTGTGGTGAATGTAAAGTAACAGTTTCAGGAGTAAATTAATATGAGGAAAAGGCTCTTTACTGGAACAGGCTGCTCAGAGAGGCTGTGGAGTCTCCTTTTCTGGAGATATTCAAAATCTCTCCTGGATGTGATCCTGTGCAACCTGCCCTGGGTCAATCTGCTTCATCAGTGGGGTTGGACTAGATCATCTCCAGAGATATGGGCATTCCATGATTCTATAATTGAGTAAACTATGAATTAGCTTTCCATTTTTCTCCCCAAATCATACAATAGAAGCTTGACAAGAAACTGAAGGTTCTGTAATACATTTTTTTACTCATTTGATATAAAGAAGTGACAGTGGTATCACATCTCATTACAGGTGTATTAATGTGTCAATAGTTTAGTTATTGCTATGGTCCTAGAACACTCCTGTGTATGAAAAACAGGCAGATGTGTGTTGTAAGCAAAGGAGCTTGAAATGTACCAATGAAGGTGTTCCAGTTCAAACACAAATAAATTCAGCCTTTTTACACTCTCCTGCATGGAAGGCAGACTGGATGATCACATCATGCCTGGCTTATTAGTTAAAGAATTTGCTATTTAACTCTACCTTATGTAATGACATATATATCAAATGTTTTAAATAGCAATAGCTCTGATCTATTTTTTTTTTTTTTAATTTTTATTTTCACATGAAAGATATGTATTTGTTACAGGGAGATAGTATGCATAGAAAGCCACATCTTTCCCATCAGTAGTGCGAAATTTCACCAAACCTGCCCAGGGATCTCTCTCAGCCCTGCTGCCTGTACCTAATAATCCTCTTTAGGAGATGGTGTTACACTCCCATACTCATGGAGACCTCCACATCTCTATCACTATAATTTGGATGTAGACAAACCCAGTTGTGGGGACAGTGTTTAATGTAGGGTTTGCCATCTGTCCTTTGGGAGCTGGGGTGTTTGAAGCATTGATGGTGGTGAATCACAGCTACCAGCTGTTGTTTCATGTCTGTGCTGATCTGGTTTCACCCTCAAGCCTTGGTGGTGGAAATCTGGGTGCTCCCTTAGCTGCTCCCTGCTCTCCCAGCTTCCTATCACAGTTTTCTCTCTGACAGGACTTCCTACTGCTCTCCACATCCATGCAATTACATAACCCTAGTCTGACTTCCCACTCTGATCTACCCCTGATGAGTGCTAATTACCTACAGAAGTGATTTCTGATATCTGCTGATGGGTGAGGGGGGAGTTGTGAGAATTTGTGTGATTTTCATTTTGGATTATTTGCACAGTGTGCAACTTGAAATATTCAGAATCAAAGCCCAATCTTGCAGTAATTGAAGCATGTGAGTAGGGTTTTTTTTTTCTCCCACTATAAAGTGTGTGGCATGAACAGGAGAAAAAACTAGTGAAGGAGGGGAAGAGATAAAGACTTTTCTTTACATCAAAGTGAGGGTTATTTTTGAATGCCTGTGTTTAAGACATTTGTTGCATTTGATACAGTTATTTTTGAGAACATCCCTGTATTTCCAGAAGTTTGCTTGACTCAGAACAGCTGTGTTGGCAGCATGTGGGTTTTGATCCACTCCTCTCACTGCTGAGGCTGTCCTCTCCCCTGAAACACTGAACAAACATGCTCTTGCTCCATGGTGAATGACTAACAAGTAGAGTAAGGGAAGGATGATGTCTTTCCTCTATTCACTTCCCTTTTATGAAATACTGGCCAAGCAAATAATCAAAATTCTCCAGTTTTTAAAATCTTTTTCCTATGAATATTCAGTGTGTGGGGTTTTAAGCTGCTGACTTCCAGAGAAAGGCTGATTGAGCAATGTGAACAAAGCTTAAGAAAATACACTGAGCTTCATTTGTTTTCTCATTAATCCTTGATATTTCAGCTGGTAAAAGAGAGGAAATTGAGATTCCTTTAAATGAAATTAATAATTTGTCTTCTCCTCTATGATGATTCTTTTATTTGTTAGGATGTAGGAAGAAATAAGCATAATAGGAATGTTCTTTTACTTCCAAGATGAAAGCTAATAGTCTGTGCCACTGCAGCAGAGACATGTGAG
Organism: Oenanthe melanoleuca; assembly: GCF_029582105.1. Taxonomy (NCBI): domain Eukaryota; kingdom Metazoa; phylum Chordata; class Aves; order Passeriformes; family Muscicapidae; genus Oenanthe; species Oenanthe melanoleuca. The sequence continues at coordinate 25,855,241 of NC_079340.1, read as the reverse complement.
GTTAACCAAATAAATCAGGCCATTATCCAACAAAATATTCTCTGAGTAAAAGAACTGGTTCTGAACACTGGGTTGGAGAAGTGTCAGAACAACCCAGACAGGTGACTTGAAACAGACTCATTGTAATGAGTCCAATTCCAGTTTGTGGAATATATTTCCTATCTTATGCCAGCAAATGCAGATTTCTCTGTTTTCCCATTAACAAATACAGTATTTACCTTATTTTTGATTTATAGACAATAACTACATTAAAAGTCAAGTGATTACTTTCTATAGGATAGGGCTAGTGAGAGGAAATGTCTCTGACTTTAGCCACTGCCTTTGTCCTCCCCATAAAACTGCTGATTCTCCCATCCAGTGCACAAGTTCTGCCACAATTCCCACATGTAGCTTCTCATCTCACTGTTACTGCAGCCAAGTACAAAACCAAGCTGATCACCTGTCTTTGTGCCATTTGTTACCTCTTGCCAGTTCTCTGCAGTGTATTGACATAATCACAATTTGTACAAATCACATATGTGAGCAAAGCATCATTTTGCAACTGTGGTGAGCTACCAAAACCAGCTCGAGGCAGAAAACAAATTAGGCAACAGTTCTGCCTGTGCTGGAAGAGCCAGCTGCTTCAGCCAAAGGAGGAGGGAGGCAGAAAGAGGCAATGACCTGTCCCAGGACAGAGAGACACCTCTCTGACCTCCCTTCCTCTCCCACACCTGACCTCCACCAAACCCTTTATGGCTCCTCCCAGTTTTTTCTCAATTCTCTGAAATGCCTAGAGTTTGTTTTGAGGGCTCATTTGACAGATAATTTAATAAGTTAATAAATATAAGAAAAAAGTGGGCATTTATTCTTAAGCTACAGTGGACTTTTAAGTACATTTTTGCTCTAGCCAAGTATTTCCTCCTGGGATTAATACTACTATTGATTGAATTAGAGCAATTAATTATTTCTACTTCTTTTTAGGTAACACTTTAGAATGAATCTGATGTCTCTTTCTTGCATCAGTAACAGTCATTAAACAGGACAGTAGCTTTTAGTTGCTGAATGTTTTGTTTTCAGCTCAGTCATATTTTAGGACACCTGCCAGGAGCATTCACAAAGTTTAGCAGGTGCTTAAGTGCTTTTCTTAATGAGAACCAGTGGTTAGACTTTCATAGGACTGATGCATTAGGACCATAACACATCATTGGAGAGAAAGACTTAATGGAACAATTACTTTCTAGATAAATTGTCTTGGCCATTCATAGATGTTTCCACCATATTTAAAATATGTGTCAAATCAGCTTTGTTGGCTCTTTGTTTTCTCTATTTCTGCCTCCCTCACCATCAGGGTAAGTGAAGATACAAGAATTAGGGGTTGAATCTGAAGGTATTAGGTCTAGTCTAAACAACTCAGAATTTGATGGAAAAATCTCTCTTGACTTCAAGGAATGATTATATTGGGCTGTACTATATAAATTATCTGTGATAGATCTGGGTAGTTAACCAACTTCCACATGAAACTGTTCCGTTTCTTAAGTACTATTGTAAAATAATTAAAGCAGTACCACTATAACATGTCTTCATTAAAATGATCGAGAAGAGCAACTATTATGATCATAATTTTCAACAGAGTAAAGATTTCCTGTCTAAAAATAGAATTCCTTATAAGACAGGCCCTGGATGCTTGCAGATTTGACTTCCTTGCCTTCAGTCCTTAGGCACTTATTATCCAATATCCTCTTTTTCTATGAAGTCACTTAACTCAGTGTCAGTTTTGTGTAAACAGAACATGCCTTTCATTAATCCTGCAGTAACAGCTACTGTGCTACCCTGGGTTTTTCAGCAACACACAAGCGTTTGACAAAAGACTGGCTATGACAATTAAAACAGCATCTTTCACTGAAAGTGAAATAGCTGCAAAAAGCTGTTTCACTACAGATATCAATCAGGCACAGCTGAATGTGAGCTAATAAACATGTCACTTTCTTTATGCTGCCTGCTGGAGGAAAAATAACAGCTGAGAAGGCAGGAATGGAACACCTGGAGCAGATGATTGCATGCTGCTTTCTGGTCTCTCTACTTTGAAGCTTGATAAAATAATAAAGAATAACACAGCAAATGTACAGTCTAGGGGACAGGAGGATTAGCATGACAGGTTATTTTCCCTTCTTCCAAGACCTCCTGCTAAATCTTCATATTTTGAACTGCACTGAAACATCCCAAGAACCAGAGAAGCAGTAGAAAGCTACAATCAGAATTGTGTCTGGTCTTACCCTTCATGTCCTAGAATCAAAGATTTTTGTTGGAAAAGAGCTCTAAGATCAAGTCCAGCCATTAACCCAGCACTGCAGTGTTCTCCACTAAACCATGTACCCCCAAAACATGCCTTATCCACACATTTTCAGAAAAACTTCCAGGGAGGATGGTTTTATTTCAGTTCCACCACTTTCCTGCACAGCCTGTTGCAATGCCTTGTGAGAGAGCCTGAGAGAAGGAGGGATAGTGCAAGGTGAGATCTCATGGCACACCTGCAATGACTGACAGATGCAGAGCCAGCACAGGCACCAGCACTCAGTCAGCAGGAGCCAAGATGCAGAAGTATGAAGAAATAAGGGAGCAGAAGACTGCTGGACTTTGCAGGAAAGCTCACTTCAGGGTGGTGAAAATGGCAATATCCCCATCACAGGGCAAGGGCATAAAACCTTGATGGCTCCCCATCACTCAAGCTTTATCTGCAATTCCTCTGTCCAGCTTTACTGCACCTTTGAGTTCCACAAGTCCAGAGAGATGTGTAGTTTTTTTCAAGTTCTCTCAATGCAGACTCAATTGTACCCCTCTGGCTTGTTCCTGGTGAGGGGGCAGGATCCCAAATATTCCACACCCCCATCATACTCAGGCTTCTTACTTCTTCCCTGACTAAAAATGCCCATTCTGTCAATTAATGTGTTTAATTGCTACCTATCTCTAGCTTTTCTCTGATGGGCATCAATGCTGTGATATATAATATACACCTTGGTCTGTCAAGCTGAAACTTGTATGACTCTAAAAACACTCAAAATATTTTAAATAAGCTAGTAGAAATGCCACCTTCATTGCAGTAATTGAGATAAAAATGAGATTGTGACAAATTGATCAGCTCTCCAGCAGGTGAGGCAATCACAGAGGAGAAAACTAGGGGGAAAAAAAAAAAAGAAATGAAAACAAAACAAAAGCCAACAAAAAAATCAGATTCACCAGCCTTTCATGTGAGCAAATAGCAATGTATTTGGCATGCTGATTGGCTCTCTATCAATCTGTTTTCTGTGTGCCTTCCAAATCACTACAAATATTTGCCTCCTGCTAACAGGCAAACAGCAGGTCAATGCAGGAAAACAGATTATGTTTGTTTTGAAGTCAAAATTGAATATCCTTTTTTTCTTTTCTGGATGAAAAAACTAGCAAAGGGGTAACAGAGGTCAAACAGCAATTATCACAATACTTTTGGCAACTGAGATTGGAGGAAAGGTGTGAGGGAGGTAGCTGATACTGGTGCAAAGCTGGGTTGGCTCTGAATACTGACACCATCAATAAGCACACCTTGATATTGAGGAAATTTGAGTTATGCCAGACAGACAGTTTCTGCCTCCAGAGCCACAGTCTATCCAGCTGTCTCACTTATGAGCTACATGGGAAGAAGGAGCAGTGGTACAGTGGTTTGTTGAAAAATAAAAAATGAGAAAACCTTCATTCACATGGGGAGGAAGCTTGCTGGCTCCTCCCTTCTCTCCCTCCTTCCTTGAGTGTATTCATATTTTTTCACTTTTACTGGGTGACCTGGCTCATATGTTTTTGACACACTAGAAATGAAACTTTTCTCAGTGCAAGGGAAACAGTTTTAGAGGAGTCTGCTAAGGCCAGGAAAGGAGCTTTAGTCTGTGATGGGGGTGGGATGACAGGGGTGAATAAAAACAGTGTGAATAATTCATGCAGCACATTCAGATGCCATGTGGATCCTGAACCAGCCTGAACACACTGTTTGGTTTGCATTCATAATCTTTCATTAGCTGCTGTAGAGATGAACAAGGCAAAGTCATTAAATTTAGTGTAATGTTGTTGTAATGCCACTTGTTGGTTGCATTACTGTGTGAAGGCAGTGACTACAAAGGACTTTGGTTTCTTCCCTGAGAGTTTTCCTCCAAACCTGGAGGAACTGGAGAGCAACTTCAGCCTCCCACCCCCAGCTCATAAAATGTGAAAAAGCCAACTGAGATTTCAGTGCAGGTGAGTATGTGAGTCCCTGCAGAAGGGAGCTCAAGTACAAGAAATCTTTTCAGTAAATGCTAAACAATGCTGTCAGTGCATGCCACAATAGCTACATTCTCTAATCAGGTTAGAGAGTTCCACTCACCATAACTGATGCCTGAAAAAGAAGTTTTTACTGAACAGTGCAATTTAGCCAAGGCCAAGCAGCCAGGACCCCACTGTGCAAGTGGACTGAGCCTGGCCATGAGGAGTTGAGCCTTCTCAGGTCCTGGTGGTTCCTGCTACTCAAAATGAAAACTTGTAAGGCAGATTTTGGCTAAAAAAATTCAGTTGAATTTTGGACAAAAATCTCCCCCCACAGTGTTGACTCATTCATCCTACTTGAGACTACTTTTAACAGTGAACAATTTAATCTGGAGTGTTTTGTGACCTTTGCAAGGAATATATTTGTAAATAACTGTGGGGTTTTAGCTTTCCTGCAGCACTTACCCACATCTACTTAGCTGTTAGCAGATCACTCAGGTTTTATGTTTTACGTTTTTCAGCTGGCACAACACCCTTATCACAGGATCCCTTAGTACCTGTTAGTCTCTCACTGTCTGTGAAATGAAAAACACTGTTTAGTCTTGATTTAAAGAGCTAAATCACACAGGTTTGCATGAGCTGTAGACTGGGGTGAAGGAATATTAGCTGCACTTGTTGAAAAGGTTCTCTGATTTTTTGATGCTGTTGTAAAATGGACAGATTAGGCTCACACCTTTGGCAAAACAGACCCAGGGCTTTTTCTGCCCTGGGTTACACTTGGTTTTTTCTTCCTTCCCATCGGCTGGAGTGCAGAGGAGCTCACTGCCTCTTGCTGTGTCTGAGGAGATGAAGTTTAGCTCCAGTCATAGAAAATTATAACTGCAGTCGCAGAGGTTGTGAGTTCAGGCTCTGTGGATGACTCAGCCCAGAGCAAGTTGTCATGTGAGCCAACCTTGTAACCTGAGTGGGCTGTAAAAGGGACTGGAAGAGGGCCTGGTTGTTTACTCTGAGCACAGTGTGCCATTAAATAGCAAAGTTTCCTGAAATGTCATGTCAGTTCCTGCGACTATTTTAGATTAACTGTGTAAAATTCATGGCAATTGTGCTCAAAAAATACAAAGATAAAAATCCATGTTTTTCAAGAGGAGAAGTAGACAATTTGTCCATGCCCAGCTCTGCTTCAGCACTAAATAGCAGAGCTCAAAGGTAGACCAAGGGTTTGGAGGTCTCTGACCTAATTCAGACTTGTGATTGTAAGAGAGGAATTCTCTCCACTGAGCACACAAAGGGCAAACTGCTGTATAGAGAGAAGGGAAGAACGGGCAAGACACACACAAAAGAAAGGTCCTGGCTTTTGTAGAATGGTTTGGGTTGGAAGGGATCTCAGAGATTACCTCATTCCAATGCCCCTGCCATGAGCAGGGCCACTTCCCACTAGACCAGGATGCCCAAAGCCCAATCCAACCTGGCCCTGAACACTTCCAGGGATGGAGCACCCACAACTTTTCTTTTATGTCATATATTTCATCCCCAGAGATCTCAAATAGCTTTATAAAGGAAGACAATACTATTTGCCATGTTTTATAAGGAGATAAGCTGAAGCTATAATTTCATACAAGGAAGTACTTCTAGCTGTCAGGAACAGCCCAGGGTGGCTGTGTATTTTTAGTTTTCATGGATGATGGAGGAAGGTGTATGGCAATGGCACCACCTCAGGGACTCTGGAACAGAAATCCAGATGGTGTGTGAGGCGTGACAGGGACAGAGACATGATTTTTGGGAGAAAGTGTGGGCAGAAATGGGCTGCTGCATTGAACAAAGCTAATTCAGGTCCATATTAGCCCATTTCATTTTTTGTATGAACATTTGGGTGTCTTTTCACTGAACTCTTACACTTAAGGGAATAGTGTTGTTGCAAAGGCAATGTCCAGGCTGTCAAGGGTACTGTTTCCTACTGACACCACCCACACACAAGTTTTGTGGACACCTACTAACATTTACATCTGCTGACAATCCAACTCTGAAAGCTGTCCCTGGTTCTACTCCTGAATTTCATTGCATTGATGTATTTTTTAAGGGATTGCTTAGTCAGGAATGCAGTCTGTCACACTAACTTCAGCCCCAGCCATCTCTCATCCTAAGTCAATAGCAAATTTCTACACATTTCAAATAGAAATCAGAGTGATGCTCTATAAATTTCAAAGAGAAATCAGAACTGTGCTCAGGTAAGAGGCATCTGCTTTGGGATGGCACAAACAGTGTATTCAGCTCTGTTAGACCTGCTAGGGAAAAAGAAAACCAAACCAATATAGGAGGAGGAAGTCATGTTGAGTCTGAAGCAATTGATCTGTGTTTTCATGTGCTTGAGTGGCTCATGTGCTGCAGCAAGAGGCAGTGAGCTGTTTTGGAAACAGTAGGTTTGTTTTCCCAATTTTGCATTTGGAATCAGAATAGGAATCTTAATGGAAACCATGCACCAGGAGTAACCATACTTTATTTACATTTAGAAATAAAAAACAGTGATGCATGTCAAGTGCCCCTTCAAATGATCATGCTGCCAAAAATATGTTTATTTTATGTATGGTAGAAGTTCACTGGAAGGATTTATGTGGCATGTGAGAAGATAGAGCAATGGGTAAATGGAAAAAATGCAAAACACCAACAGTGCAGAAATTTTATGGGCAAAATCTGTTGCCTGCTCTTTGCTTTCTGAGGCATTTTCCAAAAGATTATTTGACTGTTTGAGCATTCTTAAAAGTCTGAATTTTTATTTGCTGTTACTGTCATGAGCACTGCTGAAGGAACAACTCCATTTCATCCCAGATAGCTTAGCTGATATTTGGTTTGTAGGTTTAAAATTTGATCAGGGACTGTGAACTCCATGAAAATTGCAAGAGGGGTCAAATATAATCATATATATATAAAATTCATATATATGTATGTATATATATATATGCTTATACTGTTCTCAGTGTCCTGTAGTTCAATATCCACCTTCCTTCTGGCACATTCACCCACATGGGTAAAATAAATAAAACTAATTTTAAAATCTAGTCTCTGAAAACACCTGTGATTATCCATACAGAAACCTTAAATCTCTTGCCCATGGACAAATTGTTCAGCCATTCTCCTGAGAGATGTCTTCCTGCCTCACAGATCTTCCCTATTGTTCCACATCTCTTGGAAAACTCTTTATTTCTGACTGTGCCTGGGATTGCTGTATCAGCAAAACTCAATTGGCTCTTGCTCTAAACCATAGGGATGCACTGACATTGCAGACCAAACACAATAAGAAAATCTGACATGTGTTTCCCATAATTGAGCAATTCAGGGAAGTCTTCAAGTAACAGGAGAGGTTTAACAGAAACTCCCAGTTTAGTAAGAAGATAGCCAAACCAGCTGTGTATGAATGAGCTGAGTACTAGAATAATTCTAATTGTTAATGCTGACACTTGACAAGTTTATTTAGAACTTTACTTTGCCCTTGTGAAAGCTTGTGAGAGAAGCCTTTTCCCAACAAGGTGCTCAGTAAAGGTCTCATCAGCTTCACTGAGATGAGTAATTCTGATTTCCATGATGCATCCACCTAGTGCAGCCCCTCCTGTCAAGCAGTGGCCAATAGCAGATGCCTCCTGGAAAACATAAAACAAGAGTACTGTATGATGATCCTTTTCCAAAATGCTCTCATAACCCTCAGGAAATTGTGGCTGAGAGATTTCCTGTGCCAGAGGTATATTTCTGCATTTAATAGCTCTCCATGGGCTTGTCAGCATTGCCAGAGTTTACTCACTGACTCCCAAGAAGACTTAGAACATATTCTCACATGGGTATTTTGAGACATAACCACTCAGTACACTCAATTGACTGCAATAATAAGTTAGTACCCTTCAGGGACTGTACTTTCTACTACCAACAAAACAAGACAAAGAAGGAAATATTGCCTGAATTTGATAACATCCATCATCCCTGGGCACTCTGTGTTGTTCTCAGCAGCAGGGATGGCAATCAGGTTGTTATCTGTTATTTGGTTTCCCAAAAGGCCTGTCTGCTTCTGCTGTGGTGTCACCTGTCCCTGTCAGGGCTGTGACAAATGCATGAGCACCATGGTGTTTGGCCAAGCAAGGTGTTTCCTAGATGGGGCTGTGACACAGATCCATGGTCAGCCTCACCCAGAGGAAAGCAGTGCAAAGGCTTTGTCCTGGAGCCAGGGAGGGCTGCAAGGAGGTGAGAGTCACTAAGCATCATTCTGGGAAGCAGCACTGTGATCTCTCTGAATCAGTAGTTAACTAATTTAGAAACTGAGGAAGGGTGGGATTTTAAATAAATCATACATAAAGTTATTTTTTAAAGTCAACCACAAGGTCTGAAATAAACTTGTATGTCCACGAGACAGCACAAAATCAGCATTAGCAAATAAGTAATGACAATTTGGAGATGTAGGGGGTAAGTCATGCAAAAGTGAGTTCAAGAAAAATAAGGTATTGATGATTCTCTGTTGACATTTACCAGCTCTTCAGTTTCTCCCTAACATCTGTTTCTGAGTGAAACATCATTTCAAAGCCATTCATTCAGAGCAGATGAAATATTTAGCATTGTAGGACTTGTTTTTCTTTCTCTTCAGTGTAGCTTTCATCTATTGAGATCTGCCTATCTATGCTCTTTTTATTCATTACTGAGAGATAGTTGAATTACTGTGAGGCTATTCACTGAAGATGTAACAAGATAATTTATTTGTGCTATATATTGATTTGACAGTTATTCAAAGAGTCATGGCTAAGAGAAGCAGACTTGTCCAGTCTTTCTGTCTTACAATACTCCTTTCAGAAAGCCACTCATGCCACCAAAGATGCAGATCCTTAGATAATCCTGGTCTGGCAGCTAAAGAGATGAAAGAGAGAAGATTCTTGAAGCAACACAGCCAGGGGGAACCCTATAATTCACCCAGAGCAGCTTTCTTCTTCTTTGATTCCAAGTTAGTTCTGTTATTTTAGGAAGTTGGGGGTGTAAGTCTTTTTTTCTCTGGTATTTTAATATAGTTCTGTGATACTTCTTCAACAAAATTATGCCATATGCATCTGCTATGGGATTTTCATCCACTTAACTTTCTGTAATTCGCATATTTTTTCTCATATTTGAATGATATGCAATATAGAGTTGTATTCATTATACCTTTCATAACAGTCATGAGCATGTGTTGAATGAAAGGATTGCAAGCTTTTTTAAAAATCAGATGTAGTCATATGCTTTAGGAAAATCTTGGTTTCTTCAGTCCAACTCAAAATTAGAACCAAAAACCACAGAATATTTTATCTTTTGTTTAGCTTTTGGAGTTTCATTGAAACAGAAAATTCAGAGTGAAGCACAAAGAACAGGATGAACAGTTCAATAGCAATCTGCAATTCTAATTTTACTTGTGTCTAAAGAAATAGAAAACAATTTTAATTAGTTTTGATTGAAATGTGCCTCTACAATGATAATTTTTGCCGTGCAGAGAGGTCTGTCCATGATTCCTATCTTTGTTTAGCAAATATATCTTTCTTTCTATGCTTGTACTTCAGACTAAGCAAAAAAACCTCAAGGGCTGGGAGTTAGCCATAAACACAACCAAAATATTAACATTCAGGTCAGCAGTTTATCAGGATGGTGCTGGAGCTGTGGTCACAGCCTCTGCTTTGTGGTTTGCAGTGCTGTGGCAGAGCTGTCTGCAGCTCAGGGAGGGATCTGGGTACCTGGGGGCAGCAGCTGCTGCTCCCTCTCTGGCTGGCACAGGGACACCAAATGCAGCCTCACTCCTTGCAGCCAGACCCTGCATCTGCTCTGCTTCCTCTGCATGGCAGCCCTGTCCCAGCCAGGATTTGGGTCACCATCCTCAGGGTTCCAAATTTCAGCTCCAGAGCTGAGAAGCCTTGAGCTGATGCTGTTGACTCCTGCCCACTGCAGGAATTGCTCTGCAGATCCTGTGCATGAATTGTACTTTTGACAAACATTTACATGCTGTTATCTCTTTTCATCAGGCCACCAGATGAAATATTTACTCTTCCATTTAGCAGCCTAAACAAGTGAATTTACTGTGAATATCCACATATGCAACTGCAAGTCACCTAGCTGTTAATTGTGAAATACAGCAGGAGCTGCACAGCTGCACACCCAGCTCCCTGGGCAGAGCTTCAAGGTCCTTGTCCTGTGACACAGAGTGTCATATTCTTCCATGAGAACCCCAGCCAAGAAATACCAATTTCCCAAGTAGAAAAAAACTGCAATTGCCAAGCCTACACTCCTCCCAGCCAGCTGAAAAATTTCTGTTAGAAAAATTGCATTAATTGCTTCACAGCCTAAAGTTGTAAGGATCTATGGATTCAGTAATAAACTTGTAGCAGTTTTGGCAATTACTCTTTTCCCTTCATCCTCTCTCTCCCATACCTTGCTTTCTGCTAATTAATCATATCAAACCAAGGTTAGCAGACTCATTTTCAAATTGCAAAAAAAAACACCAAAAAACCATGAAACAAAAATCGAGTATAAAAGGAGCTAACAAGAAATTTTCCTCTCAAAAAACATGCTTTTTTCCTTCAAACTTGCTGCTCTTCTATGGCATATGACACATTGGTCTTCAAATCCCCATATGAAAGATGAAAATATGCAATAATGCTTTAGACATTAGTCACTTTAGGGGCTTGGAGACTAATTTTCTTTTAAACTGCTCAGGAAAAGCTGATTTGATCAAATAGATTAATTCTGGGAGCAAACAAATACACAAAAACATTAGTAAAGGTCTCTTAGTTTGCAGTATAATATGTTTACAACACAACATGGGTAACACAGTGAGGACTAAAAAAATAATATTGGGGGATGTTAAGCCTTTCACACAAAGTTGTTTTCCAGAAAGTTTATTCTGAAGTAATACAAGAAAAGTTCAGAGGCTGTCCAGTGTCCTTAGGATATATATCTCTAAGAAACAAAATTTGCACCATGAAAACAAGATCTGAGGCATCCAGTTGTCTCTTAGATCCTTTTTATCTGGTGCTTTTTAGTCTGAGGCTTTGGTCTTCTTACCAACAAACTTTGCTTTCTGCTTATGTCTCTCTCTACAGCAGCCGAGGGTTCTGTAGGCTGTTAATGTAAGAGGGAATCTAAATCTCCAACTTTATCTCTGCATTTGAATATGAAAAGACAACTGTTGCCAGCTTTTCCAGGTCTTATTTTGTCCCAGTAGAATGAAATTTACCCATTTGGAACTTCTCTTCAGGTTAAGCAGCTGACAATTGTTTCAACATTTTAAAAAGTAGGAAAGACCTGGCTTACTAAAGAATTGCAAATACTCCTGCTGGCTTTAATGATCTCTGAATCAAACTTTGTGGCTAAAGGTTAAAACCCTGATCATATCAAGTTGGAAGTAGATGAAATTTCTTGCAGTGCAGAGTGAAGATTCTTCATTTCTACTTTTGAAATGATGTTCAAACATGAACACTTCAAATGAGAAGACATTTTAAAAAATGTAATGGGTAAGGAAGAAAATTATGTGCTGTCAATCAACATTGCTCTGTGGAAAAGAGGTCTTGTAACACAAAACCTGGTTTGTTCTTTGACAAGAATGCACAGCTGGATGATAAAGGTACCTCCCAAGATGTAATATTCTTAGAATGAGGTATTGGCACAGCTGATCCTGTCTGGACTGTGGGAAAAAAATTATTGTCCCTTTACTTCCCCCAGTTATACTTTCTGTTAATCGATGTTACTCTTTTTTTAAGAGTTTGAAATCAAATTGTCTTCTTTGATTAATCATCAGAACCTATGAAGATTACAATGTATGGCCAAAAAGTGAGTGAAAAATCCTAAAAGAGATCTATCAAGGGGAAATCTTTAGCAAAAAGGGGTGGTTCCTTGGCAGATTGGGAGTGATTCTGCCTGAGGGTTATACTGTTGTATATGTTTCATCAAAGAGTATCAGGGAAGTAAAAAGTCATTTTTAAGTATGGGCAAAACCTGGTATTGTCTTAAGTAAAAATGAAGGCAAGACTATGATGCACAGGGATCTAACATAATTTAGTTATCATCTGCCCTATTCAAGTCACATCAAAAAGCTCTTCTGCAGAATGGTATGTGGCAATATCTTGGAGAACAGGGATCCCAAAGAAGGATGTAGGAGTTATATTCAGGAAACAAACTAACGTAGCTGCTCAATGATGGGAAGTCTCTTTTAGAATTTTACAAATGCCTTTTGAATGATGTAGGTTAGAGCTGATGTAGAGAGAAGAAAAAAAAACAACCTTCACTTCTTAAAATCCAATTCTCACTTTCTATCATTCTTGGCTTACCTAATCAACAAAATAAACAGCAGAAAGCAGTGTATTAATTTAGGACATAAAAGCTCAATTTTTGCAGCATGATGAGTTAAAACCTGCAATACAATTTACCCAAAGAGCAGATCTATGTTGTGCAAAGAACCTCCAAACTAAAGTTATCCTGACCTGTGGATCCAGATCACATAGAAAAACACTTTACAGAGACATAACCTTGAATCTCAGAAGCAGCTAGAACGTCCTGCCTAGAGGGACTCTCAGAGCAGTATTTTCTGCAGTCACAGTGTAGAAAACAGTGAGCAGTGCAATTCTGCTTCATCTGGGAAAGGTATCAAACCAGAGATAGTCTAGTGGTAAATAAGTACAAATAATTGCTTAAGTGGGGGAGGTCACTAATGAACTAATTACTAATCACTAATCATTTAATTAACTGTGTAGAACCATGGTGTCCTCTTTACCTCTTGAGAACTCCAGGTCAAATTATGAGCCTGATAATAATTTCTTGGGCAATGCTAAAACCTCTGGCATGCCTCTGCATATGAGGACTTGGCCAGAACACCCTTATATCTGTAAAAATATGGAACTCACAGAATTTTTCTGAGTGTCAGTTCCCAGCACAGACTCACTCATATTTCGCCAGGTGACCTGTGCAGGTCAGGAGGATCAGGGCACAGTGAGCTCAGAGCACACCACCCCACCATGGGTGGTAATGGATTCTAGCAGGCAGCTCATGAACAGTTTGATCTTCCTGTAAATAGCTGAGAGTTATGCAAAGCACTTGGGCACACATGCAGCTGTAGAGATGCATGAGAAATGTTGGGGGTTTTTCAGCTATCATCAGAAAATTTCAAAATTTTGCACAGCCAAAAAAAATCCAAGTTTGGATTTTAGTGAGGGAAAAATGAATAGTTTTTTCTCCCTCTTGTAAAAGAAAAGTAACTAAATTTAAGATAAAGAAACAAAATACCCCACACAAAAAAAATGCCAACCTGTTTATTGGTTCTGGACTTGTTTTTAAAGGAAAAGAAGTCATAATTTTCTCATTAAATTAAAGGAACTATGAACAGAATATTTCAACCATCAGAAGATAATAGCAGTAAAGGCAAACAAATATAAGAGTAAGGGTGTTTTTTCCTCTCCATCTGTGCTTATGTATGCCCAAAGGAAGGCATGCATACATAGATTTTATGCAAGCAATGTGTTCATATCCATGACAGCTCTTCTCAGGGTCTCCATGGATGTCCCTGGGAAGTTCCAGAGGATGTGTTTAGGAGAAACTACTTCACACAGAAAAATTCTGGTGCTATCACTGCTGTGCAGCCTTTCAGTAGCAATGGTAAGCACAATACAGGCAGGTACATTGTTTCTGCTATGAAAGAAAGCTTTATTTCATCTGGAAGCTTTTGGCTAGTGGCTACACCCACTGCCACTGAATCATCCTTTCACCTCTGTGAGATGTTACAGCAGGCAGAAGTCCTCAGATGGAAGTTATCTCAAGCAAAGTTTACATGCATTTGGCATCATCCAATGGCCTTAAATATCTGTGAGGCTTTTTGATTTCATCTGCAAATGGCATGGCAAGATAAATCCAGCTATGTTCCTTCCTTTAATGGGAATGGTATTTTACCATGCTGTGGTACCTCCTCTCATGTTGTCTCACATGTGGTGAGAAATCCAACAGATTCCACAGCAGTTTTGTAATTTGTCTCATGCAAATGTCATCTAGGGATGGTGGGATCAGTCGTGCTTAAAAAGAAAAGCATGCTCAAAAGTATAGAAAGAGCTAGAAGCTAAAATTTCCTTTTAAAGAATCCTGACCTCTTGCAACTGTCCATTTTTGACTAAAAGAAATGGCCAGTTGGGATAAAGCTTAAAGTTCTGAATGAACAAGTGTATTGGCAGGAGCATCCATGGAAACTAGTTTATTTAAGTGTTAAAAAAAAGAAAAAAACAAAGCCAAAACAATATAAAACAAAAATAAAAAAAAAATTGTCAGGAGGGAATCATATATATTGTCCTCATAATCTGGATTTTATTAAATCAAATAATGAGTAGATTAATAATGTATAACTTAGGACCAGTCAGAGCAATGACATTTTCTTTCCACAATACTCTAACTTGCTATGAAGGGATATATTGTGCAGAAATTATTTACATGGATAAATCTGAGAAATCAGCAAACATCTTAGAGATGTAAAAAAATTGCTATGAAAAGCACAGATACTTTAGTCATTATTAGAGGTTATTCAGCCTCCAAAGATGTATTTGTTCTTATTGCTTTGGATGATGGTACAAAAATTACTTCTGGCAAATTAATTTGTTTCTTACTCTTCATTTGATAGACTCTGGTAGTGATGGAACATACCTGGGATCTTCCAGGTCTGCAGGGAGCTTTTATTGTCACAGTACAAAATTTGATCCCTTTGGGTAGGAGAATTAATTCCTGAATTTAGAAACTGAACAGTGAGGGAGGGCTCAAACATAAGTGTTGTGGTTGTAACATGGACAGCCAGATTTATTAACAGCCAACTCAAATATTCATTGAAAAACATCCTCTGTTTTGGTTTAGCAAATGAATGGAGCTTGAGGTACAACAAACAAGCTTCTTAACATGTTTGCCACAGTTTCCCATCAGTAATTCTCATATGGCTGAACAGAAGGCAGGGAAATTGGCTCAACCAGGACAGACACAACAGGCTGATTTATGCATTGGAGGTGAGGGAAAAACCCCATCCACACTGTTGCAGAGCTCTCATGGGTATCAGCACTGCCATACACAGCAGCAGGCTGTGCAGGAGGAATTTTCATCCTCTGAGCCCTGTGTATTTTAGGGTTCTGTCAAGAGAGTCTTGGTGTGTACAGCTCTGATTTTTCATCCAGGTAGAGAAAGGGACAAGCTAGCCTGGGGGGGATGCTCCCACTTTTGACAAACCTGGCATGTCTACTAGAGAAGGGAGCCCTGGCAAAACCTCATGGCACCAAAATGAGTCTGGCAGTGATTTGTGATGAACTGGGGCAAAACTGAGAATGGTCATCACTTGATCTCCTGGTCATCCACCTGATTCTTCAGCTAACTACACCTTGACATCTGGGCTGCTCATCCTCAAGATATTATTGTAATTGAGCATTGTCCCAAGTGAAGGCCTGGGAGTAAATGAACTTCTGCTGCAAAATTAAAAGGGGTAGAAATATCTCTTTGTGCCTCATAGACCTCTTGTTACTTCTTCTTCTTTTGTGGGCTCTGACCCTGTTTTGCCTTCCTGAGATGGACAGAAAGAACTGGCAGCTTTTACCTCCAGCTCTTCTCTTCTGCATGAAGCCATACTGGGGTTGACTAAAAACCCTGACTTCACTTTGTTTATTTTTCCAGTCTTTTCACATATTGCCTGTAGATTGTTGCATGCACAGAGATGCATCCTCTGCAAGGGGCTCAGCACCGCATCACTGAATTGTTCCACACCTGCCAACTCTCCTCCAATTTTCACCTTCTCCTCCCACATGTCCTTAGTGGGCCATAACCAGCAAATGGTGCTGCTCACCCCACTGTGACTGCAGCCATCGTTCAAGCTGTGCAGGGCACAGCAAAGTCTGCTCTAATTAACAAAGACAAACAAGGAGTAAGTTGCAGTGTGAAGATGTGCAAGACCAAGTTAAAAACCAAGAAAACAACTAATTTCTTTGCCAAAAACCTTATGGGAACTGCCAAGAACTGTGGAGCATTGAAACTTTCCTGCCTTTCTCTCTCCCTGCAAGGAACATTGGCTTTGACTTGCTTTTTTCAATATGAACATAATTCTATGTGTGTATGATTAAAATGCATGACAAAAAGAATTGCTTCACTGCCCGTTGTCCCTTGCTGGGAAGGAACAAATTGAACAATCCAATGGCATATGTTAGTCACACTGCTTCACACACTGCTGGAATGTTTTCAGATACTCTGGTGCCTTCAATTAGGATCTCTGCAGAAATGATTTTTTTGGACAGAGCTGTGACATCTAAAATTAAGTATGAATTACAGCAAGCCAAGCAAATGTGACAGGCAGTAGAATAAGCATGTACCAACCTTCTACAAATGTATGTGCTTTATGGAATGCTTTCATCTAGCTAAACTGCAGATGACTGGCTAAGGTATGCTTTGATTTTTGATAGCAGTGCTATTCATATTATCTGAGTGCCAAAATTTTGAAGTGGCTTTTTTAGAGAAAATGCACACTCTCCTCTCACACAAATGGCCCATGTAATACCCTTAAGTGATCTTGCTGAAATTGGGCTGAGTGCTGACAACTGACAAGAATGAACAGAAGTGTCTGAGACTGGTCAAAATTTGCAAGCAGCTTTGTGAGAAAAAATAATATTCCAATTTCACAATTCTTTCCCTTTTGAAGGATTTGTACCTATTTCACTTAAAAAATTAACTGTCCATTCTTCTTGCTTTCATGAATGCTTTACATAATGGTTAAAGGGCATTCTCCAATAATGCCAATAGTATCAAATGAAGGATTTAATTGAGAAGATTTCTTTTATTTCCTTCTTGTCATATGTCATTTCTACATTCTGACAAAAAAACAGAAAAAAGAGAAAAAACAACTTCACTTCAAAACTCTCCAATCAGTATTATGACATTTTGAAAATCTCTCATCCATTTCAGGGGAATTAAAACCAGGACCAGCATTTTTACACTTGATTTCCTCAATCTGCCACATTTAAACAAGAGGACACTTGTTATCCTTATTGAAGCCAGAAGGTGGCAAGCACTCTTAAAGTATGAGCTGGGTCGAAAGAAGACAGGCTCCCTTTCCAGAAAACCTCAGCCACCATTGTCTTCAACTCAGCCATGGGTTTCCCAGCCAGAAATTTGTGTTTTACAGCACCCAGTAAATCACAGCAGGACAGGACTAAAAAGGAAAGTGTGGAAAAGATTTAAACATGTCTTCTATTTTAATTTAAGCAGAGAACACTGAGACTAAAGTGGAAAATTATTGCCTAGAAAATAAAGCTGACTGGAAAAAAAAATGAAATTTCCACCCCACAGCAGTCCTGGCCAAGCAAGGGCTTCAGAGAGGTTGGGCTGGCTGCCAAGTGTGGCCAAAGAGGAACCACAGAGCACCTGGAGCTAGACCTGCCCTGCAGCCTGTACACAAATGTAGATTAATGTTACGAAATACTGAATAATGCTCTGCATTTTCCCAGAAAGAAACTTACCCCAAACCTCATTTAATGATTTTCACTGTTTTTCAGCAAAAGCTTCATGCTTTGTCTGCTAATCTGTCAGACTTAGAAAATGGAGCAATTTGTGTGTGAAAACAACAATAGTGGAAAGCTAATGTGTTCTGGGGTGCTGAGTTGGAGGCGTTGGTAGGAAATTGCCTCCCCTGCATGGTCTATTTATGCATTTTAGTTAAAATTCAGTCTCTAACTTAGCTGAGGGAAGAGGTCATCCAGGGCATACTAGAGAATAGTGCCTGAATAGTGAATTAATACACCTAGATAATTCTGTTATACAAGAAAACCAGTATAGTCTCCATTTCAGTATTGCTTATGTCATTACTTAATTTTAGCACTTGGCCTAAAGACTTCGTGTCAGTAGGATTATTTTCCTGACAGCTTTTTTAAAAAAAAAAAACCTAGTGTTTAATGAATTGGTGGTAAGAAAGCTTTTGAATAAAAGACATAATTTCTGAGCTTCTTCCTCAAATCCTGAAGGCCTCAAAGCATGAGGAAGCAACAAAGCCTCAAGATGCCCATGAGAGCTGACAGGAGCTGATGACTTGAAAGCTGTGAGGATACAATCCTCTCTGACATTAATCCTGAGCTGGGAGCAAGAGACAGCTCCTGATGATGCTCCTGTCTCTAATTATACATTGCCACAGCACAGGTGGCTGCAGTGCTGAGGAATCAAATCCATCCATACCAACCTATGACAGGTATTTGGTGTAAAGGTGATCTCTGCCTCTCCCACTTCTGCATGAAGACATGAGTTAAAAAAAGGTGCCAGAGAGCCAACACCACTGTCCTTGTGGTAGTTCCTCCATCCCAAGCTTTCCCTTTCTCTTGACCACATTAAATACTGGGGGAAAGGTGTTGTTTGGGCTTTTTCAAGGGTAGTACAATAGAGATGCAAATTCCTTCACAGCAGATTAAATGGATTTGAGAAAGGACAGTGATTCCTTCTGCATTCAGGCACTACTCAGAACTCACACAGAACCCTATGTGCTGTTTGCCATGTCCAGGAAAGGCCCATCTTGTACCTCTAACCACCAAACATGTCCAGAAATAAATGCTGCCCATCCCACCTGCATGTTTCACAGCAAGTGGCTGCACAGTCCTGGGCACCTTCTGCTCCCAGCTCTGCCATGGACCCTGGCTTTGCCCTGGAGCAGAATAATGACAGGATATTTCACCCCTCATCCCCTTTCCAGCTTCCAGCTCAGTGCTGCTTGCACTTGAGACCCCCAGCTCCACAGAGAAAACCCCTGTGCTTGACAAGTCCATGGGCTGGCTGCTCCCTGCAAAACTGACCCTCTGAACTGGGAACAATCCACCAGCAGAAGGAATGGGGTGGGATAACATCTGAGATAGTGCCAAGGCATAAAGAGCAGCCACAGAGGAAAGCTGATGCACACAGATGTTTGAGGCAAATAGGTTTTAATTAGAGTAGCATTCAGCCCTTTGGATATTTGCTGAATACTAAGCCAGATATAAAAAGGCATTTCCTTGCCAACCATTGCATACATTAAAGATTGCACAGAATGAAGAAAGATCCTGAGGAAATCCTAAGCAGAAGAGATCTGAATCAGAGTTCAAAAGGTCAACTGTGTCTTTCACCCCTCTTACAAGTATCCACCAGGGCAGAAGAATGTTATTGTCCAGTCACTGTAGTTTCTGCTCACTTCTGCCAGCTCATTTTGTTATTCCATTTTTGATAGGGGTCACTGCAAAATAGCACACCTGAGTAAGTGCTGCCTTCTGAGTTAGACTAAAAGTAAGGGCCAAAACAAAAGACAAAAAGATAAGGAACAGCAAGCAAATATTGAAATTAAACCTGTAAGTGACAGGTCCTGCAAACATGAGGATGAAGCTGAAAAGTGAAAGGGAAGGATATCCTACTTTGTTCTTCTGGCAGTGATAACCATTTTGCTCCTTCACACCTACAAAAATGAACTAATACTCAGTTGCTGGTCCCTTTATTTTGGAAGGGTGGTTACACAGCTCAGCACTATGTGGGTGCCAGGCAAAGCAACCCCTGGCCAAGCAAAGGACACTGACTTCTCATTTGCAGGGGATGGTAAGGCATGATGCACTGGAGGGCTTGTCCATGTTAGGGGAGCAAAGCAGGACTGCACATCCAATACCAGATTTGGGTGACCTAGGCAAACCCTCTCAGATGAATAGGAATTTTGCCTAAAAAGGGATTTCCTGAGCAACTGAAGGTGTTTGACTGAATGTGTCATATGGAATATTTTGGGGGTGAAGAAGAGGCAGGAAAGAGCTGGCAGGGACATGATAACATCTTATGTCAGCTTTCTCAAACTGGGACTTTTCTGGTTTAATTCTTTGCCATCTAAATGGTAATCTTGCCCTATGAAAAATTATACTTGATTTTGATATTTAAATAACTGTTTGAAATGTAAAAAGAGAATAAGTTCACCCAGATTAAAAATGCATATAAGCAGTTTTTTTCTCCTTTGCTCCATTTCTCTAAATTCTTCCAGATCAGCACAAACAAAATTCCTCCCCACACCCTGCAGCTCTTTCTTTACAAGAGCTCTATTTATTTAGCCCAATGTTTATGCTTAAAGATACATCTGACTCTTTTTCCAACTGTTAGTATTGTGTAATCTTCATTCCTTCAGGCATCTTGCACCTTCAATTTTTCAAAGAATAAAGAGATATCTGTTGTTAGTTTATGAAGTCAAAACCTGTCTATCCAGAGCTCTGTGAAAGCTGACTTTATTCAGTCCTGGACTATTGTGTTCTATTGAAAGCTATAAACTTTGTTTTGATATTTTCATGTGAGAGATTGCAAAGTAAAAGGAAGGGTAGAGGAATGTAGACCTTAATGTGCTTAAAAATGTGACAGGGAAGGAATAAAAGGGAAATTCACACCCAGGTGGCCTCTCCTCCTCTGCAGCCCAGGCTGAAATCACCCCTGTGACTTCTTTGGCATCTGTTCAGTGGATCACAGCTGAAGATGCTCTTGTGAACCTGTGGGAATCAAACCTGCCAAGTTTCTCATAGCTCTGCTTGATCCACCCTCATCTTTATTTAATGCTCTTTCCCCCATCTGTGGCTTGGTGCAGCTCTCCTCTGTAATTGTCATTAAGATCTGTGGGTGAGAAGTGTTGTGTGGCTGGGAGCAGAGCTCTCCACCCCCCTGTCACCCTGGTGAGCTGTGAGATTTGGGCTGGAAAGGAGTCACAAGCACGCAGAAGAGGTCTGAGATTCTGCTGACAAGGGAAGGACTGCAGAGAGGAGGCAGTTGCTTCTCATTTCTAGTTCTTGCCCCGAGAGAAGGCACAATTCCACCAGGGCACTGGGAAGTCAATGGGAACTATTGAGTTTCCAAATCCCAATGAAATCCTGAGGAAT
This sequence comes from Oenanthe melanoleuca, assembly GCF_029582105.1. Lineage (NCBI taxonomy): Eukaryota > Metazoa > Chordata > Aves > Passeriformes > Muscicapidae > Oenanthe > Oenanthe melanoleuca. The sequence goes on along the minus strand of NC_079340.1, from coordinate 25,834,107 downwards.
GAGACAGCAGCCTCTCTGTCAGGGAGTTTTTCACATCAAAGGAGCCCAAAGCCATGTTCCCTCCAGACTCTGAGCCCAAGCTTTCCTCTCACCAGCCCATCTCTCTTTGGAAAACTTGGGCAGTCTCTCACTGTAATACCAGCTTACCATGAATTGGCATTCAGGCAGAATCAATATTGCATCGAGTTCTCATTAACTTTTGGGTGAAATGTGCATACTTCTGGCTCCAGTGAGAAAATGGCTGTTATTTCCCTGTTCCACTGATGTCCCTATTTGTCACTACATTCTCAAGCATGACCCTGGAAGTTGGACTTCATTACAGCAACAATCCCCAGTCCAGGGGGAAATGAACTATAAAAAGGATTTATTTCCTTTTTCAACAGCAAACAAGCAAACAGTAACAAAATGCATCTTGGCAACATAATTGAAAGAAACTCATCACTTTTTATGAAAGCTAAAATGATTGTATTCTAGGCAAGTTAATTATGTCACTGTATTATTGTTGCCTGACAGATGAATTTCATTTGTAGTCAGTGGGGAAGTAACCCACCCTAGAAGCCCATTGTAAAGCTTTTCATTGATTTTTAATGGGATTTGGGTTGGATCTTTGGCCAGTTTTGACTTTTTGCCTCTATACTGGTGAGCGAAAGGAGCACAGGGGTTAGTCTAACACTTGGTGCATTTTTTTTTCAGAAAAACAATGATTTGCAGTGGGGAGTATTAAACTGCAAAGTGAATAATTCCCCTCCTGACAAGTCCAAAATGCAATTTTAATAATAAGAGGTGTAATAATGACCTGATGAAATGAGTTTTTATAGGAAAAAGTGGTTTTTCTTCTTGCTTAGAACTAGTATTATTTTAATACTCTCATTTGTAAAAGGTCATTTTTACACTATTTTTTTCCACTTAAAAATCACTATAAAATCTTTTACAGAATAGTAGGGCCTGCTAAGGTAAATGCTGCTTTTCACTTTTAAAGTAACATTCCCTCCAGTAGTGTTACATAAAAGTGATGATGTTACTTTCAAAGGAAAGCATTTTGTCCATCAAGTTCTGATGATTTTTCAAGCTTTTTACCTTTAAGGGAATTCTTCTACAATTAAAAAAATGTAGAAAAATTTTCACTTATTCATTTCTTCCCCAAGGGAAAACAAAAGGCCCTGCTTTCTACAGAAAAGGTTGGAATGGAGATTTTTTTTTTCTCAAATCTTTTTTGGGAAATATTTTCTTCTCTGCTGGGTATTAGATGCAATCTTTTTCATCTTCTTCATAAAGTGTTGAATCAAAGATCTTCCCAGTTGAATGATGTGGGCAATGTGTTTGCTGGCTGTCATTTTTCATGGTCCACATGATGGCTGTAATCTCGGGTGTAGTCTTGAGTCAGCCAGCTCCATCTGCACCTTCCTGGACATATTTTCAGTTCTTTGGTGCTCAGCAAGATCTGAGATGTTTTCAGAGTAAATTAGTGTTGTTTAATTTAAAGGGTTTTACACAATATTTGCTTTGAGTCATAGCTGAGACCTGTACATCCAGAGGCTACCTCCTGTGGAAGTATGTAAAGTAGGAATGAACAGAGAGAGAATTATCTGTATACTGAGATGGGACTTGAGAAGAGCTGCCCTCAGATATTCAAAACTGTAAAAGTGCATTTTAAAGTCCATTGTGGAGTCCATTTCTTTCAGGCATGGGAATTTTTCTGACCATCTTTCCTTTTCATGGCAAATGTGAAAAGCAGAAAGTTTCCTGTTTGTGTTCATGTAGTTGTTGGAAGTGTAAAAAAGTAAAATTCTGCATTTCCTGTGACAACGGGCAATGGCTCATAGAACTGAACCTCTGGTGTAAACCCCTCAGAATTTTAGGCTCCAGCCTCAAAAGCATCTGTTTCCTTTTTCTAAACATGCAAAGAAGTCAGTGTCAAATACAGCACAGCTTAAATGTTCACTGACTGCATGTTGCACAGGCTCAATAAAGTTCTCTGTGCTGCTGTAAAAAATTTGTGTTATTGTTTCTACTCTGACTTTCTACTCCACCTCTATCCTGCTGAGGCAGTTGCTCAGTGGGGCTCACTCCCTGCCCCAGAAGACAGAGAAAGGTATTTAAGTGTAAAATACACAACTACAAGGAATATCTTCTTACTGGAATTTCAAATCCATCCATTCCACACTTTGGTTTGGTTTTTCTAATGCTGAAGAGAGTCAGAGTTGCATCCACTTATCTGAGACAGTCAGACAGCAGAACAGTCACAGTGAACTATGCAGTAGCTCCTCTAGAACATATTCATATTTTTATCCATCTTGCTCATAAGACGTGGCTAATCGTTCACCTGGGAGAAAAGAAAATGTGTTAGTTTATAACATTTATCAGGTTTTCTGGATGTGTTCCATATTCAATACTTTTTATGTCTGAACTCCCTCTCACCTGGGTAATTTCACAGGATTTCAATGCTTTGTGCTGGTGTAGAGTAGTTTGACATAAAAAAGGATTATATCAGTTTGGTGCCTAGTCTGGAAATGAGATGGATGTGAGGAAGGAGGTGCTGCAGGATAGAGGTCTGTTAAATCTTGTGTGGCATATGAAAGGTTTGCCTCCAGCAAAACACAGACTGTGAGGTGTTTATAGTTTTTTTAACAGGAAGTTGGTTTAAAACAAAGCAAAAATATACTTCACACAATGTAGAGTTATGGATCTCTGTGCTGCAGGATAAGCTTTAGTGGGTGTTAAAATTTTATCACTTCAAACTGGAGAAAAGCATAAAAGAAACATCCCTCTGAGGCTATGGTCATTCCCTCCCACCCCACAAATATGCATTTAAAACTTGTGAAAGTTGGAAAAGCAACCTTCCTAAAGTTGTGGAAATACACATTTGACTTTCCATTATACTTTTCCACAAAACCAGGTTCCTGGGTGGAGGAACATTGCCCTTACCTTGCAGGACTTCATGTTCTATATTTATTCAGCATTGTGAGCTTGAAATTTGTATGGAAATTTGCATATATAAATCAAGTTGTAAAACTAGATTCTCTGCAAACGTGTGGCATTCATTGTTAGATGTGAGGTTAATTTGCCAAAATCCAATAGCTCTCTCTCCAATGCCAACCATTATTTTCAGATAACAAATATGATATCAGTGATTTTGATGGCCTTTTAATGTGTTTTCTTTTAAGACAATGCTAAGTGGAGAATTGCTTAATGATCCAAATTGCAATAAATTTTAACTACCAAAAATGATCTGATAATGCTCTTAATGTATTTGATGCACTATCACTTGCCAGGAAGGTTCCACACAGGCAGAGAAAGCAAGACACCATATTTCTTTACCCTTTCAACCTAAGGCAAAAGAGAGCAGTATTGAAAATCTATGATCCTCCTCTTTCCTTCCAGTAACAGCTTCATTATGGGCACACGTTGCCTTTTGTTCACTGGATCTTCTTGGGAAATCTTTTGCCCCACTATTTTAAAGATCCCAGAAGGAAGACTAACTTGACTTTCTATATATTTTAGTCCTTCTCCCTCCTTAACCTTGAATCAAATGAAGGAACTGACAAGTTTACTCTATGCTGCATTATTCTATAAGAAATTAGGTAGTTGACCAAAACTGTGACAAAAAAGTGCAAAGTATTGCAAAGTATGAAACTGGCTGTGATGCCACAAGTTGTAGACAACCAGCAAGAAGCAAGTACCCAAAGGGAGCATTCAGGGATAAAGCACTCTAAGGATAACCAGTGAAAAATCACTGTTTGTCTTTCAGGGACTTCACCTTTGTCAGCCACTGTCACTTAACACTTCACTGTGGTGGTGGTGTTTGACAGCTGTGGCAGCACAGGGCTGACCAGGAAGGGATTTCTGTCCCCAGTAAATATCAGCAAGATCTCTGCTGTGCTGAGCAGCACAGGACCAGTGGCACACACACAGAGCTCTGGTTCAAACCAGAGCAGAGAATACAACACACTGATGTCAGCACAGCCACTACATGCTGTACTACCTAAGGTGGGATCAGTGATGGATGAAGCAGCAGCTGTTGAACTCAACAATTCTTAAGAATATTTAATCCATATACTTATTAAAAAGGCTTAAATTATTAAATTCAGCCTTTTACTATGTTTTGAAAAGTCTTCCTTTTTAGATTGTAAAGCCACTGCAGCAGAAGCTTTATTTGATGTCTGTTATCCACAACTTTGAATATTTAGATGCCTGATGTCCAGCCCTGTGACTTGCTTCTAATAGTAATGTAATCAGATAAATTTTTTAGCTCTGTTTGAAATCTCAAAACTTGACAGGATGGCCTCAGCCCAAAAGAGAAATGAGCTGCTTGTTTTCAAAGCACTTTTCCTTTTGCTGTACACACTTGGAAAATCCTGTCACTCAAAATTATCAATCCCTATGGACAATCTCTCCACAGGCATTTACACTCAACCTTTCCCTGCACATGGGAATGGTTCCAGCTATGTTTTATGAGAAGTAGTTTTTCATCCTTGATCTGAGTTGTCCAAGGGGATTTCTGTTTTCATAATCTTACTCTTGCTCTGAGTTTTTTGTGGTAGAAGGGGAGGCAAAGAGGGAACAATGACTGTAGAGTAACAGGTGGAGAGGCAGCTAAACCTCTGGGAGCCATTGTACACAGGGAGAAGATACCATTCTTTATGTTCAGGAAAAGAGAATTAGTTTCATTACATACTTTCTCTAGTAGTGTTTGCATTTTGGGACAAATCTTTCTCTACTGTGACCCAATACTTGACCAGTTTAAAGCACAGACAGTTGTGGTCTGGAAAGAATAGGATGTGCTTGTCTCCTTTACCACTTTCCTAAAGGCAAAATTTTCCCCTTTTCAGAATCAAACTCTAAGAAAAAGACTGGAAAAATGAACCTGGGGTAGAAAAACAGAGCAGCAGGCTAGAAAGATGCAAAACAATTGCAAAAAGTAATTTCTAGTTAGGAAAAAATTACTTACAAGACCAATTTGAGAATATATCTGTCATGAGACAGATAAGATGAGCCATGAGTCTTAAATCAGTCCATCCCTCCTTCTCTGGGCTGTTAGCAAAGGAAAAGAAACTTTGTGCACAGCAGGGAGAATATGAAGCTGAGCTGATGGAATGTGATGCAGAGGGAGCAGCAGATGCCAAGGATGGGGCTGGCAGGATGTCACCAGATTGTTTGATTAGCAATGGGATGGTTCAAAACTCCCTGTCCTACCAGGGACTTGGCACAGGAGCTGGCACATGACTCAGCCTCAAGTTGTTGTTCACAGCAATACTGTTTGGGAAATGGTTCTGCTTCTCTGAAAACAGGAAGGGAATTAACAAAAACAAAAACAAGGATGAGAAGAAAAGGCTACAAGACTTTGTCTACAAATGTTAGACTCTGGCCCTTCCTTCTTGTAATACCATACAAACTTCAGATGAAATGAGATATTTGAGATGGGATAAAAACTGGACAGTTTGAAATTAAATCTAGCAAGAGTAATATGAGGGAGCATTGATGCTTTCTTTACCCTACTGTCAATATCCATCTTATTGCTTTTCTCCAAGTGTTAGTTTAGACCAAACAGCCACAGAAATGAAAAAAAAAAAAAAAAAAAAAAAAAGAAAACGTGATTTTTTTTTTGAGGTTTTGGGTTGGGGTTTTTTTCTGTGGAAGAAATATTAATGAAAGCAACAGCACTATCTTCTGATGCACCAAATTTGCATCTCTGCTCTGGAGGACCTAAGGAAAAAAAGCTGATTTTAGCCATGTGTATACAGGGATGTGGAGAAAGTCCCAAACACCAAACCTACCTAGACAACAAGCTTGAATTACAAAATAACCACCTAGATATCTTATAAACAAGATATACATTGATCTTAATTTTATACATTTAGTACAACGCATAATACAAATTTATAAATTTAGTAACACATAATCAGCTGACATGAATTTGGATATCTCTGTTAAAGTCAACAGACTAGAATAAGTTTTGATCTTGTGACATCTAATCTAGAGTGTACACAAGACATATATAACAACCCTATAGGTATATGGAGAAATATTGTGATACAGCCAGAAGCCTATAATGGGATTTCCTATGCCTGGATACTTCCTTCCAAACTCTACATGTAACTGCAGCCCTGTCAGTTTGCCAGCATGTTCAGATGGATAGAGTACTTCTCTCTAACATGTCAGTTTTCTGACTAACCTGTCATGACAACCTATGATACCATTCTCTGACAGCTTAGCACTGTTTCACATAGAGTATGAGGGCTTTCCTGCAGTCACAAGTTGGATTCATATTCCATAATAAGATTGTGTAGGAGGTGTGTGTAAGTATAGATAGAAATGCACATATGTGTTCATAGACAGACACACACACAAATCCAAAAGTATCTGCCTGTGAATAGTTAGAATTACAAATAAATAAAAAAAAAAGTAAGCACTGCCAAGTTACATGTTTCTCCTAAGCTGAGCATTCATTGTTTTCTAACTTTGTGGAGGACTTTGCAGTCCATGACTACACAGGTCTGTGCACCACCAGTGAAGTAACAACACATTGCTGAGAAATTACCTCCTTGCCTAAAGAAACTTTGCACTTGTTTTAGAAAGAACTGTCTCCAGTTTCAGTCACAGCCATTAATTTACTTTATGATTTTCAAATGACTCATATTCCCTTTAGTAAAAGAGGCTAAAGAACATAACATCAAATCCCTAAATAGGTAGAGTTTCTTTCCCCAAGTCCCTTTAGAAAGTCTGGAAACACAAGAACTGTTCAAAATATTGTCATCTTTTCACAGAAATGAGGGTTCTCTGTTCTGTTCCACACACTCAGACCTGTCAAGTGATTGCTGGATTTTCCTGATGATCGAACTCATTTCTATCATATTTGAATAGTTTAAATTCACAAGACCATGACCTTAGCCTGCAGATACCTACTGACAATTACTCCAGTTCTCAGAAACAGTTTCCATCTAGTTATTTCCACTAGAGGAGTGTGACTGATTTGTCAGAATGGGAAAACTCATTGGGGTAAAAAGAAAGACAAATTAAAATCCAAAAGATAACTTTGAAAGTTAACTTTTGTTAAAAAGGAAAAGTTGCCTGCTTCTTGCAAAACACAGCTGTTAACTCTTTTGCTCTTGGTTTTCTCAAAGGCCTGGCAAGAAATTCAGCATCATCTAAACTACACTCTCTGGGGTTCAGCCACCTTCTGGAGCTAAGGACAGTCACAGTGCTGTGGTGAGTTAGTCTATTAAATGATTAATTAAACTCTCCAATATATCAATTGGCAGCTGCACAGTTACACAACACCCTCAGCTGGGAACACAGAGCCACAGTGACTGAGCCCCCATTCCCTGGAACATGAGAAGCCTTTCTGCTGTCTCCCTGCAGTGCTCCACAGACCCAGAAAATCAAATCTTATATTCTCCAAGGTTTAAACATATCAAATGTTCCCCAGCAGCCTATAGAAGTGCAATATCTTCATTTTGGGTGCTCATGGACATCAAAGCTATATCTTCTGCCTGCAGAAGAAACAGACAGCACTGTTTTTGCAAAAGGCAGGGAAAACTTTAGTGACTTGGGAGAGAGGACCACATCCTACATACAAAGAAAAACAAACACTCCACATTTCCCATGGCCTTATTTTTTTTCCTGTCTTACATTTCCAAATGAAAACAGTCCTTGCTGTTCTCTATGGGGGAATCTTTCCTGACAGGCAGATAAACCTTAAATTGAAAGTGAAAGCAAACAGGTCCTTGAAAAGCTTTGCTGTACAATTGAGAATATCAGTGTCCCCTACTCATGTCTTACTAGCTGAAGCTAATCTTGCATGTTCCAGATGTAGAAAAGTATCTGAGAAGCTAAGCTGTGTATAAAAAGGGTGTAAAATTTATTTCTGACTTTTCCATTTATTTAAGGTACCATCTCATAATCTTTCCAGTGTTTCTGGGCATCCTCTTCAATCCTTGTAATCCCAGCAAATGCCTCTTAGGCAACCTTCCCCCTGCCCTGATCCATTTCTAATAGTGATTGCACTAAAGACTTCACTGTATTTGTGGCTGTTTAATCATTCATCACCCAGCAGCCTGGAAAATGCCACTGGCTAAAGTCTGCCTGGAATGAAGAATGGGTCACTGTGAACTGGCTGAGATCCTTCATTTACAGGCACATCCAATACAGAAACCTCTTTTACTTTGGGAGCCATTGACATCAGTTGAGAGATCTGATCTCAGTGGGTTTTAAATCACACTCTGTTACTTCCAAAGCAGCCTGTGGGATTCAGACACATATCTTTCATTACAATCAGAGTGTGTTAAAGCAAATGGAAGATACATGTCTGAAATCTCCCAGAGTGAGCTGAAAATCTAGCTACTGTGCAAGATGTACAGCTTACTCCATAAAAATAGCTTCCAGCTCTTGCTTTGGTAAAAGTAATGGAATTGTGTGAAAAGATCCACACTGAGGCCTGGACCTCTCATCCTTCAGTAAAATGGGAGAAATATGGCTGGAGAGCTTTGTCTGCACTGTTAAACCCTCCCCATTCAAAGCCATTTAGAAGAGCAATTGGTTTGCTCTGGATCTGCAGGACTGTTCTGAGAGATGAGGCTCCAGCCCTGCACAGATAAGGTTTCCATTCCAGCCACAAGTTTATGCTTGTCCCACACTCTTTGGGAGGTTAAATCACAGCACTTGTGTCAGGGGAAGGATGATATGGAGCAAGGAGCAGACATGACCAAATGCCATTTGCTGTCATTTGAGGCTCAGCAGCAAGAAGCTCTGGTTTTCCTTTTTTTTTTTTTTTTTAAAAAAAAATAAAAACAAAAAAAAGCTCAGAAAAGCTGCCTTCATTTTCTGAGAGATGGTAAGAAACATCTTCCTACAGCCCACAACAGCAGTGTGCTTATTAGTCAGCCAGCCCTTCCTAATTGCATTACCTTGCAGCAGGCTAGGACAAGGCAACATCATTAAGAGAAGTTCCTCCATTTCTCCATTTTAGCAGCCCACTGCCTTCACACCTGATTTAGAAAGCAGTGGGAGAAGAGCACATTCATTTACACACTACCCATGCAGCTTAGATCACCATCCACTCACACACCACACTCATTTCCCTTTATTTCTTGCATTTTAGGAGTCCTGAGAACAAGTTCTGTTACAATGCTGAAAAGTAATTGCATTTTAATTGCTATAGAGTTCAAACCTCAGGTTGATTCCAGGTGTCAAGTATCAGAGAGCTGGAGATGTTCAGCTCAGGGTTTCCAAACCTACTGCAAGTCTCAGACTGGGCAAATGTTAAGCCAAGTCCAGGGATCTGCACATAATTAATTTTTTTAGTGCATGATAAATCGACTCAAATGGAAAACTACTGTAAAGGAAAGTTTGATCAAGGTGATGCCAGAGTAACTTTTGCTCTGCTGAGATGTTACAAACTGTGCAAGGAAATTTCTGAAACAGATAATGAGCATCTGAAGAACAGTGGTTAATCACACTTAAGAGAACAACCTCAATGAGCCAGAGCCAGCTGTCAGCAAAGTGGATTCATGTTTACCTGTAGAAAACTCTGCTGAGAACAAGTAGGGTACTCACAGCTCTCTCTAGACAGAAAACTTAAGATAAGAGGATTTGAATAGACAGAAGATTGATTTTTATGAAAAGTGAACTAGTCATACTTCTTTTTATATCTATCACATAACTGAACAGTTTAACTTATGAGGAATGTAAATAAATTCATGTAAAATGTTAAATAAATATTTTCTTTCTTTTTATCAATTTCTTTTTATCAATTTAATTTTCTTTTTTAAATAATTCTTTTTTGGGTTGAGGATATGTTCATAAAGGCCATTCACACCGGAGTCACAGAAAACAGATACTGAAACCTTTGAAAAGGAGTGCTGAAAAGGAATGCAAAAAGAGTTTGGAAACCAAAATTACCACATTTGCCTGAGGGACTTAAGAGATAAAAAAACCTCACATGGAATTCATGTCTCCCTCCATATTTATGGTAGAGCTGGCACAGAGGAATGCATACAGCCACAATGGTGTTATCATTAAATCACTGGCAAAAAAAAATGTTCCAGAGTGACAATTGAGCACTCACATGCAGACTGTAAGGCAAAACCCAAAATGAGAGCTGCATGCTCAGTGCCTGCAATTGCATGGAGGGCACAACTGGGCCTGATTTTTTCCATCCAAAAGATAAAGGAATTATTAGTATGTTTATTATTCAATATACTGCTTATCTCCTTTGAATTGATGAAAGCAGCACTGAGCTACTATACAGAGATCCATTAAAGAAAAAAGAAAACTGCACCCACATTTTCCCTCTCTTGTACCAAGATCAAACTTAGACCTTTACTTTTCACTAACAAGACTACAAACAGAATATTTTTGAGACTTGGCATCAACCTCTGTTTAAAAACACCAAGTGAGATGCAGAATCCTACACAGCTGATTTGGATCTGCTCAGAGGTGTCAGCTATCAGCTGGTTTCTGTACACCCCTCCTGTATTGTCCTCCTCACACCTTCAAAGCTTGTTTGATGGTGGATCATAGAATCATCAAATGGCCTGGGTTAGAAGGGACCTTAAAGAACATCCCATTCCAGCCTCCCTGCTGTGGGCAGGGACACTTTGCACTGGACCAGGCTGCTCAGAGCCCAGCTCATGGATGATGACACCTCTATCCTTCTTCTTGCACTTAAGGTTGATTGCAGCACTGCTCTGCCAAATAAAATCCACATTTCTTTTTCTTCTCCTCGCCCAGCAGAGTCACATTTGCAGACTCCCAGTGACAAAGAGAAGAAGCCAGCCCACTCCTGTCACTGGGCCATTATTCATCACTGCCATGCATCATCCAGTGGCAGTGTCACCCCACACATGGAGTGACACCAGCCCAGCAGGTGTGAGAGTCACTGTGCTCTCTGTCGTGCTGTTGGAAGACACACCAACAACACAGAGGAGCAGATTTGTGAGGAAATAGTTCTGGCAAAGTTTCTTTAGAGAGCTAGATGTGGACCAAAAAGGATTGTATGGGGTTTTTTTTTCTTTTGGTTTTTTTAAAATTTGATTTCATTTTGTTTGGCTTTTAAAATACTTGTTTTTTCTGGTTTTTTTATGATTTGCATTTCAGCTACCATCAATAAATCTCTGCTGGGCTCATAAGTATTTTAAAAACATCACAGATTTCTCATTAAACTCTTTCCCTTCTATGGAAGGCAGTGCATTTTCTTCTTCCAGACAGTTCCTCTGCTTTGTTGTTACAACAGCTTTGCACCATGCAACTTTCATCAGCTAAAAGAAAAACATTCTCTTCATCTTTTTCACTCACAAGAACATGTCCACAGTCAGGAGCAAATCCACAGATGCCAAAACACAATGGACAGACCTTGTCACTAGCTGTGACTAATAATAAGAGACATTCACTGTTGGCTTAAGGCTGTGCTTTATTCAATGTTCTCTAAAACACGTTAAGATTGCCCTGGTAACTTCTAATTAGGAAAGTAAGCCTCATAAAAAAATGTTCTTTATAGCAACCTATTCAGATATTTTTATTTCTTAGAATATTGACATTTTGGGATGACATTTGTCTTTACAGGAGATGTTGGGTATGGGAAGAGGAATTTTAGCCATGAACCATGAAGTTTAAATTCACAATGACACAGTGCTAATCCAGCCCATGATCAGCTCCAGAACTGTACCTTGAACCTGTGTGATCCCAAGAAATTCTCTTGCTGTCTGTGCCTCATTTTTCTCCTACAGGGAAGTAGTATTGAGGGAGCAGTGCTTGCCCATATAATTTGTTGTCTGGTCACAAGAGCATGTATTTTTAATGCCAGTCTATATTTACATATGGTGTTATCCAGGGCTTTGGGTACTTCCCTGAGCTCTGCTCATGCTCTGCTTTGGCTGACTCGTGCTGCTCACTCCCACACCACACTTCTGTCCGTGCCTCACATCAGGACAGCACCTCAGAGTGAACATTTGGCTCAGAAATGGGGATAATAAACCATGTTCTGATATCTGTATGTGTGTGTATATATGTACAGGCCAGGGTATGGTTCTCCTGAACCTGCTGCAGCTCTAGGCCAGACTGCTCAAAGCTGCAGTGCAAAGCAGTGGCAGATTGAAACAAAACCCCAACTCTCTTCCAGATCACTGCTCATTCTCCTGGGATGTATTTTAACCACTTAAAATTAATTCTGCAGAACAAAAACACAATTTATTGTGAAACAAGGCAAAAGAGTATAAAGATACTCTCTCTGAGTGACAGCAGAGGCCCTGGACCCTCTCTGTTTTGGTAGTCTTTGGTGCCCTAGTGGCAAGAAGTCACTTGTAGCCCTTGCAGAAGGTATTGGGAACACCAAAACCCTCTGTCTCCTGCATTAACAGAGACAAATTAACACTATCTCAGAGCTCCTCATGGTTCCTCTGGGTGAAATAAGTGTGCCAGCAGTGATTCACTCACCCTTGCTGAAACCATCACTCACCCTGCCTGTCCCAGCAGTGCTCTAAAAACCAACCTGGCTGTGCAAAAGCCAGCACACAGCTGCTCTGCAAACATCACATTCCCCTGGGCTCTGTGCAAAGCTCTTTCTAATGAGGTGGGGTACATCAGCCTGAGGTTGGGGGGAGTCTGCCTAAAAAATAAACTAGCACCTCAGGGTTAATAGGCAGAAGAAACTCAGCCCCTCGAGCTCAGCTGATAGCACCTGTGGCATCTTTGCCTGTCCTGAGACGCAGAGCACAGGTATTGCTTTCTGGAGAATTATGTGTGTCCTTGTGGCCATGGCAATATGGGGGGAAAATATCTAAACAGGACTGCAGGAGCAGAAAAATCAGGTTAGGGCCTTGGCAAATGGTGAGTGCTGCTAATGTGTGGTTCTGCCAAGCATCTCCAGCACCTTGGGACAATCAGGAGCTGAAGCACAGTCCTGGTGCCTCTTGAAAAAATCCCAGGAGTTGCTCTAGGATATTGGGAAGCCTTTATTGCAAAAGGCTTGGATGGTAGGTCATTGTGTGTCACATAAAATAGTATCTCTAATAAACCCATGGCAACTTTAATTTTGTCTCCATCTTACAGAATAAGTACCAGAATCTATCAACACCTTCAGAGGAGTTTACAGGCACTCTGTGAGCTGGAAACCAGCCAGCAGGGCTGTTCTGAGATTGGTGATGCCAGAAGGGAAATAACTCAGATGGGCCTTTCTGAGGAGAGTTTCAGTGGATATTGTGGCCTGGCTCAGCTCCAGGGAGCACAATGCTGCACCAGGCCTGAGCAGGGAGACAATTCATCCACTTGACACTCCAGAGAGATGCTTTTGGGGGTGAAGAACTTCATTTATATTTTATAGTGAACGTGGTTCTCCTTCCCATTACTCAACCATGCAGCAGCAGAGACTTTTAAAGCTCTATGTTAGAGAGATTACTCTGAAGTTATGCATTGTTTTTGCCCATAATAGCTACCAAATTAGGTTCCTTGAGGTATGCTACCACTTTAGACATCATGACTTTCCCTGGGCAGGTTTGTTCATAAAGACTCTCATGCTGCTATGACCGGACAACCACGGCATGTGTGGTACCACAGAGGTGGCAGCAAGTGAATTCCTTGAAATTCAGACAGTGTGTTGGCTCTGAAGCTGGGGAGCACATTCTGTGCTGCCAGCTGCAAGCAGATCTCAGTCTGCAGCACATCCCATCACTGTCATGTATGGAATTTCTGCCTAGGCATGTCTGGTGTCACCTGCCCCACTGAGCCCTGAAGGTCAACTACAAACACTGAAGAAATTCAGAATTTGGACTCCAGAGCATCCTTACTACATGATATATGTGTAAACCCCCAAGGGATATCATCTTCTGGGAGGAAATCACAGCCCACTTTCACCCCCAGGGAGGGACATTAAATACAGAATATTGCTCATGTCTCCACTTCTGTAGCACCAAAGGATTCATGAAGCCTGAAGTTGCCTCTTTATCTGTCAAAGACACACACATCCAGTTCTCATAAATAGCTCTCTACAAGATCCCATCTTGCTCCATTAGCCCCATGTAAGCCTATTACTGCTAAAATCTTCATTTAGGTTCCTCATTTACAAGCTGATACTAGATGGTATGAACAGACTCCCTTACCATTCCTTATTACAGCAAGTGTCAGTGTCCTTTTTCAGATTAGTCAAAATACATCCAATAGAACAATTTTGCAGTGGAAATCTACTTTGAAAACTCTCAGTACATAAAATTTTAATGGAAAGAAAGATTATTTCCAAGAGATAATTTTATGAAGAATGAAACAATTATTTATAATTTATTAAGGACAAGAATGGTAAATTATAAAGCTCAGGAAGGGCCCAGCTGGAGAAGAAGTTCTATGTGTTTTCTTCTCATAAAAATCCAGATTCAAGAACTGACATCCTTCAAGACTGGAAGGGTTTCCACTCTGTCTATCTGTACTTTGAGCCAAATGGAATGCTGAAGGCAGGGGAGAAAAAGAAAACTTTTATGCAATCCTCAGCAGAAAACATTACTTTCAAGAAACATATTTTTTACATATTGTCTTAACCAACAGTACACAGAAATCCTTTTTCATTTTGCCCAAAATTCACCAGAAGTCTTCCAGTGACCTTCAGCCCACACATTTCAGACCTCACTTCCAGCCTTAACTTTCTCTCCATTTGTTTCTTGGCTTCTGAATTTTGACTGTACAAAACATATTAAAGAATTGTAATGAAAGTCCCCAGGTACCCAGAAAAAGCCTTTCCTTTAACCTGGCTCTCCTGATCCCTTTTATAGGTCATATTATAGATAAGAGCAGGAGTCTCCCCTTCATGGGGATGTACCATGATCAAACTATTTTATTTTCACAGGAAAAATTATGCAGGGAAACACTCAGCTGACCTGGTACATGCTGTAGTGTCTGGGAAAGAGCAGGACAATTTTCCAAGCTCATTCTTACTGTTCCTCTTTTGACCAGCATTGCCTTAGCACTGTCAGTTATTACTGTTAAAATTAAAAATCTATTCCCACTTCTAATAAACTATATTTCTCTGGAAAACATAGTGCTTTGGAAAACATACAATCATGTTACTGCTTTGCAATATTTCAGACAGAGATGGCGATTTGTAGGCAGTTTTGCCAGAGCACCAACATCAAATGTGTCACTGGATAAACACACACTTAAAAGTGAACATTCTGCTGTAAATATATACATAAAAAATACACCTATATGTATGTACATGCAAAAGCCAGAGAAAGATAAAAATGAGATTAAACTTGCACTTCTGTACTCTGCTCTTGTTTTTTAAGTTAAATAAATTTTATGAAATTGGTTAGACCTGAAGAACACTATTTTCTAACAGTGATTGTTTTCAATGCTAATGCAATTACTGCTCTTCTTTTCCTCTAAGCAAAGTCCTCTGCAGTATTGGAAAAAAAGAAAGATGAAACCCACAAAATCAGCCCCAGCTGCCTAATCTAACCCATAACTGCAGTGTGTAGATTCCTTTGACAGAGGAGGATAAAGGAGAACTCCATCAGAAGGAAGGAGAGTCAACCTCCACTGACTCATTTCCAGAGTCCTTCTCTTAACAGAGGTGCTATTGATAGATTCATGGCAAGTCCCCTCACTCTGCTAAATGCTTCCCCAGCCAGAATCCTGCCTGGCTCTCAGCTGTACAGTCTGGATATGAATTGGCATTTCTTGCACTTGGAACTCATTTTTAAACTTCACCTGTTTAAATGATGCAATGTGGAGTCAGCAGAAGGTGGATTCAAGTTTTTCCTCAGCTGATGATTTTACACTTTCTGTGACTCAGTTTATCTCATTTTCTCAATGGTATTTGAGATACCCATTTCAGATCAGAACCCACAGTTGTACAGTCCTTTTGGCCACCTCTTCACCAACAGATGGCAAAGAAAGCAACCCCCAAACCCTCAGGGAAGTCATGAATTACTTCTTGTGAGCAGTGCCATTTGGAAAATGTCACTTTACAGAGGATAAAGTTCTGCTCTTACATAGCTTATGCCTCTGCATGTGCTTCAGAGCCAACAGCAACATCAAATGTCTACTTCTGAAAGAGCAATTTATTTCCCTAAAGAAATTTTTCCATAGGCCCAGGCTTTTCTTCCATTTTTGGACTAAAAAGCAATATTCAATAGATGCAGAGTCACTTTTTGTTATGCAAATGAAAATATTGTCTTTGTCAGTATTAAAATGTCAGCTAAAAAAATTGCCACAGGTCAATGCTTAAACCACAGGAAATGATCGATTTTTTAATTACAACAGCAATGCAATTATACTCTTATCTAAGACTTATTACTAGATACATTCTTGTAAAGGAGACAATTGACTGCAGGCTGAAATTCACAGCTAAACTCCAACTACATCCCTTTCCATCAGATTTGCAAAAGTCTCTGATCTTCAGTGAACAGACAGTACAGGGACCTCATCTGAAAATTTTGCTACTAACAGATTTCTTTCTCTAAAGGAGTAGTCTGAAGTTTTTAAAAGAACCTTCTAATAATGTTTCCTTAAACAGGGTTTGGAAGCAATAATAGAAAATACACTAAACTTTGCAGCCAAAGAGCTTTAATGAAGAGTGTTGAAAGATGCAGAGGAAAGATGAGAGGATACCTGTGAATCTTTACACCTGATGCTGCTAAAAAAAACCAGCTGATTTATGTAAGTACAAGGCAAGAGTTGTGCTGGAATGGTAGATGGAACAGGCATGTAGAAGAGGGCATTGCTTTTCCCCTGTTTGTGTTGTGTTTTGGGGTGGTTTTTTTTTGGTTGTTGTTTTTTTTTCCCCCAGGGATTTAGCTATAGTATGAGGATAAATTTTGAGGCCAGAACTCATTGCTGAAATTATAATAGCTGTCTTCTAAAAGGGATATTCGTTTCTATTTTGAGCTTTTCTCTTACTTGGAGTAAGAAGCTCAAGGGCAGGAAAGGGAAAGAGGTCTCAAAAGCAGAAGTGATGCAACTGATGCTGTCTCAGGATTTGTCATTGCAAGTGGAAAGGAAGACCCAGCAAAGGTAATGACTACATCTGACTCTCAGTGTTTTGTTAGAAGAGAAAGAATTGAGATTCTTTCCTGTGTCTAAAAGAGGTAACTGGCACATACTTTGGTTTGACTCCTCATTAGTAACTTTGTACCACACCTGTCTTGAAGCTGGCTCAAAGGAGTTGTCAGATGTTTCTTCTGAGGGTAACTACAAACCCTGCTGGTTCTCCCAGCTCCAAATCTCATGATTGCAACCCTATCTGAGGTGCTCAGATTCCAAACTGCAAAATTCTGTACAGATTACATATAGCATACATTACATATAGCTTTCACATATGGATATCTACGTGAGGGTTTGGCCAAACTCCTTGATTTGGGTCTCTTGGATTGACTTTTGCAGGGAAGCACCGATGCTGCCGAGGCACAGGTGGGTGCAGCAAACTTTGGGGTCAGAGTTAGACCCCAATTTGTGGAATGTCTGCTGTGTCATCATCCAGTGCACCCCCTGCAGCAGCCCCTTGGCTTCTGCTGGGCTTGCTGTGGTCTGGGTGGGTGGCTCTGGGTGTGTTCCTCTGCTGGGAGTCACAATCAGGTCATACAGGGGTTTGGTCCTTTGATGGGAGCCCTCAAAAACCTTGGGAAACTTGTGAGAAAATACAGGTAGCACCCAGCTGCTAAAGGTCCCCAAGTTTTACCTGTTCAGGCCAGGAAAAAGGTTGTTCCAGGCTGGCCATTTTAGCCCCCAAACACAAATTTACTCACTTATTACTTAAATGCCATCACAACAGTGCCACCATGGATTTTATCCTGATTTACACAGACCTTCCCTTCTGTCCAGAGCTGCAGGAACACAGCCAAAGTGCCATGCACTCTCTAGCTGACCTCACATCCACTGCATTGAACTGGAGATTTTCAATCTGTGGTGCAAAACCTCTCCACAGTCAGGTTCAACTCCTCAAACAAGGAGTTTTCTCTTCCCCTGTCGTTATCCCTTCCCTTGATATATCCAATGTGTGCTACTCGTGACATAGCCAGGAGGACACTTTTTCCCCCCCCATCCCCAAAGTCTTCAGGACACAGTGATCTCAGTTTCATGAGTCCCAGGGAAAAAAAAAAAAAAAACAAACCACAAAACAACAAAAACATGTCCTCCTGGCTATGTCACCTTTCATGCTCACAGTAAAATAATCAGTCTATTTCTAGGCATATTGCACAGTGTACAAGAGGTGTTTATTATAAAGATAAGGGAGTTGATTTATTTCTTGTAGCTTTTGGAAGAGATATTGTGAACAGGACAGTGGTAAGTCTATTTAAGTGGTTGCATATATATAATTTAAGAAGGCACACTTGACAGCAGATGTTCTTGGAGTTAGCATCCATTTTCAAGGATGTTCTGAGCAATGCTTGGGAGTTAACTTGAGGCTACTGAAAAATTAGCATGTTTGGACAGAGACTGCTACAAGATACTCCAAACTCCATATAGCTGGGATTTGCTAGTTTTTTTCTCCCCACTGCTTACCTGCTGCAATTTCTAATAGCCTTAAAGCTAAAACTTAAAGGGTGCTGTCTAGATGCCACTGTTCTCATGCATTGAACTCTTTGGCTGGTGGCTCACTAACTCTGGGGTTTTATTTTCACTTCAGTATGTTTTATTTCACCTGTTTCTCCAAGTTGCCTTGCATGTTATGTTACAGTAAATAAAACTAAGTTGCTAACAAGGTTACTCTCCTGACACCTCTCAACCAGGGGAGCAACCAGCCCCTCAACCCAGTCTTGAAATTTCTGTAGTCACACCCTGCCACAACCAAGCAACTGTTTCTCTTCAATTTCTTTTTGTCTCTTTCCCTTGTACCTTATTGCTACAAAACTTTTGTGCCTGTCCTTGTCTCCTGTGCTTGGCATGGGTACTGTGCTGCAAGGTTCCCAGCGTTTGAAGATTTTTAGCTAATGATTTTCAAGGTTGAATGCCTAAGGCTTAGTTCTTGAATTCAGCAGAGGCAGGTAAATAATTGAGTTGCCTGAGGTTTTCTTGCTGTTAGTCATTGTCCTCCCTAATGGAGGTGAGAAAATCTGATTCCTCTGAACAAACCAGACTTAGCAAAGCCTGACTTCTTCAACATCACTATAAATCCTAGGGAGAAGTGGTATCTGGAAATATGTCACAGCACATTCTATCCAGGGCTTCAACAGTCACATTTAGACAGAAGAACTTGCTCGTTAAAGTGTTTTCAAGTGATACAAAAGCACTCTCAAAATCAGCTCCAATCAGTGGGAGCTGCAGGTTACGCAGCACGTGGATTTTCAGTCTGCTTGAATATTTCAGAGTGGTGGGGTTCTCAAATCTCAGCTTCAGTCACTAAAATATACAGTCTCTGGGCATATTAAACTACTTGCATGAATAGGGTTCTCAACTTCATGGGTGCCTTGTCCCTGTGATCTGGTGGGACACTGAGGGACAGGCATGATAAATGTGTGTGATTTACTTGCATCTGGCTTGGATGCTCATGAGGTGTAAAGATAAACTCCTGAGAACTTGAGTAGTTCATTTGTTCTGAGTGCTGGAAACAAGCAGGAAATAGAACATTAAATGACTGTTCACAGGGAGAAAAGAAGAGGTGTAGATTTGGGCATGATGAAGAAGAACTGCAAATGAGACATTATCTATGAAAATTGTTTGAGCTGACAAAGCAAAGAGCCTCTTGCCAGGCTAGTGAGGAAACATCCCAGCTAATTAAGTAGGATTGTGAGAATATGAACATGCTACAGAAAGGCTGCTTATCATGGCTGAGAAGTGGGAACCAGCCTGGTTTTACACTAAACAGAGCCTCAGCTGTCTCACTGGTAAACAGAGAGTGCAAGTGAGGTTTCAGGTCACCAGAGGCTCTTCAGAATCAGTAGAACTCACCAAATCCCTCCTAAAGCCAGATGAGGACACTTTTACCTGAAACCACCTTCTCTGGCAACAATCCAAACTCAAGGTCATTTTGTAGCCATTTTATTGCCAGTGACTGATTTTCAAAGGAAAGTATGGGGTTTTTTATTATTTATCATTTCAACAAACACATTAGGAGGCCAGCCACGAAAAGCAAGTTCACTCTACCTCAGAGGCAGCACCCAGAGTTGGCTTCTCCTGTCCTGTGTAACTCCTCCATAAATTCTGCAGTTTCCATAGCAATTGGGGTGTTGTAGGTGAATGACCATGTGCTGTTCTTGCTGGGCTCACAGAAACACTCAGTAGCAGCCACTGTGCCTCTGGCCTTGACTCCCCCAGTGGAGCTCACAGAGTCACTGAAAGCTTGTGTCAAAGTGCATCATAAATTCCATGCTCCTTTTTGCAGATACTGCTTGCTAATCCCATCCACTTCTCTCATTGCTGTGTGCATAAAGCAGAGTGGTTTTTTTCCCAACCCAGACCATCTTGGTCTGGCTGATTTGCATTTAACTCTTGCAAAAAATTGTTGAACAGCTCTTAATTCACTTGCTTTCATTGTCAATCCATTTTTCCTCTTTTTCTGTGGGTAGAAAAACCCAAGGCTAAACCCAGGTTGCCTTTACCCAGTGTTTTGGTACCCAGTATTACTGTATTTCACCCAGCATGGCCTTTTCTGGAAGCTCCATGAGCACAAAGCAGCCAGGCCTGACCTTGCTCTGCCTGAGACATGTGATGAGATCACAGCTGGAGATGATGTAGCTATGAACATTGTAGTTATGGGAAAGTCTGGAGAGATATTTTTACCAAATAAAAATTAAAACCTTGCTAAAGCATGACGTGAGCAATGTTTTCAGTACTTTGAGTTCCCTTCTCATAAACATGTGGAAACTCTTGAGGCCTCTGGTATCAAGATCTTAGTTAATTTATTTTTCCAGACTGCTCATTTAAAGATTTGTTCTATATGAGAAGCTAAATGTTGCAGTCCAAGGTCATGGAAAGTAATGGGGGAAGAGTTTTGTGGATACACAAGTGATTCATTTTTAGATTTTGTTTTCTTCTTCTGTAGCCAGTATTCTGTATCAAAGAAAGGAAAAGCTGATACAGGAGTTGTGCTGAATAACAAGCTTTCAGGCTTTTCTCTGAAAAATTTCTGAAATAATAGTAAACATGTGTTAATATGTGGTGATCAGCAGAGGGGAAAGAAAAGCTATGGGACCATATTGAGCTAAGTATGTGCCCCTTTGGAAGAATGCAGGCATCCTGCAAATTCCAGAAAAGTGGGAGACTTAGTTTGTGCTTCAGAAACCAGAACAAGCTCAGGGGTTAATGGGTAAAATTAGAGTGAAACTATGAAGACAGCATATGGACCTTATTAATATTTTCTAGGAGGGGAAGCATTAAAAAAAATTACTACAGGCACCCCTATCCCGGGGGATCCATGGCCTGATGCCCTTCTGCAGACTGGAACTTAGTATGCTCTAAGCCAGGTGGAGGTTTAGGGCTTTCCACAGTAATTAACAATTTTACATTTGCTAGTCAGAACAAGGTACTTCTTGCAATCACTAAAAAACACCCAGAAAAAGCCCTCTGAGAAACCAGCTTATGCTTTGAATTAAAAGTTTATGATGTGCAGACTGCCTGTGAGTGGGGTGGTGCTGAGGGGCTGAGGACTCACCCTCTCCTCAGAGCTTGGCAGAGCTGCCATGTAACCCAGAGCCAAGTCCAAAATTGGAACATTGTGCAAGACAAATTAATTCTCAAAAGAAAGGAAAGAAAACTATCCAGTTTTAGATGAAATATTGGCTGAAGTTGCCAGAACAACTTCTGAGACTGAGAAACTACAGAAAGTAATTGAGGACACAAGAACAGGGTGAGCAGAACATTATATTCACTCACAGCTTTGGCCCTTACCATCAACTTGCAAGGGAGATCTCAGTCCTGGGTGGTGTGTTGTGTCAAGAATTTCTTTAAAGAGAATATGATGATGAATAAAACTATTGGGACACAAAATTTAATTTACTAGGATTTACATTTTGAAAATCCTTAAACTCAAAGATGCAGAAACATGAGGTAATTATCCCACTGGCAGTCAGTGAACTTCAATATCTCCTGTACATGCCAAAAGTATCAGAACTTCTGAGATTTTTATTTTCTTTCAGAAAAATTTGGAGACTAATATAGTTTTGCACAACTGTGCACGCTAGTTTTATTTTTCATCTGATCAAAAGTAGCTATTGTATTCTTAGTACATTTTTTCATTTTATCTACATATAAGTGTGAATACTTTTCAGATAAAAAACATCCTTAACCTTTAGCTAAGTCACAACCAGAGACCCACAAAGCACTGTCCTTCTTTTAAGTTATTCCTGAGAAGCAAATAAAGATTCCAGTTTTGTGTTGCAAAGCAGTACTAAAAAGTGGGGGCTCTCCTGGTTCTTGAAATATGTGTTCTGTACCAGTGAATGACACTGGTAAATTTAGTCAAAACCAGTGGCAGAGGCAGTCCATGAATCAGAAAGGCATTAGAGTTGTTTGAAGTATCCTGCTTGCATGTTGTTCCTGGGTGAAGTTTAAATAGCCACCACAAATATCCTTTATTTATGGGTAGATTTCTGCTTCCCTTCTTAAATAAGGTAATTAACCCATAAGTCAGCTTTCAGTCTGTGTCATATATTCATGGGAGCTGGCTCAGCATTCTTAGTAGAGCTGCAGTTGGTACATAATTCTTACAGATTAACAGAGTGGAAATTTAAATGTCCAGCTGCTTGACTAAAATCATTATCTCTGGAGGATCTGGGGAAAGCTCAACATTCACATTGAAATGATGGAGTTATATCTTATCACCCACCACCTGTAAAGCCAGCTGTCTCACAGGTCCTTGCTGCAAACACCTTATCCTGTCTCAGTTTGGAGACATCTCTCCAACCTGGAAAGGAGGAAGGAAATTTGTGGCTCTTCACATCTGTTGTTAGAGCTTGTCTGCAACTCCATCCCAGAGGCTGGACTGGGAGCTGATGATGAGGAGCATTTGAGATCAATGGCTTTTCTTTTAACTAATCATTGGGATAAAGCATTAGGCAGCAATAATTTTAGCAAAGCCCAGCAATATTTCATTGCAGTTCTGACTGTGCTTTATGAGTGAAATTAGAGCAGCTTTCCACATAAACTACAAAAAAAAACAGTTTCTGTGTTTTTAGGAAGCCTAGTCCTACTGTTTCAGGAACCTTTTTGGTGTGTGGGGAGCCAGAGTGGGAGAGAAACTGTTTTTATTTGTTTATTTGTGTGAACACAGTTACCATATGGCTCATAGCATGGCAGGAGAATCTTCCTCCACTCTCAGGAGGGTTTGTTTTTGTTTTGCCACAACTCCACAGAAATGCATTTCTGGCTACTCCAGTGCTGAGCAGATAATTCCCTTCAGCAGACAAATCCCTTGTAACTCTGCCTCCTAAGAGTGTGCTGAAACCACCTTGTCCATGCACAGCCCAGAATATTTTAAAAATCAAGAGAACCAGTGGGTTTACCTATGGGCCACAAAGCCTGCTTGCTCTTTTCCTCTTGTTTGAGAATAATTTTTAAAAATAAATTAGATGTGTTTCTTTACTCATAAATCATGCTTTTCTTTGGGAAATGTCTGTAGACTTAGAGGTTTCCATATGCAGCTAAGCCACAGCACAGAATTTTGTTTATTGTTTGGTTGATAAACATATGTTGATTACTTTAGTGACACTGGAATTAAATATTATTCTTGCAATGGGCTACACATTATAAAAAGTGACTCTGGATCTTTCTACCTGATGCCAAGTTTGTACCTCCAGTCCTTCCTCTTAGGTACCATGGAGACATGGCACGAGAAAGAAATTGGAACAGTTGGATGCTTTTGGTAATGTTTCTTTAGCAAAATTTTGTCAGGTTATTCTTCTCTTTGGAATATCAAATCAAATGCTATAAAGTAACTTGATTTTCCCTGAGGCTACACAAGATTCATAGCATCTGGCTGTTGCAGATATATATAAAGCAGTTGTTATTTTTCTGAATGTCAGGTGGATTTTTGACTTTTACACTCAAGAGTTGGAGCACTGGTTCTTACTTTCCTGCTGAATCTCAGCAGAAATCATTGTTTCTGTGAGACCTCAAAGCAGTTGTTTTATCACTATGTGTCACAGTCATATATTTTCACAGTTAGAGAGACCCTCTCGACTTTCTCTTGTAAGAATGAACTTCAGCAGTTCTGTGTGAGACTGTTGTTGTCAGACAGACATGAAAACAAGGAGAGCTGGTCTCCAGGCTGTGATTCAAACCATCTGGGTTAGGGATTTTTCAGTTTTGCCACTGATTCAACACCTTGCCTCAGGGCAAAAATCAAAGGTTATTTTCTAGGGCTCAGTTTTATTAAAGTCCTGTCTCATGCTTAGAGAGATCTTTTGTCTTTGCTCACATTGAGTTGAGCCTGAAAAACTGTCCCCTATGCAGGAAGGGGTTTTACTTGTGCCATGGAGATACCATGAACAAACAAATAATTATTCCTTTGTTTGTGGTTGAGTTTTCTGGATTTTTCAGCCTCATCTGTTTCCTCAGGTGATGGTTGGTGTCTTGCCCTGTGTCTGCAAAGGTGGGGCTGTTTAGGATTTTCCAAAAACCTGTCCCACATGTTCACATAAAGAGCAATGGCCTGACCAATACAAGTACAGACAGATATTTAATGAAAATGAAAATGCCGCTCCAGACTGACCTGTTGTCTCATTCTTGGCTGACACAGAGCCAAGAGAACCTCCAGACAGGCAAGAAGAAAAGGAGAGAACTTGGGTGGTTTTATCTGTGCCCTCAAATACTGACGATTGTTCTTGCTGTTACATTTTGTTACCCAAAGCCATCTTGGAAAGTGTTACAATAAGGGAGCTGTAATGCCATAGAGTTCATATTTTTGTATTACAGGACTATGATGTGGCTCTGCCAGCAGTTCTCTTGGGAACTCTCTGGCTGCTTTCCCAATTTAGCTGTTACATGGATGATTCATTTAAAGAGACATGAACACCATGTTCCCATCTTCTCAGGAGTGCCTGCTGAGCCATTCCCTTGAAGACAAGTCTAATGGCTTCAGCCATCTGTGGGTGCAGTGGGTTTATCAAAGAAAATGAAAAGAATAGAGAAACAGGGGTGTTTGTTCTGCTGTGAGAACACAGAGTGCACCAGAGCTGCAGAGAAAAGGAAAATGTAAAGGATGTTTCAAGTGTCAGATGTGTTTGTGGCTGAAACACCATGGCAGAAATAGGTTGGGATAGGTCAGGTTTAACAAAAGGAATAATTCTGAGTAGCCCAATTTCTAAATAATCTTTTCTTTCAAGGGTCCTTGTGGGGGTTTTGCGGGGTTTTGTTTGGGGTCTTTTTCCCCATATGAAACCACCTGTGTCAGTTGTGCCACTCCCTCTCTTTGGACACACTGATATCTAATGTTACTGATCTGAAATCTTTGAGAGATAATTTTTATTGGGCTTTTCTTCCGTGGACCACTATGCTAAAAAGTATGTAGGAATTCAGGATCCTCAAACCCTCTGCCTGCCTGTCAGTCAAATTTTCTTTATCAGCTAATGAGAGAACCAGCAACATAAATCAGTTCTGCATTTAGGCTAAACCCTGAAATAGTAGCATTTGTGATTTATTATTTGCACAGTGGTCAGTCTGAACTGGGGTGATAAACATTCTTCACTAAAGACCACAGGCAAAAATCCAGGTAATGGCAGAGCTGTCCTCAGGTTACATGAGTAAAAGCTCTTCACTCACTTGGGAAAGGGAAAAGATAGTTATGTATGAACAGATTGTTACAGCCAGGCTTCACACACACAAAAAGAGATGATTACTCCACTACTGACATTTGCAATTGGTGAAAAACACTTTCTAAAAATCTTTTTGATCATTTTGTTCCCTCTCAAAGATGTTGCAAAGCCATTTGGTCAGATTATGCTCTTAAGAGAGTCCAGACAGGGCAGGACTTTCTCCTGACCAAATGGCAACTGCTCAGCAAGATTGTCCCAGTGAGTGGCTGCACAAAGAGCTTGTCTGCTCAGTGAGGGCTCCAGCCTGTAACCTCCAGTCTCTCATCTCAGAGGCAATCATAGCATAAGAGCAGCAAGCAGCTGGTTCTGCATTGTCATCCAAGCAACAGGGCTGGAAGTAGTGCTGTGCCAGTCTTACACAAAATCCCAAAATACAATGCTAATAAGTGGATCAGCAGACTATGGAGACACCTAGAAAATTAGTATGATGTGGGAAAAGATTCTTCTGGTGAAAAAAACATACCACACGCCTTTTATAGTTTTGTTTTTATTCACTGAAAACTGTAAGAGCCTCCCAAAACACAAGTATTTTCATATTAGCCTCTAGATGAAGTGTGCACAAACATACCAACATCCAAGTTGCCACAGCTCTCCTCAGTGCTGTGCTTCCCAGTTTCCTGCTCTGCAGGATCTCTGAATATCTGATCCCTGAATATATGATGTGGACCCTCATCTACTGTTCCAGAGCTAGAGTTTGGGCTTATGCTGTCAGATTATGACAGTGTCCAGAGGATCCAACAGGAGACCAGAGTCACAATATCCTGAGTGTGGCACGGATTCTGGTCACAGAGTGAAGAAATTGTTCAGCAGGAGTTGCCTTCAACAGGATCTATAGGCTAAAAACCAACAGTAAGCACATCTGTAATTATCCAAGTGAGAAAAAAGCAAAAAGTGTTTATGTTTAACCATTACTTAAATGGGCTTGGCTAGGGAGGGACAAGTTAGTAAAGTGCTAAGTGAAGCTACTTCAGTGGGAGATTAACTCAGGACAAGAGATCTTTTTCATGCAGTAATTGTTGCCAAGATTTTTCTCACTGTAGTTTGTTTAGTGTCAAGAAGCTGTTTGGAATCTACTGGCTCTTGCAGGTGCTTGTTGTCAGACATTAGAATAAAGGTGTAAAACCATTACTATTAAAGCCCTGGAAGCACTTGGACCCATCTCTCCTGCAAGGAGACATTGCAAGGTGCAGTCTGTTATGCCAGGAAAGCACTAAGGGGTTTTGGTTTGTCTCTGTGCCCCCATTCTGCATGAAGTGCTTGTAGAGTGCAGAACATTTGGAACCGAATGAGGAAAGTGTAGAACTCAGAATTGTAGATAATTTATGATTCTGAAAAGTAAATTAAATGGTAGAAGTGACTCATTAATATCAAGTCTTTTTAATGACAGTTTAATGAAAATGGGCATATCTTCAATGTTGCATAGAGAGGAAAGTCCTTCAGGCTGTATCTTAATGACTTTCTTAGACTGCATGCATTTAAGACTTAAGGTTTCAAATAATTCTGTGCCATGAACAGGATTTACTTTGGTTTTGACAGCTTCCTAAATGAAGTTGAGGCAAGATCTAAAAATCCTTCAAGCTTAAACAGAGCTTAATCAGATGTCCTCTGCTCCTTATGTGTTGTGCCATGTTTGTTTCCTCTGTTCCATCCAAGTTTTACACATCTTTACATTGTGATTTTTCTGAGCCAAAAAAGTAAAATTTGACAATGCCAGAACTGAGGATCCTTTCTGTAGTTCATTGTCTTTGTGCAAAGAGGTCTTCTTTTAATCCTCCCTGTTAAACAGGAGTAGACTTGAGTGAATGTAAACCATTTAAACTGGGGGAAACTTTCTCTTAATACTTTTCCAGCTCTCAGCTTGGCTATTTAAAATGTCCTTGTGATTCTGCTGCAAAATTCTTTATTCTACCCCAAAGAACTGTTTATTCTCTAACAGACAAATACTTTTAATAAAATAAAGACATTTAAGACAGATTGTTCTACAGCACTAAGTCATATCAGAAAATCTTAACAATAAATGATATGTCATACTTTTTTCCCAGATACACAGATGTTTTTCAGGCTATATAGGAGGAATAGAAAGAAAATAAAAAGTATTTTCCCTTTACAACTAAAGCAATAGTCCAATTTGGATCAGGAGAAGAAATTAGTTTAGAATCAAATATCCCTGCAGCCATCTGTCTTGTCAAAGAAAGCACAAATTTCTACTTTCATGATACAACAGAACAATCAAAGAGGCTTTTTCCTCCAAACCAAACCCATTTTCATGTAACACTTAAGCTCTAAGTTTTTGTGACATGGTTTTTACAGGTTAAAATACCGAAGTTTCTTTGTACTACAACCTTAAAAGTTTTTTTGTTTGTTTGTTTGTTTTTTTGTTTTGTTTTTTTTGGTTTTTTTTTTTTTTTTGCCAGTCTTGTGGAGTTTAGCTGTTTCTTATGCCCATGGCTGAGCACAGCCACCCTCTAACACCAGTGGAAAAGCCCTGCAGCTCAAGGCTCAGCCATGAAATGCTCCCTGTGTTAGCTGGAGACAGCCCTGGTATTTTGGTTGGGAGCTTCCCTTGCTTTACCATCAGTTTTCTCAATGATCTGTCTCATTCCTGAGCCCCAAAGGAAAAAATGCTGTGGCTGCTATGTCCCCTGTTTCAGAGTGGTTCATCCACTCCTGAACTGTGCCCATCAAACAATCCATAGCCTGTGACTGGGGTGCCAAAGTGCCTCATGCTCCATCTTATCTGTTAATCTGCTCTGAGGATCCTCAGTTTCTTTCACTTTGCACATCTTTTCTTTAAGAAAAAGGTTAAGGTTTTTCAGATGCACTTGCACTTTATGTCCTTTATAATACTGAGTGTGGAAGACTCTTAATTTAATGATCCATAGATAATAATTCCAGGTAATAAACAGTGACCTAAGACCCATACATTTTCTTTCTCAAATGTGGGAATGACAGCTGTTGCTGATTTTGTCACATTCCTTTGTCAGCATCTTTCAGTTTTACCCCCAATCTCTCAGTCCATCCAACACAGATCACAAGGAACCAGCTCCACTGTGGCAAATGGGAACTTCTTTTGACAGATTATTTCATATAACCAACAAGGCCCATCATCCATTAACAAGATAAAAATGCATTTTCAGAGTTACTTTGTAAAAGCCATTGGGACATGCCAACATCCATCAAATACAATTTACAAAATATTCTTTCTCTTGCAGATTAATAAATTGCTTTGTAGCCTGTCAAAAATGCTAGCTAACAAAATAACACCAAGTGAGCATTCTGTACAATAAATAAAGCTATTACAAGCATCAATAACACTGCAAAAAATAATGAGTCTGGCTTTCTTCTTTTGCATGTCTTGGAGAGCAAGGTCTCCTGCTGGTCCCTGAATCAGTGAACATCTGGGCTCTCCAGAGGGCCCTAGACATGAAGTTCAGCAACATCAACTTGCAAACTTTTCACTGCACTGCATCTATTGGTATATCTCCCTTCTGGGTTTTTTTTGTTTTTTTTTTTTTTTTTTGGAGGGGGAGGGGGTTATATTAAACCTTTGATCACACTATCAAAGGTTATTTTATTCTACATCTTATATTGTTATTTATGATCATTTAAACCAAATCTTAAATGCTGTCACTCTTGATTGATTTGTTTGCTATTTGGCAAAGAAACTGATGCAGCCTTTAACATTACTGGAAATGTTTGTTCTGGGTTTCCAATGGGAAAGTTTTATGTCTTTTAGAATGGGATCTTTCCTTGTAATATTGATCTGTTGAAATCAAAGAGCTTTCAAGGTTGTAAACAGATCTGACCTTGAATGTCTGTAAAAGTCCATAGATGTAACTCCAGCAGAGTCTCTTGAGACATGGTGAAATCTCTATCCTTAAAAATTTTCAGAATTCAACATTAAAAAGCTTGAACCACCTGGTCTAACTTTGAAGTTAGCTCTGCTTTGAGCAGGAGGCTGGACCAGTGATCTTCCAAGGTTTCTTCCAACCTATTTTTCCCTGTGATTTTATGATACCTACTCTTCTTCAGCCTCTCAGATCAGTTCATGTTTGTTTCTAACCCCTTTGAACAGTGAGTGTCTTTTAGCAACCTAAGTCATAACTGTTTTTCCTTACTCTTTCTATTTACCCCATATAGCTCTTTTCATGTCCTGCTTTAATCAGTGTATTTCCTTCTGGTTTGCCATACAATTTCATGGCAATAAGGATCTTAAATTGGTTCATCTTAACTCATCCTGTTTCTCTATCAGAGTAAGTCTTTCTTCAGACTAGCATTGTCCAGAACTGTTTTCCTCTATGTTAACATCTGGTTTTCTATGTGCTGATATTCTTCTAATTGTTGTTACATTTCATGTAACATGTTGTTCTGGCTTTTTTCTCTAAGTTTTGAAGAAAATCCTGAAAGATTTCTCCTCTAGAGGAAATGAGTGGGAGCAATCTGCATGTCATATGTAGCAGTCTTCCAGTACCTAAAGGGGCTGGAGAGGGACTTTCCACAAGGGCCTGTAGGGATAGAAGGAGAGGGAATGCCTGTAAGATGATAGAGGTTAAATTGAGATTAGATATTAAGAGAAAATTCCTTACTCTGAGGTTGGTAGGGCACTGGAACATTTCCCAGAGAAGTTGTGGATGCTCCAGCTCTGGAATTGTACAAAGACAGGTTGGATGGGGCTTTGAGCAATTTGGTCTAGTGGAAGGCATCCCTGCCCCATTGAGAGGGGTTGGAGCTAGATATTCTTTCCAACCCCAAAAAATCTAACATTATGGGTCATTGAAAGGACATCCTCTGCAGATGTTTTTGGTGGTTATAGGCAGCCTGTTGATTTCTTGGATCCTGTAACCAAAACTATTACACAAACCTTCACCCTTTAGGAACATTCAAAAACATCTTGCTGTATAAAGTCTTCATTTAAAAGACTATGGTTTGTGTTGATATATGTACTGCAAGAAATTCACAGGAAATCATTGAGAGTCATATTTTTGATCATGCTGGAATTTCCCTCAGGAAATACAATGAAAATCCCCTGGCTGCTGCTTATGGAAACTAGGACAAATGTGAGGAGAGGTGGCCAAGCTGTGGTTATCAAGCCAAATGCAAAAGCTAAATGACTGAATAGCAGGAGTCTTAAACTGGATAGGGGGCTGTGCTGCCATAGGAATTGCTGGCTAATTTAAGTGACTGTTGTGAGGGTGGAGTAAAGCAGCAGGTAGCACTGAAGCTGAATTGCTGTGTTCCCCAGGCACAAGCTGCCCATCCAACCCCTGCAGCTCTTGGAACTGTGGGGCAGCAGTGGAGCTGCTCCCTCCAGATCCCTGAATCTTGGATCTGTGTTTAGTTCTTGGCTCCACACAGTCTGCTTGCTTTTGCCTCTCTGAGGTGGTCAAGGAGCCGTGTCTCCCAACTCATACAGCCCAATGCATCCAGTGCTGTGACCTCTCTGAGGCATCTCTCCCTTTTCTGAGCTGTGTATGGCACTTAGTGAGTGCTGGCAGTTCAGACTAAACAAGCACTTGCAGCCCATCCATCCTCATTTAGGGGCTGACTCCTCTTTGCAGCTCATCAGAGCAGGCCATCAAACAAAGTTATGTTTGAGAGAGGCAGGAAGCCTGTGTGTGCTGCCAGACCTTCCAGCTGGCAAGAGACCTGAGCAATTCCACTGACTAAATGAGATGGGTTCAGAATATATTTCTCTCTACTGTGCCTCTGAAAGGGGGAGTAGCTGCTGTGTTACTCCAGTGCTGCATTCCATTCCAGGGGTGGCAAGAATGGCAAGAATGTCCAGTTGGAATTTTGTGGGGCAGTGCAAAGGCTCTTACATGCTTGTGCAGCCTCACACAGGCAACCCAGCTGCAGCAAATTAAAACCAGATAAACAAGCTGCATCCTAACAGTAACTTATGGTCCTGGTTGATCTCTCAGGCTTGTTACCAACATATGCTGTCAATTTCTAAAGTCCCAAAAGCACAAGATCTATGATATCTGGGCTAATGGGCTCGTTCACATTCCTTTCCCTCCCTCAGATTCACGTGGCTCAGAGACAATGCCAAGCTAGGCCAGGAGTTGGATTTCAAATTGAACCTAGAAACTTGGTAAATGCCTCCATCAGCACTGCACTCTCTTTGTACGTCTCAGTTTCCCACCATGCTTCCAAAAGCAGCTTAATGAAATGCAGAGAAGCTTTTCTTCTGTGTTTGAAATGCTCTATATTTTGGATGGTCAAAGAATTGTGTCCCAACTAACACCTTCCATCAGAAGCAAGGACTAGAACATTGTCAAGTTAATGGCTGTGGCAAGCACACCACTGGAGCAGGATGAAGGTCAATTTACTTGCCCTAGGTTTTTATTTTCTCGTTTGCCTTAGTCATGTTTTGACCAAGCAGGGGAGGCCTTCCCATATCCCAGATTTTTGTCCACTCCATTAGAAAACTCACTAATTTTTTCCCCATGTTTTAGGTATAGTCACAGTAATTAGAAGAAATGTACTAAGTCTCATCACCACAAATTTCTTTCTGTTCTCTTCCCTTCTCTCTAAAGTTCTCAGCACTCAGAATAAAAAGGATTTAATGCTATAAGTCTCAGAAAATAGCTTGTTCTGCATAAACTTTGTTTTTGGGACACTTGCTAATAAAAACACAAGTTCCTCGAGTTTCAGGTCCCCAACAGAGGCCAAACAGAGAATGATTCCCCTCTTTAATTCCTTAAATATAGAATATCTTTCTGGAAAACTCTTTAAACACAAATTACAGGAGACCCTGGATTCTGGTCCTGAGGAAAGCAAGCAAGGTGGTGGAAGGTTTCCTTCTGGCCTTTAAAATCTGATTATTTGCTGATTGATTCTCAATCTGAGCATATTTATAGATCACTACCAGTGTCCTCTGAATGGACCTTTCTCCCATAATTTCTGTGGATTTTCCATGTGCCCACATCTTATGATGTAGGATTACTAAATAAAGTGTGCTCTTAGATAAATCATTACTTTGAAAATATCTTCCTAACTTTCCTAACAGATAGTTTTCTGGATGCTCTTTTCACTCCTTCACCCCAGCTGCAGTCTGTATACAACATTTTTTGGAATGTTTTTCCTTTACTGAACACAAAAAATATCCCTCTATATAAACATAATGAGATTCCTGTGATAATATAAGCAAAAACAAGAGGCACCATTGCTGTTTTGAATTGCATGAAATCCCACCCACTCTGTTTGGAATGGTGTGAAAATATAAGTGGACTTTGTTTTTTCAACAGAGCACATTGTGCATGTGAGCTGCCATGAATTAGGAAAAATATGTACTTAAACTTCAATAAACATCACAAAGTTCCTATTATAGAAGTTTCCTCTTAGGAGCTGGTGTGTAATACTAGGGCATCCATCCTACCATGAAGTTCAAACCCCACTCCTGTAAGTGTGTGAGTCTATCTCCATTTGGGAAAACATCTTCACTTATGAAAACTGCTGCTGCAGAAAGCCCTGAAATGCTGTAAAATTCACATGCTCAGCTGAAACAACAGAACATTTTTTCTTCTGTTTTGTGGGAAGCCATGTCTTACAATGGATTTTCATATTGTCATACAGGCAGAACCCTTTCCATTTCAATCAGATGGCAATATCCTTAGAGCATTTTTTTTCATTTGAATGCAACAATGATGGTTTTAGAAAGTATCAGCCATACCCACTTGCAGAAAGAAACAACAAAGATGTTTGTATTTCTGTCACAATAGGGCACAACTGTGATGCTGGAAACTTTAATATTGTAGGTGCTGGACAAATACTGACAAAGCTTGAAAAAAGAGAATTGTTAATGACCAATATCAGCAGTGTGGGAAGTGATGACAAAAACAGGGAAATTATTAAAGGGAAGTTAAAGAAAAGCTTTAAAAATTGTGTAAGACATATGAAATACAATCAGAACCTCATAGTGGTGAGCTCTCCCTGAAATCTGCATGGTTTTTATACAGGTAGACTGTATTCATGTCATAGGAAGGTTTGTGGTGGGTCAGATATCTACTAGGCACGTGACAGAAATATTAAGTTTAAAAATATAGCCTCAGTGAAGAATGAACTTCAATAAAGTACACATTTCAGGAAATTGTTTTACTTTATAATATTGCTTAAGCGGAAAACGAAGTTAAATTTATTGCATTCTGTGGTAATGACTCATCCTCCTCTGAAAGAATGCTAGCAGACTTGTAATGCACTCAAACATGACACTAAAAATACCCCATTACCATCCACAGTTTGTCATACTGAAATATTTCTTGAGAGGTTTTCAGAACCAGAACTTACATATTCCAGTTCAGCTCATCAGGCCCTGACTGCTTTCCAAACAGCTGCATTGAGGTCTTTAGAATTAATTCTTAAAATCTTAAGCAACCAAAATTCCTGCTAATTGGATTTTAATTGTTTTCTGTGCAACATATTTAACCTGATGCTTTTGCTTTTCTATAGAAAAGCAACATGGGGATGGAGCATATTAATTTAGATGTATAGCTGTAGAAGCAAAACATCTGTGCTTCCTGTTGTGGTAAATGCCTGTATTGCAGAATTTGTACCCAAAATCATTTTGATGTAGTGATGTGTTTTATGTGTTTCTCTACCCAATCCTGACTATCTTTTGCCAGTAACTCTGGAATGATGTAGTTGTCTATGGGGTTTGAAGAAATACAGTTTTCTCAAAGTTACAAAATTCCTACTGGATTTGTGAAAAGACCAGAAGGTGAGAAAAGAAATGTTTCAACCACCTGCTCACCCCTTACTAAGAACAATTAAGTCCACCAAGGTGGTCTTTTGAGACACAAATCAATAAAACGACAGACACTCTTAATTCTACTGCCCATGGTGTTCTTTAAACTGTGATAGACACAGGTTTCTTAAGGTCTTGTCTTATGAAAACCTTTTCCTTTCTGGTTTTTGTCAAAGAAATGCCCAGTTAATGAAAACTAGAACATTTTTCTAAAGCCTTCATAGCCCATCTCTAAATGTTAGATGTCTCATGGCATTTTCTCTTATCCAGGCTGGTACACTTCTGCTGAGAGAGCCTGGACAGTTAAAATCCAGGTCTGTTCTGTTACACTGATTGCTTTGTGTCTGAGCAGTCCAAGTCCTCTGACAGCTCTTCTCTGAGCAAGGATCATCGAGGGAGAAGAAGCCTAAAAGCCTGAACCTAAAAGGAATCAGATGGCCTAGATATTTTGGGCCTGGGTTTAAGAAATAATTCGGATCTGGATTCTGGATAACAAGATGATTGGATTATGCTTATTTAGAAGAACGGCCATTGATTGGTATTTTAGAGGATCAGAATTTTTCTTTTTTACATTCCAGCATTATTTTTCCCTTCAAAATATTCACTATCATTGCTCTACAGGGGTTATAATGAGCCAAACTTTTCGGGGAAGTATAAAATATTATTGTTTGATCACTGCTGGGAAAAGTCTATTTGTGTCCTTAACCCAGAATCTATTTGCACAAAAACATTAATTTATACTCTCAGTGTTTTGCAAACAGGAAGTGCAGGGCCTGTTTATGGTTTTGTTGTGTATTTTGTAGTTATTATTGCCATTATAGGAGAAGCCAAAGACCTGATAAAGACCCCTTTATGCTACCATGTTTGGTCTAATGATGGTTCTATGTCTACTACATGTGAACATTACAAAGTTATTTTTAGATGACCAGTGAGACTTATGTAGTTTAAAATTAGCCAAGCATCAGGACTACACTGTATTTTTAAAGGACAAAGCACAGCTGCTGCATGAGCAAACACAAACTAGAAAAACCAAATTTTATAAATATGTCATCAAGGTCATAAAAACAAACGTACTGGATAAGAAACATTATTCTGATTTAAGTATGGCAGTCAATAAGTTCATGCCTGCTCTGTATTCAGATTGGTACTGATAGGAAAAAAAGGCATTTGCAGCAATGTTAGCTGGTTGCAGTTTTGTTTGGCAGAGTGAGAGTGGGAAAGCAGGAATAAAGAAAGGAACAGTGGCAAGAACAGGTCCAGAACAGAGCCAGACACTTGTAGGGGAGTTGTGCAGTGCTGAAAGGTCTAGCAGAAGAGACTAGTCTGGTTCTGCATCTCTGATGAATGCACAGCTGGCAGCACATCATAGAACCCCAGAATCAATTAGATAGAGTCCAGCCTATGACCAAACATCAATCAGACCATGGCACTCAGTGCCATATCCAGGCTTCCCTTAAATACTTCCAAGGATAATGACTCCACTGCCTCCTTGGGCAGCCCATCCCAACATCTAATTATCCTTTCTGAAGAATTCCTTCCTAATGTCCAGCTTAAACCTTTCCTGGCATGGCTTAAGACTGTGTCCTTTCCTCTTGTCACTGGCTGTCAGAAAAGCCTGACCCTCACCTTGCTCCAACCTTAATTTCCTCCCTAAATTGAGGGCCCCAGAACTGAACTCAGGATTTGAGACATGGCACCTGAGTCACAAAGTCATGAACTAGTGAACAGGAAATTACATGAGTTTTAATTAATTCTTCTGGGTTGTGGAAAGGGAAAAAAAATAGGTTTTTTTAAGATATTCCACAAGAGGTCACCTTCATTCTTGCTCTTTCTGAAATGTGAGGGTTGTTAGCTGTGAGTAAGAGAATTTGTTTCTTGCTGGAAATTTTTGAATGTCAGCCCCGAGATGAGTGAAGTTATTGGAGGGGAAAGAGGGGCCCATGCAGAGGCACAACTCTAGAGTAATTCAGTTTGGGACTTTTTAGAGGAGCAAATGAGATCTTTCTGAAACATTCATCAGAAACTTAGCCAAGCTACTAAAAGGAATGAAACAGGTGATAATCTGAAGAGCAGTATAGGGAAGATGTCAAAAGTAATAGGATGCTGAATAGAATTGAGAAAACCAGGACTGTTTTTCTGACATGACTCTCAAAGGTAATTTCCTTGATAAAACTACACTCAACTAAAGGAAATCCATTCCAAAGCAGACCATAAACTGCCAGTACAATGTTGATGTCCAAAAAAAGGACTTATTTTCTCAGAAGCATTGGATGCTGATCTGTTTCTATCCACATTTTTTCTTGTATTAAAACCAT
The DNA here is from genome assembly GCF_029582105.1 of Oenanthe melanoleuca. Classification (NCBI taxonomy): domain Eukaryota; kingdom Metazoa; phylum Chordata; class Aves; order Passeriformes; family Muscicapidae; genus Oenanthe; species Oenanthe melanoleuca. Next base: position 25,797,322 of record NC_079340.1, on the reverse strand, counting down.
GAGTACCGTTTTTTAGGTTGTGAGGAAGAATGAAGTGTTCTTTAAAAAAAATAAGTAAACCATTTTTCACTCCCAGGTTGCAGATTCTCATGTAGCCCATGAAGCTGGCATTGAACAAATGTCTTCTGACTGATGACCACTCATAGCCAAGTTCATTGTTCTTCTCAACTACAGAAATTACTTGTGAGATATACAGGCAGTTTCAGTGAGTGAATCTAGACCAAACCAAATTGGAGGAAGGAAACCACAGGCAGGCTTGAGTTTTTTGGAACTGGCTCAGACAGAGGAGGAAAGCTCACTTGTACAGCATAAGAGAGAGTGTGTTGCTCTCCAGGTTTAACAGGGTGGTATTTTTCACAGACTCTTAATTTGTTGTGGCTATGAAAGGGTTTCCAATATAAGTGATTCTTTTGGTGTTGCCTGGGTGTCTTAGTGTCTTTTATCTGTCCCTTGGGAGTAATATATTTTTAATAAACAGACTTCCCTGGAAGCAACATCAGTAGTTGCACTTGTAATGCAAAGCAAATACCAGTTTTAATTAAGAGCCCAATTCCTCCATGCCTTTATTTGACAGTCTCTAGCAGTGGTTGCACTTGCAGTTGTCATGTTCATTACTAATCTGAAAAATGAGTACTCACAAGATAAATGAGAGTAAAATACTCATAGGGTACATGTAATTAGCACATGACTTATTATAAATTGTGATGATCTCCTTGATAATTAATCAGGCTTGCATTTGATGTTTGGGGGCAGGCTGGTTAGAAGATACTTCAATAAGTAAGAATAAATTCCTCTGGGGCATGTGAAAACACAGTAAGGAGTGGGGAAGAAAAAATTCTTAGGTCTAAAAGAAATGTTATTTCATAGTTGCATACTAAGGCCCTAGCTAAGGCTAGAATTATTTCTAAGGGCTGGAATTTTTTATCTCAGGTTTACACAGAAAGAACAGTAATGAGCATCTTGGCTCATTAGGGATCCAAAAGATGTGCAAAGGAGCAGTTCTAGTGGATTGATTTGCCTTCAGAAGAAAATAGTTGCACAAAGACAGGGGCTGTTTGCTAGGAGAAGGATTTAAAGTGCTGTGCAATAGTAAGGGTTTGGGTCTTGTTTCCAAGGCTCACAGTAGGAACAGAACCAAGACCCAGGTGTGTATGGATTTTGTCATGCTATAGAAAGGGATCAGTGGGAGCCCTGGCATCACCTGTCTGTACACAGGCAAAGGAAAGCATTCACAGCAAAGCTCATTATTAACACACCTCCATGGCCCAAAGCCTGGACTTTTGTGATAGCCCTGAGTTTCTCTCAAGAAGAGAGAAATCCTCCTTTTTGTTTGTTTACTTCCAAATGCCTACCATGTGTCACTAACAAATCTCCAAACTTTATCCAATACTGCAGTAAAGCTCTCAGCACCTCTGTTTTGTGATACTCATCAGTTATTCCTATTCCATTTATTCTGTGCAATATATTTTTAATGTGTAGTTTGCAGTGCAATGCTGAGAAAGGAAAAGTCTTTTCCCTCAGGGAATAGATTAACATTTCTCTCTGTTATGGCTTATTTACTGTAATTGCTGTGTAAATGTGTGGCCAACAATGAAGTGCTTATCTCAGGCTCCCTTTTAGAAAAGTAGACTTCTAATGACCTATTTTTCCCCTTTTTAATGACCTTTTTTTCCCCCATGGAGACAAAATGTCATCTTCTTCAGTATTTTACTGATAAATCTGCAGTCTGCCTCAGTCTGTCATTTATGTGCTAACAACACACCATCATTTCCATTGAAGCTGCACAGAAAAATGAATGTAAGAGTTTGTACATTGTTGCACTAATGAAGCTTTTACACCTGGGGAGAGAAAAATGCTCAAATTTGATTAAAATTCTATTAGCTGTTATTGCCACATCAAACTGTTGAGCACTTCAGACATATCCATAGCACATTAATTTACCAAATCTTAGCATAGCCACACTGCTGAAAAAATGTTAATGCTTTGTCTGCACCCCATGTGGTGTAAGTCAGGGTGACAGAACACCTCTGCTTACTTGAAATTTTTGTTTTGCCTCTGTAAAGAAGCAGAGAGAACCTTTTGGCTTGATGTCAGACTTGAGGTCATATCTCTGTATCTGACTGCTGCAAAAGCACCTGATGGATCTGTTGGTCAGCCAATAGATGAATTCAATAAAGCATAAATGAGCTCACCCAACAAAATATCACTCTGCCTCTTGTCAGAGTTGTTCATGTGTTTAATGTACTCATATTGGAGTGATTTCTCTTCAGTACTGCTGGGGAAAAACAACTTTTCAGGGCAGCAGAGACTTGGCAGCAAGTACAGTACTTAAATTATTATGCTCCAGCCCTGAGAGGATGATGGCTTTACAGACAAAGCAGCCAAGGAGAGGCAGGAGGATCCATTTCCCTGCCCTTCCACACAATGCCTCTTGTTCCTTGCCTGGGAAAATCGTGCAGCTCTCCACTCTTTGAGTCATTACATGACTGGAGTGCAGCAGCTCAGAGAGACTTGCACAAGTATCAAACAGGGACCCCATTACCAAGAACCAGTGCTAAAAGGAATTCCTGAAATGAGCCATGACACAGGCTTAGGGTTCCTTCTCCTGGGCTTGCACCATCAGGCTGCTAACCTGACACTTAATGGTAGAAGTGTAGATTTGTTTTACTTTAAGTTTATATCAATTGTTTCATTCCAGAGAGAAAAATCCACTAGAATTGTTGATGTTAGTGAAGATCACAGAAAGATGAGAGGTTTGGGTTTTAACTAACCTTTAACTAACTAATTAGTTAACAATTATTTTATTTTAAAATTATTATTTATACTCCACTTTTGGTTGCAACTGGACATTTCATTGCTTTGCCTTATTCCTTTCCTTGTTACTTTCCCCAGGCAGTAAAAAAGAACAAAATGCACGGTTGAGAGAGAATTGCTGTTCCTTGGAACCATTTGTAATTTCAAAAATTTAAGCTAGCTTTGAAAATCCAGGCTTATGGTGCAAGTTAGTAGTTCTGATGTTTGAAAGGGTACAAAAGGCTTTTCAAATGTAGAGAGTAACAGAAGGGTTTGAAAACATGAAGGGGGAGAAGAGTAGCAACAGAAAAATCACAGGAAAGTAATTTATTCAATTTTGTCATCTAAAATAATTTTCTTTTTAATGCTTTAAACGAAGTGAGAATTTCTTCCATCACTTCCACCCTAACCAGATCTGTAATTTGGAGTGGAGGAAAGTCAAAAAGAACCACATGGCTGTTACAAAGAGTCTGACTGCCCCCCAGTAAGTGCTATACCAGGTTACCAGCTCCCACAAATTGGTGCTTTTCCATGGATCTGGGTCACATCTTTTCACACCACTGGAATTATTGGCACAGTAATCAGAGTATTCTCTCTTCTGCTGAGTCCACTTTTGGTTTTTAAAGTTGGTTATAGCTGATGGATTGAGCTCAATATTTACTTCTCAGTATTAATAACTTCCTTTGTTACAAGCTGATAGTCCAGAAACAATTCCACTGCCAGCACCAAGTATTGTATTGAAGAAATTGTCCTTCTGTTCCTCTGGGGAGAACTGGTGGGGCTGTGTTCTCACACATTTCTCTTTATGGCTGTAAGGGACATGAAAAGCCAGGTTTGATAAAGAGCTTTATTGTACACTCCAAAGCAGTTCATCCTGGTAGCTGAAAATGCCAGGACACTGTATAAATCATTTTATGGTACCAGCTGCTTTATCCTTCAAAGGGTATTCACGTCAAATTGTCTTGGCTTGTGTCTGGCACTGCAGAAAACTTCTCCCCAGGTGATAAGAGAACAGATCAGGTCAATGGCAACGCCACACACACAGCAAAATAACATTAATTCATGATAGCACAGCCAGGGCAGAGCCTGTGCAGTGAGAGGTGCTGCCTCAGGGAAGGCTCTGTAAGAACAGAATGTTTGTGGTTCAGCAGTCAAAGTAGGACAGGAGTGGAAGTTTGGGTTAGACTGCAAGTGGATTCTCTGTGTGCTCCTTTCCTGCATCTGCTCTGCTCTGGCACTGGCACCCTGCACTGTCACAGCCAACCCAGGAGACTTCTCTGGGAGCTCAAGTCCTTATACAGCAAACTAGAAACTGTCTGCTACAAATTTGCCCTTATTACTACCAATTATCTTTACCAGTTACCATAAGGTTGAGGCAATATTATACTAATTTGCAAGAGTTCTTCCACTAGCATTCAACCTGCACTCATTTACAGTTGCCTCTGTGCAATTGCTCTAAAATCTTTTGTGAAACTTATTTTCTGAATTTTGTTATGTTAGGCAGATTCCTTTCTTACTAAAGTGTCCCCTTGTTTGTGATCTTTCAGAAGATTTAAATTCTGAGTCAGAAATTGAATCATAGGAAAATATTTTTCTCATTCATTGCATGTGATCATCATGTTCATCAGCTTCACATTGTCACATAAAGTCATCATGTCTCATCTGTCTTTGTTTACTCATTTTCACTAGTCTCATAAATATGGTATTTTTAATCCATAATTTCAGGTGCCTACACTCTGGCAAAAGTTCCTCAAATTCTCATGATTCCCAAATCATGTTTGGATATCTCAATACAGCAGGTAACTGCAAAACCAAACATCCTGTTCAAGAATATGTAAAATCCTCTGCTTTCCCTACAATTCAATTTTTATCATGGAAATTAGCACCAAGAGATCCCTTTTCTATCTAGTAGCTGGGAAGCGAGTTCACTTCAAAAAAGCTCCATATATATTCTATGATCTGTCAGATCCTTTTCATTACAACACTTCTCACTTTAGGAAAAAAATTTTGCTTGTTCATTTCAAGTGGCAAAGAAGATCATGTCCAGTTGCTGCAGAAAACATTCATGATGACTAGGACAGTGTGTGAGGACTGTGTTCTGTCTTTCAGAACAAATGTTCTCTCTCCATTCCTGTCCTGCTCCTCAGCCAGCCCATTCAGCACTCTGCTATCAATGGCTGCTCAAGCCAGAGACTCTCATTTACTGTAGCAAATGAGCCAATAAATCTAACATGTCATAATCCCAAAGCCAAGCAAAAACCATGCAGCTGAATTTTCCACCAGAGTACATCTGCATAGCCAGGGTAAACCCTCTGTTCAGTTTTAATTAGGATCAACTGAGGACATGAGCAGCATATTCTAGCTTATAATATCAAATTTGTATCATGGAATTTCCATGGATGTCATTCATGCATGTTGATAGTTTAGAAGAGTGGGTCATAAAGCATGTTGAAGCTGGGGATCTCTTGACAATGACACCCTCTTTTCTTCTCTCTATGTGTCTGTGTGTACCCTGTTTTGATGTATCTTGGTTTTGGAGACAAATCTAAGGATCATTTCAGGCCTGGGACAATCCACTCATCAGCCTGGACCAGATTTAAGTTAACTGAGGGGTAGAGGGGAAAGAGGAGAGTATCTGTCTTGATAATTAACTTTCTTACTTAGAGTTAGGAGGGAAATATATATTTTCTTTAGATGGGGGCATATCTAACCACCATATCCTTGGCCAATATATTGTCTCAGTGATTTGGAAATGGTGTCCCAGGACATTCATCACTCTCTGCTTGCATCTCTGCCTGAGGGCAGGAGAAGCACAGCACCAGATACCACAGCTGGACAAAGGACTCCACAGACTCTTTCTGCCTATTTATAATCAAACTCTAATTGCTACAGCCAGGAGATTCTTGGACTGAACATGATAAAGATTGTAATACTTATTCAGGGCAGGGGGGAATAATTTCCTTCAAAGACTTCCCCCTCTGTTGAAGGTGGCAGAATCATGATCCTGTCCTTCTTTATGATTCAGATACTGAAAGGTTTTCATCCTGCAGCTACATTGTCAGCATATCCAAATATGCTGGCAATCTCTTCCCAAGACTTTGCTATAGCTGTTTCTTGCCTTCATGCCAGCTACTATATGCAATCAAGCTGCATTGAGAATTAAAGGTATTTTTAAAGATGGAGAACCTAAAAATCTGTTGAAAGGCCCAACTAATCTCCACACTCGTGCTACAGCTGTGCAATAATTTTCTGGACTCATGCTTGGGGAAGCATTTTGTGTAATAATTTCCTGGACAATGCTTGTGGAAGCATTTTTTGGCCGTATTATGCAGTCCAGTAGTTACAAGTTTTGAGTTGTCATTTACTTGTAAATGATAGATTATCTCCATTTTCTCAGGCTTAAGTGCTTCTATTAATACCATTACAATTTTGATGTTTCTGAAGTAAGGCTGCCTGTCACAGCACCTGTACATCCTATGTAAAGAGAAAAAAAAAAACACTGTATGTTTTTCCCTCTTTTTTTCCCTGATGTAATTGTTTTAACTCCATTGATTTTTTTTTCTAATTCCCTGAAGGGAGAATTGTGTAGGAGATGAATGAAAATATGAGAACTGTAGAAGGTCCAGTCACTCCAGTCAGCATCCTGCAGATGAGTTTGGTAGCAGAAACCTAGGGCAGGAGCAGAAAGGATATCCAGAGGGATACCTTTCCTCTCTTAAACTGTTTCAGCTTCTGATGGACAGTTTGAGATGTTTTGGAAGATGCATTTGTCTGGTTGGGTTTGTTAGCAGTAGTTAGACTGTTTTCCCTGAGCCTGTTCAATCTCCTTTTGAGGCAGTCTCTCCATCATGGTGCTGGTGGTTTGCTTTTTCCATAAACTCACTCATTAGCACTGAATTCAGCCTCTTTTCAGACCATTTAGAAATATGGTGACAAGCACAGATGCAGCATGGCTCCCCTGATGGCCACTCCAAGAGAAAGCAGCCCATTTATTCCTTCATTTGGTTTCTTATCTTTTGACAGTTAATTCAAGAGCAGACATCCACATTCATTCCATGACAGCTTAGTTACTGTAGAATTCCTTGGAGATGTCTCATCAAAAAGTTCTGTTAACTGAATTACACTATTTTACCTGGCTCACAGTTACTGCTGTACTCATTGACTCCTCTGTGAGACTTGAGTTCCCCCAGAAAAAGCTGTTTTAATCCTTTCTCATGAACCTAATTTACCCATGTCTCTATAATTCTATTATATTTGTAAAACTTCATGCAATTTTCCTGCTACAAACTGTGAATACCCATTTATAGCTTTCCTAGGCACAATTCTGGATTATTTCTTTTAGTGACTTAAAATTTTTCTTTTTACCGTATCTTGGTTTTTTTAACAAATTGAGAAAATAACAAGTGTAGAAATTATAAATTTGATAACTTTTATAATATAAAAAATATCAAATTCAATAATGGGAAAGAAGTGGCACACTTGTCACACTTGGAGAATGGACATAGGGTAGGATTTTGAAAATTAAGTATATTGATATATTTTAGTATGACTAACAGTGAGAACCCCACTCTCCAGCATTCAGTTTCATCAATATTTACTGAGGGAAAAGTCAAACAGCTAAGAGAAGGGAAGTAAGGAAGAGAAGAAAACATCAGCTCCTTGGGTTTTTTTCCTTAGGAGCTTCACTCCTAGTGTACCTTCTGTCCCTATATAGGAAATTCCAGCTTTAGAGAATGGGGGTGGCTACTAGAAGGAAAAACATATTGGGTTGTAGAAAGTGAAACAGGATGTCCTTAAAATGCCTAATATTCCAGACTTTGCAAACTGTTCAGGAACCATCTCTAATGGGAAAGCAAACAGAAACTTGATTCCTTTTCCTCAATTCTGTGCTCTGAGCAAGTGGACAGGGGGAGCAAGAGGAGTCCCAGCCCACAGTGACACTGAGGCACTGCCAGGTGAGAGATCCTTGCACACTGCAGCTCACATGGTGACAGGGACACTGCTCTCTGGGCATGGGGTGGGTCCAAGGCAAACACTTCATTTTCATGATTTGTCTTGTAAACTATAAAAGAGCAAAACAGGTTTAGGTGAGGGCAATTTCAACTTCAGCATTGCTCAGAAGTGCTTTTATTCTTTTTTTCCCTCTCATTCTCTTCCCTCTAACTGCTGCCATTTTTCCCTTCAGCCACAGCCTGATTATCTCATTTTGACTATTCCCTGAAGCTAAAATGCAAACCCTGCTGTCCTGTTCAACTCTCAGCCTTACTGATTTTTTTTCTCCAACCTGTACAAATAATTGATGATCCATCCATGTATTCCTTCAAGACTATCTCAGTGCCTTTCAATCTCTTCACTCATGAATGCCACAAATGGCTCCTCTTCATTTACTGTCTTTTTGCTGCTTTTAACCCTCAAGGACTCTCTGGTCTCTTCTTCCCTCTCACTCACTGTTGTAATTATATTTTTCTAGTCAATCAATTAGACCACTTTCAATGAATTGCTAGTTCACTGCACAAACAGGCACCAACTTCTTCTTCCCTGTGTCCTTTTTCAAACCTATGAAAGCCACTCAGAACAGACACAGTAAACCCTGAAAACCCCATAAATCATAAAATAGGAAGCTTGGAATAGTCAATAATAATTGGAGTTTAAAAATACTCATTGAATTATTCATTATAATGATGGAGTCAGGGGGAATGTGGGTGGCAAAAGACAAACAGTAGAGAATGAAGACAGGGACTGATTTAACAGAGTGTGAATGAGGTAATGAATGTCAGATCTGACCTCCTTTCCCTAGCAGTCATGCTGCCAGATAACAGCTCTCTGTAATCAACTAACTCTGCTCTGTGCTTTGCTCTTTCCTGTCTCCATATTCTCTGCAGTTCATGCAGGATGCAGATCTTGGTGATCCATGCACATAGAACAGGGTTTGGAGCTATCAGGAAAACATTTCTTTTGATTGGAAGTTATAAGTTTGAAAATTCTTTGTGCAAGTATATGTTGTTTAGGTTGTGTCATGGTTGCCAAAATCCCCCTAAACTCTATTCTGTAAGCCTAATTTTTGATCAGCTGAAGGTACTGTGGAGAAGAGAGAAACAGAAAGACTTGCAAGAGGTTTTCATCTACAATTGTAATAATGAGAAAGGAAATCTGGATGGAGACTGGTCCGAGAGTCATTATGACTAATGGGCTCTGGGGCAAGCCTTCAGATATTCACTGTGGTTACACTCTTCCTTTTCTTAGAGCTTAAATTGTTAAGATATTGAATCATATTGATCATCATCTAGGACTCCATTCAGTCTTGAGGGACTTGGACCTTCAGAGACCTTAAATACAGGCAGCACAAATCCCAAAAGATTGCCACACAAAAAGAACATTCTCTTAAATCTGCAAGGACTTTTTTCCTTAGAGGAGGCAACAGTGATAAAATCAATATTAATTTTGCATTGCTCAACTCCATTCTCAGGAGAAATGTCCCAGTGCATTCCAGCGTGAAGCCATTCTCATTTTATCATGTTTTAATATCTGTCAGAAAGATGTAAAAAAAACCAACAACCTCCATTTCTTTTCTAGTTAGGAAAAGAGAGTTAATAACTCACAGTAACTTAACAGAGACTATTCCACCTAGCATATCAAATGAAATAAAATGGATTTAAGAATAAGATTAATTACATCTCAATATTATCCTGGCTTTACTGCTTTCTGAGAGAAGGTGCTTAAACAATTCCTAAAAATAGTGGCACAGGAACATTTCTGGATCTGTGTATAGAAATTTCAAATACTTGCACCCTGATCTCACCCTCTTCTGCCCCCCTTCTCCCTTTGAGCTCAGCAAAACTCACTTGGCACATGGGCCAGGCAGCAGCACTGCTCTCAAGCCATTTCATCAGGGCTTTGGTTTGAGTCTTCCCTTCCTCCCCAGTGCAAAGAGCATCTGCCCTGATTCTCTCTGCTGGCCAAACACACCCTGGAGCAGTGCAGCATCTGCTCCACACTTCTTCACTGACTGTCTCACTGGGAAACAGGGCTGACTCAGCAGCAAACTTTATCATTAGGATGGTTATGGCTGGGAGTTACCAAGTCTGGCAAAGCTCTAGCAAAATAACACACAGCTATGCTGCTTCTGTATATCTGGTATGAAATGAAAATGGGGTGGTTTACTCCTTTTAATTGAATGCCAACCTTCCACTGTACATACTGCAAGCCCTGTATTAACCATTTTCCCTTCTGTAAACAGCAAACTGAACTTTGAGGGATTCTGGGCAGGTCAGAGATGAATACAGTGCAGCCTAGAAATAAAATGGGTTTTTCAAGGTGATTTTTCAAAGATCACTGGTTCCATTTCACTCCCACACCCTGCCTTACCACAATGAAGTTACTGAAGACTGGGCCAAGACAGAGACATTATTTCATTTAAAGAAAAAAGTATCAATAGCTCTCCTCCTGCAACGTTCTCCCCAGTCTCAGGTACAGCTGCTAATAATAAACTCTGCAAAGCAAGTATCAGGGTTTGAAAGAGAAACGACAAGAAAAGGAATGAAAGGAATGGAGCCATCGATGGTTACTTGCTCCCCAAGTGATTTGCATTTGTTTTCAGTGTAGAGAGCAGTCAGTAAAATCCAGTAAAGTCACCAAATACATTGTAACCCCTGTGTCTAGTTTCCATGGAGAATATTAAGGTTTAGCTTCGGGGCTTTTTCAACTTCCTCGTACTAGATGTTTTCATCACTGTCTTCTCTGTTTTTTTCTAAGCAATTCCCTGAATAACAGTCATAATTATTGCAAAATCCTGGTTCCCCATTTGACTGTTAGTACAAAACAAAGCTGGACACGTGCAGATCAGCACATTGACCAGCACACTGAACACTGTTGAAACTTTAATCTCAGCAACTCTCAAAAGCTTTAGTTAATATACAGTTGCTATGTGACCACAGTTTTTAGACTCCCTGCAGCAAATCCCCAGCCCATAGAGAAGGAAACACACATCTGTTAAGCAAAAGGCAGCCACCTACTTTCACACCTAAAACATGCCTGCAAATGTCCAATTTCTTTTAAAGGGATTTTAGAAGAGATGGAAACATGCATTTTAGGATAAAAATCTAGTTTGGCTGAAAGGGAATAAAGAACAAAATTTCCCTTGGGCAAGGTACTCTGTAACATGCTGGCATCTTGCAGTTTGCATGGTTATGGTCCAATTCTGGATGCTTTGGGGAGAAAGACTGATCCTGCTGCTCTGGCTGCTCTAACCTCAGGGTAGGGAGGAGGGGAAGGAATTATTGACAGCAATGGGGAGAGAACAGAAACCTTCCAGCTCTTGCTGCTGGGCACCTTGAAGAGAGTGGGATGAGGAGGATTTCTCTATCCCTTGTGTTCTCCAGGAACAGCTTCCTGACATTCTCCAGGTCACTGCAGACTTTTCACATGCGAAAGTGGGGCAGCCTTTTTTTACCTCCCTATCTGTCAAAGTCTGTTGTGGGAGCTGGAACAGAAAGCTTTTCCCTTTCAGCTCCACAGAGGAGTCCCCAGGGAGTCTGCCACATCCTCCCTGCCTCAGCCCTGGGCTCTTCTCTCCTGGCACTCAGAGGAGTCTTTCAGAGTCCAAGGTCACTGCTATGGTGTCTTCTCCCTCACAGCTAACCAGGTGCTTACTTAAAGTGATAATATTCATGTTTCTAATCCCCAAGGCTCCTGGCATCCAGAGAATACTCTCTGTGGGAAGGGCTCTGACTGCAATAGGGGACAACCCCATGGATTCCACCCCATGGACCTCTGTGCCTGTCTGTGCTGGGTGCCAGGAGCAGCACAGCAAAGAGCACCTACCCTGCAGAGCTGTTTGATCCAGGCAGGCAAAACACACTGAGGGAGGGGAAACCAGAATGTAAACACTATCCTCGTCTCCTCTCACTCTTACCCTTTCCTGGCCTGATCATCTTTCAGGATGTTGCATTATAAAAGCAAAATACCTGGAAGCTCAGCATGTAACACATCTCCTGTCTGGTGTACGTGATCACTAGCACAGCCCCAGAGCTTGCTGCTGAAATAGAAATTTTCTCTCATAGACCTCCTGGTCTGTTTTACAAACTTCTTTTCATTTTGTTTTTTTCCCCTAAAGAACCATATCCCCATTATTTAGGTCTTAATTGTCCCCCACAAGAACATCACTATTTTCTGCTTCAAACTCGGTTTTTCTGCACTCGGGTTTTTGCCACTCTTAAATTTCAAATTTGTTCCACTGAGCACTGTGAAGAGAAGCACAATGGACCACTGTTAGGCTTCATCTGGAGATGAACAGAAAAACAACAAAAAAAGGAATGCACCAAAGAGAAAAACCTTGAATTGTCTGAATTCTCCACAATACCAAAAAGTCATTTTTAGGAAAGCCTGTCATTCAAGGTCCAGCTGAGTTCACAAACTGCAATTCACAGAACTACAGTCATTAAGGAGAGAGTTTGTGCTCTGCTCCTGCTCTAGTGTGAGGTGGCACATTGCCATCCCTGTGAGCTCCCAAGGGACACATTGCAGGCAACCACTCTGGGTGGCTTATTAAACTTCTGATCTGAAATGGAATGACAGTGATAAATAATTTACAGCTATTTGGTGTTGGTTTTTTTAATCATTGGAACAATTTCTCTTCTTGTAGCTTACACAGGATGAAATGCTGTTTCCAGTTCCTGTTGTAATTCTTACCAAGTGTTGACATCAAATTTGAAATATTTAAAATAGAAGCTCCATTACGTGACACCTCCCAAAATACTACATAAAGATTTGTCTTCGAACTTTTACAGTTTCTCTTTGATTTAAATTTCACTGTGTTCATTTGTAATGCATAAATCTCTCTATGTGATTAGTTTAGCTACACCACAAGAAATTTCAATCTAGGAGGACACAGACAAATACATAGAAGCAATTTTTTAAATATTTTTTTTCTCTATCAAAATATATACTTCTAAGATGTTGGGTGGTTTTGTTTTTGTCTTTTTTTTTTTATTACAGGATTGAGTCATGATTTTTTAGAACTCCAAATTCAAGAGGAAATTCAGGTTAGCTCTTCTAATACACATGACAAGACCGAAAACAACTGCTCACTGAAGCTCACTTTGCTGCCAAAATGCTGTCTTATGATAAATGTATCGTCTTCTAAAGCCATTAATCTGGCTTATGTAAAAATACTCTGCAACACTCCTTTACAGGCTCAAAAACTATCTCCACTGTTTTTTGCAGGGAGAGCATTTAGGAACCTACAAGGAAACTACAAAATAAGGCAATCAAGCCCAAATTTCTTAAAGTTAGAAAAATGACTAAATTGTTCTTAAGAGTTGAAAGCTTCTGAGGTAATGGAGGGAATGCATTAAAAAATGCTCACAGGGCAAAAAGGTAAAGGACTAGAGAATAAAGGCTTCTTTGACAGCCTCTACTTACCTTCCCAGTCTCCTTGAGGGCTGTCACGTGTGTGGAGCCAAGAGAGAGATTTTTATCTGTTCCTGACATGGGGCTGAGCAGAGATGTGCTGTCCCAGAAAACCCAATTTACAACTCATGCTGTTGCTGGGCCTGAGAGAGGTGGCCATAGCAGTGTCCCCACACATCCAAAAACCACCTCAGCCAAAATGGAAACATTCTGTGTGGAGGGGGTACACTGAACAGCTTGTCACTCCTTTAACACCTCCCTGTTTTTGTCAGCATGGGAATGCACACACTCCAGCACTTCTATCTGGCTTCCCCCATCCAAGCAGAAAGACTTGCTGCAACTTCCCTCCCTCACATTTCCACTCCATGTGGAGTCAGCAGCAAGTTCCTGACACACATTCCCCTTCCCAAACCACACAACAGCTTCCCCCAGAGATGTGAGCACGCTGCTCCCACGTGCACTGCTACAATGCAAGATGGTCTTACCCTGCAGCCTTTTCCTAAAATATCTCCTAAGAAAATTCTAGCAAAGTTCCTATTTCCCTGCTGTATTTGCAGGAGGAGGATGTCCTTCTTTGTTCTGAGATTATTTATGGTGAAAGTAAAGACTCCTGCTTTCCTCTGAGTTCCCTCAATAAACTTCTTCCCATGGGACCCTGCAAGAAATTTTGCAGCCATCATGATTCCCTGGGGCACAGTAGGATCCTAGAAAATTCTTGCAGGTGCCTCTGTGGAGTCCAGCATTGAGGTTTCTCAGTTTAATAAATTACTGCCTAACATTTGAGACATAATAAGCATTCTAACTTTCTAAGGACTTTACAAGTAAGGAGTAAATCACAATATTGAGGAAAGAGGGTTAAACTAACATATTTTATATTTGCTGTGGAAATTTCTCAGAACTGCTAAAGACAGTAACTCACCAAACCACAGGCTCAGTGTGGTGGGATCTGATCTTCTCAGTCCATATGAGGACTCTAAACAACACCCACTGAAAAACCCATCATCAACACCCTGGAACAGGTCCTGCACAGCATCTTGCCTCTCATGTGTGGAAGCAATCCCTCCCATCTAACACAGGCTTTAAGGCACATCTGAGACAGAACTTACTGTTTCATAGAATCACAGAATTATTAAGGTTGGAAAAGGCCTCTAAGGTTATTGATTCTAACAGCAGCACCATGTTAGCATTAAGCCATGTCTCCAAGGGCCACATCCACACATTTTTTTGAACACTTCCAGGAATAGTGATTCCAACACTTTGCCTGCTGCTATGTCCAACAATTCTTTCACTGAAGAAATTTTTCAGAATATCCAACCTAAGACCCTCCTGTTGAAACTTGGGATCATTTTCTCTCATTCTGTTACTTGTTACCTGAAAGAAGAGACCAAACACAGTCACTGGTGCTGCATCTCAAGGCAGGTGACCATGAACTGCACCTGCCAGGTAAATCAGTGGTGTCTGCTCTGAATCACTCTCCTGTACATCAGTGCCAACAGGAGATTTTCATTTCATCCTCTGATTTCACCATCACTGATAGCAACAGATCTCAGAAAATTATGTGTGATTTAGACAGGCAGCCCTAGATACTGTACCTCTTCAACCCTTTCAGCTAATGAGCCTTTTGGAACAGCTTGAGCAGTAATTAAGTGTTCAATGCTTTTGCATTTTTTATGATATGTTGATGCTGGTTTTTCATGTCCTCATCAATTTGCCAATGAAACATGGCACATAGAATTCATGTGTTTTGCTGGGGACAAACTGGTTAGAAGGTATGCCAGGAAACTACAGATTAAAATGTTTCCCACTCAAAAAGCCTAAGAATTTAATGTAAAGAGACTCTATAATCTGTTGTTCTGAGGTACTGCTGATAAAAGAGGTTTGATTTTATTTGTGCTGAAGTTAGTTAAAGGAGAAAAGTTTGATATTGTAGAATTTTGTGATTAAGGGAAATTTGCATATTTGAAAAGGAAACTCCTGTAAGTTCAGCTTGTTGGAGTAGGCCTTCAACAACAGAATAGCAACTTGGTCATTTCTTCAGGTACATAACCATCTGTCAGTACAGTGGGGTTTTTTTAAAGGATTTTTTCTTTTTTTTTTTTTTTTTGCTTTCTTTTTTAATTTCAACCTCCATCTGCTCTTCTTTAGAATGGCACACCTTCAATTTAAAGGCTTCAAGGCACTGAATAAAAACTGCCTTATTTGCAAAGTCCATGGAGGGGTGTAAGAGGCATGGCAATAGCAGTCAAATCCACCTAGGTCTGCCCTGCCTGATGTTTCCACTAGCTCATTGTTAGTCTTATCTAAAGATTCATCTTTTTTTTTTAATCAAATTACAAAGTCTAATTCTTGCTTCAAAAACAATTGATCAATGAGAACTTTTCTTCTTTTCCCAACACAGCAGTGCTTTTGGTGATGAAATCTAACTTTGTGGGGATTTTCCCCAACACAGTATTTAGAATGTGACCCTGCATTCAATCAGCTGCCATTGATTCTCCTTAGATATTTCCCAGCAGTCCCATGCCAGACCCCAAAATGGCTCAAGGCTGCAATTAATATTCTCCCACTTGTTTGACAAAGAGCAGAGGCAAGTCATTGAGTGAATATTCCAAAACAGTTGGCCTAACTGAGGAAAGAAAACAGCCCATTCCTTATCCCCAGGAGCAAGTGTTTTTCCCAGGAGGGTTTTAATTTTGGCTTTAAAAATATAACAAGACATTTTTGGTTTTAGTTTTTTAAGGACAAGGATATTCACTCCAACAAAAATAGATAAGGAACTAGAATACTGTTTGTCTCCTTAAGAAGTCAGCAATCCCATGAAAATGTATGGCTTACTCAGCTGTTGGTTAATGCCAAGTGAAGCTTGTGGCTCCATAACTAAGACTCTGGGCAAAAGCAGGAACCATCTTGCCAGGAGTGTTGTAAATGCCAGGAAAAATGCCATTTCCCCAGGGGAGGCTACTGCATGTTTTCTGGTCATGGCAGTGCTTACAGTTCAGATCTGTCTATTTGTGTTGCCCTGTGACTAATTGCATTATACACACCTTGTGGGGACCAGCCAGAAGCCCCACAGCCTGTCATCTCTCTAGTAAATCACACTAATCAAAACTGAAAACTGCCCTTTTCTTTCTGTTTCTTTTCTTAAATATTCTTTTTTGAAGTAAGAAAAGAATACTTGGAGAGAGAAATGTGGTAAAGAAGAAATGGTCTTGAGTCACACACCTAACACAGGGCTGCTGCCCACAGAGTAGAAAATGCCAGGTTTGCACAGGCAAAACAACCTGGTTCTCCAAGGGGACACAATTGAGGTGATGTTCCAGTACTGCCAAAAAGCTAATGGTTTTTGGATCAAAGCTCACATTCAAAGATGAGGTTTGGGATGGCCATTCTGGGACTCTCCCCATCACAATTTATTGACTCGTTGAGGTTTTAGTCTCTCTACCTTTACAAAATACTCCAGTTTTGAAAAAGGTTCAGAAAGACAATAAGCAAAAATGCAGAAGAGGAAAAAAAGTAGCTTCTCTTTTTTTTTTCTCAGGCTATTATTTACTTAATAGTTTTCAGCATTGTCTCAGGGCTATGGGAATAAAAACAGGGTTCTGTGTGTTGAGGACTTTTTTGGGCTTTATCCTAGAAGCCTCTTTTTTTCTGGAAACAAGCCAGTGAACCTTTTTCTGTTCAGCACTGCTTAGTAAGGATGATCCTCAATTCCAGCCCTCTCTTTCTGCCCCTGGTGCCATGTGCTTCCAGCCTCTGGCAGGCAAAGCTGGGCTGTCCCCTGCTCAGGTGTGATAGGAAAGCAGCAGACAAAGAAAGAAACACAACAAGTGACATAGAAATTCCAAGTTCACCATTTCACTCAAGCAAAACTAGAGAAGGACACCTCCCAGAGCCACCAGCAGTAGAAGTGTCCAATTATTCCCACTGATTCAGAGCCTGATGCCTCTGACCCTGTCTTGCAGACAGCATGAATGCTCCAAGTAAGACATGAAAAAAATATCTCAGAGTATTGGGAGAGGCTTCTGTGTTATTTCTCATAGTGAAAACCAAAAGCCAGCTTTGGTGTAAAGAAAAATTAGCCATTTGTGAGCTGTCTCCCAGATGCCCTCACCCTTCTTTCCATGTCTGTGGTCTTTTTCCCCCATGGGCAAAAAGCACATTATTTCTTTGCACTAAACATTAATGATTCATACCTGTAAGGGCTGAACTGGAAAATTTCCTAGATTATACACCTGCCTCCTCTAGGAGGACTAAATGTACCAGCAGTGGGTGGACTTACTCAGGCTCCTATTAAGCAACATCTGTGGGTGGTTTTTCAGTCCAGCTGTCAACACGTGACTTATTCTGCACTTAGATCAGCTATGTCAATGGAAAGAGTAGGCTTCAACCCTGCTACTGAATGGAAGGATTATAACAATTACAGTCACTATTAAATAGCTTGGAAATGCCAGTGGATAGGCTTAGAGCCCCACAGGTAAGCTGAATAAATAAGAGCTTGCTGCTCACAGGATGACTGGTCAAATGCTGCAAAGTGTTTTAGGGCAGTCATTCGTGGACAGGAAATGCCTGCTGAGATATCAGCCACAATCCCAACCACATCCTGGTTCCTTTGTGGATTTCCACCTCTAAAGCAGACCAGGAGCTGCAACTTGTCACATGAGGACCTAGGAAAGTCAAGCTGTAGAGCTGGCAGGTGAGGTCTCCCCATAACAGGGTACAAAACAATTTTGTACTTTGTCATACTAATAGAATGCACAAATTTAGAGTCCAGGGTTAATTTAGCCCTAAAGGCTAAGGGGATATAAGGCAGTACTCAATGCCCTGACAAAAGACAACAGGTTGGCAGCCCAGCCCTCTCAGTGCTGAGCTGCTGGTTTCACTCTGGCTGCTGATTCAAGCACCCTGGGAGAGAAGGGACAGGCAGATGGTAACCTCTGACACCTCTGCACTTGGGGTGCACAAAGTGCAGCTGACAGTGCCATCATCCCACCTCTAACAAAACACACACTCAGCTCTACAGGGAGATGAGAGCTAACTGACTAAATGTGGTCAGTAACTACTTAAAGTTAAAATTTAGGAAGATTTGCAGTTATCAGGCAAAAAAAATTAGTGTCAGAAAACTCACTAGAGACTTAAAATTTTATTAAATTAAAATTTTAATAAATAGATGTTACTTCTAATTTATCAATTAATCTAACTATAGCAGTATAGGTTATTTATCAACCAGATAATCTTCCATTAACTTGGTTTTAGTGACTTCCTCTTTAATTAATAGATTTTTACTTTGCCAATGTCAGTAGTGTACTGCATGACCCAGGAGATCACTCCTTATCTCCATTCTCCAGTCTCATTTTTCCTGCTCTGCTTTTCATAGACTTGACATTAAACTTTTCTTTCTCTCCTGTTCACCAACTCTCACCTACTGTACCCAGCAGCCAAGGGTTTCATACCAGAAGCAGTTGGAGAGTCCTTCAACCACAGGGATATGAGAGGTGGAACAGCAGAGGGGAGCAAATGCACCAGCTCAGGCAGAATGTGTGATGGACAGGGGAGGCAGTGCTGCAAGGATCTCACTTTCCCTGCACACTGGGGAGACACTGGGTGGTGATGACACACCAGTCCAGATCAGTGTGCAGGGAGTCCTGGTCAGACTCAGAGCAGAAATGCTCTTCAGAATTGGACCCAGGACTGCTAATTCTCCCTCTCACATCTCTTACACATGGAATATATGAAGCCCAGAGTCAAACAACCCACAAAAAGCTCTTCTTACCTCTTTGCTCTCTTTTATCTCCTCTAGTGAAGGTCCTGAGATTCCCATGTTGCTCAGGGTTGGTGCCATGTTAACTGATTTCCTTCTGCCCTGCTCACCAGCCAAAGTGCTGAACTGCTGCTTAGGAGGCAGATTCAGGTTTGGGGACCTTTCTTTGTTATGCTCACTTATTTTCTACTTTTTCAAAACAAAGTACTAAATTTGTCCATTAAATCTTTGCTCTGACCAGATGTTTCCTTCCCTTCCCAGACCTCTGTGGGCTCACAGAGTGCAACAGACTAGAAATTTGGTAACAGGCTGCTCACAGATTCTGCATTTGTGATGCTGTGTTGAGTCATCTCAGCAAACATAATGAACACAAAAGTGTTGTCTCAAGAGCCTTGTATTAATCATTTCTGCTCTCAGGAATACCATTTTAATCCTTTCTACCCCTACAGAGATGCCAGACTTGCAAGTCCCTTAAAAAAAAGAGATAATATCACAGTTTAAACATCTTATTAAAGTTAAATGAAAGGTGATGAGTATAAACGAATCATTTACTGAAAAGACCAACATAAAAAATTGACATGCTGAAAAAGGGATTGAAAAGAGTAATTTTTCAGGATGCAAGTCTGGTGATAAGTCCTTGAGATGCAGCATGTTGTCTTCAAGGATGCCTCAAAAAGTGGTTTGGCTCTAGGAATATTAAATGTTACTCAAGTTGTACAGGAATGAGTGACACTGTTTAAATTAACACCAGAACACTCTAAGAATCTCTACCCACCTGCTATTTTTTCTATCAATGCTCATACTTCTGCATTCAGTAGAGGACATTGAAATGCAGGGACAACCAGGAGAATCAATTAGAATATCTATTTTAAATGAAGCTATTGAATTGTAATAAAATCCTGAGTGAATACTCTTGGAAGCAGAATGTCTGAATTTCACTTTAGCTTATTTTTTGGAAAAATTTAGGTTATCTTTGGAGGAGAGGGGTGGGGGTTGAGTGGTTTGGATATTTGGTTGGGGGTTAATCAGAAATTGTCCAAAGGAAACCTTCTAGTGGAAATCCCTATTTCTCATTGTTATTTTTTTAACAAACTTTATGATTTGGTGTCAGGTTATCTGTCAAAGTTCTCGAGTTTGTTCATAACAAGTTCACAAACAGAGTTCATTATTAGTAATATACTTCTGCATAATTCATACATCTTTGGAAATTCACCAGTTTCCACATGGATGATCAGCACCACCCTGCTCTGAACAAATTGTGCTATTCCATTGCAAACACTCCTCTGCTGCACTGATTCTAGTTTGGTTTGGATTGAGAATTTCCTGATGGAATCTAAACACATAATAACACAGTCTTGCTATAGTCATTTTTCTGATAAAAATCACCCCTTCCAGAAGCAGCAAAGAAAACTAAGTAGTGCAGCAAATGAACCATGCAAAATTATGTCTCCTCCACACTGATGGCAGGAAGCATTTAAAACAGATTTAAATTGTTTATTGTATGGGCATAATGGCACACGGGGCAATTACAATTATTATTATTTAAAGATTTGGGGAGCATCTCTTTCCATAGTGGTTAGGTGCTTATTTGCTCATTAAAGTTAATAAATTACATTCACTTAGAAATAACTGCCCTTAATGCTTGCAAGACACAGACATTTCATCAGATTGAATAGAAAAACACATCAAGCCAATAATCAGGCTAAACCTTAAACTCAGCATCCTATCTACAGCCTAAAGTCTTGATAGACTCAAATGTTGTCAGAGAACTTGAGAACACAGAACTGCAGTTCACTGCCTGCTGTGCTCAGCATTTTGTGCTGGCTGGGATAGCAAGCTTAGAGCTGAACTAGCAGGGACAGAGTTATGTTTTAAATAACAAGTATGGGCCCAGTCTAAAAGGCTTTTTTCTTACATTGCAAGTTGGAAGAGACCCCCACTGGGTCTAAAGTGGTTTTGCACAGGAAACCAAATATCCTCTGAAGCTCTTTGCAGGTTACAGACTTTGCTTTACATAAAGGGATCAAACCATAGAACACCCTTAACTTCTGCTGTCTGCAGCCCTAAAGGCCTTGGCAGAGATGTTGAGGCCCTTCTGACAATCTGAACCAATGTTCTCACCCACCAAAAATATGGATTTAACAGAAATGGGATGCCAGATCAAGCATGGAAGCCCTGAGGCAGGTAAAGGGCCCTTTGAGAACATTGTAAAGAATAAGCTAAAATCAAAGTCTTCCTCCTTGGAAATCCAATAGAGCAGCCCCAGAACCAGCCCAGAAGTCCATGCAGCAGACAAGTGATGGATTTGGCCTCAGGCCACACAACCACTCTTGCATGACAGGCTGTGCTGAGATGTTATCTCCTCCTCTCATTTTGAGAAGGAAAGCTCTTAAAAATTCATTAAGCTATAAAGTGAGCAGAAGAGACAGGCTAGTGATCAGGAAATTCACCTGGGAGTGAAAAATCCTGGGTAACACACTGTGCTTTAAGGTCCTTGGAAGGAAAAATGTTTAAGAGAAATCCTTAGATTTCTAACTACATCTAAGGCTTTCCAGGGTCTTCAGGTCTATGAAAGATTTATTAATGCAAAAGCTGTCAAAACATCACCATGAAAATGAACGCTAACTAAATAATTCAACACATATATTTTCCTGCTAATTAAAGATTATAATCAAAAGTGGTAATGATTTTTGCAATCATGAGTTAAGTGTGTGGAAGGAAAAAGAACTCTCAAAGGGTTTTTATTAGAATCAGTTCTAGGGTGTTGAAATAAGGTTGAAAGAAACAGAACATAAACAAGTGTTAATTAATCAGGCATGCTGATAGCACAGTATATGCATTTTCATAAAATTCTGGGCAGCTCTGTCATTCCCTGTGCAAAAGCTCCTTCATACACCATGTAACACAAGTAAATTTTGTCTTACTTTATGAGTTTCCAAAGCTAAGAAAGGATCTGATCATAAATCAAGACATTCAAGGCTAGTAATTCTTTTTAACAGCAATCCAGTTTAAATGAAAATAAATAAAAGATTTCTTAAATTGTCTGAAGTGGTATCTAACTACCCAAGAACAGAACTTTTCTTTTGATTTAATTAGACATACCATCACCCTACAAAATAGCCTTGTAAGAGAAGGGCAAGGTCAGAGGAAGAAAAGGTATGTCTCTCCTTATCTTTGGCAGAGTCTGTATGGGGTAATTGTGTCCAGTGGCCATGAAGAAAACAATAGGGCTGTTAATAATTGCAGTGATTCAGCCTTGAATTCCTCCTAAGATGTAAGCTGACAATAGCACAAAGAAGTATCTGTAGGTTCCAGGTGTAATCCATCATGGAATCCTGTGTGCTCCACAGAAGGAGGTGGAACATTCTCTGTCCTTTGAATCTATATCAAGGCTACTGTGAAAGGCAGCACTGCAATTCAGCTCACTTAAGAATGTGTCAAATGGATCCTGATGCACTTTATGTGTTATGATAATTCATGATTTTAGGCTTTAAAAAATGAGTAAAATGTATTTTATCCATCTATATCTATATGCTTCATGCAAGGTAAAGATTTCCTTGCAGGTGAGAGAGGGAACATCAGTTCACATTTGTAGGGGTAAATCAGAAGTCCCCTGAGGGATCCAAACTCATATCCCTTGTGGTTCCTTAGTCCACCCCCATCTCCATTTGTCCTGGGGTCCTGCCTGGGGATGCACACAACTCCTTCTTGTATGTGGAGACCCTGACTGAAGGACAGCCACACTCTGCACATGACAGAATTTTCCAAAACTCTTGTACCTACAGGTAAGAGGTAATTGCATGTGTCCAGAGCAGTTAGCCAAGTTGTCTTTGGACCATAAACCCAAACAGAGGTTGCAGCCACCTATGCCTGCAAACATCTTCTGGCATCTCCAGACCCAAGGGCATAACTCCCTATACAGAAGGGAAGTGTCACACAGAGAAAAACAAAAAAGAAGCTAGATAACTTGCTTTGTTTTACTGTTTTCTATACTATTTTTTTCCTACTATATTTACAAATAGAGAGATTTAGAAGAGTACTTAAGGTTAGTTTGTATGTGACTAAAAGATTACTAAGAACTTGTATACAAAAAGATATTTTTCTTTTCTGTTTATGTAAAGTCCTAATGAAAGTAAATTTAAAAATTTATCTTGTCAGAATGAATATGGGAAAAAAATAACAGATATTTTCTCTGGCTTTTTGCTTGGTTTAATTAAGAAAAAAAAATTGTTTTCCACGAAGGAAATGATAATTTACTCTTCTGCAAAAGTATTTCCTTCTAAGTTATTCAAGATGAACTGCAATTGAAATGCTAAATAAAGGCAAAGATAGAATAATTAAAATGGGCAGAATGAAAAAAATGTTGAGCTACAGGAAGAATATTTTACTGTATGCTTTAAACTTACTTATCAATTAGTACTTTAAAACCAGAATGTATCAAATAGCAAGTTTTTCTTGTTAAAAATCAGTAAAGTAGCATGCATTATGTCAAAGTAAAATATTTTTCAGGTGATGGAATATCTCAATGTCTAAAAGTTAAAAATGCATCTGATCTGAATGTGTTAGAGATTGACTTCCCTATTTCAAGAAGCTGGTGTACTCATCTCTACCCATGTGAAATGAATACAAATCACTGCTGAAAAAACAGATTTTTAAAATACTTTAGGAGAAAAACTGGTCTGGAAGGGATCTCAAGATGTGACTTGGTCGTTAAAGAGAGATCAACTCTACTTGAATTATGCCTTAATGATGTTTGTCCTACTTAAAAATGTACTCAGTAAAGTTTCAGTGATGGAATTAATCAATAATAATGGCAGAAGGATGCGGAAAGTTTACTAATTTTCATTATGGCTTAATTGTTTTGAAACATTAATAATTTTATTGCCTATAATCTTGATGGAAAGATGCACCCAGGGAATTTCTAGAAGATATTAATTGTGTTTTCATCGCACTGTTGCACTGATTTGCAGAGGTGAAACAGTCTCTCAGTTACCATGATGAAAACCTGATTTATTTCCTGATGAGTCCTGATTCCTCTCACTGTGATATTAAAGGTACAGTGCAGTGGTTGGCAGGCCATTCCTACCCAAGGCACAATCTCTCTTGTATCAGCCTGGAGTCAAAGGAGCAGGAAAGGTCCCTGCCAACCCACGATGGTCTGAGTCATAGAACCTGCACCAGGAATATCCCACAAATGCTATAAAAGAGAGGAAACCAATTCCTGCCTGCAAAACCTGTGCTGTCTTTGTATCCCTTGGACACACTGGCAGTCCCATTCACACTGACTGGGGCACAGAATCAACACCCCAGCAAAAAAAAAAAAAAAAAAAAAAAAAAAAAAAAAAAAAGCTTTAAAAGGTATTTTGTGACCAAAAAAGCAATGCCTAACCCTTCACTCACTCCACAGGAAAAGGCAGCAAATATTTTCCTTCATGTGATTCACTTGGGATGTTCAAGGTATGACATTTCCAGGGCCAGATTATTTTATCTTAACTAAGAATAAGTATTTGCAGGTGAAAGAGATTTACTGTCACCAAGTAAAAATAGAAGGTTGAAGGAAAAACTCTCAGCATGGAGGATGATTATAGTGCTGCAGTTGGTAGTTAGGGTGTGCTCAAACCCACTACAGAGATGTAGTTACAAAATGCCATTTAATAGTCTTTAAAAACACTACCATGGTGTGTGTGTGTATGTGGGAGCACTGATGCACAGGTGTTGTTCTGCTGCTATTCACCTTCACATAGGTGAATTTATTTAAAGGGGTTTTTTTGTATTTTTAATGATTGGTTGGTTTTTTGTTTTTTTTTTCCCTGGGAAATAGCTTTTAGGAAGTTGCAAATTGCCCATTCCTTGACTGAGCAGTAAATGTTTTCCCACTTCAGTTCAGAGAACAATTTTCTGCCTGCTCTGCTGCTGCCTTTGAAGCACTGTCCTAGACATGGCTGGGACTTCCTCTCTTCCTGACACCAGCACTATTTTTTGCTTTCTCAAACTGAAGATGCTGATCAAATTCCACTGTCCAAGCCTTTTCACCCTCAGTGCATCCTCCCATCATCCCACAGATCTTTAACTCAAAGGAATCCACTTCCTTCAGAGAAGAGGGATTTTTTTTTTTTTTACACTGTTTTACCAGATGAAAGTTGAGGGCAGGTCTTTGAGGATGACATAGGAGGTTAGGTGAGAGAGGCTGGGAATCCTGCAGCTTGCAATAAAGGAGTAAAATTTCTGGAGAGGAGTGAGTTAAGGAAAATCCCAACACTTCCTGGATTTTTCTACCTGTTCTAATGTATCTCTCTCCTCCTTCTCAAGCAGAAGCAGGCTGTGATGGGACCTTCAGAAAGGAGGTCTCATTCCCCCATCTGCAACTGGGTCACTGTAGTGATTCACAGAAAGACAGAGCTGGCTTTCTTGGCCTGGAAACTGCTTATCTGAAATGTTTTTACTCTAATGAATAATGTTTTACTTAAAACAGTTGTCCAGTCTTTTAATTACCTCTTTCATTACTTCCTTGGGAGCTAACTGCAAGCCAAATCAGTTTCATTGAATTTAAATTGCTTGGATCTGAGAGGCTTTTTCTTCTGGGCTTTTCAGAGGTCTGGTACTGGCTGTGGAAGTTATCTGGTGAGAACAAATTGTGTGTGTTTCCCAGGAACCATACCTTCAGATTACTGTGGCTCTTTTACACTAGATCATTAGATGAAGGCAGCACAATCAAATGTAGAATTCAACTTGACACTTGTGTGTAAGGTCTTCAATAGTGAGTCTGTCCACTGTAAATGGACATTTTCTTTTGTTTTTATGAAATCCCTTGTACCTTCATTTTCTCCTCAACTACAGTCTCCACTTCACACTGCTGTTGATCTCAAATCTCATCAGTGTGCATGGTTTCTCCTCCTGAATGGCAAGTGGTTGAATAGTTTATGGATGCTGAGTTTGAATTCAGTGACTGCAAAAAGTAGAGAGAGATCAGTCTGAAGAACGAAGTCTGGAGGCCACTTCAGTCTCTTGTTGCTGAAGTGGTGGAGTCTGGAAAAATACAATAAAAATTTTTAAAAGGCAAAGAGATTTCACTAGTTATCTGCACAAATAGTTAAAAAGATGCCAGAAGGAAAGGACTTGTACTCCTGTGATGTGTCTGCAGAGGAGGAGCAGCAGGGTCAGAGGAGGCAGCAGGAGGTATCAACTCCTCCTCCTCCTCCTCAGAAAAGAAGGCAAAGCTTAAGTTCTCAGGAACAGTGAAAAGATTCTTGATGATCTCATAAAAAAAAGTGGAAGAATAAATAAGTAAAAGTGCTAGTGTCTTGAAAGGTTCTCAGGCAGCAGCCCCTGCTGCTTAGCCTCATGCTATGCCATTAATTTGGAAAGCTTGCAACACATCCTGTGGCACTCCACTGGCAGAAGGAACCTCCCAGCAGCCAGCCTTGTGCAGCCAAGGATCAGCCCTGTGATTCTGGGAGCTGACAAACACCCCCAGCCCAGCAGCAGTTCCTTTGTGAAGGAAGGGAGAGCAGCAGGGAGTGCAGGCTGCAGCAAGGCTGCCATCAGGAAGCACATGCCATCAACTGCTGGCATGTGATATCTGAAAGTGAGCTGGGATGATGGCAATGGGTATTTCTGTATCTCACAGCCAGCAAAATAAGTGGGGTTTAGAGTAGATCTGAGCCTCCTTGCACAAGGCACACAGTGATTTAGGCAATTTTGTTAAGTTTTTTGAGGTATCCCTCTCACAAGCAAAATCTGTGCCTTAAATCCAATTTATCTCTCAACCACATGCAGCTCTTGAAGATTTCAGGACTGCAATTCTGAGTGCTGGTGAAAAAAAAACAAAAATTTGGCTTACAGAACAATAACACCATCACCATCCAGTGGTAAATCATTACAGGAGGCTGACATGACCCTTCACTGGGTCATGGGTCTGAAATAAGGCATTAAACATTTCTCACTGTTCACTTGAATTAGCAAAAGAAGGGGAGAAGGTAGAGTCTGAAGTTGACAGTAGCTGAAATCATTCTTGGTTATTTAGACCCAGACCCACAATGATGTAGGCACTTGGCTCTGATGAAATCTCTGTGCTGTAAGTGTGATGGACCAATCTGTAGTTATGCTGCCATGTCTGACATGAATTCCTACAGCTCTTCATGTGCAAACTGAAAGCTATGCTAGGGAAATAGAAAGTTCCCCTGTGGACTATAATGATAACAAAGAAAAGTGTTTGGCCCTGAGGCACTTGCCCCTCCAAATGATTGCTCATTTGAATTATTGTATTGACAGAGTCTCCTCTTTCCCCACGAAGAAACCTCAGGTCAGACCTTATTTTAGAGGGTGAACTGGAGGTTGTTTTAAAAGGTGAGTTCTGACATTACTTTATTTTTTGAAGCCTGAGAAAGAACAGATTTGCAAACATTGTCATAGTGCTTCCTTAAGCAGAGGCAGCTCTTTTGTTTCCCAAAAGCATGATGTGGTTGGTCTC
Source organism: Oenanthe melanoleuca (assembly GCF_029582105.1). Lineage (NCBI taxonomy): Eukaryota > Metazoa > Chordata > Aves > Passeriformes > Muscicapidae > Oenanthe > Oenanthe melanoleuca. The sequence goes on along the minus strand of NC_079340.1, from coordinate 25,769,897 downwards.
CCTGAAAGCAAGTTAAAACAGAAATCTAAATCAGCTCTGAGAGAAGAAATTGCATTAGTGTAATTAGAAGCGTTCAGAGGTCCTTTTCTGGTTCTCTAGGTACATGAGAGGACAGAGTAGTAAATAGAAAGCAGAAAAATTCCTGCATGCACGATGATGCAGGAGTGTGTTCAGATTCTGGGTAACATGCTACATTGTTCCCTGAATAAGACAAAGGTGGAAGATGCTGTTCATTTGCAAGGCAGCACAGGAAAGCAGTGGCACAAATTTCCCTCCCCAGATATTTAATTGCACACCAGGAAGAACCAGCTCAGTCAGACAGTTCTCAAAACAGTGCAACTCCAAAGACTTATCTACAGAGGGCATCTATCTCCTTATTATCACACCCTTGGAGACAGAAATGATCTGATTCTTTTTTCATTTAAATTCCTTTCAAGGGGAATGTTGCCAACTCCCATAGACCTAGTGTTTACTGAGAAATTAAAGTTGTCATTCTTAGTCTCTCAAATGTCAGTGAGAGCTAAGGAAAAGACTGGTTTGTTTACAGACATTTTTAGCATGATGGTGGAGAATAGCCAGCATTAAAAAGTTCATCTTTCCTACACATTCCCACATCCCATGATGAAAATTAAAATAAAACAGATTTCTCTCCAGGAAGATATGTAAGATTTTATCAAATTAGCACAGTATCCAGGTCATTAAATTGTCCTCAATGATGCTGATGACAGCAAAAATTCATGAAGAATGCATGTGCTTTGAGCATATCCAGAGAGAGATGAGTCCATCAGTTTATCAACTGAGCTTTACAGCCTGCTGGAGCATGAACTGCCCCTTGCAGTGACAAATCCACTGCATAACCTCCACTGGGTTATGCCAAGAACATTGGAAATCCCAGCACAGATCATCAGCTCTCAATGACTGGCATAAGGGAAGGCCTCTCTGAGCCTCAGAGACTAAATGCTAAATGCAGCCCTGCAACCCAAAGAAGCACCTGCCCATCCTTTTTGCAATCATTTTTGTCATCTGCATGCTGGGCTCCAGCTTAGATAATTTAACTGAATAAATATTTCATCAGCCATTTTTCTTAGAGAAGGGATGACCTGTCCCTGCTCACAGGGAGGGCAGTGAAAGATGACACTAATCTAAGCAATGCAATTCTCCAGAAGGTGGGGTGGGAGAGGGCACTAGCAGATGGATTAAGAACCTCATTAAGTCTTTATTCAAAATTTTACTTATTTTAAAAAATACCCTCAGAAGCTGCTTTTAAAGTGACTTAAAGGAAGAAATTGCAAGAGAAAAGCAAGACTGAAAGTGATGTATTATTCCGAAAGTTAAATTTGGTTTGTTAATGACTTTTATTTTGAAGGACTTCTATGTCTTTGAGAGTTGAGATACAGCCTGTGTACCACAATCCTTTCACCTGCCAACCCAATGCAACAGTTTGCATTCATCTACTACAAATTAGGCTTTAGGCTTAAAAGTTAGGAAAATTGTTAGCCATGATGGAAACACCAATCAGGAGTCCATGGACACAAACCCCTGCACTGATAACTCTTATAGCAATCCCAATTAACAATGTGTGAGACATTACTGTTCTATGTCCAGAAATTACTAAGAAACTATAAGATCCACCAGAAAAAGAGATGTTTCTTGATGAACTGTAACAATTCAGGCTGTTTAACTTCCATCCCGAATCCTTCTTGGACACTTGCCAGAATCTCTTGATAACAGAGTTACTCAAAATGTTTGTGTAGAGGAAAAGAGTATGATACACATAGTCCTTGCTTACAATACAAACAATGTATGTTTTGTAAGCAAGGTTTCCCCCTGATGATTGAATTATTTAACTAAGAGAAGAAGCAGATGCAACAGATATAAACATTATATTTTAGAGGCTGAGACATTCTGCATTCACCCTGCCTTGTGCACAGAAGTCACTGTGATGAGACTGAAGGGTTTTCTTCTGCAAATAAAAAATCCTGATCCAAGCAATGAGGGAGCTGAAGGCTGAAGCAGCAATTCTCTTCAGGGGTAGTAGGTCTTTAGTTGCCTGGCAGATTGCAGCATCCTTCCATCAAAGTGCATCCACGGGAGAGATTTTCATGCAGTGCTTTCACATTCTACCTGCATTGTCCCTGACAGGCTTTACCAGTAACTCCTGAATTAGCTATTTTTAGGGAACTCAGAGCAATTCCACTTAAAATGGGACTCTGATATTGTCTTTTCTCCAGCCTCCTGCTGTGCTTCTGGATTCTGGGATGATTTGGTTGTCTTGATACCAATAAACAGTTTTGGATGTAACGCGTTTCTCATTTTCATAAATAAGGATTTTCACAGATCTGAAAAGAGATAGCTAGTCAAAATCAGGCATGCTTGCTCACTTGAACTGCATGTTGGGTACTTAATACACCTTGACCATATATATGGATCAGTCTTGGTCCCATGATGATCTTCCCCAGCTCTGCTGGTTGAGCCCATTGTGAAACAGAGAAAAAACGGAGCAGAAGGAATTCTCTACTGCAGGAAGAGAACACTACAAAAAATAGAGAAGGTTCCAGCTGCATCAGCAAAACTGACTACTAAATTTCCAAAACTTTTCCACTTATGGCCTGGCACCAAGGTACAGGACTGACTCTTGAGTGTTCTTGTATAAAACATTATGCAATCTTTGCAACAGATTTTTGTCATAACATGGATATAGACAAAATCAAACTTATCTCGTTGATCACTAGCTGAGAAATCAAGTTTAGTTTCAGCACAATGACTGAAAGAATGAGGATCTCTTCAGTGGTAACAAGGGAATTTTTTTTGATCAGTGGGTTGGTTTCATTAACCATAACAGTTTAAAAAATTATATTTCACTATAAGCAATATACATTATTAGATATTAGATATTGGATATTATACACTATGGTATTTAGAACATATAAACAATATTTAATAATATGTATTATTAAAGTATTGTACTGTATATTATTATGGGTATGCATATCATATTATATTATATTATATTATATTATATTATATTATATTATATTATATTATATTAAACATATTTGTTGTTGTTATTACAGTTATTAGTGGTGGTGGTGTTTGATTGGTTTCTTTTCTCCTTTTTAAGTGAAAATTGAACCAGGAAAAAAGCAAAGGTGTGTAAAGACACAAAATCAAGGCTTGGTGGATATTCTGCTTTCTTCCACCCATGATAAACAGACAAGTTTACTGGGCAGGGCTTTGCTGAGTGAGAACCAACTAAATAACTTGGAGCCTTGAGTCATGCGTGTAGTTAAGTGGTTCATCCAGAATGTGCTGATCTATACAGGGTCATGTTGCCCTGTCAAGTCTGGGATTTGTATTTCACACCAGTGTTACACCAAGACTCTTTGGCAACTCTGCCTGTACAAGGAATGCAGAGCAGCAGTCCCTGTCCCTGGTTCTAGATCCTCTGGGAGGACTTTGGGAACATTGCTGTTGATGTCTGTGGGAGCAGGATCGTGTCCTGTGACCTTACCAAGTTTCCTATGCTTCTCATTCTCCCCTCATTTAAAAGCCACTTATGAGACTTTACTCAAACTTTCCAAATAATTTTGATTTAAATATAACCAAGCCTGGGAAAATTTTCTTTTCATAATGGGAAATTTGGGAAAGTTTTATCTCTGAGGGTAAAACAGCGAAACAAGACGGCATTATGCAAGCTGCTATAAACCCTCACTCTTGTGTTTCTGTTAGCAACTGTTGGAATGACAAAACAAAACCAAGGAACTTTTGGAAAGGGGTACTTCCTGATATGAAGGAGGGCATCACAAAGAAGTAATTTCTACTTTTCATTTGTTAGACTGGTGGGAAAGCATTTTGATTGTGATGAGATGTATGCACAGCACAGGAACAGGAGGAACTGGAGGCAGGGAAATGAGAAGTTTTTTTCCACTGCTAGGCATCATGGTTGAATAAACAGCTGTCAACATGCTGGGTTATTTCTAGGGCCATTGGTTGGGCACAGGATAAAATTAAAGCCCCATTTTTGATCTCCAAAGACTAAGATATTCTGTTTCTTAGGGCACAATATTTTGACTAATATAAATAGCCTTGGAGATAACAGTCAGTGTTTCATCTCCACCTGAGGAAAGTCAATGGTTATTTGAAAAGCTTTTTTTCATTTTATTTTGTTCTCCTTTCAGGAGAAGGACCTAATCCTGCTGTAGCATTTATTTTATATAACTCTCTTACATGACTTCTTGCAGTTTTCATGTTCATTTGAGATTTTAAAATGTTAAAGAAAACAATGTACAGCCTTTTATTCTCTTTGTCAGCATGCAAAAAAAATCATTAGATGTAGAATTCTAAATGAGAAGATATATCAAAGAGAAAATAGGCCACTAGTCTAAAGAAAAAGGATGTGATATGCTTTTGGAAGGACTCTGGAAAAAACTAAAAACATTCCTCATACAAAAACCTTTAGGGCATTATGAACAAATCTTTTAAAATTCATCTGAATTGAATTCAGAATTGGAAATTCCAGCCTGAGGTGACTTCTTTGTTAAGTATATTTAAACAAAATCCTTTCTATGTTCTCCTAAACTAACAAGAATAAGAAAAAAATATATTAGAAATGTGCAATTGCAAATTCTTTTGACCCTAAATGTCCTCAGGTCTGTTTTTTAAGAAAATCTGGCTATTGCTCTTCTCCAAAATTGAAGATTGAGAGAATGAATTGAGGAGCTCCAAGAACAGTGATTTTGCATAAATGGATGACCTTTTCATCATTACTTTTTCTTGCTAACTTGGACTTTTTTTTTTCCTGCAGGACGAAATAGAGTGAAAGGAACTGAAGCTGTTATTCTGGCTCTGTGAGCTCTCTTTCCCTGGGTTCCCACTGTTCCTAGAGGGAATTTTGCACCCCGGCTGCAGGCACTGCAATGTCCTGGGGCCCCCAGGCAGTCAGGGCAGCCCTCCTGCCCCACACAGCTGTGCTGGGATGGGGAGTGGGGTGACAACCACAAAGCCCTGCTCTCTCATGTCCAAGCACTGAGTTCTGCTCCATCTGTCCCATCAAAGCTGCAAGCTTTCCCTTCTCCAAATAACCAGCAGAACACCTGTTCATCATCTCAACATCATTGCTGCAGTTTAAGCTCAGCCTGCACTCTTCTCTCCAGGAGGGAAGCTTTATGGTGGGATTTCCTGACCAGAGAAGTTATGTCACCTAATTTTGAATGCCAAAGACTGTTGCTCCAGTCCTGTACTTCATTGTAATGTCATAACCAAAATCAAGAGCTCAGAGATAAAGAAAGGAGACACAGGGTTTTAAGAAGATGATTTTTCTCAAATCTTGCTCTGCCTGCTCCTCTCCATTAGCTACTGGATCATACCCATCTGATGGAGACCCAAACCAGACCTGATCTGGTTCAGAACTAGAAGCCAGAGGTTCAAGGGTCTCCACAAAGCACATTCCCAGAGGGAACTGCAAATCTAGCAGCAATAGCCTTCTGCTTCAAATCAAGAAGGAATGGTGACTTTGATGGGATTAAAGCTGGATTCAATTAAAATGTTTTCTCTGTTATCTGAATCTGATATTTCCCTCCTTCTGCTACATACCAAATGTCCACTGAATCCCACTAGCCCTGGATCCTTTCTGATCAGTTTTCTCAGCTGGAGCCAAGGCCTGGCAGTAGAAATGCAAGAGAATTTGTTTAATTACCTTTGCCAGTATATTGCAACACATTAATCCAATTGAAAAAAAAAAATTTAAAATTTATTATAATTTAAAGTGATATCTCCCAACATTTTTCCTTTGATTTCAGTTAATGGATACCATTAGTTGAATTGTTTGTTATTATTGTAGGACTTCCTGTTATTTGCTGAAAGTATTTGACTTGAAATCCTAGAATATTGCTTAGGGGCTCTTTATCAATCCTTTTTAGTCCTAGTTCTCAAAAGCTTTCAAAGAATTTTGCTTTTCAGATGACTCGAAAAAAAAATTCACTTTCTCCTACCAGATGTATGAAAAAGCTCCTTATGCAGTCCTTTTTCTGTTTTTAACTGTGTTATTTTTATTTATTTTCTGAAGATTAAAATAAAGAGTGTTTTTTAAAATCCATATTAATATAAATGTCTTTAGTTCCATGGAAGTAGAACCTAAAACCAACACTTCTTTTTCCTGCTACTTTGTATGTGACAGTTGCAAATCCTTGATGAAAGAGCATAAGAAAGTAGAAATGGAGACAGAGAGTTTCTCTGGCATCTCATCCCCAGAGTTTGTGTTACAGCTTTCTGTGGGAATATATAACAGAGAGATGAACAAGTCTGTGCTTTATTCTGTCACCATCCAGTGGGAAACCTCTTCACTAATTTAAGAGCCTCAGAGAGGTTCAGAAGACTGGAAGGAAATATTTGGAGGGATTGTCTCAGATGTGCAGCAAAGCTATTTTATCATACCAAGAACTGCACATTGCTCTATATTTGATGTCTTGAATATTGAAGATACACACATTACAGGCAATTTGTTCATAGTGTGACAGTGTGACCACACACACATTTTTCCTGCTTTAGCAGATCTTTTTTTCATTGAAGGTGTGTTTGGACTTCAAGCAAAATTGACTTTCAATCATAAAGTACAAATTAAAGCTGAAATGTTTCAACACTCAACAAGTTTCAAAAATACTAATGAAGAAGCAGAGCCAAAAAAAAGGTAATAAGTATTTAAAACATACACTGCATAAAAATTCTAAGCTAAATTTTAATAAACAAATAACTAATTCAAAATAAATAAATGGCTGCTCTTAAGGTGAAAGTTAATATAATAAGGATTACTGTGATATTACTTCAATATATAATAACCAATCCATATTTATGGATGGAGTAATTAAGACACTAAAAGAAGATGTCTGAGATTAAATATAAAATTGAAAAATAGATCAAGGAAAGTGTCTGAGAAAAGATTTCTGAATAATTAACTGGTTTGAGATTGACCCAAAATCCCTCTAATTTTGTCAGTATTGTTAATCCCTCTTATTTTGTCAGTATTGTTTGTCTGTTATTGTTGTTGCTATTAATTCTATTCTATTCTATTCTATTCTATTCTATTCTATTCTATTCTATTCTATTCTATTCTATTCTATTTTTAGTGCTTTCCACTCAATTTGTGCTAACCCATACATGAAGTCTTCCTGTAGCAGGAAATGCTACAGATCCATTTTAGAATGAGATGAATAAATCAATGGAGCTGTCATTTGGGGACCCTAGAAGACTAACAATTATTTCTCCCTAAATGCTGATGGAATTTTAGGTCTCCCACTCCTTTGTGAGCCACCTCTGGAAGAACAACATTCCCATCACGTGCACAGCCCCTGCACACACAGGTGAGCAAAGCAGCATCTGCTTGGAATGGTTTAAGTGTGAGGATGTTATTTGTCTGGGTAAGTGCAACTGAGGCAGTGCAGGTGCACTTTATGTTTAATTATATTCATGCTGTATATTTACACAACACTGAGGATCCTGTTCATTATAGTAGTGAAGTTAATACATTTGAGAACAGCTGTTTAACAAAGTGTGTGACCTAAGACCAGATGTACAGAAAAATGTGAGTCCCAGGTCCTCCAAGACATCTCTGAGGTGCTGCCTAACAGAGATTTTTCATTCCTGTTTGTTCAAACCTTCAGAAATGAAGCTCTGAAGCTTCTCTGAATGCTGGTTCAGGACATGTGAGCTGCTGAACACATGAGCAGAACCAGCACATTCCTGCCCAACCTGTCTCAGAGCAGCACTCCCATCTGGGCCACCTCACCCAAGCTTTCCCATTTCTCACTGGCTACATTCAGAGCAGGCAGAGTGAGATGCTGGATCTGGGCCTGGTTGCTTTTGTATTCCTGGACAAGAGTGGAATGAGAAGAGCTGCCCTTCCATCTCTCATTCACCTGTGAGAAGAGATGGCTTCAGACAATTCCATGAGCTACACATGCTAAATAACTCCTTCTTAGCCATTCATCTGACATCTGAGCTGCTGGCAGATAAAATTAAGTCCACACTTACCTACTCAGTGTTTCTACCAGAATATGGCAGCTTCCCAACAGGTTGTGGGTCCCTAATTGCAATTTTTTCCTTACACATTTTACAGACAGTTGGGTGCCTAATTCAGGAAGCTAGAAGCACACAAATAAGGTTAAACCAATTAATTTATGGGGCCCTACCTACAGATCATTCACTGCCTTCCTAATGTTCTAGAAGCACCAGAATTGGTCTGTCTGTGCTGATTTTAGGGCAGGAGCTCTGGAGTTCAACTACAAAACCTGTAATCACAGCCCTTCAATGTGCTCATCATGCACTCATTACAAGAGCCAAAAAGTCTGCACTTGACAGGGCCCATCAGCTCGCCCTGTTAAGCCAAGATCCCTGCAGAAAACCTGTTCAGATGAGGTCAAGTAGCAGCCTCAGACAGAACCACAATATTCTGAGTTCTTTAATTCCTATCCCATAAAACATCATTGTGCACATGAACTGCATGTCCAAGATAGCTCTCAGCCTTCTGAAAAAAGGTCTTAATGAGCAAACCAAGAGTCCCTTCAGTGGAATTACGTTTGAAAATGGAAGCACAGCAAGGCAATTTGCCTCAGTAACTAATTTCTGATGTCTGTAACTAGAAGCATCAATACTTTAGCAGCCACTGCTTCTGATAATTGGAAATTAGGATGATTCTCTCACTGGTGTAAAGGCTGACTCAGCCTGGATTTCCACACTGTGGGTTCCTTTTTAGCGTCAAACTGAAAAGACTTGTGGAAGGATTTTCTACCCATGAATCAGAGGAAATAATTCATTATTGAGCTCAACCCAGAAAAAAATCTATTGTAAAAGCAAGAAGAGTTAGGGGACTGTGTTTAATCCGAGAAAAGGTTGCTCAAAGTTTGTTTAAAAAAGAAAAGCTTAAACTGTTCTTGCCCTTTCAACCATTAAAATTTCATTAGTGTTGCCAAGGTAGCCTGAAAACTTCAGGGTGCACAGTGTCTTAATTTGGTTATGTCTGCACACTTTTGGCAAGCTATGTTATCTCTTAGCAACTTGCCCTGTTATCATTTATTATCATTTCAGAGAGTGGAAAGCACTGCACACACTGGCAATGTGTGAAGCAGTGTGAGTTCTAGAGTGATATTTTTCAGAGGATATATGAACCTTTCCATCAGATTTTAGTACATGAAAGCTCAAATCCTTATGCTTCCCTAGGACTTTGATAGAGAGGCTGAGGAAGCTTGCAAACCACAGACTATTCCTTTCTTAAAGCATAGAGAATTCCCTTAGCAGAATAAATCATTATTATTAAAATGCAGGTAATCAGCAACATAGCCTCTAAGGAAAGCACAATGTCAGACATACTTTTAAAGTACTATAAAACTGACACACTTGCTGCTCTTACAGTCCTGCCTTTTTGAGGCAGCAGAGCAGAAGTGCAGGCACCAGGCTAGGGAGCAGTTTCTCTTCTTAGAAGTACTCAGGGCTGCAACAAAGTTTTTCTTCCTTGTGCAGCTTATTTCCTGCAGTCTGTGGCTGTGACAATGCCAGCACATCTCCTGCACAGAGAGAGGCCTGGAGAAGCTGGGTCCAGAGTGCTCCCACTCACCCAAAACCAAAGTTGTGCTCCTGGGAGTTTCAGTGAGATACTCAGAGCACACACTCAGAGCAGCCTCAGCAGGGAGGGAAGGGAACCATCAGTACTCTTCTCTCTGTTCTCCTTTCCTACTCCTTTATTACTCACCTCTGCCTTACACCATGATTTGCAGATTTGCAGTTTGGCCCGGGGGACTGTCTTGCTGCCTTGCAAGTTAATGAAATTTTGCACATTGACAGTTTTCCTCCCTGGGCTGCTGAGATCTGTAATACACAAACACGGATTTACCCAGAGGGAGGAGGCAGCCAGAGGTCAGTGTCCTCCACACTTACTCTTCTTGCAGCACCATCTGCCTAAAGTCACATCACAAGCAAGGGCTGTGCAGATTAATAGTGGCTTTTTCCAATAATGAAGGGACCCCACTCTAGCACAGGTGTCCCCACAGGTATTGAGGAGCTAGAGCAAAGCATACCATTCCAACATGAATCTGCATGGTCCAGTTTAGGATCAGGGGTCTTTTCTTATCATCCCAATAGCTCCCTGATTTGGTTTTGCTGGCATTTCACAGAAGACACCTTGATCATCATTGGCATTTCAAATATGAAACAAATGGTGTTGCAGAAAATTCAAGAATAAATCATTCTTGGCATACAAGTGACATAAAATTTAATAAGTCACAGCTGAATAAAAATATGCCCTAAAAAGAATTCTCTGCTCTTTTTTTTTTTTATGAACATTATCTGCATGAGTGTCTGTACTTAAATATTATTAAATGATTTCTCATTTCTTTATACAGCACTAGCTTTTCTATCTGCAATGAAGTCATTGTGTTTTCCCTTTATAATTTCCCTTCCTCTCATGTTCAAGAGAGATCTGAGAGCATCTAAGAGAATTTGCTTAATTGCAAGTTTAACTCCAGCAATTTTTCAATCTGTCTGCCTCCATCTTAGTATTTATAAAACATTAGCCATGGTAGACTTTAGATTCAGTTGATACATTTTTGGACCACACATTTTTCAAATTAAGGAATACAATAAACAAAAATACTATTCCTTTAACAGTTTCTTGTTCCTATAATCCCTATGATTTTGCTAGCTGTCACAAAAGCAACACTCCCACAGAAGCTGAGGTAGCAGAAGAAAGACATAACACTCCACCAGGCATAACCCAAGGGTAGTGGATGTTACTAGTGCCAAACAGAGCAGTCACTCTTTGCAGAGAAATGTAGTGTCATGGATGCTGCAGGTCTCTGATGTGGTGATGAGAGCAGACCTTGCTGTAGTAATGCTGATAAAATATACTGAGAACATCAGGAAAAAATTGTTTTCATACAGGGTGACCTCCAGTATATCATTGCAAGGTTTTAAAGTTTGCTGAAAAGCTCTGAAATCAGTGACCACTGCATCAAGATGAGGACTGGTCATTCCCAGGGCTATTGCAGAAAAATTTCAGTCCAACCTGGCTGGTGGCTCCCATGTGGTTTCATCTAAGTTGCCTCCAGTGGGTCCTGGCTGTTTTTGCCAGCCTGGTCTTGGGAGCAGTCCTGTCTTCACACACTACTGTCTGCATTGTCCTCCTGAAACCCAGCTTTCTGGACCATTTTGGCAATGCCCTTTAGCATGATATTATTTTCCCAAAACTAAGACAGAAGATGAGCAAATCCCACAGACTTTTCTGTGCTGGAACCCTGCATCTTCTGGTCTTCCTCCTAAATCCTAAGAAAGAAGAAAATCGTTATGATAAGTTTGTAAAACACTGGCACAGGTTGCCCAGATACATGGCAGGTGCCCCATCCATGGAAACATTTCAGGTCAGGATGGACAGGGCTGATCTGGTGAAGATGCTCCTGTTCACATCAGGAGGGTTGGACTGGATGGCCTTTAAAGGTCCCTTCCAACCCAGAGTATTCTAGGATTGTCTGGCATTCTCCTTTGAGTGTCCCCAAGGCTACACCCCCTGGTCTAAAGAGCACACATTCCATGTGCACTGCAGCATTGCACTAATCCAGCAGGGATGGAGGACAGGCCAAGTTCCATGTGGGAGTTACAAAGTCATGCTCAAGAGAGTATGGAGAAATCCAGATTTACATCAATGTTCTCAGTGTTATTCAAGCTTTGCAAAAGCAGGATTCACTGTTTTATTTTGTGAGGAGATGCCTAACAAAACCAGGCTTTTAGCTGAAATTTTATATTGAAGCACATTACTGCATCTCTAAAGAACAGTTCTCATTAAGTGAAAGAGTGAACGGACAGATGCCCTAATAATAGCTTGATTTGAAGTGCAAAGTGGGTTGCAGTACTCAGCATGCCATCTTCTAATCAGGAATGAAGGTTTTAATGCAAGGCTTCCTGACAATCACAATTTTGTAATGCTTACATAAATGGCTCTGTAGATGTGTGTATGTTTTTTTAATTTACTGCGTGGGTAAAGGAATGTATTTCCTGGTGATGCAAAATGGGGTCTGGATGCAAATGCAGCAAGGGCTCTCTGCACCTGTGAAAAAATTTAGATGATCACATCAGAAAGCCCCCTCATTTACAGAAATATCTTGTAGTCTGGAGCACTCCAGCACTCCAATTGCCTGCACCCTGAATTTACCTCCTTGCCCCTTGAACTCTAAGGGACAGCTCATGTAAAAGATCCCAGGAGTTCAAGTTACCTTTTATTTTATGTCCTCAGGAGACAGCAGAGGCACAAAAAGGGCACAATGACTACGTAGATGTTCCTCATCTCACCTTTAAATATATCTTTCTCTTCCCGGACCCTCTCTAGACAATTGAAATTTATCTAGAAAGTTGTTGCAAAGACCATAGCCAAAACAAGAAATGATTTATGGTTCTTCTCTCAGCCACACTTACCTGCACTGTCAGGCCTCTCAAACTGTTGAAAAATTAGAAAAAAGAAAAAAAAATGCCCTTCATTTCATTGTGCCAACAGAACAAGCAATAACAATGGGGAAAACAGGATATATATTGCATCCCAAATTATTTTCCAGCTCCATTTCTGCTAGGTTGATCAAAGACCACTCCTGAAGTCCTGTCCATCTTAACTCACTAATACTCTAGAAGTCCTCTGAGGATGAAAGGAGCAAGATACATGCCAGATTGTCTTTACCACCAAAGTAGCTCAAGAAAAATCTGTGGCTGCTCCACAATACTTCTGGTTGATGATTAGTCAGGAGGAGAAGTCTGGTTGCAGGGTCTTTGATCCATGAACATATTTGTAGTAATTAGGGTCATGGCAATTCCTGTAGCTAATGCATTTTAAAAGGCCAAAGTCAGTAACCCCTGAGTAATTGGGGCTGTTACTGAGCAAATGACATGCTTTGGAGCAATGACATTATATCAATTATGTGGGGTGAAATCTAGAGGTGAATGTTTGTAGGAACAAATAAGAGCTCCATCAAAACTTGGAATAAACCATCACAGGTTTAGTCCAGAATCCCAGATCTGGCCAGTTGATTGCTCACCAGTAACTTGAGTTCAGGCAGGACCCCCTGGAGAAGTCACATCTGAAGTCACTCCAAGCCACGAAGTGAAACCACATGGCAGCAGTGGCACCATTTCTGCCAACATGAGAGGGAAAGGAGGCTGCTGCTAACCCAAACCTCTCCTTGAGGGGTGAAAGGCTGGTTCTGGGGAAATCTGGAAGGAGAAGGAAAGAAGGAAGCACCACACTTGGTCCCAAAATAATGCACCAGCTCAGGATGTCTCCCTGGGCACAGAGTGGCACTTCAACCCTTCCAAAAGAGTAATTGCAAGAGTAACCAGGACAAGATGTACAGCACCAGTGGCTTACCTTCAGCTCTCTGCTGAAGGACAAGCTGCATAGAAGAGCAAGGAAATAATCCAAAATCATACTGCCAAAGAACAATCATGTCCCTGAAAGCACAGTTCTACAAAGGAAATAATGCTCTCATCAAGAGATTTAATCAAGCCTGTCTAGCAAGGCACTATCAATATGAAACAGATATATTCCCATCATTCCCACCCACAGACCCTGTTTTCCTAAATATCTGCAGATAGATTAAATGGTGCCAGAGCCCTTTCATAGATTACAAAAAAGTCACCTTTTTTCAAGGATTAATTATTAACTAAGGAGAAATTGCAGCAGCCAACAATTGTCTTATTCTCCCAAGTCCTGTCCACAGTAAAGATGATATTGTATAGAAATTTAACTTGTATAATTATCACCATACGCTGTCTCAAAGGGTTCCAATGCACTTTAGAAACAGCACAATATTGGTTCAGGTATGAGCCAAACCCCTCTGAATCTGCACAGAAATCACCATGGCTTTTCCTTGCTGTCAGATACAGCCCTGGCTGGAAGAGATCTGGAGCCCTGGCAGGGAGACAGGGCCATGTTTCCAGCAGAGGACCATTGCTCCAGGGCCCTGATGCCCTTGGACCCTGCAGTTCTCTGCTTGCTGAGCCACAGCAGGTGAGCACACACTTCAACAAGCCATTCCCATCTCTCTCCACATGGCAGCTGACTACTGCTCTGTGGGAGCCACTCCACTACCTAGGATTTAAGGCACATGATTTAAGCTGCTCAACTTTTATATTTTTCAGGGCCTGCAGCAGAGCTCTGTTTCTTCATCTCACAGATTTCTCACCATCCTGGAAATTTTCAGGCAGAAGGCAGATGCCTGAGGAAATATCACTGCATGATACACAGTGAAGATGGAACACTGTATACATAAACTTAGAAACATAAACACATCATGTAGGAGATGTTTCATTCCTTGTGTAAAGCTCGTTGACTGACAATAAGCTGATCTATTATACCTTGAAAGCATCTTTTTACTTACATGAACTGTCTCCTTCTGACTGGGACTGAGCACATTTTACCCAGTGGGTACAGGCTGTGGTTTAAAGCAGAGTGGATCATCCTGGGCCCATCCCTGCCCTGGTTTTTTGTGTTTTGATGTGGACGTTGCCTCAGAAAACTGCTGCCCTAATGGGGTGGTTCAGAGCAGCCCATATTCTCCCCTCCCCTCCCCTTTGCTGGTAGATTGACCTGCTGACATTCACCTATGAAGGAGTCAGATAAAGACCCCTCAGGTTACAAATGACCCCCACAACTTCCATTTCCATCTCCCATCTTTCCATCTGGGTTTTGGCATCAGAGCTACAAGAGCAATGGTGAGATTTGACTTTACACACAGAAGGACCGACCAAAGTAAGGTCATTGTTTCCTCATTTTCCTTAATAGAATTAGTATGAAGGTAGTAAAAAAAAATCCCACATCTGAATACTTAATATTCATAAGAGGTTTAGTCTTATTTCAACAACCTTGAATAAGTGATAGAAAATGTGATAGCACTGTGGTTGCAGCTTATACTAATGATCAAAGCACTTCATCATTGGGGAATAAATGTTCTACCTAAGCAAAAAAAAAAAAGTTAATCCCCAAACAAATTTATTACTTAGAAAAAAAATTCAGTTAAAATTGTCCCATTAACTCAATAAAAAGAAAGTAATTGGTTTATATTGTATCTCAGATTTTCAAACTATCCTGCAGCATATTTAGCTGAAACAGCTTGAGTGAAAACTGGGAATAAGCATTAGTTTCTGCAGTTTGAATAACACTGTGGAATTTTCCCAGCTGTACAGTGCAGTACACAGTACACCCTGTTCACAGCAGTTTACAAGCTTCTTCCCTCTGAAATGAAACATAAGCTGAGAAAAGAGCTGACCTTCAGCTTAATTTACGACTCAGATTGATCTGTCTTCTCCATGTCAAAACCTTTGGTTTTTGACCTGCCAACACAAACAGATCTTTCTTACATTACTCAGCCCTGATACCTGCAGCTCCCGAGTGAAGTCACCACTCCTCTACCTGAGGACAGCATGCTTGGCAGATTTTTCACATCCTGGCAGGTCTGTTAGGCTCCATTCCCACCTTAACAAGCATTTTGAAGCTCTTTGCTCCTGAGAATCCCCTTGCCAGTGAATCCCAAGTGATGTTCCAAAAGCATGCACTGTCCTCAGCCTTCCAAGATACAGCTCCAGATCTCCTCCTAGGAGCAAACATCTCACAGTCTTCCAGTCTTGGAGATTAGATTTGCTTTTCTACTCCTGTTTCTACAGGAGTGACATCTCCTTTGGAAATGCCCCATTCCTCTATTTTTCATTTTCTATTTTTCTTATTCTGGCACCTGGCAGTGGAGTGGTTTCCCCTTGTATCTCACCTGCATTTCTGTTTTCTATAGTGAGACAGTACACTGGATTTTTACTTTTAATTTAATAGATCATATTTTGTGAAGGGGAAAGCTTTGCTACCAGAAACAAATGGCAGGAGGATAGTGTCTGAGATGACTAGTGCAAGTTCCTAAACACTTGCAAAATTAAAAAGTAAAGGTACAGTTCTGAATTTTAATCCCCCTCATGTATTAGGATTGAAATGATCCCATTTTTTTGTACAAAATGAGGGAGGGAAAATCTACAGATAAGAAATGTTCACAACTCTATGAAAATAGTTCTAGCCAGGATTTTTTTAATTAACAAGAGGATGGATGTATGGATTTAACTCGAGATTTTTGCTGCAGGAAAGACAGATTAGAAAGCAATCAGGGCAGGACTCTTTCATTCTTGGTATGTAGAGCACATATAAAATGACCATGAACCCCATAGCAATATAATATGCTAGTGAAACATTCTGGAATTGAGAACAAAATGAAATTATTCATTGTTGAGATGTACAGAATTTCCATAGTGCAGAAGACACAATGAACAGTTCTTTACCATTCTTTTTCTAATCTAACCAAGCAGCTGCTGTGCTATTAATTTGAACTTACATCATATACTCCAGCTGATTTTATTATGTCTGTTGTTACTGATGATGATCTAACCTCCACTGTGTTTCTCTAGGATGAAAATATGGAAAGAGAGGAGCTGATACCCATGAGAACAAAGATAAATTAGTGGAAATAAATTATCCAGTTTCATGTATCAAAGTTTATTGGAAATAAAAGGAAGAACATTTATCAAAAGGTCTGGAGAACATGTGATCCCTGACTGTCAGCCTGTATTCATTTACAGAAGATTTATCATTCTCATGGGGGCTTAATACATTTTTACAGTCACTTGACTAGATAGTCATTAATCATTGTACATTTTCAAGATCCTAACTAAACTACAAATTCAAAAAGTAATAATTAAAATCTTCTCAATTGTGTCCTTATGAGTCTTGATTCATAGGGGCACTTGGGGACATGCCATAGTTGTTAACAGGTTTGCTTATCTACCTGATTGGAGTTAATAATCTTTCTGAAAATCATTTGTACCTTTCAATTTCATTACATAAAAGCAAGCTGGATCAAAAGACTGAATGAATTCACTACTTCCTTTTCACTGATTTTAATTGACTCTCTGGTGTTTTCAGTGAGAGCAAATAGTGTGACCACCCAACTCACAGACTGAGCAGCAGCCCAAGAAAATTAACAGCAAAAGGGGATGATTTCTGTACACAGAGAAAATGAACAACCTGGGGTTCTTCTAACTTGGAGAAGAAATAAGAATATACTAGAGCTGCACCAGCCCCTATGGGCACTGTTGTTAAAATGCTCCCCAAGCATCCCTCCCTGCCTGTGGTCACAGGATACACAGCTCTGGGGACCTCACTGACTTGTTTGTCTGTCTGCAGCCATCATTTCTGCAGATATCCACAGTTCTGTTTCTGTACTGACCTAGGAATTAATCAAGAAATGTTCTTCTTGACAATAAGGTTCTTAACTGATTTGCAATAAATTTTGAAGAACAATGGGAAAGGTTGCTGGGCTGATATTGTTATTTTTTAAAAGCATTTTCTGTATTCTTTCTCTATCTTTGCATGTTTTCAAAGTGTGAATCCATCCTACCAATATTTGACTTCTTTCAGCATTATCTTCCCACATTCTCACTCCCAGCAAACAGGAAAGAATATCAGAGATTACTATAAACATGCAACAAATTATAATCATTGCTGAAATTTGGAGGGGAGGGGAAAGGAAGCTGTTCTGTGCTACATATGAATAAAAGACCTTTACTATATTTAGTTTGCAGAGTAGAGAAGGAGCAAAAATAGCAAAAAAGCAAAATACAACACATAAACTCAGAAATTAACAAGACACAGCATCTAATGGTGCTTATAAGCCAAAACCTTTGTAAAAGGGATTTTTTTTTTTTTTCTGGGCAGAAAGAATTGGTGCATTCCTGAATTTTGTGTTAGGATGCCAGCTAAAAGCCAATCCATCTGCTCTTTTTCACTCTTACTGGTACCTGAGGAGAACAGCACAGGCTGTTCACTAGAGTCCTCTCTTTTGGAAGATGCAGATAAGAACCTGAGCATCCAAAAATCACTAAACCTGGAGCAAACTTTAGGCTTTCCAGAAGCAGTTGTTTCATGTCAAAGACAATTCTGGATGAATCAGTTTATTGTTCTCAAATGTCCATTGGAAATTCATGCCTGTGTTTGTCAGGCCAAGGGAAATTAAAAGCACTTCATGCAATTTGGAAAAGCCAATTCCCAGAAAACTTCTGATTACCCTGTTTGTCACATCGCACCTGGCAGAACCATACTCCTGAGCCAAAGGGCAACAATATGAAAGGAATTCCTTTCCTTTTGAGAGTTTTTTTTAATTATCTAAGGTCCATGGACAGAATTCTCTGCACTCAAACTGTTCCAGGTCCTGTAAGGAGGAACATGGAGTACAAACTCAAAGCATTTCAACTTTGTACATGTAATTCCCCTATTTTCCAGTTTCATTGCTCTGCTTGATTGCAATTACAACACAAACATCACTTAGTTGCCTTTCTGGCATTACAGAGAGCCAACTTTTGGACTGATTTTTTGATGAATCATGTTCGTATGCTGAAGCCTAAAATTAGTTAAAGATTTTCAAAACCATATCTTTCTGTCAGAAAATGTGCCAGATTAAATTTCCTTCATGGGAACACATTGATTTCAGTAAAACTGAGTATCAAAAATGGAAACAGAGCATGGAACTACTTGTACAATAATAAACCAAATTATGCAAATATAAATTCAGAGATAATACTGGAAAAGCTGAGATACAAAGCAATAGATTTTCAAAAATGCCCTTCTTGGTGATTCAAGATAAAAAATTATATTTTTTCTGATTTTCTAAGGAAAGTAAACATCTAGTCCCTTTCAGCTCTCTTGAATGCAAAGTTTATCAAGACTCAATGATATTAAAATTCCTACATTCATTAGCATCCTCACACTACATGGCATTGTTTGAAAAGCAAAGCCACGGCAAATAACACACTGGTGCCCTAGAGGGAGGCAAAAATGAACCAGACTCTTAGAAACCATTTAGCCTCAAGTCAGAGAAAAAAGAGAATAGCTCAAATACCTTAAAATTTCTCACCAATATCTCTCCAGTTATCTCTTCTTTGGTGCATTTTGAAATGTATATCCATGCTTAATAAATATTCAAGTATGCCCTTTGTGCACAAGTAATTGCAAGGAAATCTACCCACAGAGTCAGAGTGATATGTAAAATTATACTTTACACATTGAGAAATTTATTCAAGAAGATCTAAACAAAGACTGGGTTTGCAACTGTATCTCTAAAATATCTGGTACATACAAGTTGACACCTCAGTGGGAGGAAGAAGGAACTACAGGTGACAAATACAGTCTGCTTAAAAAATGTTGGTTCAAACCTGCAATTCCCCTTTGTGAGGATGCAGATACTAATTTCTGTGTTCAGGGTTTGTGCTTTCATTTTACATTCTGTATTTGTCACTGACCTTGGGTTCAACAAGAATTGTTTCTGCCTATCCAAAGTCTGTGCTGTGACAGCTTTACTGCCTAAGTTCTGCTCCTGTAGAATCTCTCTATGCTAAGCTGCTGACAGATACAAGGACAAAAAAAACCTCAGATTTGCAAAAGTCAATGATTTGATTTTCTTTACATTCTCTTTTGCATAACCTTATTGCACTGCTGTCAGTTTCTTACCAGCCCTTACTATATTTTCTTTCCAAGAAAATGTCATTTCCAAGGGACACATCCAACTGACAAATATGGAAAATGAAACACACTGTCCAAAGAACAAGGTTAGCAGTGTTATGAGCTTCATATATTTTGCTTCAAATAGCAATGCACCAGAGCCACCGTGACCACCTGGAGCTCTTCCATTCCTGACACATTTGTCACTTGTGTTGGGTCCTTTTGTCATCTGGGCAGAATTTTCTTCACAATTAACCAGAGCAACAATTCTCACAAAATACTCATCATACAGGCAGTGATGCCTGGTGGTCTAATCCTTCTAGACTGAGGAGGATTTCTGCTTCTAAAGGCAGTCTCTGGAGAGACCACTCAGTACCTTCTGCAATCCATTCATGCCATTGCATGACTGCACTGGAACTGAATTCACATGATATTATAACCACTCAAAATATTTGGCAATTGTCCCCAGCAGGATCCTTAACAACCAGGCTGTGATGGTGCTTAATCACCCTGCTGTGAATTTGGCCACAAAGCACCTCTGCTTCCAGCTCAGAAAGGAAATTTAAAAAGTAATTTTAAAAAAGTGCTTGTACTTAAGGAGAAACAAAACTGTAACTATGCTGCTGCCTTTCCTGTTCAGTTCATAATGAGAAGTATGGAGTTTAAACAGAAGGAAATTTGAGAACTCAAATAATTTGCCAAGATCTCTCTGCAAACACATTCTTCCTCATAGCAATAATACAGGACACAAACACCTTGAAGAAATGCAGGAGCATCAGCTGTCACAATATATAGAATCACAGAATTTTTTGGGGTGGAAAAAACTTTTAAGACCATGAAGTCCAATTGTTTATCCAGCACTACCAAGTCCAACACTAAGTCACATCCCTCATGCCACATTTGCCTCCAGGGATGGTCACTTCCCTGGGCAGACTGTCCAGGGCTTGACAGCCCTTCAGAGAAGAAATTCTTCCTAATAGCCAATCTAAAGCTTCCCTGGTGCATCTTGTGGCTATTTCCTTTTATCCTACCATTTGTTATTTGGGAGAAGTGACCAACCCCCATCTCATTGCAACCTCCTTTCAGGGCAGTACATGGGGCCCCACATCAGGAAAATCATTTATCAAAAAAGTAATTCAGGAAAAGAAAATATTCCTGTCAACATAGGAGAGAAACAGTTGAGGTGCAGGAAGGGTTCCTTTGCAGCTGGAGCCCTGGACACAAACTGAGATCCACAGTAAGTCTCTTGCCCTTGCCAGTACCCTTCTTGTGTTATCAGAATCTTTGTGGATCAGACTATTTTGTGTAGAGAAATTTGGACATTACATCAAATATTCCCAGGGAAAATGTCATTCTGTGCCCTGTCTACTGAACCTGCTCAATCATTTACACACAACAGCCCCAGTTCCAAAGCAGGATCTGAGACAATGCTTGGCCACCAAAGACAGAGGATTTTTTTTTATTTTCAGTTTATTTTGGCCACAGTTTATGTGTGCTTTTGTGCACTGAAGGTAACAATCCTTGGACAAGCCATTTCACCAAATAGATTAAGGATCTGACCCATCCCTTATTGAATGGTGGCAGAACTCCCACTGACACCATGAAAACAGGATTAAGCACTAATCTTTTATGCAAACCATGAATACATTTTTTTCAGCTCCTAAACTTCAAACACCACTGAGATCACTGCATTTTTCAGCTGTATCTTGTTTAAAATGTGCCTATGGTTGGGTTTGCTATAGCTTTTAATAGGAGAGGAGATGGAAGTGTAGAAATAATGGCTTTTTTTAGTTATGAGAAAAATCATGAGTTCATCATGATGCTAATAGCAATTACTGCAGAAGTTACGACCAAAAAGGTTGCAAGAAAAAAAAAAAAAAAAAAAACAAAACAAAAAAAAAAAAAAAACAAAACAAAACAAAACAAAAACCTGTTTTTGCACATAAATTTAGAGGCCAGCATAAGGAGTGTTGTGGAAAATAAAGCAGCATAGTATGGTGCTAAAGGGAAAAATGGGCTGGATTGTACTTAAAGGAAATTAGCCCAAGTTAATTTTGCTTCAATGAAGTTATTGCACTTCACCTTTGGCACATCTACTAATTGCTCAACTTATGAGTAGCAATGAGATTTGATCATTTTATGTTTAAGTGATGTCATTTACAAAAAATACTGGCTGAATTTTGAAAGTCTAACATCTAAGCTGCAGGCAATTTAGCATAAATACTAAATTCTGCCTGGAAAAGGAAGAAAAGGGATTAAAAGATTTAAATCTCTTTAGAAAGTCTCTTGAAATGATAGATACACATAAAAGGAAATAGGACTTAAGGTAGGACTGTAAACTCAGCTATAAATCTGGAATGATTTCTGTGAAATTATTATAAATGTTCAGCTTGAAGTCTTTCCCTGGACTTTTCAGTGCATTAAAAGCAAAGGTGATTTGTTTTTTTTCTGCAACTGTGAAACTTGAGAAATAGAGACTGATAGCAGAGATGAAAGAAGCTAAATTTTCATTTTAAAAGTAGTAGTACATTTAATTACAGCTGATATTTAAGTTACTCATCAAGTTATATGCTGAAATTTATTCTGAATTTTTACTTTACCTAATAAAGCATCTGACTGACTTTTCCTGGCAAAAGACAAGAACCTTAATAGCAAATAATCAACCCATCCCAGCTGCCTGCTCTGCAGCATATGGACACATCCTACAGCAGCCACAGCCTTCTCACATTTATGACTGTGGAGACACTGAGAAGCACTCAAGGAAGCAGAATTTGCCAAGTTGTGTGATGATACCTGGAAGAGCAAAATAGTCAAAAATAGGGAAACACCTGCCAGATGTCTGTGGCTGACAGTGTCCTGAGATTGCCCTACTCTGACTTACACAGACTTCTGCATCACTGCAGAGAGCAGGAACTTGATTCCCTTTGACAGACAGGTTATGGGGTTTTATTCCTGTCCTCTGATAGATTTTCTTTCTAGATTTTCTTTTCTTTCTATCTTCTTCCCACTTTGCCTCATGGCTCTGATTTTCAGCTGAGCAACCTCAGGAGCCCCAGATACATCCATGACTCTGAGGAAGGATGAAAGCTCTTGTCAAAAGGTACTGAGCATCTCTGTGCAGCTGCTCCTGGGTTCTCAGAAATTGAACTGCCACCCATCTCACCTTTCCCAATAACCTCAGAGAAGCCATCACACCAGAATGTTTTCTTGGCATAAAGGAAGAATAAAGTCACTTGCTCATGTCCTTTCTTTTCTCCTTCACTGTACTTTGTGGATAGGTCAAGACTCTTCTGTAGCTTTTGAAAAGCCTGTTTCTGGGCTTTTAATTAAGCACCTGGGTCTTTTCAAAAGGAAAATCATAAAAACAGTTCTTGAGCATTTTTTATGCCTCTTGAAAATACATTTTTATGTCTATGAGTGCTTTTCCACAACTTTTTGTGTCTGGATAGAAGGAAGCTTCCCTGGACAGGCTATAAATGCACAGTGAAACTCAGAGAATGTTTGTGTAAAGTCACCAATGTTAGCACTCTGTCAACTCGTTTCTGAAAAGAAAGTAAGAGAAAACACCAACCCAGTCCTAAAATTTTCAACTCTAATGTCTGATTCTGGTATGACACCAGGAAATTCACTTGTATTCCCTTAGAACAAAATCAGCAGGAAGAGTGAAAAAGCCTGCAGTGGGATTTGAAAAAGGAAACCACAGCTCTATTTTTGTTTGGGCCAGTACAGTAATGAATCCCAGCTCAGAAAACCCTCCACACCCTTTTTTAGACAAAAACAGACAAGGTCCCACCTGTGTAGGAACTGCACCTGTTCAGCTGTGGACACAGCAGACTGGGAGGCATTTGTCCACCTGAGCAAGACCAAGAGCAAGTGCCCTGGCTCTCCTCCTCCTGCTGTGTCCCTGAAAAGTGACAGCAGCATGGACCTTCCTGGTGGCCCCAGCATTTCCTCCAAGGATGAAGGCAACAGAAGCCTGCAGCATGTGACCTTGGCAGCATGTCCTGCCTTATGCATCCTGTTTCTACAGGCTTGGATTCAGCTGAGATCCAATGTCCTTAGGGCATTTTCTTACTGGAAGGGAAAGTTTATGCATATTTTGGGAAAATATGTTTTTGATTGGTTTGCTTGTTGTTCCTCTTTCAGGATCTATTTTTTCCAAGTGTCAGAAAAATAAAATGCTAGGTTTCAAAGGGTCCTACCACTGCACCAAACATGATCCAGATACCAGAGAGAAGAAAACAGTGTATCCTCAGCAGCTTTCCCCATACATAGCTCACTATGTCCTCTGCAGCAGGAGAAAAAAAACCTGTGAGAAATTATTTTCTGATAAGGCAATAGCATTTCTCTTCCTTCCTAAATGTTCTTGCCAACACAGGAAGAACTCTGACCTTTGCACTCAGGTTGTTCCTGGCTGAACAAAACAGGAGGGAATGGGAACCTTTAAGGAGAAAGTGGCAGAGCTGAGCAGGGCACAGCCCAAGCAGAAGCAGTTGTAACCACAGAGCCAATGCCAAGGGCCATTACCCTGGGAGCTGCCTGGCACACTTCTGAGGGCCCTGCCCCAATGTTCCTCTGCACAGAATTAAAGAGAGGCAAGTGGGAATTAATAGCTTTGACTGCCCTTAGCCACGAGCAGCACGTGACAGAATGCTTGGGAAAAAGCAAGACTGAGCCACATCCCTGTGCCAGGCTGCTCAGCAGCTGCTTCCCTGTTCTTCGTCTGAAAAAGTCCCAAAGTTGTTTAATTTCATCCCAAACTCCTGAAAGCCTGGAGTCCCAATATCATGCACCCTGATCACCTCAGTGTTGGATGAAAAGTGAAGTTCACTGTGTACAGCTTCCCCTGCCTGGCTCTGTAGCTCTCCAGCTGCAAGCTCAGCAACACAAAATATTCAAGCACAGAGAAGTGCTTTGCTGCAGCTGTGCCCAGCAACATAGGAAAACACTTCCACTAACTTTTCCTGTCAGTCTCAGCACTTGTGCTGCTGTTGCTCACCTCCCCAGGAGAGCAGAGCTCCCACTCAACTTACAGGAGCCACCTGCTTCCCCTCAGCAAGCTTCCCATCCCCTGTCATGCATCTTCCTTATAGACAAGGTTTGGTCCCCAGCCCTGCTCACCCAGGTCGCTTTGCATTGTTAGAATTATGAGCCCCATTTCAGGAGGATCGTTCCTCCAGATGGATCCAGAGCATTTTGCAAACTGTTAATTAAGCAAGCCAAACTCAGCAGAGGAAGCTCTCCTCAGAACTGCACAATAAATCCCTTCTGGATGTTAGAAAGCAGATGTCTTACCACCAGCACAAATAATGAGAGTTATTTGTAAGGCAACTCTTAAGCCTGGGGAGGAAATATCTGAATGTATCACAAGTACTAGGTCAGATAATTTATGGTTTCTTCTAAACAAGAGGCACCAGAAAAGGGAGGCTGGTTCTTTTTCTTCACTGCTCCCAGGGAGGAGCTGCACCAGACCCTCACTGAGCTTCTGGAGATGCATGTTCATGTTCTGAAGCAGAGTAGTCAATAGGGAATAAGTTTTTAAAAGTTAAAGGTTCTTCTTGCTTTCCAATTTTTCATGTTCTTTATGGACTGCCTTTCCCCCAGAGTTTCCTAACAGCCCCTAGATTTCACAGTCTTGATGGGGATCAACCCCCTGAATTCTCCATAAGATTTTTGAGACTGCTAGAAGTGCTAGTTCTGGAGGAAGGAGAGTGTCCACCTACCTCTCACATGGGCACACCTCCCACTGCTCAGTGTGGGTCTGTCACACTGCAGATGTTGGCCAGGAGGACTGGACTGAGGTCCCTCTCAGCCATCAAATGTCAGGAGGAAAGCAAGAATGCTGTGAGGCAGAGTAGAGAGATATTATTATTATTATTATTATTATTAGTAGTATTAGTATTAGTATTAGTATTAGTATTAGTATTAGTATTAGTATTAGTATTAGTATTAGTATTTATTAGTATTAGTATTAGTATTAGTATTATTACCCTGGCCCAAATTTTCCCTGCCCCAGAAACCCAATGTGAGGGTAGGTGAGGAACTATGGGAGGCCAGACATGGAGACAACCAAGGATATTTTACCTGAGCCATGAAGTCAAGGACAAGTAGAGGTTGCTGCAATTTCCCTGTCAGGAAGGAGTTATAAAAATGGCTGTGCCAAATTGAGACAAGACTCTTTTTATGCCAGGATGGGGCTTTATTAATCATGCTTGTATCTGATTGTGTTCCACTTCACATCTTTGAGGCACACTAAAAAGCTGTGACTAAATAGGTAACTTCAATGTGGAAATTTCCATTTTAAACTAGCATCCTTCCAAAACAGAAAAAAAAAAAAAAAACTGGAATATAGTCAGCTGACCAAAGGCTATCTTATTTTCATGAGTGCTCCCCATCAAACAGAAAAATTAAAGCCCTTTGAGTTCAGATTTAATATTAGGTACATTCTTGAAAACTGCCCCAGGGTGCAGAAATATGCATAAGTGTTTCTACTCCGGTGCCAGAAGTGATTGTACCTTCAGGAAATGCTTTTTA
Source organism: Oenanthe melanoleuca (assembly GCF_029582105.1). Classification (NCBI taxonomy): domain Eukaryota; kingdom Metazoa; phylum Chordata; class Aves; order Passeriformes; family Muscicapidae; genus Oenanthe; species Oenanthe melanoleuca. Next base: position 25,743,814 of record NC_079340.1, on the reverse strand, counting down.
AACCAGTTTCTGAGTCTCACTCAAACTGCTTAAATACTTTCTTGCAGTTCACATACTGAGTTTTGTTACAGATTCCATTTTAAATGCTGAATCCCAAACACCTTTCAAACTACTCCCTTCTGAAAAGCATAGGAAGTCACATAGGCATAAGGGATGCTCATTTCCAATAGGGTTTGCCACAAACCACAGGCTCCTGCCTGTGTCTGATGACTTTCTGAAGTCCTCTCATTCATGTAATAACAGCATTGATCTGCAAAGCTTGTTGATCCCTGGGAGGCTTGAAGAATGGTTAGAAGTCTTGTTTAGGAAGTATTTTTAAAGTTTCCCATTTTTCCACTGTTAAGGTTTGTATAAATGCAAGGTAAGAAAATTGCTCTTCATGTTTCATTATTGAGAAAGCAGCCACCACTGAGAAGCCACAATGAGACTCTTTCTCTCTTCAGGCAACAGCCCACTAGACAAATTGAAGTCTGTTATTTCTGCAGAGCTCCCATTCATATGGAATATTTTGAAATGGTCTTATAAGTCTCAAATTTTAGAACACAACATTACAAAATATGAGAAAAAAAAAGAAAAATGTGACTCAAGTCTAATTTCCCTGCAGCACTGAATTTGGTTTTAAAGAAAAAGAAACTGTGAAGACAGACAAAGACATAGCTCTGTTTTTACAAGGATGAAAAAGAAAACATAAAAACTTCTCATTTGATTTGCTATTTACTCAGAATTTTCTAAATTCTTTGTATAAGTTCAAAGTATATCAAGTAAGAAGTAAAATAGACAAAGTTTTTCTATCAAACTTTTTTATGAAAAGCACATAATATTCTTTTTTCGTTTTACCTCTTTCTGAAATGTCACAGAGAAGTCTCAACAAACAGTGCTTACCTTTTTCATTGGCAGCTACAAGAAAATCCAGACAGAAAGAGGGCTTCAATTTGGAAAACTCCTCATTTTCCCACAAAACATCTGATGATGTAGCACCAGCATCTTTTCCTTGGTAGAGAAGAGGGGGTTGCTTTTTACAGACTAAAAATATGGATCAAATATTGTTCAGTTTTCTTGTAGTTCTCCATTGTGTCAGTACACAATTATGTAACAATGAGGGTGATCTGGGGTAAGGAAAATCTGCAAAGGGAGACAGAAGCAGCACTAGAAGCTCTGTTTTGATGAAGACTGGACCTGCTGGATTCCAAACACTAGGAAAGAGGGAATTCTGTGTTTAAAGTTATAAATACCTTAAAGATCCATTTTGATCTTAAAATCTCAGTTGACAGCCTATATGTTACCTTGCAACATGCTCAGGCTCAAGCCTGTGATCTGAAACACACCAAGTGTCTCAAGCAAAACTCATAGCAGCAGATGAAAGGAATTGCCTTGAACTGATTTTGACCCATTTTGACCCAGGGTACATGGACGGTGCAGCAGAATTTTGTATCATGTTGAAGATCAAAGCTTACAAAACACAGTAGACAGGAAAATGTTTGCAAAAAAATCTCAGTGTCTGCACTTCATGATCAGCTCTACTAAATAAACAGATCAGCTCTGAACAGAGTCTAGTGCTAATTGCTACACCATAGCAATATTAAACATATTAATATTTTAATATATTAAAAATTTCTTTCACTTGATTGAGGAGCAGACTTACTGTCCTGTGGACAAGACACTAATAACAGGAGCAACGCCTGAGAAATGGCACAATTTAAGATCTAGCCAGTGTTTCACATTTATTTCTACATTAATGCATAATTATGTGCAGTGGATAGACATGGAAAACAATTCTAGCCTTGGCATGGAGAATTTCTGTACAGACATAGCATTTACAAAGTATATTATTACTGACACCTAATTTAGTCTGTCAGAGCAGCACTATGAGGGACTAATTAAAGTCAAAGTAGAACAAATGCTTGTACTCAAGAAAAACACCAGGGAAAACACAGACAGATTTTACCAATCTGCACATACTCTTGCCTGTCAGTGTGAAGTGTGTCTGAGGTGGTACATTTTATACATTTTACCTGCTTCAAAGCAGAGTCTGTTCCACTAAGATAGCTCTCAATTTCAAAAGAGCATATCACTGGCACTCACTGTTTGCACAGGCTTGCTTACTTAACCAAGCTTAAGATTTTGAATTTTGAGCCTTCACTTACATTTTTAAAGTTTTCTCTGGCTTTTTATGACCCCAGAAATCTATATCCTAAATATGACAAATCCCCCATGCCATGAAGGAAAAACCAAAAGCAAACAAACAAACAAAAATGACAGGCAGGATGAAGAGGAGGAGGGAGGTAAAGAGACAACATGGTATTTCCAGCAAAACTGTTGGACCAACTTACTGTAAGTTGCTTGTATTAAGTAAGAGCCCACAACTACCAGGGTATTTTTCAGGGCACTAAATTCATTCAGTGTAGGGCTGGGGCAAAGGGAGAAAGGCTGCTGAGGCTGTTATATGCCAAGTTTTGATCATTTCAGCAAATGAGGATCTTTCTTGCCAGAGGGCAATATTTTAAAGATGCCCTGAAAAGCTCTGTTTTAAAATTCACTGAAGTTACAGGACTTCAAGTCAAAGAGCCAGGTGCTCCTGAATATGTTTGCAGTACATATGCAGGGAATGAGAATTTGCAATTACTCATTCTCAGCACCTGAAATTACCTCAGTTTTGCTACCAGCATTTGGGATATGAAACCTACAAAGTGTGAAAGAAGACCACATATTTCTGCTTAGGCTTCTGAGGTTCAGCAAGCCTGGGAGACAGGACCCAAAGCTGTGCATGGCAAAATCCACCACTTTTCTATGTCAATCAGCTGTGTGATATTCAGTGGGTGCTCCCAGCACAGGCTTTGGCCACAGAGCAGTGCAACACTGGTGATAAGCTCCATCCTTTCCTGTGGGTAAACCACTTGAATGACAAAAAATAGGCTGTGTGTGATGGCTGAGGGTAAGAGTGACAAAGAGGTTTCATGATTGCACAGGAAAGCTTTCAGAACTGAGTTATGAAAGACGTTTCAACAATCAGCCAGGAGCTTAAAGAAGAAGGTCAGCCCAATGCTGGCTTTCTTAGCTTGGCTGCAGAGTATTTTTCAAAGTCCAACCCTTTCAAATTATTCCTGCAGGCCCTCATGTACCCTCCATCAAGGCCAAGCTGCTCCCCTCTATTGCTACATTCACAGAGTAGTTCAGTTGTTGTTATTCCCTGCACAGTCACTGGATCCCCTTCCTCTGCCTTGTTCTGTGCTAGAGCTGCTCCTTGCAGCTACACAATGTGTATATCCAGCAGCAGGATTTTATACAGCCTGAAGGAACAGTGGCTGGGTTTAGAGCAGCTCCTGTCCTCGTGCTTGAGATGGTTTTCAGAAGGACAGGACCTGAGCTTTCCTAGAAGAACAATCAGAGGCTGACGTACAATTACACTGTATTACCTTCAGCCAGATAAATCACTTTTGGGAAAAGAGGTTCATAACAACTCCAGACATGCCTAATAGTTCCACTATGAGTCTCTGGATAAAGCCAGGGACTGGAAACAAAATGAAATCATTACATGAAATTATTTGTACTACTGTAATGTTTGAGAGCCACAGCTAAAATGAGACCTTACTTTAGCAGGTGCTTGCAGAGCCAGACAGAGGCAGTTTCTGCCTGAATTATTTTGCCATCTCAACACAAAGGAGAAAGGCAGGGGTGCACTTGTTCCCTCTCTTCCCACAGGCATAGGCACAGAGGAGCTCTGGGGCCAGCCAAGGCTGGTGTGAATGACAGCTGAGAGCAGAGGTTTTGCAACCTCATATAACCCAGGTAGCCTTTTTGTTGTTGTTGTTGTTATTAAATACATTATCAGAGCCTCTTCAAGCAGTGTAAACCAAGACGATTTCCTCAAGCTATGCTCCAAGAGGCATATTACACCCCCCACCAAACTTATTGAATTAAGTGAAGTGTGCATATTATCTTTGCTTATGGCTTTCAAGGCTCATGAATGCTACCATAATTGTTTCATAACACAGATCAATAAGTAGAACCCAAATATGCCCTGCCTGCCTCAGGGAAAGGCATTAAGAGTAGCTGGGTAACAGCTTTTTCAAGCTTTTTCAGCCCACCAAACGATGGGAACTCACTGTAAACTCTCACTTCTCAGGAGAAAATCTGATTTGCAAATCAGTCTATGTGTGGTTTTTAAACAGAAGATGGCAAGAGCTTTCATTTGGAATTAAGGGATCAAGTTAACTGGCTAGGGTTTTCATTAAAAGTCCTAAATCTTAAATAAATTTAAATTAATTGACATTTTAAAGAGCCTCCCTTCACCCCACATCAGTGTTTCATGTGTCACTTGGATGCAAACAGAGATCTACTAGATATTCCAGAAAGATCACATGGGTGATGTTTGTGTTTACTTGAGGACAATAGGAAACACAAAAAATACCAAAGGATAGTAAAATAAATGAAAAAAAAATCCTCATTTCTTGCTATGTTGAAGAAATTTTTGTATGTTTGTCATTTACTCCAAGAAGAAATATGCCTTGCTATTTATGAAGCAAGTTAGCATATTTCTGAAGACATAAATAAAAATACCAAGGTGAAACACTGAGGAGTTTATTAGCTTAGTTATTAAGAGCTCTTTACACTTAACAACCTAAAGCATACACAGAGCAATTTGCAATCAGCACTTTTTAAGCTCTAAATAATCCATTCCTTAAGCAAGCTTTCCTGCTTCCTTGAATGTCTTCAAATTTTCAAAGAGGAAAGCCAAATTCATTAAAACAACTTCTTAGCTATGCTTTCCTCTCTCTCCCTTATTCCATCACATCTCCTGCTCTCAAGTGAGCTAATTACTTTGTAATTGGAGCTACAGAGCCTCCTGCCAGGGCAGGTCTCAGCCCAGCAAGAACATCTCTCGTGGATGGGATCCAGCTGGAGAAGGGACCAGTGCAACCCAGGGATGTGACAAGTGGCAGAGCTGCTGGCCTGAGACACTTGTCCCCTTTCCTGGTTACACCTTCTCCTCTAATCAGAGATCCCCTCCAGATTCCCTCCTTCCACTGCCATCTCCTCTCCCATCCAGACTGCATTACCCCACTGCTCAATTCTTCCCTCAAACACAAACTCCCATCTTCTCCCATCTCCTTCAGCTCTTCCAATCCCTGCAGCACCTGAATACCTCCTCTCTCTTCACTCACCAGTTTTTTCCTTCATCCTCCTCTCTTTTCCCTTTTTTCCTTATCAGTTTTGTCTCTTTTCAACACAATCTACATTGGAAAAAAAAGTATTTCTGCTGCTAAATAGAATTTGTGAGATGTGCTGTGCTTATTCAAGCTTTGCATTCACAACACCCAGGTTAGCTTAATATATTCTCTTAATTATCTTGCTGGCTGGCTGCAATATATCATCTTAAACCAAGTTAGCAATATGTAGTGCACTTACAGATAGCTCATGGAGTGTAAATGATCCTACAGGTCCTTGCAATGATCATGCAAGTGAGACACCTTCTGGCAAGGGTAACATGAAACAGACAGATGGTTTGCACATAAGACCCGTTTGTTTTTTTTTTTTTAAGTAATCCATCAAAACATAACCCAGAACAAAGAGATGAGTGGGAAAAAAGAAGCAAAATTCATGTTTCAGATATAAATCTTGAAATTCTGGCCTTTTTACAGACTTTCTTAGACCTGAGAATCACAGCACTTCAGCTTCTTTCCCTGATGATTTAAATAACACTTCTCTCTTTCTCTGGACTGGAAGCCTTTAGCAATCATCTCGTAGCAGTTCCTTAAATTTTCCAGAAATTCAAGAGAAGAATATAAGTTTCTGTAACACCCACCTGGTAGCTTTCAGGACAGCTCCAACACCATGTGGCACAACAAGGTGCTCTGTGACCTCTCCTATAGTCTGTGCATTCACTTGCTCTGTGTTGTTACCATTAATCTGAAATAATTATTAGACAGAGAGCATATGGTGAATCTAAGAACATAATACAGGCAGTCAATTCAAGCTGATGGGAGAAGAGATGGCTTTGCAAGAAGACAATGAGAAAAGGAATCAGTAGAAAAAAATGACATAATAACTTTCTTTATCATGAGCCAGGCCAAGAATCCCACTGAAAAAAAAAAACCAAACATTACTAAAGCTATAGCAGAGAACACTCTGGGCAGCACCTCATTTTTCTTGACATAACACAACACCAAAAAGTCATGCTGTAATACTCAGCTCTTTTGGTTGTTTTTCAGATCTGTAAACTTCTCAGTCTTGTATGAACACATTTTTCTGAGGACAAGAAAAAAAGAGACCCAGGAGCTTTGTTCTGAAATAGTGCAGTATTTCCCAAATCTGTAATGAGTAAAAATATTTTCATAAACTAACTTAATTAAACTTTGAAGAGAAATTATCAAAAAAAAAATGATCCAGATATTTTGGTAAGGTGATAACGCAACAGCTCAGGTGAAAATTAATATAAACTAATCAATGTAAACTAAAGGGAGCACTAAAACAGAACCTCATTCTTACATTTATATTGCCAACATTGAATTCAAATAGTATTATGCTGGAAGCAATATAAAGAAAAGTAACTTTTTATCCAAGAATTAATCCTAGGCAGCCAAAACACAGGATACATAATTGAAACTGAAACTGACACATACAGAGCATCATCACTGGGATAATTTTATTTAATATGACAGCATCTTGAATTATTAGAAAAACTACTTCAGTAATAGGAAATTCCAACAGAGATATCAGCTTTCTGAACTCTCACCACCTGTTTCTAAACTCATGAACATTTTAGACATATACAAGGAGAGTCTATTCAACTGATTGCAAATAGGAAAAGAACAGATTCTGACACACAGCTCTGTTTGCCATTTGTGGGTGTGATTGAAAACGACCTCCCTTGCACTGTATTTGGTGATTGAGTTGTACAGTCCTTGTTTGTATTATCAGGGGTTTGGAGATCATTGGATCTGAATGCAGGAAATAATTTTCTCCCTGTTCAGATTCACTAGTTTATTGCTGACAGAGGGAAGGATAGCTTTTGCATTTTTCTGTAGCATGGTAAAATGTTTTCACAATCACTTTCTGTCCCTTTCTTTTTCCTCCCACAGTAGTTTTAAAGCATTCTTAACTCTGATGACATCTTTCCTCCTTGCTGGTGGTGCCTGCTGGTGATTAATTTCTAGTTAATAGAAGACATTACACAAAACTATCAGTGAGCAAATTAAAATGATCTAATAGTCCTTTCTGGCTTCATACATTCTGAAACCATTAGAGAGGCAAGCATACCTGTGCCATTGCAATGGAAAAGATCCTGTAATGTTTAATCTGCTTGTGATTTCTGGGAACCTGTCCAATGATGTAGGACTGCCAGGGGAAGACAGAATTGTGTCCCTGGGGACTCCACTGGAGCAGGGCTTCCTGGTACCTCATCATCCTGCACTGCACAAAGTCCTTGTTCCTGAGGTGCCTTCCCTTAAAGACAGACAGCAGTGAAGGGAGGTGGGAGCAAAGAAAGGTTTGCCTGAACTTTAAGTCTTCAGAGATTTGACAGTTCAGCCAAAGGGTGTTTTTTAGGCTTTACTTTAAAAAAAAAAAAAAAAAAAAAAAAAGTCTATTTTCCACATTTTAAAAAAGAACAGATTTATGTGGTTGTTGTTGTTAGAAAAACATTTTTTACTGATTGACTGAAAAGATAAGTTCTTGGAGCTTGGGTTTCTGCAAAAAGCTATAATATTTTCTGAAAAATCAATCAATTAATAATAGTTAGCACATGGGAACAGCTCCAGAGCAAATTCTTCCTCCTGGTGTTTGGCTCTTTAGAAGTTGTAGAGAATACATCTCCTTCTCCTGCCGACAGGGGGTCATATCACTCCTCCCATTCCTGCCTTCCAGAAACAAGCTGAAAACTTGGAAAGGGGGACAAATAAACCTCAGACACCCATGTTTTACCCTGTTAGGTGTGGCGGAAGGAGCGGGCTGCTCGGAGAACAGCAGAGGGCTCTGTGGCTGCGCGGAGCCGCTCCCGCCGCCGCTCTACGTTCGGGCTCTCCTTGCGAGCAGCCCGGCTGTGGCAGCCCCTTCCCGCTGGATTTCTGCTCAGCCTCTCCTCCCGAGCAGCCCGGCTGTGGCAGCCCCTTCCCGCTGGATTTCTGCTCCTCCCGAGCAGCCCGGCTGTGGCAGCCCCTTCCCGCTGGATTTCTGCTCCTCGCGAGCAGCCCGGCTGTGGCAGCCCCTTCCCGCTGGATTTCTGCTCCTCCCGAGCAGCCCAGCTGTGGCAGCCCCTTCCCGCTGGATTTCTGCTCCTCCCGAGCAGCCCGGCTGTGCCAGCCCCTTCCCTCTGGATTTCTGCTCCTCCCGAGCAGCCCGGCTGTGGCAGCCCCTTCCCGCTGGATTTCTGCTCAGCCTCTCCTCCCGAGCAGCCCAGCTGTGGCAGCCCCTTCCCGCTGGCTTTCTGCTCCTCCCGAGCAGCCCGGCTGTGCCGGGTCCAGGCTGGGCAGAATCCTCCCTTCTCCTGCCTCCTGCCGGGCTGGGGTCCGGCTGTCAGCACAGCCCCGGCTCGGGAGGGAGCGCAGCAGGGAGGGGATGGGCGCTGTGACACTGGAAGTGCCTGTCCCCTGCCCCCAGTATCTGTCTGCAGAGGCTCAGAGCAGGCAAAGCTCTTGGTTCCATTTCAGCTCTTTCTCTCCTGAGATCATTAAAGCTCCTGCTGCAGGCAGAGCTGGCCACGTGGATGGTGTCAGCAGTGTGTGACCAGAGCAGTTCCCTCTCGTTCCTGATGCCTGCTCCCATCTTGTTACTGGTGCCTGTTCCATCTTGCTCCTGGTGCCTGTTCCATCTTGTTCCTGATGCCTGCTCCTATCTTGTTCCTGATGCCTGCTCCTATCTTGTTCCTGGTACCTGCTCCCATCTTGTTCCTAATATCTGCTCTCCTCTTGTTCCTGGTGCCTGCTCCCATCTCATCCCCATCTCCATCCCAGGGTTTATCTCCTGACCTGCAGTCACCACTTTTGCTGCAGGAGCCACAGTCTGAGTGAGCTGTGAGTTTGTTTTTCATTTTTGCCACCACAGCTCAGCTAGGTTTTTCTCAGGAGAACTTTCTGGAAAATTTCCCTGCTTGTCTCAAAAACCTGTGGGATTTGTTACAGTGAGAAAAATCTCCCCTTCTCACTGACAAGCTCTGACATTTGAAAATCAGGTAGCTGCTGGCCCTATCATAGCACTGGCATAGATGGGTTCCTCTCTGTTCCTGCAAAAGACTGCTGTGAATGCCCTCCTCAGAAATTCCCCTGGACCACAGAGCCATGGCTCTTGCCTTGCTAACTGCCCTTGCTTTTTCCAGCCATCAGAAGTCATTTTTTCCAAATTCTCTCTTTACTCTTTTGAAATTGACGCCAAAGAAAATCTCAACCTATTGATGGAAAAAAAAAAAAGAAAAAAAAAAAAAAGAAAAAAGGAAAAAAAAAACCACCAACAAACCAAAAGCTAAATCAGGTAGAAACCTAAAGTCCCTGATCTCTTCAGAATGTGGAGAGTGCTATTACAATAACTGCCACAGTTTAATAAACTGTCAAAGACAGGGTAACCCAAGTACATGTAACACCACCTCACTTCAGACCATGCAGGTGCATCCATCCATGCAGGCAAGAGCAGCAGGAGCCTGCACTGAGGAGCCTTACAGCATCAACCAGTGTTTGTTTGGAGCATAGACAGGCTGTAACCACATCAGTGCAGGGCACTGGCCCTTACCCAGGGCTCTTCTGAATGTGGTTGTCAAAACTCCATCATCTCCATCTGGTCTCACCTGCACAACATGCCCAAAGGAAGGCATAAACACCTCTTCATCAACAGTTTCTCCAAGGACAGCAACAAAACATTTAATTAATGTCATCCTCCTCCCCTGGACAAAGGGCAGTACAGCCCACATGGACATCTCCAGCTGGGTGTCTGTAGCACCAAATGGCAGAGTCAAGGGAGGGCAGGGAATCAGTGCCCTGCCTGCCCAACATCCCCTCCCACACATGCACAAGCCTTTTTCCTGGTCTGCTTCAATGAACACACTTGAATCTCTTCTACAAGAGGATCCCTGGAGCCTGCTGCACTGATAGGAGTTGAGCATCTTCTTCCCAGCCCATGACATCCTCTAACAGCATCCAGCAGTCCCAAAGGAGTGGGGAAAGGGGTAAGTTTGCCCCCTGCCTGCAGGGTGACAGCAGAGACGGCACAGCTGGAGAAGCACAGGTCTGCCCTGCCTGCAGACACACATGCCCTGTCAGCCAAGTCTCCAGGTAGCAGATCAGAGGAGCCAGCTGGTCTGATGGAAATGAACCTGTTTTCTCCCTCTCATACACAAATACAAGCCACAGATAAAAGAATTCATGCTGGAAGCTGCTGTTTATGAGGAGCAGTTTAACACACTTAGAGGGCAAGTTTAAACTAAGGCTAAGGCTGAGATCACAGATAAGAGGGGCAGTGGGGAGGAGGTCATTTCTAGACATAGAATCTCAGTGCACAATGATGAGAAAAATGTTGAGGCCAGCTCAGGGCTCTCAGGAGCAGAGGCAGTACTGAAGGGTCTCCACTCACACTTGAAAGCCTGTGGAAACCACAAGGAGAGACTTGGGACTGCAATGGAACACAGGGAGAGACAAGGAGGGAGGGAGAGGGGGACCCTGTGGTGAACCTGACACCAAAAATCCATTTTTCCTGTGCCCAAGCTCCAGCCTTCACAAGATCCTCACAAATATTTCTAGACTACAGAAATACAAACAGCATCCTTAAACCTGATGGAAAGAGTCTGGGGAGGGGTGGGTACTTGTTCAGAGCCAGAGAGGTAAAGGGATGTCATCTTCATGGAACAAGTCAGTGCTCTGTGAGCTACTCAGTGCCCAGTCCCTGCCACCCCCACACCCAGCAGGGCCCCTTCTAGGAAAAGCCTGATGGAAGCTGCTTTTCCTTGAACATGCCTGGAGAAGTGCAATGAAGTTTCCTTTCCAGAGTGACAGGACATGGAACATTCTAGCTCAGAGCCCACAAACCTGCCCTCTACAATGGCACAACCTGCTCCTCTCCCTCTCCTCTCATTCATGCTATTGTGTCCGTGACTGAGCTCTGCCTGCAGAGACAATTCCATTTCAGTGCAACAGATTCAAACTCTAATTGAGTTTTCCCATTTAAATCCAGGCAGGAACAGCTCTGCCAGCCTGCAATCATGAGAGCTATTTTTGAAGAGAATTTTCAAACTAGCCAGGAAGTCAAATATAACATTTTTAAAACATTTTTAAGTGTGTGTGTGTGCACACGTGAGTGCATTTCCTTCTGCAAGCAAAGGAACAATTGCTCCCTGAGCATGAAAAGAGCCAGGTTGCTTTAATTGTGTGGCTGCTGATATGACTTCTCTGTGGCAGTTGAAAACAAAAAAATCTTCAGTTTATGTGTGTATTCCTGCTTTAAGTGACTCACTGTAATGGAAAAAACATAATGCTGCTTTTCTTCTTTCAGCCCTCTCTCATCCCAGGCACCATTTGTCTTCATGCCACTCTACTTGCTGCTTGTAGAGTGATGTCCCCTCCCTTACACTCCTTAATTCAAGTGCACAGTCTGGGGATTATTTGGAATATCTTATCCCCATGTCTGTACAGCACAAGGAAGAACTGTTTTATGATAAAGCTATCAGATTAGGGCTCACACCCAGATTTTGAATTCAATACTGATTCAAGCTTCTCATGGAACTCAGCTTTTCATCTTCTATTATGCAAAAGTGCAAAAAAAACTTTATCTTTCATTCTATTCTTTCAAGGCAAAGTAGAAGCCATTTTCTCTTTGCCAAGATTTAGCACAATGAACACCTATGAAGCTTTCATCACTACTTACATTGTAAACCTGTATTTTCTATCACTTTCCCTATATTATCTTCTAAATACTGTTTTTTTTTTTTAAGACCTAAGTGAACTCTTTGATAGATGTTTTGATCTCAGTTTAATAGGCCTTTACAGTTTAAATCCGTGTCAGGAATAAAAGTCAATGCTTGCATACTGAGATAGCTTCAATTTCATTGATCCTTTAGTAAGGACAAGAGTGCTTTGCAGGGTTTACCATCTTATAGATAAATTGACTGGAATGTTTTGAAGGTTCAAATACTTTAAGAAAGATGTTTTTCCTAGGATAAAAAATGTTTGCACAAAAGCATACATTTTGCTGTAGAATAATTAACAATTAAATGATGATGAACTCATCATCATTCTGTGTTATAAACACAAACTCAGCTACACTGAAGCCTTGCTCTGAATTTCTCTCTAAGCTGAGCCAGTTTCACCCCATGTCATTTCCATTTATCATTTCCCTACTTCATCAGCTTTTTTTCTGATGACCTAATGAAACACAATGTTGAAAGTCACTCCCAAAAATTAAGGTAACCAATGTCCACCTCTCTCCTCTCATCCACTAAGCCAGTCACCTCACTGGAGAGGTTATCATCATCCCTCTCTGCAATGAAGAAGAAGGTCTGAAAGCCAAGATGGACAGACCAGTTTTCTTTTCCTCCTTCTTGCAATTGTTTATTCCTGTGATGAGTCAATTCTGTCATGAAGAAGGTAGATGTGATATCTTCATTTTTGTTTTAAGTTAGTAGATCTTGTTCTACCTCGATCTCAGATACTTAAATGCATTGTAATATTCTGGGCTTAAAATTGTGCAGTGACCTTTAGAAAAGGATCCTGAGGCTAAAATATCAGTTGTGCCATTCCAAGGACAGCTCATTTCCCCATACAGAGCTTTTTGTGTTGCTAACAAGGAGCCTGGTTTTTATGTTGTTCTTCACGAAAACAGAAGCTCAGCCTTGGCATCAGCTCTCCTTAAAGTAACTGAGAAGTGAAATTGGCCCATGTTTTATGACAAATGCAGTTGAAAGCTTAGTTGAAAATTGGATTTTCTTTAGAACAGGAACAATAAGGACAAACGTCAATGGAAATACTCTTTTTGGCATCTCTGTGCCTTGGAGCAGCTCTCTGAAGATGGGTTTTCCTGGGGAGAGAAACTATGATGAACTAGGCTCTGAAATTACTTCCATGGTCTAAACTCTTAAATATTTTACCACCACATTAAAGAGGAAGACTCCCCCTGCCACCCTTAGTCCTTCAAAGCCAGAGATGTGAAGGAGCAGACAACAGGTATCTCCAACACAGACTAACTTGGAGATCAGGAAACAGGAGTATATAGGTGTGGTGTGGCTCAGAGCTCAGACATACCTGGTGCAGTAAAATCCCCACTCACTGCTGTGTGTGGCACACACAAGAAGCACCAGGCTCCTCTTGTAGAATCACAAGGGCAGGATGAAGGAAATGACCACAAAGGCACAAAGAAATAAATCTCTATGGACAACAATAACCACTGAAACACAGGGCCAGTGAAGTTTTGGACTCTCCATGCTCAGTCCAAAGCCCTGAGCAACCTGACCTGCCTTGGGAGTTTTCCTTATTTTGGGATGGAGATTTGGCTGGGCAATCTCCAGAGGTCTGAGCCAGTGACTTACAGGGGATTTAATAACTTCATTATCTCAGGCTAAGACAGGGTATCCAAACACTTGCTGAGATTTAGAGATGCACAAGAACAGTGGGAGTCCTGTCTATCAGAAAAGATACTGAAAACTTTGGTTAAAAATTCTTTCAGTAGTAAGTGAAGTTTCAGTAAGTCCAGGGCTATTACTAATATACCTAAACATTGAGATCATATAAACATTTCAAATAAGCAGAAAAATTCAAAATTATATGTCTACCCTTCATTTAGTTTCCTGATAGCAGAGCTGTTCTTCCTAAATATGCAGGAATTCCTTCACAGAAACATAGTCCAGATAAACTGGTATATTTTTCTCTTGGGAGACATTTTTTTCAGATATTCATTATGGCACAATTTGAGAGAAAATGCTCATTTTTTGTCAGCAGTCTGTTGTATCACATGAAGCATCAAATGCTAGGAAAATTTTCTGATAACTGAATATGAAAATTATATATATATATATATATATATATATATATATATATACACACACATATATCTATAAATATAGGATATTTCAAAGATATCTTTTTTCAAGTCTGTGTTAGATACAGACCACTTTTCCTTTGCATGCTGCTGCTGCTTTCTCAATAATTTATCTGTAATCAATTATTGAGATACGTTTTTTAAAATAAAAGTAAAATCTTCACAGCACAAAACACAGAATCATGAATTCAACATTGAACTGCTCAAGCAGAGACAGACTAGAAAGGCAAAACAATTGTTATTAGCATACAAATAGATGAGATAATGGAAAAGGGGATATACTGCTCAGGAAGCAGTTTTACAAATGTTATTTTTCAAGTGTTCTACAGGATGGAAGTCCCCATTTAATAACAGCATTTAAAAATTGTCATTAAACCCTTAATCCTTTAATGTGCCTCATGTGGGTGGCTGCTGTCCAGATGCCAAGTGAGGCTGGGGAGGAGGTGAGCTTCATGAGAAGGGGGAGTTCTTCAGATAAGCATCACATTGTCCTGCAGGCTTACAGATCCTCCCTGCACCATCCCCCAGACACCTCTGAGAAGATTCTCAGCCAAGTGCAACAACAGAAATTAAAAAAATAAAAAAAATCTAATAAATAAATAAATTTTAAAAAAAAAAAGAATGTGAAAAAAGCCATATGAAGTGCATTCCTCTCAGCAACAAACTCAGATTTCTAAGGTTTCTTGATCACTCATTAGCAAAAGTACAGCCACAGGTCCCCAGAAATCAACAATGATTTTTAATATTAATGTACATTGATACTTATACATATTTAAAGAATTTACCTACCCTTAGCTGAACCACAGAAACTGAAAGCTACTGGGCTTCCAGCAACCTGCAATGCAATATAAAATGGATTATCTTAAACAATCTTTTCTGGAAATGGTTGGCACAAAAGTATGCAGAAAATTGCATCCTCTCACCTGAGAGATGACAATTTCATTGCTTGCAACAATCTGACCATAATTATAAGGAATTCTTTGTGGACCTCAAAAGGAACCCTGCATTGCACCTTTATGCCAAGGCAGTGGATGCAATCAGAACAAGAAAAATCCTCATTAAAATACTCTTTACAAAATAGCTGCATATTCCACCTAACATCCTGTATTCTTGGCCCAGTCTAATCACTCAGGAAAATGTTTAGATATCTGTGGCTGAATGTCACATTGGTAAGTAGATAGAAGAGCTAATCACTGTGCAGGATATTAGGCTACTTTGTTTACACATACAAGCCATTGAAGCCATTGCAATGGAGTTCAGCAAGATGTGTTTCAAGCACAGAATGGTTAAATTGCAGCTACTGCTCTCAACATTAGGAAAAAATAATATAAAAAGGATACCTCAAGGACCTAAGCTCTTTATAACCTTTGAAGCAGCAAATCTGACAATATTTCATAGAGTAAGTACTGGAAGATAAACAGCTGCACCAGTACACATTATTATCAGTTAAATTATCAGATTCCAGCTGGCACAAAAGTCAAGTCAAGCAAATAATTAAAACTTCCAAGAGGAGCTATGTGCCTATGGGGTTCATCCTGAAAGTCACTGGAGTGATTCACTCACAGAAGTCCTGATGCCAAATATCTAAAAGAAGATATTTGTAACTAGGATATTCATTGCTCAGATTTTGGTCAGAAGATTAAAAGGAAATTGGGGCTAACAGAAAGCTCAACAAAATAAATATCCCATGTCACTGACCTGAGTATTTGTAGCTGTTCTATATCTTTGATCTAGTGGGTGAAATACAAAATGTCTCACGACTCCTTGATCCTACCTCTAATGTTGATATTAACATCTTGATTACAATTACCCAGGCACTGTAATCTAGACATGTGCATACCAACAGTTAAAATAACCAGTGCTATTTTATATGCCAAAGCTGCTTTCTAGTTGGTGACAATACAAGAAATTAAACTTAGTGTAAATAGACCAAACAGCCTGAAAATTACAGAAAAGACAGCTGGGAAGCTGCTGAGAACCTGAGAGAGCAGAAGCTTTTCTGTATTTCTGGATGATATTGCAGCATTCAAAGAAATCTCCCTTTGAGATAGATCACTGCCAATCCTGTTCCAATTCTCACCTTTTCGTTGAAATATTTCTTGAGCTTGAATACCCTCCCAAAAATGGGAGGGAGGAGTGAGTTGAAACTGAAAATTGGGGGTTTTAATCTTCTGTGCTCTCTCTGTTGTCACTGGAGAGATATCCTTAATACTTCTCCCCATGGCAACCTGGAGGTAAACTGGCAACACAATACTGAAATAATCCCTTTTCTACAAATTTTCACCCACATCCAAGGTGACAGGGACTGTGTAGTGGACAGATTTGGAGGCTGTAATAAATGAGGTCCCCAGGTGCAGAGCCCTGATGCCCCACATCAACAATTCAAGAAGATGTCCACAAAAACCATCTGAAACATGTGCTGAAAAGATTTAGATGGAAGAAAGTAAGAAGAGAAGCAGAAGAAAAATGAAAAGGGAAAAAAAGCCAAAACAAAAGGAATGGTGAAAGAGGAGCTCAACAGTAGAACGTCTGAGTCACTTTTTTATTAAAACTTTCTGTAAAGTTCAAAAACCTTACTGCATTTTATCTGTGAGCCCGAAAAGATGAAAGGAGCAAGGAGCAGAAGGTTGTAACTTTCATGTTTACCCACAAGTACTTAGAAGGAACCTACCCTTGCCTTACAACCTCATTCAGTACTTGGAAGTGCAAACACAAATTAAGCAAAGGCTTTGAAGTCCTCAGCTACGCAGGAATCCCAGCAGAACAAGGAGTTCTGAGCTGAGGCAGAAAGGTGCCTGCAGTGCTGGAGGAGCATGAGTGAAAGGAGGCAGAGACAGAAGATATGTCTTCTAATCCTCTGAGTTCCATTTGTGCCAAGAGTCTCACTGAATCCGTAGGGGGAACTTGTCTGGAATGCCAGGGGAGCTGCTGGCCTGGCTGTCAGCACTGTCCAAAGCCTCTCTGTCAGCCAGCTCTGCTGGCCTCAAGTGCACTTGGTGAGCACACACTTCCAGGGCTGGAAGGTGGGAGTGAATGCAGCAGGGAGAGATCAAGCAGAAGAGGCTCTGCTCACATCACCAGTGCTGCTGCGCACAGGAGGAAATGCTGCTGCAGCCAAAACACCTGAACTGTCAGTGGAGGTACCAGATACCTCCACATCAGCTCCTTCTGGGCAAGGTATGAGAAATCCTCCACAGCCACAGGACACTAAAAGTACCCCAGGAGAGCCCTCCAAGAAAAAGCTCAAAATAGATAGTATTCAATGCACTGTCTCCAGGCTAGACTGTCTCCATGGGCATCTCTATCCCTTCCCTCTGACTATGTGGTTCTGTATTGCTCTGGTCTTGCCCCAGCCAGACTTTACCCAGAAAGGTCTACTGAGCTTTCAATGACTGTTAGCATAACTAGGGAATTAGAGAGAGGAGAAATAGCCAACATCTGCAGAGATGTGCCACAAATATCCAAGTTGGTAGAGAACACTGGAAGAGAAAGTAAAATTACAATAGTATTGTTGTGCACACAAGAACCAAAATTCTACATCACATATGAGAAGCTAAAGCAAAAAACCTGCAGAAAATGAGTTCCTCTATTTGTTCCTGGAGCCTGACAATGCCTTGTTTTGTTTATAAAGGGAACATTGATTTTGGCAGCACATGCCTAATGTAGGCACATCCTACATGCCTCTAAGTCTCTTAAGCCCACTGCCCCTACTTTTTACTCCCATAAATTCCTCTTAAGAATGAATAAACTTTATTATTTTTAAAAAAACCAAACAAACTGCTTAATGAGTTTTCTCAAGTATGGCCAAGATGAAAAAGCAAATGTTTAGCCTCTGAACTCAGGGCTAAATGACAGCATGGTAAGTGAAGAGGACCTGTTGCTCACTATTTATTTTCTTTAGAACAGTAACACCATTTCCAGACAGCAGTTATCACTCTGCTGGGTTAGCACTGGAGGGTTTTTTTCTCAGTGGAATCCAACAGTTCAGGGCTTTTCCTCTCAAGTTTACAGAATATCTCTGTAAATGCAAGTCATCAAATTCCTGCTGATCATCCAGATGTTGCTGTTAAAGTCCATGGCCATATATACATATATGAGTGTTTATATATACATAAATATAAAAATATACAAATGTGCATATATAAGCTCTATTCATGTAAGTTTTAAAAGTATATAAATATGTCTTATGTGTGTTTGAATTTACACATGCAATGGTAGAAAACAGATCCTGCTGTTGGAGATACTGAAAAGTCATCTGGACATTGTTCTGTGCAACTGTTTGTAGGTGGACCTGCTTGAGTAGAGGGATGGATAAGAAGACCTTGGGAGGTCTCTTCCCATTCCAGATATTCTGTGGTCCTGCAATTCTATTTTTCTACCTAAAAGCAATTATTCAAGTTGGCTGTCTTCTAATGGCATCCATCTCTGGAGCATAGGAACAATTTAGCAGCAGCAGCAGTTTATCTAGTTGCTAAGGTCCCAGAAGTTTTTCTTTGTTTTTCCTTTTGGGACCTGCTGTGAAAAGTTCATTGTTTTACTGTTAGCAGTTCAATATGCTCCAGGCTGCAACACTGAGCCCAATGACAAAAGTTAAATATCCCTACATTCAACAACTTCATGTAAGATTTTAATCTCTAAAGTAAAATCCTTCTAACTGCTTTGCCCAAAAGGATAGATTCTGCAAACATAAATTTTACAAAAAAGCTTTTCTTCCACTCAGTGGTGAGCTTTTCTTCCTTATAGCTGTCTCTAGGTTAAAATTAGATGGAAGAGAAAACTTTTCTAAGCTTGTCATGAGAAATGTTGTATCCCAAGTCACTGAGAAATATTAATGAGTGTACTAATGGATAGAATGAGGAGCTTTAATGACTTACATTCAGCTGCCCGGAGCCTTACAATCTATGAAGGGCTGAGGGAAGGCTCCCAGAGGGTCTCATGATGTGCTGATTCTCAAATCAATCCTTGGATCAGTTTCCTGGGAGTGCTCACAGACTCAGTAGTTTCAGGCACCAATTCAAGAAAATTGTCTTACTCACTATCTGCCACTGCAGATACTCCAGAGTGTTCAGCACCAGCAGCTAAAACAGGAAAAGCTCCTGATTTCTAACAATTTTGCAATGTGCTTTAATGCATGCATAGGTTTTAAATCCTTGGATTAGGCCATATTCCTAACAGCTTTCCATAGTTTGACCATTTTTGGGACTGGGTTACACAGTTCTAAATCTGGATATGATGTCTCATAACCAAGTGA
Organism: Oenanthe melanoleuca; assembly: GCF_029582105.1. NCBI lineage: Eukaryota > Metazoa > Chordata > Aves > Passeriformes > Muscicapidae > Oenanthe > Oenanthe melanoleuca. The sequence continues at coordinate 25,724,556 of NC_079340.1, read as the reverse complement.
ATTCCAGATTCTTGCTGTTCCAGCTAGGAAGAGATTTTAGGTTGATTTGGGAGCTTTATTGCACAAACTCTATTTTGTGTCTACTTGAACACAATTTTAGTTTTAGTCACTTTGCAGGCCTCAAATAAGACAAATAGTTGTCCTTATTTACTATTGATTTTTTTCTTAATTTTATTGCCCTCTGGCAGTAAATGCATTTTGCTTAACCACAGCAAAGCCCCAGGGACTCTGCTGCAAGAACCCTGAAATCTCCAGCAAAGAGGAATGACCTTCTTTACATCTAGAGCAGGGTCCAGCATTACAGTGGAGAAGAAAAAGTGACACTTTACATTTTTAGGAGATTTTCTTGTTTCATCTTAGCCATTTGAAACCCCATTGTTCTCTGCCACAGCAAAAGAATATCTTGAGTTCCTATGAAAGCAGAAGCCTGATAGAATACTTGAAGGGAAAAAACCAGGTAGCCCAAATTGTGGTCTTGCAGTGAGTGTCAAGAAAGAAATCACATTTGAGAGGAAAGGGAGGTAATCTTTGTGTGGTTGAAAGGAAAAGTCTGGCGCCGACTGCCAGAGAATAGTACAATCAATGGCACCACCAGCCTATGGAAATGGAGAAATTATTTTCATAATGCTGCATAATGATACAAGAATGGCTGGATTTGCTGCTTGTGGTTTCTTATACTGAGGAACATCAGAAATGCCTCGACATTTTCAGCACTTCAGACAGAAGTCCAGGTCATGGCAGACAACAACTGAGCTAATTCTGAGGAAAGTGTAGGGCAAGACAAAAAGAAAGGCTCCTCCCAGCATGTCACAACTTATCTTACTCTGACTTCTTGTGACATGAAGAAGGTGGAAGCAAATTTTTCTCCCTTAAGTCTGGTCCCTTTGAGTCCCTTGGACAGCCTGAGCTGGCAGTGCTGTTAGAGGGCTATGATACCCCTCAGCCACACTCCACAGCTTTGCTAAAGCCCTTTCTGCAGCAAAATAAAGACATCATTCACTATGGGGAGCTGCCAGCATCACTGCAGGTTTGCTCTCTGATTCCAAAGGACCAGAATTTCACAGAATCTCTCTGAATTATTCTCTCTTGCCCAAGATGAGGAATTTAATCTCTTATTTTTCTCCCCAGAGGCAGTAAAGATGAGGGAACAATGGACATGTAAAATGGAACCAAATAACAGGGGGATGGATCATCTCCATGAAGTGGAATCTGCTTGGGTTTTTTCAGATGTTCACATTGCAGACTGGTGGGATCATCAACAACCACTGAGCTCCTGCATGCCCAGACTATAGCAATAATGGTGACTGCACAAAGGCTGGAGGTGCTCACTGACCAGCACATCTCCCTGACTGCTGTTTAAGGACTGAAGATATGACCCTAATCAGGCTGTGCTGCATTTCATTTCAGTGCTGCTGGTGGGGTGTGCTCTATCTGAACTCAGTTTCTGATCTTACAGAGATGGCTCTAGTGGAGAGCATGCTACCCCTTTACTTCATTTCTGTGGTATTTTATGAGGCAGAATGTAGGCAAGGTAGAAAAGCTGTGATTCAAATCATCTCACAGGTAAAATTGCTCTGCCACTGAGGTGACTTTGGCCCATAGCTGAGAGCTAACACAGCTCCACCCCTCCAGTACATCAGCTTAAAAGTGTGGGCTCCTCACTTCTTTTGAAACTATCCTGTAAGAGGTGTACAACCAAGAAATAAATACAATTCCTCAGAATGCTTAGTTTTCACTTTGGCACAATCTGTAGATGCTGTGTTCCAAAAATCTCATGGGAATTGAATTATCCCAAGTCCTACTGTCCTGCACCCATTCATCTAAATTGTCTGAAATTGGTGAATATACTTAGAAGTATGAGACATAAATACAAACCCACAGAGAATGAAACTGTACAAACTATACTGAACAAGCAGCTGTTGTCCCTCTGGGGTTCCTTTTAGTGATTAAGATTGTCATTTTCAAGGGTCAATTAAAAATGCTAGGGAAGTCTCTTCTAGAAAATCAGCATCACCCTCTGTGCTACCTGAGTGATGCTCAGTGCTTGCCACAACCACCCCATCTTTGAAACATCCTGACACCCTGATTTATGTGAGAAATGGGTAAGAATTGTGTCCTTGGGATCAAGACACAATGCAGGATGAATGTGTTTAATCCAGCTCTTAATGCTATTATTATTAGAGTCTCTTTGCACAAATAATCTTCATCTCTCTCAGTCCTTGCTAAAGTGTCACCTTCCACTGGAAGGCCTCTGTATTATCCCTGTAGGAACCACCAGGAGACATAAAGTATGATATCAGGAGGCTAAAAATAGCCCTCAAAAAAGAAACAAAAAACAAAACAAAACAACAACAACAAAAACAAAACAAAACAAAAAAAAACTTCTGAAAACTTCCGGCAAAGCCAGAAACTGTCTGGGAGCTGTGAATCCACACTGAAAAAAACCTCTGCCAACAACACTCAGTTCCACCTGTCCCAGGCAGACAGTCTTTTCTTGTTGGTTTTCCCACTTTTGGTAATCATCTGGATACTATAAAATATAATTACCAGCATTATAAATACCAGCATTAGTTCAGATGATACCTTAGTCTTTTAGTTCTTTTAAGAATTGGGCAATCTAAACTTGTTTCATACTTATTCAATTAGTTGAATTCCACCATGGAACTAGAAAACAAATTGAGTTTAGTGTTTAATATCTCTGCAGTTGCAAGACAAAGAAAACACAATTTCATAAAAAAAAACTTCCCAACTTCCATATCCAGTAAGCATTTTTTTCATAGGATCTAATGGGAAAAAACTTTTTGCTTGCTCTTCCATAACTGCATAGAATTGACCTAGATTACCATAAAGCCTGAACTCTAGAGGAAACTGAACTTCTGACAAGGCAATCCAGATTTTAGCCCAAATAACATGTATCTGGAGGTACCCTTTGGACACAAACACTGCTGCCAGTCTGCATGAACTGAAGGATAAATGGCACAAAGTTGACCTCTAACAGTTCTGAAATCTGGGGGAAGTGTGGGAGTTTAAATGACAGATGCTTTTGGTTAGAAATACATCATCATCATTCATTTCATCAGCTGCAGGAAAAATGAAAAATGAAAATAGCAGAGATGATAGTTTAATGGTCTAGTAGGATGTGTATTACAAGACAGTGAAAGCACAAGGATTGTTTAAACATGGAATGATGAATATGACCTTATCTTACAAAGAGTCAGAACAGCTGCATCCTGATGCCAAATGTAAACAAAAACAAGGCAAGATGTGCAGTGAATAATCTGGATTTGCTTCTCTATTCAGCAGTGGAAAGTAAAGCACAGCAAAGACATCTCAGTTTCCCACCTCTCCTGCATCCATACATAAATATAAAAGAGCACAACTCACATGTGTTTAAACAGAGACTCAAAAATATTTGAACTTCAGGGAAGCTCAAGAGATGTCCTAGAGATTCTCTCAGGGAAAGAAAACTTCAGAACTTATTTATGCCAAATTGCACAAAATGCCCAGCTTTATGGCATCATTCAAAGCTTTTTCATGCACAGGAGGGGATAACTTGTGAGGGAGATCCACAAATTTCAGAAACACTATGATTTTTAAGTGATCTCTCCATGCCTATTCTTCAGTGTATCCAATATTCTGACTGAAAACAATTTTTTTTTTTTTTGAGGTAGGACTGTAATTTTGGAAGTAGAAGAGTAACAATAGGATCTCCACTGATTGGACAGCTCTTCTATATGAAAAAATATATGTTGGCTCTAAAGAGTTCTTTATGAAAGAATGAACTGAAAAGCAGGAAGGCCAGTGAGTGCAAAATAAACTTCATAGCATTTAAAATATCATATAGGCAATAAGAATATGAGCCTTTTTTAGGAAGGAGAAAAGCAGAAGGAGGTAACTTAGATGAATCTGAACATTCTAAGAAATCCTAAGGTGAGAAGAAATAAAAAAATATCAGAAATTTCATCAAGGAATATGCTCAGGTATCAAGGAGGAAATAATTTTGAGGGGGGGTTCTAATTTCCAGACACCAGTGATGAAAAATATAAAAAATAAAACCCAAGGTATCACCAGCTCAGCAGGGCTTTGAGAGATCTCTGAATAAGACAAGAGAAGTAATGATTGTCATTTGAGAGACAATTCTCCAAAGAGCCTTGAAGAGAAGAGACATGACAGGAGATACAGACAGAAATCCTGCCATCAGCAACCACTCCAAAGCAGGGATATTTCCTCATCAAAATATTCAGAATAGTGCCATAAGCTCTGTAAGGGAACACATTGACAGGCAGCACAGAGTCAAGATTAATGATGAGTCTCTAACCATCTAATTGCAGCTGAATATCTGAGTGCAGCAAATCACACCAAATATAGTGAATACAATCAAATGCACTTCCCGTGCAGGGAAAATATCTCTCTGATGCTCCTGTACTTGCCTGGTTCCCAGATGAATCAAATTCCTGCTTTGAGCTTCCAAGGCCCAGTCAGAGATGCTGTCTATATGAGGGTAGTTACTCACAGAATAGCAAAGCCCATTCACCTGGGCTGATCCATGGCTGCAGTGTTGTGCAGGATCAGAAGCACCACTGTGGGATTTCTCAGCATGTGTTTTTCCTGTACTGTTTTCTCCAGCAATCTGATCACCACCATGAATCCCCCTCTCCCTCTGTGCCACCAAAACACAAGATATGGTCCTGGAAATGACCCACAAATAGCCTGGAAATAGCTCTATAAATGCTGCCCCTTATTTGGGAGGAGTGAATGGCAGCACAGACATTGCTCTGGGAAGAGACAAAGCCCTCACCCTCTGACTGCTGATCCACACACACTGCAGCAAATTAAACTTGACATGCACTCCTATAAATCCAGCCTGGCAGTGGAAGAGCTGGATCCAGAGCCCTTCAGCAGTACAATATAAAATAAATAATATAATATAAAAGCTTGAAGATCTGATAGCCCACCTGGAGAAGGAGGATGGGATAGGACCACTGCTACCATCTTCTCCCAAAAAAAGGAAAGAAACTTTCCTATTGCACAATTCAAGGAGTATCAAAAGGATTACAGGAGCTTTATCTCCAGGGTAGCCCTTGTTTTTGGAAACAAAACTGCCAAGAAACCATAATTTTATTGCCACAGTTTGCAACACAGTGAGCAGTGGTGAATGCAAAATAATGCCTGTTCACATTCAGGTGCCAAGTGAGTGCTTTGGTACATTGCCTGTTTGTTCTTTTCTAAGGAGCTAAAATAGGTGTATTTGCAGTTACTTCTTTTTGTGCAAACATTCTCATTTGTGTTTCCCTGATAGTCAAAACATTTTAGAGCCATGCAATGATTAGATTTATCCTAGAGGTATTCTGTCTACACTGGGTACACTCCTAAGGTGCTTTAACACTGAACCAAGACCTTTAACAAGACTCATCATACCCTGGATGATCAAGGGAATATTATATTCAGTTCTTAATGCACATCTAAGGAGACTTTTGGCAATAATCTTTGCTTTGACCATGTTCAGCTCCAAGGTAGCCCTAATTATTGAAAAGCCATAGCTCCTCTCTTATACAAAGCAAGAAACACTGAATTCCTTTCAGTTCCTCCTTAATTCACATTTGTCAATGTTATAGACCACCCTCAGAAAAATTATTGCAAGACAAATATACACAGATGCAGAGATTTTATTTGCTACTGCACTATTTTATGAGTGTGTACCGCAGAGCCTAACTTCAAGGCAAGAAGATTTATGATGTAATTACTTTAGTATATTGTTGTACAATTTGCAACTAATGGAAAAGAAATTTACTGGCTACACTTCAGCTGTCAGAAAGTCTGTCTGCAGAATAAGAGTGGAGGGAATGCATGCATCTCCCCATGAGTGGAAATGTTATATGACAGGCATCACTTAACCTGATCAAACATTTTAAACCTGTTCAGCTACCCATGTCACAATAAGTAAATTTTACTGCAAAGAAAATTTATTATTCTTCATAAGGAAACAGAAGCATGCCACATCAAGAAGCAAATAAAAACCTACCCAGCACAACTACTCCCAGGAGAGTCAAATCCAGTCAATCAACTTTCCAGTCAAGTGTAAAAATTAAGAATTTAATGTCCTTTTTTAAATTGCTTTAATTGTGGTGTTTCCCAGTGGACTTTCATGTTTCACTTAGCCTTTTTTCCTCCAAGTTGAAAAAAATGCATCTGATTAATAATCATGTAATTGGATTTCCAGTTCAATGTGTAATGTCTAACATCCCGTAATTAGGAAGAGCAAAAGCAGAGACTTGTCTTCACTTTTGACATAAGATCTTTTTATGGAGGAAAAAAATCATTCATATCAAATGTTTTGCAACTTACATTTCTCAGCAGCTTGCCAAATCTGTTCAAGTGAGATGCCTGGTAGTAAACATCGCTTTCATTAGAAACAGAGAAATTGGAGGCATGAAATTGAATGGAGGAGGATGGAAGAGTTCAGTTGCAGTTTTCACTGGCCCTAATACACAACTTAATTTAGAAGGAACCCAAACTCAAGTCCCTTGGAAATAAAATCAAAGTTTCCTGTTGCAGCAGAGATGAAAAAGCTGATGCAATCTGATGGGTTTCTAAGCCTAAAGTGAATTTAGCCTGTATCAAATGGCTGTGAATGTGAAGATTTTTGTTTAATCTTTATATTTTGGACACTTGAATGCTCTCTGAAGCAGAGAGGCAGCTGTGGCTCTCTCTATTCCTTTCCCCATTCTCTACCCTTTGGTCACTACAACTACCATTGGTTGGAGAATTCTGATTAATAATAATAATAATAATAATAATAATAATAATAATAATAATAACAGGAGTACTGCACTCTGTTACAGAGATAGTAATATAACATGTCAGCATCATAAAACTTTCCCTTGCACAATTAGAATTAGATCTATTAAACAAACAGATTAAAATACAGAAATACCTTTGTTCCACATTGAATATTCAATGAAACCAAGGAAAACTTGAAATGAAAATAAGTCAGGCTACCATCCAGGATCATGCATAGTGGGCAGGTCTTCATATCCTCAACTTCAGCCTATTTTCTGGCTAATTTAATGTAATTATGAGGGTATTAAACAAATATTGAAATAAGGCAGGCTATGAAGCCCCACAACCGTGTCCATATCAGAAGGAAACCATTGATAAGTTTCCAGTCCCAAATACTTCAAAGAAGCCTTTCAAGTCCCTTTAAACAGTCAGCTACCATCTTATCACTAGTTCAGCTAATGGGGGCTGAAACACTGAGGTGCTGCCATATTTTGGACTGAAGTATAATGGTGGTGATCTGCCCCTGGATAAAGTCCCCACACCAGTTTTCAGCCAGGACCCTTCAAAAGGCAGTGAAGTGTTTACCTTGACTTCTTATTTCTTGTTCATCACACTCCAAGTTTCTGATCTCTTCCCACATATGAAGTATCCAACAGCAATCCTCTGACCTGAGCTGATGGACACACCTGCACAGGAACAGAGGCACCCCAAAAGGGCTCATTCAGAAATTCAGTCAAGAATTCATAGCTAAAATAAGCTAATACCTGGTAATAACCATAACAATAAAAATGATAATAATAACAAAATGTCTTTTTATTGTCTCTGGGCACACATTCTCTATTCCCTTAGAACATCCTGAAGGCACATTTCATTGAGAGTGACTATTTCTCCAACATCTTGCCTCCTCCCAGGGTGAATTCAAATTCAAGGCATATTTCTGGAGCAGGATTATAGCTCAAACAGAAGAAATCAAGGCAGTACAAAGGTACTTTACCCTGCAGTATAGGACATGTGGGTATTTAAACATCTTTTAGTGTGCACAGCACAGTGCAGGCATAGGGCAGCCTGTGACCTGAGACAGTCTGAAGCCCAAAGGACAGCCTGTTCTCTCATACTTGGTCCTTGTCCTCTGCTCCTTTGGGACTCCAGGGTGCCCAGAACATTGGCCTCCAAGGTCACATCTGCCAGCATATCCCTCTCATCACTACTGTAGCACAAACCAAAATAAGTAATTTAACCTCTTCCTTGACTGATTTTTCCTTTTGCATAAAAATGGCAATGATATTGATATCTCTTCCAGAATAATGAAAAAACTCCTACTCAAATGTTTATGCAAAAAAAGGGAAATATTTTTGTAGTAAAATGGAAGATATTCTGTAGAAAACAAACTCTCATTATGTAAGTAAAAGGCAACCAAAAACCCTTGTGGAAAAGGCCTGAAACAGAAAAGCCAAATAATTTCTTAGCAATAACAGTCTTAACAATGGCTTAGGGAAAAGAATTTAAGAACCAATTATAAGTCTCCATAGCTCTATAAACCTAACTGAGATGAGCATTGACTAACATATCAAATTTCTGGTAGAGATTGGATTGTTAATGTGGACACCAAGATATGGCCACACCATTCAGCACCCAGGCCAGTGAGACTGTTGTGTGCTGCTTTTCCCTGAGTTAGCTTCCACCTGTGTGCTTGGATGGGTTTGGGAGAGGAACTGTTTCTTTTTTCATGCTCCACTGAGCTGGAGACATAGAAATTACAAATTAAGTTAGACCCTCCCAAAGGGTTACTTTTTTAAAAACTGCAGATTTGCTGTGAGGCAGCCTTTTATATGTGCAGTATTCTCTGCTTCCTATGAATTGAAATATGGCTTTTAAAAATAATGTGAGTTTGGGGGTGAGTAGATCTAATAATCTTGCCCTGATGAAATTATTTACATGACATTAGTCCATTTCTGAGCATTATACTAACAAGCAGTATGCAAAAATAGGAAATATCTATGTATGACATATTGACCTGAATGCCAAATACCTGAGATTTCTATATTAACAGGCTGATGGGTACTATTACAGCAATTATGTGAAATAAACCAAAGCTGACTTTGAAGGTCTGCCTAAAAAATGAGAGCCAAGAACATAATCATTGATGAGCCTGCAGCTGTGCTGAAGCTTATTCTGTATTAAACATCTCATATACTTTTATTTTGGTGGATACCTCCAATACCAAACAGTTCTGCTTTTCCCATGATTCAGAGCTGGTAGAAATGGGAATGCAAGCAAAGGGGAGCTCTGTCCCTGGCTGTGGTCTGCATGCTGATGTAGCTTCTGAGCCAGGTCTCAGGGGAACACCTTGATTGACCCCATTTGCCCACACCTATCATTTACAAGGTTCCACACCTACACAGAGGAGAGGCCCACAGAGCTTTTCCATATATGCTGCCTCCTGGATTGAGCTGGGCTGTAAGGCTCTGAGAGGGCATCTTCTACCCCAGGAGAGGAAACAGCTACCCTGGCTAATTCTCACTGTGCTGGGAAGCCAGCACAGCCCCTGCACAACCTCTGTGAGATGAACCCTGGCAGATGAAGAGTTAATAAATCTCCTGGCCAGCACGGCTGTATCTCTTCAATGTAGCTGTACCCACCAGATAACACTGTGCTCCAGGAGGAGCAGCTTTTTTCTGCCCCATATCTGATCCAAGCTGACTTACCAGAATTGGTCTGACTCACAGGTACCAACAGCCTGCTCTCCTGCAGGAGCCAGGCATGAAGACAGAGCTTCCCTCAGATGTGTGCTGGTGGGATTGCAGCCACTTCAAAAAAATTGGGGTGCCAGAGACTGGCCATGTGCTTTATCATCCTACATGCAGTTGTATTTTCATTTTCTTGCAATTATTCAAACCAGTAACTCCAGGACAGCATACAGACTCTCTCTGTGAAATTCAGGTTCCCATTAGATTACTGTAGCTTCACAAACAAAATCCATCAACTAAAAATTAATCCCTTTTTTATTATTATTTTGCTTTCCAGATTGCAATACTGAAAGCCATGCTGTTGCCTTTCTGTTTTATCTGTCCAGAGTGAGTCTGAAGTAACAAATGCAATGCCCATCTGTAAGTGGGGTTGGAAGGAGGATCCAGGGAGCTACAGATCTGTCAGTCTGACCTCAGGCCCAGGGAAGGCTATGGAACAGATTATCTTGTTTGTTTAGACTGGATATTAAGAAAACTTCTTCACCAAAAAGTTGTCAGGCATTAGAACAGGCTGCCAAGGGAAGTGGTGGAGTCACCATCCGTGGAGGTATTTAGAATGTGTACATGTGGCACTTAATGACCTTTTTCAGTCCTTTTCTTCTGTATATCAGGCTCTAGATTCACTTTATGCTATTTTGCTGTTCTCCAAGTGACTACACTGTTTTCTATATTAGCTGTACCCAGGAGAATCTGATACACAAAAATGTAATTTAAAATCAGGCAAGAGGAATCCTTGATTGATATTCATCCCTCCTCTTTTGTGTGTACATTGCTTCAATTGCAAGTCTGGACATTGCCCAGTGTTACCAGGATCCCTGCAGATTTTCTTTACACATTTAATTGACAGAAACCAGATTCTAACAGAAGAAACAGCAGTATGCCATTTGTCACTCCACGAAGGACTTTGGGAAAGCAAGAGATGTGAGCTATATTCCCCAATAATTCAGCAGGACTGCACAATCTGTAACTTCCTGCTCTGTTTCCAACTCACTCCCTCTCATAAATCTATCAACATCTATAATGAGCTTTTGATACTTTATGTAATAGGGGATACCATACAAAGGGCTTAGTTGCATGTAGCTAGTTTATATCTCCAATTATTCTTCTTTTTAGTTTGTTGTTTGTTTTTTTTTAACACTGGCCTTCCCTTCCTTTTTCCCACTGCTAAAACTGGTCAATATTAACACCACTGATGGTCAATGAACCCAGAATGATGGTAATCTCATTGACATACACACAGCAACAAAACCACTGTCAGCCACCAGCACATCTTTCCACAACATCCAAATCATTCAAGTCCCTCAAAACCCAAGCAGAAATTACATTTCCTAGTGAAGTCTATGGCTTGTTTCTGACAAGGTAAGAAATGCCCATGAGTCGCCATCTGTTGCACATCACTTCTCCCCACACCTCACTAAACCATTCCTTCACACAGTTTGAGAAATCTATCCCAGGTCAAAAGTATCACAAAGCTGGAAGAGAAGCATTAAATTGATTTTCCATGACAATTTAGGTGAACATCTGCTGTGGTATGTTTGCACTTTGTGTAGCAGAGCAATGACCTATTTTAATACCAGATATATTATGATCAAAAAGACAAGTAGCAAGACCCAAAATGTTTCTTGGATTCCTTAATTTTTTCAGTCTGGTAACATAATACTACAGAAAACCCCTTTTCCTTCTGTTGGTTCTGTTGGTACATCATATCTGTAATTATGGTGTCAGTAACATGGTACAAACTCAGGAGAAAATAGGAAAGAGAATTGCCCAATGCCTCTTTGCTCCAACCTTGTTCAGATGCTATTGCTCTCTCTGCTTTCTTATTTACCTTCATATAACACATCCCAACTGATATTAAATTGCAGTTTCTTCAAGACAAAAAGCAAAACTTGTGGCTTTATTTCTGTACTAGCTACTCAGTATTACTTCTTTCTTATTCAAGACAGTACCAAGAAAAGACCTTCCTTCATGTTGCCCTGCCATTAATCCCTATCAATCACAGCCCTGTCTGCACTGAGTGACCAGCCCTGAATCTCTCAGAAAAGGTTACAAAACTTCCATAATTGGGTAATAATTCACCTTAGGGAAGTTTGTGCCTAGTGACAGGATGCTAGTGGGCAGCTTAAGCACTCATAGGCAGAGCTAATGGAATTAGAGGCTTTCTGCAGTGTTTGGGAGGCAGCAGGCAATACAGTGAAGAAGGAAACAATGAGATGATTGAAAAGGATCTTGGACCACAGACACATTTTCCTGTTTTTAAGCAGTCATTCTGTTCCTTACAATAATACATGCCAGGTGATCAGAGTCCTCAGAATCTGTATAGCTAGAGATGAAGAGAGTTATAACATGTACAATTTGAGCATCACAGACCAAGGATATATATTTTAGATATTTATGTCCCCATAAAAGGTCTTGCTTTTCCCTTCCTGAAGCTGCCATATGCTGCCATCATGAGAGCTGACAGCCAGACTGGTTTGGAGACTGAGTCCATCTAACACAATAGGCTGTCACCAACAGCCTTGAAATTTCCCCAGCACACCTTCACAGCCTCTGGTAGTTTTGTCCTGAGTGCACATACACTTCCAGATCCAATAACACCTTACAGCAACCAGTCCAACAGCAGAACTCCCCTGAACTTCATCACCTTTTCTTTAGGTGATGACAGGCAACTAAGCTAAGGCTTTCCAAGAAAATTTGAAAGGCTTGAATTAACACAAACTACAAAATGAGTAATATGCACCTATGTCTCTTAATAGACTTAATAATTAGTGTATCAATGGCCAATTTGTTGTACTTTAGACCCCAGGTTCCACAAGCAGTTGAATAACAGTGTACTTCCCTGGAATGCAATAACAGTAAAGGAGGACTGACCAAAGATGAATCCTTTTCATCTGAGTCACTCAGTAACACACAACTACTCTGTAAACATAACAGTAGATGTTGCTTCATCAGTTCCTTCCAGGTTTATCTGCTGTAGAAAAGGTTAAGCATATTGACCAGGTGCTGCCTTTTGTGATATGTTTATTTTATTAGTGCATGTCCTTGAACTAACACTGCATTCCATGTACCTGTCAGATAAGTGACTGAAGGAACTGAGATCTGGGATTGAGAGCTCAGGGGAGGGAGAAGGGTGAATTTCAGTACAGATAAGGAGTTCCAATTCTCACGCTCATGCAAATGGCAGGGACAGAAGTGTCTCACCTTGTGGAGGACAGATTTGAAAACATTTTACTCTTCAAAACCAGGAATCAGGTCCCATTTCAAAATCTTGGTTTTTTTCCTAATAATGCTCTCATCTACTTTAGCCTGTAAGGCTGTCTCTGTTAGATGAGACATTTTGGGATAAAAAGACATACTGAGCAATTTCCCAAAGGTTTATCCATAGCCTAAGATAGACAGGTGGGTAAACCTGAAGAATTCCTTTCTGTGAACAGTCGCTGATGGTACTAATGGCAGGCTGATGGCTGAACCATGCCATGGTCACTTCCCAGTGTAGACTGGTTTGCAGTTTGCACACACCACCTTACATGGATTCACTGCTTCCAGAGGAGCCTGGGGCTGACCTGGGCTCAGGCATGTGCCAAGCTTAGAGACAAAAACTACTCTAGCACAGTGAAGGCTTAATTAAGTCCTCAGCTACCAAGTTGAAGACTTAAAAAAGAGAATCAGAGACATTGAAAAGCATGTGCTTGGCACTGACCTTCTGTCCCATGGTCCCAGTTTGACCCCCTTGAAGGCACTGCTGCAAAGGGAGCTCAGCATCCTCCATCAGCTGACAACTCTTCAGGTTCAACCTGGCAGCCAAGTTCAGGTTGGTCCAGCCCCACACCGAGGGGCTCCCTGCAAGTCAGCTCTTTGTCCTCCTGCTCAAGGCAGACTGCTTCTCTTTCACTCCTGACTTCTGCACCTTTCTTCCTTCAGGAATGCAGCTTCAGCAGCCCCATCCAGCAATGATAACTGCAGCTCCCCAAGTCCTTTTATTCCTTTTGTGTGTGTGTGTTGCATATGGAAGCATAGCAAGGGAAACCTTCTCCTCCCAGGTGTCTCTGAACTCAAATTGCTGCTTTGTTCCAGAACTAGCAAATGTCTTTTATTTTAAATAACCTTTTTGCCTGATACATATTTTAGAGGCCACTACAACACTTTGTGGTTTTAAATTATTTCCTTTGCACATGCCCACAGTTAGCCACTAGAGTGATTTTCTCCTTCCTATCCCTCCAGTTGCCCACAGCTACTGGCCTCACACAGATTCACTCTCACTTTACTCTGGGTGCTTGGTTTCACAACTCTCCAGCAGAAATTAAAACAGAGATTGAGCAGATCAGCTGGGAATTTCAAGACTTCTGGTTTTGCAGAAATTCACTTCTGTTAGAAGGTGGAGACAGAGACCACTAGATCATCTCCTGTCTATCACTAAATGTCTCAGTAGGTAAACAACATTCCCTAACAAGTGCTATGGAATCTGTGGAATGTGTTCTCAGCTCATCTGAATGCAGATGCTGAGGTTTGATGCTTTTTATAAACCAAGCACAGTTAGCACACAGGCATTAGGTCTGTGGTCCTGCAGCATCAGAAACTCTACAGCTTCTCTCTGGTGTTCCCCTCTTTTTTCTTTCTCTTCCTCCACACCATTTTATTTTCCTTACACTTTCTCAAGCCTGAAAAGGCCTCCTGTTTTATTATTTCTGTCTACTTTGGTTTTCTTTATCAGGAATTTGCCCTCCTTCTCTCAGTTCTTTTGGCAACTCTCCATCTTCCCTGTGCGAACCAAGAAACTCCTGACAGCTGCACTTCCCATCTTGTGTTTTGCCATCGTTGTCATTTTGTTTGTGTGCATGTACAGGATCATGAGAGGAGCCCAGCCAGGCAGTGACACGGTTTGAACCCCACAACAACTGCAGGTGGAGCCAAACTCTCCCTCCATCCTTGCAGCAGCTGCTTCCCTGGAGAAGGGCAGCCCCAGCTCGGTGACAAAAACCAAGCTCAGAGCCCCGAGCACCTGGGAGAGCCCAGAGCTCTGTGCCTTGGCACCCACATTTACCACCAGATTTGTTGGAGCTGCACGTCCCCCTGCACTGTTCTGCTATTGCTCTGTGCTGGCTTCCCACTTTTATAGCAGACAGCTGTGCTCCATGAAGAGACTGGGCAGGATTTAATCAATCAGTGTTAGAAAACTGACTGGTTTTTCCCTTATTCACTCTCCAGATCTCAGCACTGCTTTCCCCCCTATGCACTGGCTGGTTTTATCTCCCTCCAGCCCTAAGACCTGCACCAGCTGGTGCTGTTGCTGTGGCAGGGTCAGATGCTGCCCCACATTGACCAGAAATTATAACTGGCATTGATTCTGGACAAGAAAGAACCATTGGTGATATATATTGATGATTCTGAGTAAAGATAAATACTGAATCCTACAAACTCTATCTATAATCCATTACCTCTGAAACATCTCTCTCTTTATGACTCAGCATCTGGGAGTCAGCTGAATCCAAACTTTTATAGTATTGCATTAAAACCATCTTCAGAATGTTTTCTTCACATTCCTAGAACTGTACAAAACCACAGGAGCAGTCAAGTAAAATATGCAATAATTCATAGTTATCACTGCAACAATGGTAAAATATAGGCTTCCTGTTTTTTCTTTTTCTTTTTTTTTTTTAATTAAGAAAATTATTCACATGGCATCAGATGTTTGGAAAGAAATCCATCTTGTGGTCTGTTAATCAGAACAATAAACTCTAGACTATTGAGAGAGAATTCTCAGGGCTGAAAGGCTCTGCCAGTTATTTCCTATAGGAAGATGATGAGACTACATGCATTGTTCAGCCTGGAATTTGATGCTGCCTATCCATAAACATTTTCAACCTGAAAGCACTGATTAATTTTAAGCATATAAGAAGTGACAAAAAATTCAAGCTGAGCAGTTATGACCTGGAACACAAACTGCATGAGTAGCTGAAAACTCTCAAAAAAGCAAAGTGGCCAACATACCTCAGAGATTTGGTTGGAAGTTTTATATAGATTACTTTTTTCTCATATTTTGTTTTTATCATTAGCCCATGCATGTGACATCCCCAAGCACTACAGTCTCTCTCTTGAGGAATGGCTGCATTTCAGCTGTCTCTGCATAGCTTATCAATTTTGGTGTTACTCTGGGGCTCCTGGTAAAGCTGTTCCATAATGGTGTGATCTTGTAAATAATCCATTATAAATTATCCTTTGTCTGCACACAGGTAAGCAAATGTCTCACACCTTGCAGATGTTGTTAGCTGAGGTGAAAAATCACCAGCTGGCTGTTGGTTTCAGCAGAACAATCAGCACAAAGTAGCAAAAGGTGGTTTTGTCTCCACCCTACCCAGTGGTGTGATCAGCTCGAGGCTGATGCATTTTTTAGGTATGTCCTTTGTTTAGCAAAACGAGACAGCTGAGGACAGGATGCAGTCCTAGAGGCATGGTGAGCAGATCACATCTATCTTGTTCATCCATTTTTCCAGCTTCTGAGAGATCCACTGGAACACAGTATCACCAGAAAGATACGTGTTTTATAAATAAGCAATGACAGGCAAAAAGCAATTGAATTAGATCCCCAAAGCTTTACTAAGACAGATGATCCTTGAAACCACAGCTAGGATATTAAACATAGTGAAAGTATAATTCTTAATTTCTAGGCATCTGTGAGAATAATTACCATTCTTTTGGGAGCATTGTAGTGACTGTAGCTGGTAGATGTCTAAATGAGACAATATTTCCTTTTGATATTGCATCATTAAGATAACTGATTCCTGTACCCAGACAAATGCTTCATATAACTCTTTCCTCCCTTTTCTTAATGTGTGCAATTGTGAAAGAGGAGCACTGTGGGGATTTAGTGGCTGTATCTCTTTATGAGTCTGAACTGTGACATGGAGAACTTGGTGAGTTTATTGATTTTAATTTCTTATATTTGGGATTTATCTTCTCAGCTTTTACTTACAGCTGAGAATACTCACAGTATTGATACAGAAGGCTGTCTACCCAAGGGCAAATTTCAGATCCTCATTTCTACACCTGTGTACTTATTTTTCTGTTCCTGGATGGATACCAGCTGCCAGGCTTTGATCCAGACTTTGATCAAGAGTGGCTGACTGGTACACTGTGAGAGAGCATTCCTCTCTCAGCCTCCATAACCAGAGCTCAGAGTAGGGAGGGACATTAAGGGGATTTCCATGAGCAGCAGAGAGAAAATCAGGCATTCCCTTTGAAGGTCCTTTGTTATTGACATTGAGATTACAACCTCAAATTTGGCTTGAAAACCCTTAAACTACAAGGCACACAGTACTTCTAGGGGGTAAAAGGGTCTGAAAGGCAGGGGTTGGTAGCTGTAGGTGCCAAGATATTTCTTCTTCCCAGGAAGACAGCCAGAATGGTCTTAAAAGCAAAGACAGAGAAAACCTGGTGAGAAATCCCCTTTCCAGGCTATTACATAAGAACCACCATCCTGTTTTGCAGCAGTGAGGAAAAGTTTAAAGTTTTTGTTTAAACCAGACTCAGCAATTCTCAGACTGTTCCAGTATAGGAA
The DNA here is from genome assembly GCF_029582105.1 of Oenanthe melanoleuca. Lineage (NCBI taxonomy): Eukaryota > Metazoa > Chordata > Aves > Passeriformes > Muscicapidae > Oenanthe > Oenanthe melanoleuca. Next base: position 25,707,474 of record NC_079340.1, on the reverse strand, counting down.
AGAGTGTTAGGATGATTTACTTACTGGACCATTTAAAGATCAAGCTAATAAGGAGCTTTATGACTGAGAAATCTTGTGACAATATAAAAAAAGTAAAGAGATATGAAACAATAGATGGAGCTCATCTGTCACCCTCAGAAGAGGTGTTTCTTCCTGTGGATCACTGAACTCTGATGCCAGAAGGAGCAATATCTGTCAATGATTTGTGGTTCCCTTTGCTCACTTAACTGTTCTTTTCCCCTTGGCACCATTTTTATCTTCTTCAACTTCCTTGACATCTATGAGGAAAATACTTGTGCCCTATGGTGTCTCTGCATTCCAGCACTCAGAGCCATAGTCTGGATGTTCCTCCACCCTTAGGTATTGCTGCCAGAGAGAATTAATGGCCATAGGTTGCCAGGGGTAATGAACTCTAATGACTTCTCACTTGAGACTGTCTTGGTTCAGTAGCACAGGGATTGATGTAAGATTTTCTTTAAAAGGTATTTTACTCACATGATTCCTCCCCTTCTTTGGTCACTCCACCCTCCCTTCCTTTCCCTTCTCTCTGCCAGTACTGCCAAGCCTGGCAGACCATTACTGCTGTCTCCATCTTCTATTTTGGGATGGGTTCAACACCAACCAGGCACAGGGCTCCACCCAAATGCCTTTTCAGCCCTCCCTTGTGCAAAGGGCCAGCACACATTTATGCCCATTATGGTGCTACAGTGGGCTCATTCATGGACTTCTTCCTGCTGTGAGATTGCCTTGCCCCAGTGCTGTTTTCTTTGGCACAATCCATGAGCCAAGAAGGAATTTTTACATCAAAATTGCTCCATCTCTGGGAAACATTTCCCCATGCACACATCCTAGCAAGAGATCTACTGCATCCATAATTGCACTCAGCACTTGGAATGCGGTGACGTCCCCACATTTCATGACCAAATATAATCTTTGCCCTTGCCCAAGGGTGGAATAGGTTCTACCAGCATTGCCCTGTGGTCCTTTATCTCCTGCTTTCCTCATGCTCATTTTTATGTATTTGGAGGAAAGTTGTGCTATGATGCCCCACTGCCTGGCAAAGGAGATTTGCTGTATTTGTGATATTTCTTCTCTTCTCCTTTCAGCTTTCTAGGCAGCAGCAGGTCAGTGTTCTGCTTTGGGGTTCTGTCCTTCCCAACGCTTCTGGTCTCATGAAAGATTTTTCTAAAATTCATGAATGCTCATTGCAAGCTGACCCATAAGAGGCTCAGTGCTCCAGCTTTCCTTTCTTCTGGGACAAATTAAGTAAGGACAAGCCACTGTTTTATCTGGTGAGAGGATACTGCACAGGGATGCAGTTCTACCACACAGTACTCGAGCCTGGATGCCACACCAGCTGAGACCAGTGTCACAGTAAGTCTATCATCAGAGGTGCCAGAATGCACCCTTTGGACAGTAGCTTCAGGTTAATCCTGGTATTAGTGAGTCCTGAAAACGACCACAGCAAGTTTCAATCAACCAAAGCACAAAGAGTTCTCACCTAGGATGGGAGGGGAAATAACAAGGGTGATTTCACCCCTCCATGGCTAATGCAGACTATGACAGATGGGGGAACCATGAAGCACACCAATAAAATGGGATAGGAAGGAGAGCCTTCATGGTGGGAGCATCTGACTGCTGTGTTATCCTTCATCCCAGGTACCTCCTGGGTGTTTGAACAGGAGTTGCTTCATTTGCAGTCATGAGCACACACAGTTCCTCCCAGAAACTGGTTGTGCAGTGCCCCCTGCCCATCTCAGTGCTTCTCACACACAGTGCCTTTCCTTGGGTAAAGCTACTTCAGGTTTCCCCACACTTAAAAGTGAGATTTCTATTTCTAGCATCAGACTGGACATGTTCACTGCCAATGGCTGTCTTACATCTCTGTGCCCAGCAAATAGACCCCACTGATTAACACAGATGCAAACTATCCTTTTAGCACTGTGATTAGTAAAATCAGAACTAAGAAACCAGAGTTTTCCCATTTTTCCTTTTTTCCCTGCTCCACGAATAAAATCTAAGGATATATAATATGAATAAATCTATGGAGTGTTTGGTAAAATATTAATAAATCTATGGAATTATGGATTTATTCATGATAGTTTTTTTGTTTCTTCTGCAAAGTGTACCTCAGCTTGAGTTTTGGATGAACATTCAAACATTTGGATGAACATTCATTGCACCTACCAAATTAAGATTTGCCTTTGCTGATCTTATGAAGGGGTAAATGAACTCTTTAGCAGCCCCATGGCAGCCTGACTAAACTGCTTATTGTGCTAACTAAATTGATTATGGTTAGTTTGATAAATCTCCACTACATCATGCAATATAGATATAACTCAAGTCAATGGACAGCACTACCCTTTAATGACTGCACTTGAATCAGATTGTAGGTGAGCTCATGAGCTGCAGTCCAGGAGAAGCAGTTTGCTCCAGGCATCTCTGCAGAGAGATGGAGGTTGAATATGAGAATTGAGTCAAATAATTCTGAAAGAGTTTTTAGAGGAGCTTCAGACAGAAAGAAGAGAAAGGTTTGGTAATAAAGAAGATGTACAGGTGAGGGCTGAATAAAGAGAAAGCAACCACTGTCAAGAACAATTCCACAGCCCAGCAGTCAGCATCAAACCCCTGTCTCTTTTTCCATGCTCTCAAGACACTCCTAAAAAAGCAGCAGAGCTGTGCACTGACAGAGATGTTTCCCTGCTTGAGCACACCAAAGCCTGACCCCTGCACAGGGACTGAGCCCTGCAACAAGGCTGGGGCAGCCCAGAGCTTGGAGCAGAGGAAATGTCCTACAGGGACAGTTTTTCCCTGCATCACTACATCAGACCAGCACTCATGCAGGAGGCATAATTAAAACACAGTGCATTGACAGATAGCTGCTTAATGAAAAAATTAACGAACCTGCTCTGGAAGATACAAATCTAAGGAAAAACAAACAACACACTGGTGCCCAGCCTGACAGTCAGGCTATCACAAAAAATTGGTTTCATTATTTAACCACTGTTTTGTCCTTCCCAACACTTACTGTGCTGTGCATTTTTTCCATTTTTCTAGCAGTTTGCACCCTTGAAGCCCAGCTCTATATGGTTCTGGGGAGAAAATGTTCAGTCCAGGCTCCCTCTGCAATGACAAAAAAGTGTTTCTAGGCAGAGGAGGGCAAAAGGTATATATTCATTCCACTTTTTAGGTTATTTCACTGCATCAAAAGAAATCTGAAAGACAATGATGTGGGAGATGAGCTAAAATTGGAGATGAGAGTTAGCACCATCTCACTGGGGAAGGAGATTTCCAACTGGCCTATGCAAACAAAGCCAGGGGTGAGTTCAACTCATTAACTCAGCATAACCCATCTTCTTTCCTCTTGTACTGTTTGTTCTGCCACATTAGTGAGCTGAATCAGCATAGAGAGGGTCCTACTGGTGCCAGAGCTTGGATAAATGGCAGAATCTTAAATGCTGGACTAGAAAGAAGCTTAGTGAGCAGCAGGCATCAAGGAGATCTTACCACACCTGAGGGTACTGTTAGTCTGTAAAATTGGTGAGACAGCACTTCTGTGCACTTTTTGATCTGTGCTTACATCTGTGGAAGACAGAATTAATAATACAACCAGAATAAAGTATAAGCAATGATGAACACACCACCACCTCTACATAGAGTATAATATAATCTCTACAATAAATTTGGTAGGTGGGTGTGAAAAGTGGAGATCAAGGTTATGTACAGGAGCTGCTGGTCCTGCAGGACCAGTGACACTTGTGAATTGTGCATGGATCCTCCCAGAAGTCTGTCTAACATCTGCTGGGTTGGCTCCAGCTGAAGTACGAGCCATTGACATTTCTGCTCCTTTGGCTACTGGACAGAGATCTCCTCCAGCCTCCACAGAGGACACCTGGCCTCCCTAGGACCAGCTTAGCAGGACTGTGCTCATCCTGGTCTCCTGCCTGCCAAGGGGAGTGGCAGAGTCCCCTGCAGCACCCTCCCCTACTTGCTGCACCTATTGTCAGTGGGAGAGATGCCTCGAAGGCAGCAGAGGAGAACAGGCTGGCTCTTCAGCACCAGCCAGACACTCTCACACTGCCAAGCTGCCCTCCAGACTGGCTGGGGTAGGTGCCACAGCCACACAGCCACTTGCATCGAAGCCAAACAGCCTCCTTGGTGCCACTCAGCCCTGGTCATTCAGGAGTGAGTCACAGCCCTGGCCATGGCTTTCCCCTGCTCCAGAGAGCCCCAGCATGCACATTTGTCACTTGCTGGCCATACGATCAGGGATTTTCTCTTTTTCCTGCTTTTTTTTCTTTTTTTTTTTTTTTTACAAGATAGTGAAGCTTATGGTGTATCTGATTAGCTAACATCTTCCTGGTGCCTGTGGGAATTACTATATCCAATGCTTTTAGAGAAGGTATTTATACCTCTTTTACCTGCCACTCTCCATATCGATCAATTGCAGCTTTCAGGAATTTATTTCTGCCATATTACAAAGATCACCTTGCTTCAAATCCACTCTGTCTCCTGGATACATGCTAGCAGGAGAAGTATGGCTTGTGTTGCATTTTCTTAGACTGTTATTCTATATTAAAAGAAGATTAATTATAATGACTTTGCTTAAAATGTCATGGTGCAGTGAGATGACTTTAGTTCCCCCAATTTAAGGTACTTAAGGCTACTCCTCCTGTTGTGCCTGTGTTTGCATTATTTATATATATCTTTTTTCCCAGTAATTTTTCCTTCTGGTGAAGTCTGCTGGGTAACAGCCCTGGAGCCTGCAGGCTCACATCTGCAACCAGCTCTCACCAGAACTCTGAGTGTCCCCTGGGAAGGGTGACTGCCAGAGGAGCAGCTCTAGGAGGAAAGCAAGGTGCTTTCTCCTGGTCCAGGACTGCCCCACCCCTGCCAGGCTTTGGCAGAGACACACACTCAACACAGGGAGAGAAATTCAAAACAAACCCTCTGCCAGGTAAAATGTTATAAAGAACAAATAATAAAGAGAGTGAAGAATGCTAGTTTATAATCGCATCTGGTACAGAAATTATATAATATATAGTGTTATACTGCATGATATATAGGATATTTCAATGGGGTTTCAGTGTCTGGAAACAAAACTTCAAAAGAACTGTTTTCCAGTTTTTATGATGAGGTTCATTCTTCCCTTACAAGGTCCCCATGCCTAAAATCCAAATACTGGATCAAAAAGTAAGGTGACTTTTATTCAAACCTTCTGCTTCTCAATGCATTCTCACGCTGAAATTTGTAATTTTCTGCTCATCCTTTTTTACCAAATAGTAAAAATTTGAAAGTGACCTAAGCACAGTCATTATTGCTTGGCTGCTTGCCATTTTAGACAGAAATCTGCTCAGAAGGGTATTGCAGTCACACTAGCAGGACATATTTGTCCATGGTGAAGACCTCCCTGAAGACAACAGCAATACATCATTGGTAAATTTAATCTGTGGCATCAGAAGTTTGACACTCCCAGCAGCCACTTGCAGAGAGTTCCCAGGGACTCAGCACTGACCCCACTCATCTCCTGCCTGTATCCATGGTACCATGCCAATCAAGGATGAAGTGGGAAGGAATGCTTTGGAAAATACCACCACATAAATGGAAAACAATGGAAAATTCCTAGTTTGGGTTAATTTCAGAAACTGTCCAAGAATCTAGTGTCAGCAAGCTTTCAACTTGATGATGAAGTGGAAAAAGAAAAAAAAAGCAAAGTTAAAAACAAATATTCCTAGGTGGAAAGAGAGATATATATGTATATATATTAAAATTCATGGAAATATAGTAGCTTCCGAGTCAGTTACTGCCAATAAAGCAAGTGCTGTTGACTGCAGAGTATCCAGGATATGTCATTTGTTTATATTAATGAAGGAAAAAAATCCAACAAATTGGGAGCATGGTGCAGAGAGAAACTTCCTGGGTCATAAAGTCCAGACTACAAGTATCCCAGGCACCACATAATTGACTCCTTTCCATCTGAGTTATCTCTGGTCTCTCAGATTGATGTGGAAAGAATGTAAACCAGGAGATATTAGCAATCAGAAAGTAAAAAATGACTGTATCATAAACAAAGCCACACCAGCACTGAGAGCAGCCACAAACATAACAATGTGTAAGGCTCAGACAGGTAAGGCAAAGACTAAGGTGTAATGAAAAGTCTGATTGATTTTTGAAGAAATGTGTTGTGGTCTCAACACACATGTACCCCAGGAGGGCTCCTGGCAGGGCACTGAAGAGGGACCATGGGTGGGGATGTTGGGTGCCTCACTCCCCCTGTGCTCTGGGGTTTCCTCCACTCCCACCTGATGGTGTGAACACTCTCCACTCACAGAGTTTCAGCCCACGGTGATGAAATGTTCAGCCCGAGGTTGTCAGGGATGGGAGCACAGCTGTGCCCTGCAGGGATAAACCACGTGTCTGCCAAAAGATGTTCAGATCTGCTGATTCACTGCTTTTACCAAGTGGTTTACCATCACTGTAGCAGGCATCAGCATCACCCTCTCTTCCCTGCCCTGCAGTGCCCACTAAGCTGCAGAGTTCTATTTCCATTCAGTCTTCTTGCCTCTATCCCCTACAATCACCTCTAATTCACCTCTGTGAAAACTGAGATTTGGGAGCTCAATTCTCCTTGGATAGAGGTGGAAATCAAAGTCTTTATCTTTTGTCAAATTAAAGCCTCGTGTCTTTTACAGGAAGGGAAGGAAAGGGGGAAACAATAGCAAACTACATGAGGCAGAGGAAATTGATTGCAACCAGCCATATGTAATTGCATTGTGGAGGACATTTAATATTTCAGCTTGATCTTTGCTGTATCAGGAGAGCAAAGAAAATCAACATATGAGGAAGAGAGAGGCTGCAATGTCTCGATTTGAATTGTAAATGCCCACAAGCAAAGCCATGAGGTGCTTTACAATCTGTACTGCTGTTGACTGAATGTATGTGACCCAGACTGCAGGGAGAACCAGAAAGACACTGCACCTGCTTGGAGACATCATGGCAGGTATTTAATCCAATTCTAGTTATGAATTTCTCCCTCCCCTTCACTCCCAGGTAGCTACAAACACACTGGCAAAGGCTCTCAGACCCCTGCAAGGAGGAAAGAGCTTTGCATCCTACAGTCTTCTGACTGTACTCTGACTGGACCGACTTGCCTGTAGCACTTTGGCCACCTACCACAGAAATGCAGCTCCCTGAGGTGGATCAGAGCTGGCTGGAGCCACAGTTTACATCGCAGAGGGAATAATTGCCCCAAGGGCTCCATATGCTCATCCCTTCCCACAGCCCAAAGCTGCCAAACACCTCTCTGTTTGCCTTGATCATTTCCACACTCACTCAGCCAACTGCAGTTCTGCTGTACATATTCATTATTGCAAAAGAGGGGGAGATTTACTCATTGCTCCAGATGATTAATCAGCTAGTCAGGCATAACACCACCCATGCTATTGTAATTGCAGTCAAATAATAATGTTCTATGTACTGCAATCATAGCCATCATCAAACACCAGAGGAGCCTGGTAATATTAGCAATGTAATCTGTTCACAGTCTCTACAACCTGAAATTATCTAGAATGTGGAAAAAATTCTTAAAGACAGCTCATAAGATCAAGGTCTTGGTACAGAGAAAGACTGGAAACAGACCAGTGATGGAAGCCAAAACAAGAGAGGTTTTTTGGACAGCATGTGGGGACAAGGATGCACATCCCTTTCAGTTTTTGTTCTCCTGAGCTGCTAGCACACATGTGCAGACAGGAGTTGGTCAAGAGGTCAGTGCACTACAAAATGCTGCTGCAAGCACTGCCCCAGTCCCTGCTGCTGGGACACATTCCCCCAGCCCTGAGCATGCTGCTCATCCCAGGGTGTGAGGTGGGAGCCACCCCTCACCACCTAAGGGAGAAGAGATGGGCAGGGCCAAGCTCACCAGCATTCCATGCATCCAAAATCTTCTCTTGAGAGTGACCCCCACAGAGGTGAGCTGGAGAGAGAAGACAGATTTCTTGGCTGATTACTCCCTTAAAATAAACCTCAGTCTTCCTTTCGTTATCCACTCTGCTTTTGAAGCAGCCTGTGAATAGTCAAGACAGGGAATTTGTTTAACAGAATTTACCAGCTTTGCATCTTTATTTGTAGCTCTTCCTGGTTGGCTGAGTAAATACCCAGCTCTTAGGTTACCTTCTCAGTAATTCTCCATGCACAACTGGTCCTCTCATCTCACTGACCTTGTCACTGGACCTACTGCAATGAAATGCCTCCACTAAATTTCTGTTCATTCATTCTCTTCATCCAGAGCTCAAACCACAACCATAAAAATACAACTATTTAGCCCCCAATCCTATTGCTCAGCAGTCACAATGTGAATTTTTTTCTCTGCATTCTCCATTTCACAAAGTATCAATACTTCCTCCAACTTTCTAAACTAGCAAACTTCTGCGAAGGGATGGTAGTGTTGGATCCTGAAACTGGGCTGCAGCAAGGAGCAATTTTCACTGCCTATATATTCTTATGAGTAGCCAAAGTACATATTTACTAGGGAATGCAGGTGAGGATGCCCCTAATCCAGATCCTGCACAAACACAGTGACCAACAGTGCAGTCCCCAAAGCCACACACACACAGAGTAGGCAAGGGCACTGCCAACTGTGTCAACCCCTCTCAGATTCCAAAGCTGCTTTGAAACACTTTGAGCACTTACACAAATGCCTTGAACTCAGCATAAGTTTGGGCCCAGCACTTGACTTCTGTCTCACCACTCAAAATAGGCTCAACAAAGAATATTTGGCTATCTGTCAGCCTTGTAGCACTACATCTTACATCTTAGCACTGAAATGAAAAGACTTGATGATGCAGCCAGAGCCTAGAAGAAAGGATATAATGAAGAAGCAGCATGAGAGCTTACAGTCATCACAGCAAGTGTAAAAAAGTGTCTTCTGTGTTGTTACTTTTTTTTCCAGTGTGTATTTTGCCCAAGGCTGGTGGTATTCACTTGTTGAGCAGCTCTTTGGTGGTCTGCAGGAAGCTGATCAGTCTTCTCAGTGGGGCAGTTTTGGTTTGGAACAGATAATTTAAGACAAAGGCCATCAGCCTGTTGTCTGGCTTACAAACAGTGGCTGAGCCTGCTCAAGGCCTGCCTTCAGTGGAACTGGCACAGGGATCTTTTCTCAGCTAAGTAATGAGCTGTATTGATTTTCCTCAAAAAGAAAATTGGACTTTTACAAATAACACAACAACCTGCTTGAGTCAGGATGTTGCTGAAGGGGTCTTGTGACCACCACAGGCTCTTGTGCTTATCATGAAAGAGAGAAAAAAAACAAACCTCAGCAGGTTTTCTCTGCCAGGGCAGGTTACACTGTCAAAAGCAAATCTCCCTCTTATTACCTTGGACAGGTACCAGACTAACATACCCAGGAAATGACATTTACTCATTTGAAAAGCATCTGCATGAACAACTTTGTGCTTGTTCTTGTGAGTGAAGGCCCAAAGATGCACCAGGAGGCCACATCTCTCTCCAGCCTTCTCCCAGTCTCTTCCCAGTCTCCTGGAAATGCACCCACTGCTGCTGGACACCCCAGCAGCAAGGAGCACTGGGCCACTCCATTTAGGACACCTGGTGGATCACTGCTGTTCATCTGGGCAAAATAACTCCAAGGGTTGAGTTCCTGGCAACATCTGTCTGCTCTTCCCTGAGCTGTTGAGCATTTTGGACCTTCTGAGGAATTCTCATCACATGGCAGAACACATGGGATTGTCCCCTTCATTTACACCAGACTATTCAGGTCTGGCCATCATAGGTTTAGTTCTTACCTCCTAAAGCTTAAAATCATTAACTGTGATCTCCATTCCAATCTCCAAATCTACAGCATGTTCCTGAAGCTGATCTGCCAGGAGGAGAACATTCAGCCAGCTCCTCAGTGGTCACCACTCCTGCCCCAGCAGCTCTCCAGAGGTTCTGGTGGCCTGGCACAGAGCACAGAGCTCACACCCAGCACCTGGCTGTGTGCACAGCTTGCTCACACACCTCTGTCCCCTCTACCCTCCCCAGCTGCCAGGACAGAACCATCTCTCTGGCAGAGGGTGCCACTCTCTGTGCCCCCTTCCACCGAACCTGGGCACCCTGATGTGCAAGGATGCAAAGGAAATCCCCTTCCTCTGCTAAAAGGGATCATTGCAGAGCACCTGAAAGAATGAACCTGACCATGATGTGACAATGAAGCTGGTCTAATGGGGTCAGGCTGCCCCCAGAACCAAACCCCACAGGGTTCCCTTGGGGCTGTCACATCCTCACATCAGCACCAGCAGTGCCATCTCCAGCCCCCCAAGAGGCACCACCAGCACCAGGGCAGGCAGGAAGGCTGTGAGGGTATTCCCTGCACATCCCAATCCCAAGGCTTTGCCATGCAGGCATCCAGTGTTCCAGTGGCCCCAGAAGGCAGCAAGACACCCACCCAAAGCAGGAGGCAGCTTCAGCCTTGCTCTGTCTGTGATGAGGCAACACCCAGAGCCTGTAACTGCCATGCCATCCAATTGTTCTTTGCAGTTTCACTCAGAGATCAGGACTTCTAGCTCTGTCTTAAATTATATGTCTTTGGACTCTGAAATTAAGCACAACCTCTCTGAACAGGCACGGACACCCATAGAAACCTACAGAGGAAAAAAAAAACCTAATAAAAGTTTGCATAATTAGAAAAGTAATGAAAAAAAAATCAGTAGCAGTAAGCTCAGCAGGGACAAGAAGTGTTAATTTTGTGTTGGTAAATGGCAATTACAAGAAAATGGAAAATACATAATATGCAAATTCAAAGTCACAAAAAAAAAAAAAAGCAATTAGAAGAAGTAACTGACATGCTTACCTGGGCCAGAAAGGCAATTAAAACCACAAAATAGGCTTTTCTAATATTTTCCATTTCAGTCATTTTTGTGTATTATTTAGTGCATTATAAAATCTGGAGAAATATTAAAATCTCTCCAGTAAACCAATGTCTTATTATTTCATTTTAACACATGAGGGGAAGAAGGTTTTACAAGACCTCTGGCTTATGAAACAACATGTCTTCCTTCCTAATGGGATAAATAGAGATCATGGCAGTAAGTAAACCAGAAGGAGCTAAATCTGAAACACAAGAGCTTTGGTGATGCATGTAAAGATAAAGGTGAGCAGCACATTGCAGTGATGTGCTCAGGTCCTGCATGGTGCATTTGTTGTACCCAACCCCACTGGCAGCACCTTGAAAAGAGGGGTGGGAAAGCTGAGGTGATCACCAGCTCAGAGCAGGCATAATAATCCCATTTTCCAAAGATTCTCCATTTACAATCCCTCTTCCCTTTAATACAGACTGTGTTGTTTTAATGATGAATGAACTTCTTTGACCTAGTTTTGGGAAGTAACAGGAGATCTCCAAAGCTCAGGCTAGCAATGCCTTTTGCAGACAAAGAAAAAAATAGAAAAATAAAAGGAAAAAAAAAAAAAAAAAAAAAAAAAGTGACAAATTTTGCTCCCTGCCTTTAAATAAGGTGCTGATGTCACCTAACCAGATTCACATGACACCTGCCCTCCTTCCTAAAAATATATTAAAAGCAGCAAAATATCTCCTCTCCCCTTGCTTTCATCCCTTCAATAATTCTGCAGAATTAGGCTGAATGCACTGATTATTTTCCATGTGCATTAATCATGGCTAAATCATGCTAGAGAAGAAAAATGTGCAGCCTGCTGTTCCTTCTCAGCATCCTCCTCTCACCCTGCTCTCAGAACAGTCTCAGCCTGGAGGGCATCCTGCCAGTGTGATTAACAGTGTGAAGTGGGGAAGGGAAAGAGATGGGAAGATGAAGCAAAAAGACCTTTCCTTAAAGCTCAGACATTGCTTTTGGCTTATGAGAGCAGCAAACCCTTGAGAGCATCGTGTACCTGCAGCCATGAGCTTCCTCAGCCATGCAATCCAGGCATGATGGACTGCTGTCATCTTCTGCAGTCTCCTTCCAGTCCCTGTCCAGAGCCCCACTCCAAGCTTACATATCCCAACATTAGATTCATGAGAAATGCCTTTTTTCTTTTTCTGCTGTGGCTGTGCTCATTAAAATATTCAGTAAAGGTTTAATAAATTATGAAGAGTTGAGAATGGTTAGCCTATTGAGTTGGATGAAACACAAGGACAAAAGGTAAAAGGAAAGCAGGTTATTCCCTCTTTGACCAGATTTCTCTCTCCCAGTGTTGCAGCTCTAGAGTAAACATTTTCCTAGAGCTGGCCAGGAGGTTCCCTTCACATGGACCAAGAGAAAGTGAGTGCTCAGGGTGACTCAGCCTTGACACAGACATTTAAACAGGCTGAATCTATTAAGTCCTGGACTGGCTGGTCACTGTGCTGAGGAAGTTCCTAGACTACCTTTTGGCAAGCACTGGAAGACACTCACATTCACCTGCTTGGGCTGGACTCTGGTGTCAAAGTGAAACTGCATATATCTAATTAGAGCTGTGAATGTCACATTTCAAGCTTGATTTGGCTACCACCTCTTCCTGCAGGGAGGCAGCTTGTGCTACCAAGCAAGGAGAGAAGTATAAGCTCTGATCCTCAGCCTGTAAACTCCTCCAAAGAGGATCCCTGCTGCTGGCTCTCCTCCACAGCAGCTGCTGCTGTGTCAGAAGAATGGGTCCTGCCAGGAAGAATTTTCCATTTTGCTTTTCTTTTGCCAGAATCCTTGAGGGCACTGTCACTTAAAAAAATTGCATCCAAAAGAAAGCAGATCTTAAGTGGAGACGACCTGGCAGAAGGAATGGATGGCAAGGCCAGGAAGTGAGCAGTTAGTGCTGGGCTTTTTCCAGAGGCACTGTGGTCATGCCACACATTAATAAGTTGTGACAGGCATAAAGATGGGCAAACATCTGCCTACAAAGCCAGCTGCTTCACCCATAGATACAGTCACTGAGAAGCTCAGGAGAAGGTTTAGTCCCTGCCTTTGCAGCATAAAGCTAGAGAGTGGGGATCCAGAATAGGGGAAACCCAGAGTTCAATTATAAAACCTCCAAAGGCTGTTGATGCAGCTGGGGATGGAGAAACACACTCAAGTTTCATGTACCATGGCAAAAGGATTAAGGTGCATGTCAGAGCACTCAGTGCACGGTGCCTGAGTTTTTCCCAGGCAAGTGCAAAACTCTCCCCTCTACAGTGTCTCAGAGACAAAAGGGGTTTTTGCTGCAGGATGTTCCTCTTCCTCTGGCCTGGCAATCCAAATCCTCCAAGTATTTGCACATGAGATTCACATTCTATATTACAGATGTTTCATGCTTATAGCATAATGTTTTGGGTTGCATCCAAAACATGCTGAAAATTTTGCACTGTGAGGTGGATCAGATAGCAGAAGGCACGGAACATGACCTGAAATTTCAGATTTACAATGGTTTTGTTCTCTGGGAACAGAGACACACAGCAATCTGCTGTGACAGCAGGTGGCTTGAGGAGTATTTACTGAAAGATGGATTTTCCTCCCCATCATGCCCAGAGCAACACAGTTGGGCAAAACAAAGTGATCATAAAAACAACACACAGTGACAGAACCAAAACATGCCACAGAAAAAACACCTTCTGGTGTTGTTTTGGTTTTGAGGGGGGCATCCTAGTTGGGTTCTGAAAAGCTCCCAACACTGCCATCAATCATTCAATCAGTTTCAAAACAGCTCAAAGAAATATTGCAGCTTTGTCCCTGTGATAGTTCAAGCACTATTTGGGCTGAAGTTGTGAGGACTTGAAGCCATCCAGCTTTCAGGATATGGGATGTTCCAGCTTGCAGGGTCTATTTAAGTCCCAGGAACATTTATGTGGTTTTGGGCAAGTCATCTTGGAGACAGGGCTACCGAGCAAGGGCAGAGAGGGTGAGCTTGCAAGGTGGAGAGCTTGCTCACTACCCTCAGCCCAAGGGACTTGCTGTACAGCTGTCTGGCCCTCCCTGTGCCACCTGGCAGCTCCTGGCCTTAGGCATCATGCCAAAGGATTTGTCTGATGGGCTAGCAAAGGTGAGAGCAGCTGAGGCCACTATAAACCCCTGGGGAAGTACAGCTGACACCTACTGACCTTTTCCATTAGATCACCTATAGCTGACTCCTGGTGTGATCTTGGCCTCTCAGTCCCATCATGACATCATCTACATTTTCATGCAGACAGAGGCAGACGAATTAAATCCCTTTAAGAAGATCCAAGGGAAAATTTTCTCTACAGAGACACACTCTGATTCATACCTAGGAAAGGTCCAGTGCTACCCAATGCAAACACTCCACAGGCTGGTGGTCTCAGTGCTTTATCATTGACCATAAAGGACACAGGCAGGCTTTTCCCCAGCATACATTGCAAAGGTCAGGTGAAGCCATCAGGAGAACTGTGCACTCTGTAGGGTGCATGTCCCTCTACCCCTGCCTGAGGTGGAGTGCTCTGAGCAGTACATTTCAAATAAAACACACTCACATTCATCAGCTCCAAAGGAAGAAAAAGCTTCTTGTAACCTTTTCACTGAAGGGCCAGAGGACAGCTGGATCACTGCTTGGAAAGGGCAAAGTTGGAGCAGTGCTTAATATTAGATTAGTGAGAAGTCTATGAAAACACTCCAAAACTGCTTGTATGCTGTCTGAGTTAGTATTGAAGGGTACCCTGAAGGTTTTCAATCATTTGCAAGGTTTTGGCACCAGAACTGATGTTTCCAACCTGAACTCCCTTTGAACACAGTGTTCTCAGCTGTTGGCTGATGAAAAAAAACGCTTGAGATGCTGAGGAAAAGATGTGCAAAAATAAGATAAACCTACCTTGCTGCTTCTACAAGAGTCTCAGGGACAGTGCACCAGAGAGGCAAGGACAGCCAAAAAGGGCTTGGAAAAGTTGAACAGGAAGAGAGCTCTGATGTGGCCTCTCTTGCAAGGACCATTCCTTCTTCTACCCCATCCTTTGATATTGCTCCTGCTTCTACTTAGAAAATTAAAACCACCAGGAGTTACCAGTGGGCTTCTCCTTTTCTTACATCAATGCCATTGCTGATGGGAAGCATGGCCATCCACATGCCATTCCCCTGATCCTCAGAAACTCTCACATACTCTCAAAAATCCTCCCAGAGCATGACTGAAGATGGCTGCTAGCACAAGTGTGAACCTGAATTCAGCAGCCTGTGGGCAAATGCTGCTCCCTCACATCCCCATTTCCTTCCAAAGCTGTGCTTGGATTCCACACAGGCTGGTTTCTGCCGTGGCTCTGAGAGCCTGCAGCACATCCTGCCTCCAATGGGAGGTCTCCATCCCTCCTCCTCTGAAGTGACAAGCTGCATTAGACCGTTCAGAATCACATTTGGTTCTCATTTTCTAACAGACATCCAAGATATTATTTTTAGAAGAAGCTATACTGGTATTTGCAAAAAATAGCCTTCTTTGCTTTTATCCCAAATGGGGTCTTTTCCAAGTTTCTTTTCCTACTTTAGTCATATCTCTAAAGCTGTTTGCATTAAACACTCCAAATCCAAAAGCACATTAATCAGGCTCTCTTTGGGCTCCTACTGCATGTGCCTTTCTCTGTGTCACAAGGCAAAAACACAACCAGCTCAGCTGTCACCTAATTCTCTTCCCCAGCAGAGGAAGCCCCAGTTTGAGGGCCATGTATGAGTGATAGCAAGTCCATTCAGCATTGGCCTGGTGCCACTGACATCCATGCATCAAGAGGGCAGCCTCCCAGGACCTGTGCCCAGCTATGGGGAGTCAGCCCTCACCAGTCCCTCACAGTTAAAAATGCAGATCAAAAGCCTGGTGCAATTCCCCAAAATGAGAGGAGAGCTGCCAGCAAGGGTTGGCTCTCCCAGGTGCTGACCTGCCTGCCTGGCTGTGGTCCTGTGGGGGCCCTCAGAAATCTGCTCTGGAAATGGTTTTCTCTGCTTGGCTATATTTACAGCTCTGAGAAAACCTGGCAGGATAAGTGAAAAAAAACATCCCTGATGGGTATGGGGGTTCTGCTGCCTGCTGGCAGTGAAGCTCAAGACAATTCAGCAGCACAGAGATAAACCATAAAAACAAAGACAGGTTTGTTTGGGTTTTCTTCAGCAGATTCCTAGAAAAAGACCTGGATTTAATGAGGTATTGCTGCAGCATCCAGAGGCAAGGCAAGCCTGGAGTGCTGGTGTCTGGAGACAGACTGCCAGTCAGCCTGCAGCCACACAACAGGAGGGCAGAGAAAGGCTGGAAGCCCCACAGTCTGCATCCTTCCCCAGGGTGCCCCTCAGGTGATGCTGTGAGCACTGGGGATGCACACACCTTAAGCAGGGACCAGCATCATGGACATCTGTGACATTGGAATCCTGGCTCCCTTGCCCACCACCAGCAAATTGTAGAGCTGCCTTTCCCAGGCAGCATGGACAGCATGGACTCACGAGCCCACCCAGAGCAGGGATGCTCTTTCCTGGGAGGAAACCCAGAGGGACCCTAAAGACACCAAAGGACACAGAGAGCAATTGCCACCACACCAAACACAAATCCACCATCCCCATCAATCTCTGAGAGCCACAGTGAGATTAGAAATGGGGTGGGCAGTCATGCCCATAGAGCTTGAGACCCCTCCCAGAGGTCCTCAGCATCCCTTCCCTCCTGCCAAAAAGCTGGCCAGGCACTGCTGCACACCAAGCTGAATGAGATCAGCTTTCTGGTCCTGCTAAGCTCCATCAGCTGGCCCATGCTGAATTATTTAAAACCATCTTTTATTAATCTACCACAGCTTTTTTCCCTCAACCTCTAGCAAGTCACTTAACCATTCTGAATGGGTTGCACTGGCTTCATCCCCAAGCAGTGATGCTGGCAGAGGTGAGAGGGACAAGCCATTGCTCTGCTACTGCTTCTGAAATATTCCAGTAGACCAAAGAGATCTGTTGGACAACAAGAGTACTGGATTTACCCTCACTCTTGACGGGAGGTCTTATCTAAACACACAAGTCCTTTTGCTGGGTTATACAATATTTTGGAAATGCATCCCCAGCCCCTCCCCTCCAAGTGCCCACCATCACCTGAGCCCTGGGTACAGAACAGGCAGGCAGGGGCTGTAGCTCTAAGCCATCATTGCTAGGCCCAAACCAAGGGTCATTTTTGCAGTCTCCACACACTGGCAGGTGGATTTGGAGAGCAAGACCATTTCTAGTTCAGCATTCACCACCAAGGCCAAGCAGCTGATTTCTGACTTGGGGACAGTGGTCCCACTCCTGCTCTGGTGGGGGATACACAGCACCAGCCTGCACCACTGGTGAGGAATTAGCTGCCCTCCTTCAGGCAAGATGCTGTTTTTCCACATTTTCTTCTTCAGGAACATAATTAATCTGTATGAAGCAATGCTGTTTTCTTCTGTTTGTGTCCACTGCCCTGATAAATGAGAAGCACAGGAGAAAACCCTTTCCCATGAGGCCTCTTTCCCCACTGAAGATGAATGTGGCAGGAGAACAGGGGGACAGCCTGCACTGAAGTGGTACCTGAAGTCCCAGCAGGTCTTGGCTCAATAATCCCAGAGGAAGGAAGACCACATTCCCCTATGGGCTGCCAAAGACAAGGATCCAAGAGAAATTTAATTCATATCCACAGATGATACTCCCATGTAGCTCTGATCTTTGAACACACTCTGACATTCAGAAGATGTTCTAGCTTTACTGCCCACATAAACACCACTGGGTCTGCTATGCAGGGGGAAGAGGGATGTAAATATTTAATTTCAGTCCATTTCATCAAATATTTAATATATTTATTATTAATTAAATCTTGGTCTGAATAAACAACAGCTAAAAATTCACCTCTCCCCCCAAACATTTGATAACTTGAAGATGTCAGTCTATGCAATCCCAAGTGAGATGTCAATTAATAAGAGGGGAGGGTCCTATCTTTATGTTCTCTGTTGCTGTAATTGCTGTGGTGGGTTGTTTGCCTCCCATCACATTTCAGGCTGAATCCTTTTATGTACAGTACAAAATCTAGTTTACACCAACCATTTCCACACCCAGCTTCACTGATTCTCATTTTCATGGACTTAATTTGTACACCCCCAGGTGTGTGCCCCCCTCCCACTCCCAGTCACTGCCACATCCTCAGCAGTGGGGATCCACAAAGCCAAGGGGATGAACACAGCTATTGGACTCAGGGCAAATGAAACCCAGGCCCCTCATGGGTGGACAGCACTGGTGTGAATTGTTTCCTAGTCCTTGACCACCCTCCTGACATGGCTGCACATCTCTCACATCCCCCAGCAGCATGGTCAGGAACAATGAGCAGCAGCTGCAGTAGGAGCAGATCATTTCCAATGCCAAAGTTTTAGCCAATTAACACAGGGCTTTAAAGGCAGTTGCCACCATTGCATCTGTTGCTACAACCATCTTATTTCACTGCAGAAAACCCTGTTTGGACCCAATTCCATCCATACCAGTCACACCAGCCAGAACACATTCTCTGATTGCCCCCCACAGAGCCAGCAGTGATGGAAGATTGCCCTGCATCCAGCTCTGCTTACCTTGCTCTCCTCGGTGCCTGCCCAGCTCAGCACAGCAGCATTTGGCTTTTCTTTTCCTCCCTGCTGCACTGTTTAAAAGCCATCTCACCCAAACACTGACTGGTGTTGATGAAAGCAATTATACTGCTTCACAAAATGTATCAGATGAATCTTCATTATCCTGAGACAGCAATGCCAAAGGCCCTAGATGGTAAATCTTTCAAAGTAACCAAGTCAGGTGATTTCATTTAAACTGGACATTTTTACTCTTCTGTCCCCACTAAATTTTGAGACTGGTTTAAAGCCACAAGATATTTGTTTTGAAATAATAAATGCATGGTTACTTTTAACTAATATCCCTGAAGTAGAAATCTTTGGGTTGTGCTTTAGGTTCCAGGTCAAACTCATAACCAAGAGAAAAACAGGGAGACTCCACTCTCTTTTGTTTTGGCCATGTGGTTGACTGTGACACTTCTCTGTGTTTTGGGTATTCCCTGGGGAACAGAAGAGCTCAGTGCTGCACTTGGTGTCCCCTGTGGAAGTGTGCCCTGTCTGGGTAACAGCACAGCAGAGACAAGGAGCATGGAGAAGTGCTTGTGCCAAGGAAAGGCTGCCTAAATTAACAGGAACTTCATTCTGGCAAACCCTGCTCAAGGAGCCATTTCAGGTCAAGTATCTGCATTG
Organism: Oenanthe melanoleuca; assembly: GCF_029582105.1. Classification (NCBI taxonomy): domain Eukaryota; kingdom Metazoa; phylum Chordata; class Aves; order Passeriformes; family Muscicapidae; genus Oenanthe; species Oenanthe melanoleuca. The sequence continues at coordinate 25,688,327 of NC_079340.1, read as the reverse complement.
TTGAACCAAGAACAAACTCAGCCTTACACAGAGAGGACTTACCACTAGATTACCCAGGAATTGTGACTGCAGGAATAAGCTGGGAAAGGGAAGCTCCAGCAGGGTATAAATCAGCATCCCAGCAGTCAAGCTGCCAGGTCTGCCACACTCAGGGTCCAACCCTGCATGGTTTGGTCTGCAAGAGTAATAATTTGTCCAAATTTTTCTAGTTCCAAAAGTTATCCTGGTAGCAAAGACCAGAATTCAACTTTTCATCCTTCAAAAAAGTTCAGTCAGTTCAGAAAATGAGTTTGGGTGAAGTGTTCTAAATATATATCTCTACACTTATTTCATTTTTTTACTCAGGGAATCTTTCAGTAACACCTTAAGGTGTCAAAATTAAGATGAATACTTTGCAGCAATGCCACATGCACAGATAAAGAAAAGGCAGCCTTCACCAGAAATTATTTTATCAGAGATGTCCAGCAGAGAGAAGCTTGCTCTTTTCTTCTTTTCTGTGGAGAGCAATTGAAAAACAAACAAGAAAAAGGCCATAAAGTCATGGTCCAGCAAAATACAACTGTTACAAACAGCAACAGAGCAATCTATTCCTCCATGTAGCAGCTGACTTAAAGCAAATGTTTCTCATGTCTGGGAGTGAACCCTGCAGCAGGTCACAGTGTTCTGGAGGACCTCAAGGCTGCTGCTGCCAGTGCAATATCCTGGGCTGTGCCCAAACCAATTTGGGCCAAAGGCTGCAGGCACTGCCCACAGGAAAGCAGGGGTGCTCAGGTCAGCTCATCTCACCTCCTGACAAAACCCTTTCACCCCACTGCTCTCACACAGACCCAGCTGCTGCCTTTTGACTCAAACATGCTCCTGAAAGCCATCCAGACCTCCTGCTGCAGAGCACTGCTGACAGGAAACACATGTCAGTGGAATTTCTGCACTAGTGCAAAAGGCACTGCTGACCCCAGGAAATCCCAGAGCACCTAATGACCCTGAGCTCCTGGGAAGGGTTCTTGCTCTTCACTATTCCCTAAAATCTGCTGCAGGCCACTCTCAGAGCCACAGAAGCAAAGCAGGACCTTGGATCCAAGGCAGCTCAGATGCTTCTCTGAGCTTGGCCAACATGGAATTGATGATCACACTAACAGACTAAACTAGGGCCAGCTTAAGAAGTTTTAAGCTAGTTTAAGCCAACAAGTTTAAACCTTTGTTGATGACACCTGTGCTCAAGTGAGGGAGTTGTCCTCCCTGCTCCCTTTTATGGTCTATGCTCATGTCTCTCTGCTGGATTTGGGTGCTGAGACCCACCTCACACCCCATACTTCTGGATGTGAGATGATGTCCTCAATATTTGTGGCCTCCTTGAGAAATGAGTTCTCCTAGGGGACAACTGAAATGGCCAAGAAGGTGTCCCAGGATGGAAGGATGTTGAATGACCAGCTCAAACATCAACATCCATTAACACCTCTCAACAACCCTGCTCCACAACAGCAGGCCTCCTCCTCTGCTTGCATGACACCTCCCTCCTGGGACTAGCCATGGTCTGACACAAAAAAGAATGGAATTTTGTGCCCTCCACAGCCCTGCTCACCATCCCCTCTGCTCAGCCTTGAGGATATTGGGCATTGAGCTGCAGCCTCCCTGCACTGTGCATTCCTGCACTATGATCTCCAGAGGCAATTTCACCTGGACTTCCCAGGGCTCAGACTACAACACTTTCTGTTCCCAGAGGGGTTGGGATCTGGTCTTGAGAATTTGTGAGCTGAGTGAGTACCAGTGGCTACTGCAAGGGTTGGGCTGATGCAAATTCTGTTCTCTCTTCATTCCACTTCTCAACTTGAGATAAGGCACAGAAATCACAGCTACTACTAACATTTCACAAGTCACAGAGATGTTCCTATAAACCAGCTGCAAAGAGCAGTTCAAAGCAGAGATGATGAGAGCTGCAAGTGGAGCTGTCTGCCAGGACACTGGCTGTAATAAAGGAGCAATCTCAACAGACTTTGAACTTTTCCAAAGAACAGAGAACATTAAGAAATAAGACAAAGAGCTTCAACAGGTGAAAGCTGCACAGGCAGCAGGGCTGCCACCCAGCCCAGAGGGAACCTTCCCCTGGGACTGGGGTACTTGCAGCACAGGAAGGCTGATGGACACTGTCTGAAATCCACCAAGGCTCCTCTGGGTCTGGGAAACTCATTTTGTGTGAGCAGAGTGACCCAGGCCAAGTCCCTCCCTCACTGGAAAGAGGCTCCTCTATGTGACCAGCTCCTTGGCCCCCTGAGAACAGGGACCAAAGTCCATGCAAACACATGAACACATCAGTACTTCTACATGAATACATCAGTACTTCTGAGGGGATCAGGGACAAGCCCTGGGCAGGCAGCCACAGGTCTCTGCAAGGGCAAGCCTGCAGCTCATGCAGCTCTCCCAGAAGCATTTTAGGACATTTGCTCCACCAGACCAACTCACCTGAGCCCCTCCTGCACATCCCCTGTCTGGCACAGCTGTGCCCTCCATGGGGGTCCCCACACAAGGGGTGATGGGCAGGGTGACCCCAGAGAGGAAGGTGGTGGAGAAACATCTCCCAGGGCACAGCTGGCAGTGGCATCTCTGCCTGCAGCTTGCTGTGCCAGCCTGGCTGGCTCCCACTCAGCTGGGGACACAGGTCCCTCCCCTCACACCATTAACCTTTCAGCCCCAAAATAAAAGGTTATAAAAAAACAATCCAAGTTCATTACATCCCTTAATGCATCATTTGCAAGGGAATGACCTGGAAGCAATGATGGGGAAGGAGTCAGGAGGGGGAAGGGGAAAAGCCTCAATATCCCAGCCCCAAACCCACCAAAATACTGCAAGCTGTCCACACTAGAGACTTGGCAGGAAGGACAACTGACAGCAGAGGGGTGGAGCAAGGGCAGTCAGTGGCTCTGGATCACCTCATGTCCTAGGAACTGACCCAGAGTCTCCCATGGGATCTGCTTTGTGAAACCCTCCAAGGCCGTCAGGGTGGAAGCAGGACACTCTACCCAAACCAAGCTCCCCTGGCCTGCAAAAGCCACCACGATGTTCATCTGTGGGCCACCATCAGGGTCCTACACCCAGCAGTGATGCTGCCTGCACACCCTGGCCCCCTGACACCTCCCAAGCACCTCCAACTGCAACCCAGGGCACTGGCAGAGTGGGGCCACTGGACCAGCAGCTCCCACACAGGGCTCTGGACATTTATTTTCTCACCAGAAGCAGCTCCACATTCAGAGGGAGAACATTCCCCCATCACCTCCTTCAGGGAGGGTCTTGGCAGCACTGGTGGAAGGGAAACCACACTCTCTCCTGGGGGGTGGGAACAAAGGCAGACTCAGGTGGACACTCCTGCATGTATCACCAAGTGTTGCTTTCCAGCCTAATTGTTTCTAATCCCACTTGCAAACTGACTATTAAAACCCCTCACAATAGCTGCAAACACCATGCCAGGCAGGCATCCCCAGGCTGCACTGCCAGGGTGCAAATCACACCCTCAAACCCCACACTCTTCTCTTTAACAAACACATTAATCACTTATTATAGCACAAAGAGGGGGGGTGGAAATACCCAAGAAATATAAAGGACTCATTTGTTATTATGCCACTGCACAATGAACAGAGCCATTGTTCCTACCTGGGCAGACACAGTGCTTTTCCCAGTGTGTTCTTCAAAAAATGGCAAGACAAAGCTACCAGTGGATCAGTGAACAGTTCAGAAAATAAAATACAATAAAATATCTTATATTATTCAGAGGATTTTCACACTTGATCTGTAAACGCTCTTTTATTTAATAAAAATAATCATCCATTATAGCAACTTCTGCTTGTGGTTTGGTTTTGTTTTAGTTTTTTTGTTTTTTTGTTTTTTGTTTTTTTTTTTTACATTAAAGCACAGTTTATTTGCTTTCCTCACCTCTTGAGGATACAGTTCTGGAAATGCAAGTGAATGTAAACACTGCTCTCCAAGTCCCAAGATGCATCCGGGGATTCTTGGAGTTAATTAGAAAGTCAAAAGAGAGAACAAAACCAACAAAACACTTCCCAAAAGTAAAAACATATTTTTAAAGTCTCTTCCTGTGTACCATACAACTCCAGAGAAGGCAAATTCAATTATACATTCAATGTATACAAACTTTGCTTTCTCCAAACCCTTTTTGTGACTTGTCAGCATTTGATAAAGCTGTTTTCCTATCATTGCAGATTCATTTATTTATTTATTGTGATAAATCAAAAGTTTTTTCCTATAAATGTTCTCCAGAAATTTATTCATGGCACAAGAATGTTAGATTTGTTCTGTCCATTTTTGTTTTGGGTTTTGTTTTTTTTTTAGCACAAAGAGTTGAAAGCCATTTCAGGAAAGAGTGTAAAAGCAGTATTAACTCTCTCTCCTGCTCCAATTCCACAATATTTACACTTTAATTAAAAAAAAAAAAAAAAAAAAAACAAACATTATAAAATAATGGAGAAACTGGAAGTTAAGTTTCCCACTTCAGAGTTTTGCCTTATACAAGACTGAAAGAGGGATGCTTCCCTATTTCCTAGGAAAGATGAGACTGGCAGGTTAAAAACTGAACTCTTTCTTAATTGAGAAAGACGAGTGACCACTGTGCACAAACCCCTTCCTCTCTGCAGGAAATCCTGCAGAAGTTAAACGATCACAAATCAGCACAGATGAGATAACATGATATGCAGAGCCCTGCTGTTTGCTTTGAAACGTTACCTATTTACAGTTGAGGTGGAGGAAGCGAGTGAGCATCGAACACATTTCAGTGCTGCAGAGTGGTGTAATATCAAACAAGATTAACTCGTGGGGAGCTTGGCAGGGTCCCAAGGCTCACGTTGCAAGGGAGACAGTCTCTGTTGCCTGGGACATCCCTGCCTGCACAGCAAAGCCACCCCTCTGTCGGGCTCTGCTCTCATGAGTAACGAGATGGCAGTTGCCATCTCAGCTGTGTTGTGTCACAGGCAACACAGAAATTAAACAGAAACTAAATTAAAAATAGCAACAAAGATAGCCAGTCTGGTGAGGTCTGTGATCATAAGCTTAATAGCCCCACCCCCCCCCCCCCCCCAAAAAAAAAAAAATACAGGAATTTGGGAATTTTGGTAATATTATCAAACTGTCAGGTAGGGGGATGGCTCTAGCTGTTCAGTGGTTTTGAGTGAAGGGCTTTGCAGGGGGTAGGAAAAGAAAGACTTTTTTAAGGTATCAAAGATAATTAAAGCATTCACAGTTTCAAAGCTGCTTGCCTTACAAAAATTAAGCATTCAAATTCAAGAATACAATACTGTATTTTACAAGGGGGTCAAAATTCATTACATATACAACAAGGGGGGGAAAAGACACAACAAAATAAAAAAGCCAACACCTCTGGCGTGGCATACTCCCTCTTTGTTGTTCATCTCGCAGAGCTGCACGACATTTGCCTTTAAAGAGTCAAACTGAGCAGTCATGAGAATATCCACTGAGAGATTCTGGCAGAAGGAGAAAAAAAAAAAAGAAACAACCCTAACAAAATAAACCAAGCAAGTCAAAGGCCATCTTTCCCTGGCAAGCCGAATGCCACAGCTCAGACCTCCACTTGCCTGCTGCTCTTCTCTGCTGCTGCCCCGTGCTCCCACAGGCTCATCTCAGGTTTTAAAGGCTTCCTGCTGAAGGAAACCATCCCACGCAAGCACAGCCCGAGAGAGACTCACTTCTTTACACTCCTACAAAGTCCTGATTAGTCCTGCCGGTAGCACAGGGTCCTTCAAACACTCCTTTTCCTCTCTATCCTGCAGAGGATCCTTTTGAAGGCCCGTCTGAAGTCATGGTTGAAAATGGTGTAGATGACAGGGTTCAAGGAGCTATTGCAGTAACCGAACCAGAAGAAGAACTTGAAGAGGGTGTCGGGCACGGCGCAGCTCTCGCAGACGGCCGTCAGCGTGTAGGTGAAGAAGAAGGGGAACCAGCAGATGACAAAGACCCCGATCACCACTGCAAGCACAAAGGTGAAGCGCTTCTCCCGGTTCTGCCTGCCTCTCCAGCGGGACCCTTTGGTGTTCCTCTCCTCCTCTGTCTTCCTGGGCAAACTGTCCCCGGGCTTAATTTGGCTCAGCTTAGTCTTGGTCTTTCCTCTCGATGGTCTCTCTGACTTCTTACACTGGTTGTTCTCCTGGTGCTCGGAGGAAGATGTCTCCTCCATGTCTATGCCATTGACCTCTCCCTCTTGCCCACCACTGCCTCCTGCTGCCTTCTCCCCGTTGAGCTGGGCTGTGGCTGGCAGGTCCTCCTTGTCAGTCAAGCCATTCTGCTTCTTCTCAGGGCGCTCTGCCCGCTTGTTCGGCGGGACCCTTGTTCTCCTCTTGGCTATCTGGTAGATGCGCATGTAGACCAGGATCATGATGAGGCATGGGGCAAAGAAGGAGCCGATGCTAGAAGAGATGATGTACCACTTCTCATCGTTGATCTTGCACTCTGCCACCCCCTGGTCAGCCTGCTGCCCGCTCTTCTTCTCGATGGAGATGAGTGGTGGGAAGGAGATGACAGCTGAGATGACCCAGACGATGAAGATGATGCATTTGATGCGTCGCGGGGTACGCTTGAGGTTGTACTCGATGGCTTGTGTGATGGACCAGTACCGGTCCAGGCTGATGGCACAGAGGTGCACAATGGAGGAGGTGCAGAACAGCACATCCAAGGCCAGGTAGATCTCACACCAGACTTTACCGAAGTACCAGTACCCCATCACCTCATTTGCCAGCGAGAAGGGGATGACCAGAGTGGCCACCAGGATGTCAGCTGAGGCTAAGGAGACCAGGAAGAGGTTCTGGGGGGCTTTGAGCGCCCGGCTGGTGAAGACAGCGATGATGACCAGGACGTTGCCAAAGACGGTGAAGAGCATGAGCAAGCCGGCCAGGCTGATGAGAGTGATGGTGGTGTGCAGAGGGTACGGCGTGCCCCAGCCCGGCCCGGCCCCGCTGTCGTTGAAAGTCCCATTGGTGCCGGGAGGGGGGTAGCCCTCCTCCTCCTCCAGCTGCCGCTGGTACTCCATGGAGGAGAAGAAGTGTCCCCTCTCCGTGAACGGGCGCTCCAGGTTAAACATCAACCCTGGCTGCGCGGACACCCCCGCCCTTCGCCCCGGCTCCACCCGCGCCGCGCCCGGCTCCGAGCGCGGCTCCTCCGCGTCCTACAGCGCCGGCCGGGGCGGAGCGGCGCGCCGGGGGCCGGGGGGCTGCGGGCGGGCACGGCGCATGCTGCGCGCTGCCGCGGGACCCCCGAGCGCGGCGGGGCGGGCGGAGCGGGGCCGAGCCGGGAGCTCAGCCGGCCGCGGCTGCTCTGCCTCGCTCGCCGCCCAGCAGCTTTATAGCCCCGGATCGGGCCGGGGCTGCCGCGTCAGCCCCACGTGGGGAGCTGCCCCCGGTGCGCGCTCACGCACACACAGACACAGACAGAGACACGCATGGACAGGCGGACACACACGGACACACACAGCCCGACTCGCACATCGCGCACCCCTGCACCGGCACGGAGCCGCGCGTCCCCCGCACAGCCCCTCGCCGCGCTCTCAGCGCACACAGCACCCGCTCGCACCGCCCGTATTTGCGCACCCGCTCGCACTGCTCGTGTTCGCACCGCCCGTGTTCGCACTGCTTGTATTTGCACACCCGCTCGCTCCCCGGCCGCTCCGCGCACACACCTGCACCCACTGTCACGCTGTCCCCATCCCACGGTCTCGCCCAGCCCAGCTCTCCGCCCCGCCCGGAGCGAGCCCCGCTGTCCCCGGGGATGGGCGTGCGAGGAGCGGCTGGAGGCGAGAACCGTGCGGGCGCAGCGCAGCCTCCGCGGGCCGGCCGGGGGTGCACAAAGCCGGGCAGTGAAAGCTGCCGCCCCGCTCCGCCTGTGCGCCGGGGAACGGACGGGCTCCGCTCCGGCTCCTGGCTGCGCTTGCTGGGAGCCCCGAGGGCAGCGCTTTCCCCACGGCCTCGTGTGTCAGCCGGGAGGGCTGAGCTGCCGGCCCCGAGGGCGGGGGAGCCCGCAGGGATGGAGGGTCCCCGCAGGGATGGAGGGTCCCCGAGCACGGAGGGTTCCCCCGGGCGGGCGCTGCCGGCGGCCCCGGGCAGCGCGGCGGGGCAGTGGCACCTGGTGGCCGCGGTGCCTCACTGCAGCCACCGGGCCGAGCGGCGGCTCCCGCTGCAGCATCCCCCCAGTGCAGCATCCCCCCAGTGCAGCATCCCCCCGACGGCCGAGGGCAGGACGAGCTGCCGGAGCAGCCGGGGATGGGGCAGCCCCGCACTGCCGCACCGACCCCGCTGCACGGGGGCCCCATGCCACAGCACAGGCTGAGCACACTCTCAGCACGTTGGCCTGGGGTGCCCCACACCTGGAAAGCCTCCCCAGCAGCACCGGGGCGGGCATCACCCACCTCCATGGCTGCAGCAGCAGCGTGGGAGCTCTGTAACAGCAACGGAACAACACTGACCTCCAGGTATCCCGCCCAGCCCCAGCACTGCCAGCTCTCAGCACATGCAGGTCACTCACCTGCAGAGCACACGGCCTCCAGCCCCGATCCTCTCACTCCTGGCCTCTTTTCCCTCGTTTTCAGGTGGTTCAGGTGATGCTCACTCCAGATTCAGGCTGCTCTCAATCGCCGCGCTGAATGCTCGGGCCAATGAACCGATTTCCTCTGCAAGAGGAAAGCCTTAGGGAGGAAGGCCTGTCATCTTTGTCCCTGTGCCACACACCGTGTTATAAGCCAGGCCCAGGAGCAGTGACGCCCAAGAGAGGGAACGGGAATGGGAGAGATGGGGTCTGGGAGCCAGAGAGCAGAGCCTCTGGGACTGGCACAGGGCTGAGTGAGGGAAAAGGAGGGGGAATCCTATTGCCTGAGTCAGTGAGTGCAGGGCCCACTGCACTGGTGTGTCTGGGAAAAGGGCAAAATGCAGAGTCACTTAAAACCTGTAAATTGAACCAAGATAACTGACATTCCCACAGAAAAGATCTCTGTCTGAGAATAACTGTGACATACGACAGACTTCACTGCAAGGATGAGAGGACTAAGTCACCTAGTCTATGGCAAGGCCAGGTGAGAGGTCAAGGATATGCTGGGCTTTGCAAACACCTCCTGCTGTTTGCAGGGGACTGCTGTGCTCTGCAGGGTGCCTTGCTCTGGCTGGCAGAGGGTCTTCCTCAGATAAGGAGTCTTCCTCACTCTTGGCAGAAGCCTCCTTGGTCACTGCTTGGGAGGAAGGACCCAGAGAGGGAAGGGCGTAGGCTGTGCTCTGTCAGCATGGTGAACCCCTCTGTGGTCAGCTCATCCCAGTTCTAACATTTCACCTTCACTAAGGGCAGCAGGGACTGTCTGAAATTCTTTGCTCAGACCTGGGATGTTGCCTTTCTGGAAACACCCTGCCTTCTCCCCATGCTCTCTGCATTCCCCAACACAGACAGAATGCTATTTAATGCTGATTTAAATGACAAAGCATGACCAGCTGCCTTGATTTTCTGTCTCTTTTTGTAGCTAGACACCCCCAGTCGGCCCGAAGTTAAACACAGCCAACAACCTTGCTCCTGATCCACTGCATGGCAAAAGCAGCTTTCATCAGTTCAGTTTGCTGGGACAAAGAGCCCAAGGGGAACATGAGGCCAAAAGCCTGAAGAAAAGGGTTTGTCCCAGAAACACCACTAGAAAGAGGGCTCTCTGCAAGCAGGGAACAGCTAGGATGGCATTGTGTTCAACTCAGAGAGGGAGAAAACCTGCCTCATCAAAGGCACTTTCCTCTCATTGCCACCATTGTGTGCGTGTGACACCTCTGTGATTTTATTGACACCAGAAGTGCTCAGCACTGTCTGCAAAGTGACCCAGTAATGATAAGTCTCCCCTTGATTTTCTCTGCAGGTTATCTCATGATTCTGCCCAGTTCTTGAGATGAAGGCTGGTCAGAAATTGCAAGTGCTGGCAAATGACCTTAAGATCTCACATGACAACCCACGGCACACCTTTTCCTACAGGACAGCTGTCTTTACAAGTCTTCATGCTTGATGATAATTTGTAATATTCATAAAGCCTGAACTCCCAGAGTCCTGGGATTAGGCAAGAAACTTTTAGCCCTGGGAAGACTGTAGAAAAAAGTTCCACAGGGACAAAAAACAGCTAGCAAAGAACATTTTTATAACAATTCCCTGGCATTTGCATCCAGACGCTCAATTTTTGCATGCTGACAACATTAATATGAGCAATAAGACTCTGCAGATCAAACTCAGTCGACAAGTGCCTGACAAGACAGCCCAGAAAACAGCCTGTTCTCTGCAGCATCCCCCAGCAAAGAGCTGCAGGAGCCTGCCCTTTCCCCAGAAAGCAGCCTGGTTTCTCAGCAGAGCCCCACGAGGAATTGGGCTCTCCAGCCGGGGGGGATGGCCTGGGTGCACACTAATGAGTGAGGCTGAAGCTGCCAAGCTCCTGTGCTGGCTCCCCTGCAGCAGCTCCATCCCGGGAGGGCAGCTCTGCCCTTTCCGAGGCACCGGTTCGCATTCAGCTCGCGTGCCTGGAGCGCGGCCCCGCAAACAAACTGACCTTTACAGCTGCTTTAGGTCATTAATTAGGCATGCTGCCTCCATGGTTGTACATCTCCACTCCAGCATCGCTCCCAGCATCATCTCCGTTGCAGGGAGCTGGGACCACTCTCCCCTGGTGCCTCAGCATCCGTGCGGTCTCGGAGCTGCTCACAGCACGAAGCAAACCACACGTGGAGAGAGGATCTCTGGAAAGAATCGCTATGGTAATAAGGATGCAAAACGTATGTTTTGAGCAAGCAGCCCCGGGAATTGTTTATTTCCAGAAGAGCAGCGAGATTCTGGCAGGGGAAAATTTAAAAAACGCTGGTAAAGTACCAAGGCTTGCTTTTTAGACAGTATGGGCCAAACCTAAGACTCTGTCAAGGCACGGCAGCACAGACTCCTGAGGGGGACCACATGAAAGGGGCAACCATTGGAACAGGGTGCAGAAATTATTGCTCAGCAGAAAAGCTTTCAAGAGCAACTTGACACAAGCATAAAAGAGGGAAGCCTTGTTTACCTCTGGGTGCACAGCACCCACAGCTACAGCAGTCACAGTTTGCTTTGCATGAGGTCTGTGATTTGCACTGATCTCAATATTTGCATATCCATGGCAGGAAGCCCTTGTTGTAGCTGTGTGTTTTGATCATGCTACTGGGCTTATCTGAATGTATCAAAGCAGGGTCTCGTTCAGGAGGATTTGCCTTACTAACTGTTCAGTTGCCCTTGGGAGTAAGGCACTGAAATCCCATGGCTTGTGACACCCTGTGGTGTTAATGACTGCATAGCCCTTCACAGCAGCTTCAGCTTGGTCAGTTTTCCAGCAGAGCAAGGACAAGCCAGCAAAGATGCACCCAAGTCACACAAAAAAATGGTTTTCCCTTTTACTGGCTTAACCCCAGGAGGAGAAACAGCATAGGAGCTATCAGGGAAGAGGCACAGACATTCTGCAGACAAACCTGGCTTTGCTGGGTTTATGATTTTGCTGGGTTTATGCAAAGTAATGCATCAAGCACACTATCATTTCCAGGCAGATGTTTCAAATGTGGTGATTCTTATTTTCCTTCTATTTCTAAATTAAATTCAAAAACTGCCTAATGTAGCCACCCCTCCAGTTGCTTTGAGACCCCAGGCACTTTTCCTCCTACACACATTCAGACCCACAGCCCTTCTATTCCCCTGCTGCACATGAGAGTTTGGGGTTTGCTCTTTTCACAGCAATCACTCCTGCAGAGCCAGGCATGTTTTTCAACATGTTTTCAGGCAAGTTTTTCTGAACTCAGCTGCTAGATGTACTTTTCCAAGTTTTTTGAATAAATCAGTAGGAAAGGGATAGGTGCAGCAGTGGTCTCTGCTAGCACCTAATCCCCTTGTGAGCAGGGATGTTGCTGTGGTATCAGATGTTCAGAGGGGAAGGAAAGGAGACACACTGAATATTACCTACAGTGGCAGCTCTACACTCCCCCATCTGCAGACAGCTGGCTCAAAACAGCACAAGATGGATGCTGTGTGACCACCTGCTCCTGAGGTAGTTTTTTTGCAAACAACTTGAAAGCTCTGCTTGCCTTTCCTCTGCTGTTTGGGTTGCCTGCCCTGTTCAGCAGGATTTTAACTGCCAGATTTGATTGCACAGCCCTAAACCAACAGCCAAGAGAAACATTTCCAGATTATAGCGTGGCAGAGTCAGGGTGAGGCTGACATGGGGATTGTGCTCATGCAAGCCTCTGGTTTATTTGTTCAGTATTTTCCTTCTTGCTTCTGCCTGGTGTCACAGTGGCCTCTGGAACATAAAAAGCTCGTTTCAGCACTGCAGGAGGAGTGATGCATAAGAAACCTCCCTGGCTGCCTGAGTGTTACTGGCTTGTGCCCCTCAGGCACTTCATTGCCTGTGGGAGAAGGGAGAGTGATGTGCATTTTCTCTCTGCAGCACCCACAAATACACACACAAGGTGAGTATGTTTTGATGAATGTTGGTTTTTTTTCAGTTCCCTGTTTGGGACTTCTCCTTCCTCACTGCATCCTGCAACATGGCCAGAACTAAACACCAGGGGGCCATCCCTCAGTGCTGGGGAGCAGCTCCAAATTCCCCTCCCCAGGCTTCCCAGCGTGCCAGCTCACAAGATAGATCCCACTGAAATTAGCCAAGAACAGTGGAAGCACAGTAATAAACAAACCAAACTGTCTCTGGACCATTCCTAATATACTACAGGGACCTTCCATACCACTCACTATCTCGCTCAAGGAACTGAGTCACTGCCTCCCATAAAACCCTGTATCAGACTACAATGGGCTTGCTTTTCCATACCTAAAGACCATAGAGCCAAAACACAGTGAAAACACAGTCAAATCCTTCCAGCCCTGCTCAGACCTAGGGTAGGTAATACTCCCCAACCTCTGGCCCCACTCCTGCCTGGAGGTTGCCCACACACAGCCTTGCTCCTGTGGGCACTCCTTGATCTGCTCCCGTGCAAAAACTCCCCTCAGCAGCAATACCCAGCAAGAAATGACCAAGCCAGAAGCACTACCACACTCCTGGAACCAGGGCAAGCATTCCAGCCAGTCACAAAGGGAATGGCTCTCCAAGCCTGCACTGCAACAACTCACCCCGAGAGGTGGTAGATTGCTGGAAGTGTCCATGGTCAGGTTGGTTGGGAGACTGAGCAACCTGACCTAGCTGAAGCTATCCCTGCTCATTGCAGGGGAGTTGGATTGGACTATATGACCTTTAAAATGCCTTCCAACCCAAATCATTCTATGATTCTATGAAAAGCAGGTTATCCTGGGCATGCAGAATGGTACCCAGGCCAGTATTCAGAGAGCAGAAAGGTTGGGCACCTTATAACCTTCCCTAAATGAAAGCAATAAAGTTTCTGCAGCTCAACAAGTTCCCCTTCATGAGCAGAGTCAGCCTATGTTCAAGACAAAATCGAAACCGTGTCCCCATAAAGCATTTAATTTCCCAGCTGGGAGACACTGACATTCAGTTACTCAGCTGAGGAGTAACTCATTCCTTCAAGTTCCACTCCCCAGTGCCCAAAGGTCACTGCCCAGTGCACCTGTCCTTTCCCCCCCATTCTCCACCATCTACTTCACTGCCTCTGGGGCTGCTGTCACCAACATTCACTGGATCCCTCTTGCAAAGGCAGGAGTGGCCCAGGTGAGCTGTAACTCTCTGGTCTATCACCCATCCCCAGCAAACACCTCTGGCACAGCCAGAGCAAAGCTTCCAGTGAAGCACACAGCTCTGAAAAGGGAAGGCACAGCAGAGAGCAGCCATGCAGTCCTTGCAATTCCCACCTGCCAAAGTGTGGGTCTCACAGCAGGTTCAGGTCCTCGTGGGAAAGGGGAAGCAGGTCATACACCCTCTGCAAAAACCAGTGCAAAGTAAATTGCTACAGCAGGAGGCAGCTTTCTGTACATCCCTGCATCAGGCAGGTTTGCCAGCTCACCATGGCTACATCAATGCAGGGTGGCAGCAGCAATTCTTGAAGGCTGAGCTGTATAAAATGTCCAGGGAATAATTTCCTGAAATTGCCGGGTTCCCAGAAAGCAGAGCACGTCAGCATGGTTTCACAGGGAGGGAGAGAGGCCAGAGAACACAGCATGTGTTTCCCTTATTCCTTACTTCACCATCTAGTGGCAAAAGCAAATAGCACTGAGGAGCCATCCAGGAGCTGCAGCAGCTCTGGAAGGAGACTGTGCTTTGCACCAGCTCCTCCTGCTTAGATCAGCTGCCTCAGCTGGGGACACAGAGGAGGACAGAGGCAGTATCCAAGACCCTCAGTCCTAGATCATGGCCCTGTATAAACACTCCTCTGCACAGGCTGACTCCCCTCCCAGATGGATCACCACCCACCCCGTGCCGCTGTGTCCCCGCTGTCCCCACGCTGGCTGCAGCCCACAGGCTCCTGTAATTCCTCCCCCAGGCACAGTTCTTCCACTCCTACTCCTGCCCCAGCCTCTCCTCAGAATGGCCCCAGCTCCCACGGGGACAGTAAGCACAGACAGCAGGACAAACCCAGGTCTCCTGGCAATCAAACCCAGCACAGGCTGAGACAAGCCTCCAGGAAAAGATGTCATGTTGAGCAGAGCCCTTCCAAGTTGAGACTTTGCCCTCCCCATCTCAGCTGAATTGCTAACCAGGGGTGTAGTAAGTAGAGGACAAAAGGTGGAAAGGGACACATACCTCCAAGGAAAAACCTTCACTGTGGGCTCAGCTGGGTGTTACAAGTACCTGGGGTGCTGGGGAGAGCTTGCCTTCATCAGCTTTCCAGAGCTGCTTTCTCCCTGTGCTGCCCCTTTGCCACCAGGCCATGCCAAAGGGGAGAGTTCCACCAAGTTCCTTTCCACATCCCAGCCACAATCCACCCACTTGGACGTGGCAGGAATGCTTGCATACAACCTGCTCCATGAGAGGGAAGGAGAGGGCACCTGTCTCTGCAGGTGCAGACCACCCAGAATGGGGAGGTCACAGTAGGTTCAGACCCCAGAGCAGGGCCAAGTGTTGCCCCACATTTGAACTCCAGCTGGTCCATGGTCCAACACCTTCCTGGCCTGTGTGCTGTAGTCGGGCAAGCCAAAACCAGAGCAAAACCATCTTCATCTGGTGGGCAGAGGATGCAGGGTTCTTCTTTCCAGGGCCAGAGTTTCCATCCTCACAGTGCTTTGCAGGTTCTGCATCCATCAGCATTACTGTGCTCATTCCCACACTGCCTACAAGACAATTACCCCTATGAAGATTGCACAGGGATATTGCAGACTGCAAGACACACTCACAGGAATATTGCAAAGGTATATTACAGATAGCAAGGCACAACTTGTTTTTTTCCCTGAGAGGCTCAAATTAAGTTTAAACACCATCTTTTGATGTATTTGCTTATTCAGCACTGTCAGTTGCTTTTCAGCAATACAAACTGGCTCTCTCCCCAGGAAATATTTATCCTATCTGGGAATCAAGGGTGGTAATGTGTAATGAGGAAAAAGCACTTAGAGAAGGCAGGCTGAGTGAAGCACTATATCTCAACTTGCACTTTTTCAACTCAGATTTTCCTTTTCCCTGGAAGCATGCTAGGTACCAAGGGAAATTCCTGCCATACAAAATTCAAGAGCAAAATAATCCATGTCATTCCCTGAAGTGTAACAGAAAACTGAGCACATGTCAGCAAGCATTAATCTCTGCTGCTTCAAACTCTTACTTTTTTTTTTCCTGAGAAGTAATTTTTAACCCTGAACGGAACAACAGCAGATTCTTCTGCCACAACTTTGTCTTTGCACTCTGATGAAGGATACAGGAGGTCCATGCTCCCATCAACACAGGACACCACCCCCATTTTCACAATGTCTTTAACACCCTCTGCCACTCCAAGAAAAAACAACAGGAGCCATAGCTGAGGGAAGAGAAAGGAGCAATCTCTGTTATTTCATGTATATTCTGCTGTTCAGCTTGTCAGACCCAGTGAAACTCAAGGGCAGGAGGAGGAGCAAGAGGCAAAGCAATCCATGAGAAACACTGGAGCTCCCCAGACAGGGAGAACTGAACCCATCCTGAACTCTTTCTTTCCACTTGCTGAGGCCAAGCCGTTTGCTGGGCAACAATCACAAAGTGGAAATTGCCATACAGCATACAAGCACTTCCAGAGGCACAGCACCAGTGCCCTCAGACATGCACAGGAAAACAGCACAACTGAAAACTCAGCACCCTTTCATTCTAGCTGGGCTAAAAATACCCCCCAAATCTTCAGAAAGGCATCTCACTGCTACTGCAACTGGCTTTAACTGAAAGCACTCAAAACCACTTTGTTGAGGAGCCCTCCTGAGCTACCCACCCAGATACCAGGCTCACATGCTTCCCTATGCACTGGGACACCCAGCCAGGCCAGCAAAGTCCTCTGGAGCTGAAGTCACTGAAGATCACCATTGATTCCCCACTATAATCCAATTTCAGTTTTCCTTAAGCAGAACAAAAGATAAAAATGGTAAAAAGCAATTGTGGCAAATTTAACAAATATCTTTTAAAAATGCAAATTTTTAAATTTTCTATGTGAAATGAGAATGTAATTTTCTTATTAATACTTCATGAACAATTTAACTGTGGGAGCATGTGGGTTTTCCTAAAGCAGAAGTGATGAATATTATTAAGCATTACACATATTTCAGAACTCTTTATCGGACTGTTAAGCATTTTGTGTCACTTCAAAAATTAAATCATCCATCCTTATTCCTAAATGGTTTGGAGCACAGATTGGCCACAGAATTGCCATTTAATCAAAATTCATTCCTTTCTGAGTCTTGACACGTACCCCAAGCCAAATCTTTTATCTGGCAGGTACTCAGACATCCATCCCTTTACAGGGACTCTGAGACACAATGTAAAAACCTGGCTGTGTCCAAGGAGCCAACAGAGAAGCTGTACAGCGATGCACAGCTGTGCCATGTGCAGCTGATCCATCTTTTTTATTTTCCTCTCCCAGCCATCTGTTCCCAAATCCTGTTTTTCTCTTGGTGCTTCCATTCTGCAATAGAACTGGAGAAAAGGGGCTCATAACCAATACAAAGCAAGTTCAGAAGAATTGGCTGCACCAGCAGGTACACGGGGCAGAAGTCACTGCTCCTACACCATCTTTTTACTCTCCCTGCCTTCCTCCAGCTTAGTGGTGTGGGAGGCATGGGGGTGAGATACCTGGCTGCTGGCAAAAGGATGAAATCTGAAGTAAGAGAATTGGCAGGTAAGAGCACAAGTGAAGAGGCTGAGATCAGAGTTGATAGGAGTTGAAGAGCTCACATGGGGAAAAGAAGCAATGCTAGAGAAACCCCTCCTTCTCATGGGGGATTCTGCTACTTCCAGATATAGTTCTGTTTTAAAGTGACACCAACTCAGCCCAAATTTCAAAAGCTTCTTCAGAAAAAGCAGTGGCCTGGCCTCAGGACCATCCATCTGGTGGAGCCACAGACCCAAGAATCTTGGCTGTGCCTGGAGCTGCAGCCTGGGCTACCAAAAGCATCAATCAAGAGAGGCTGGCAGGCTACCACCCGCTCTCCACTTGGCTCAATTTGCTTTTAGGGAATTGCCTCCAGTGCTTTTCAGTCTTTCCAGGCAAACCTCTGACTCCCTGGAACTGCTGGGACTCTCTCCTGGTCCCCCACATCAGAACCACCATGGCACTGTCTGATGAGGCTTTTTGGGAGGCTGGAAATGCCTGGCAGGCCTAAAAAGAAGTGCTTGACTTGGAGATGATTAAAAAGCCTGAAATCAGAGCTGCCTCACTGACCAGAAGCTCCATACCTAGTTAAATTTCTTGCCCACTGCTGCTCTGGAAAGGATAGATAATTCTAAGTTAGTTATAACTTCCCACTCAGTTAACTTAATTGGCAAGGACCAAAAAAGATGAAAGGCATCCAAAACCTTGGGTCATATGGAAAGGAGTTTTACTGCACTGTCTTTACCATGGCTGTTTTCAAACAACATCTTAAGATTTTCAAGGAAAAAATGTATTTCCATTAAAACTGACCACATGAAGTTTGGAAATCACTTCAGGCAGTACAGCTGTAATAGTGCAGGACAAAATGCAAACCAGCTACTGCTAGGTCAAGCAAAGCCAAGTACCAAACTACAGCAAATTAAGGATTCATTATGAGTCTTAACAAAGAAATACTTCACTAATAGAAAAGAAAAAGAGGGTGTTGTGGAAAGAGCTTTTAAAAGGGAACACTTGTCTGCAATTTTGCAGATAGCATCTTATTTGGAGGCAGTGGGGTAGATTGATCTCTGAAGACTCTTAAAAGGTTTTGCAGCAGAAAAAAAATAGTTGCAAGGCACATAGTCAGATCATTAACTGTGGAGCCCAGGCTGCCAGCTGCTCACTCAGAAACTCCAGATGGCTCCTCCTCTAAAACATCATCATTTTGATCTTGGTAATCAAATTATCTCCCACTCTTACAATCCGAAGTGAGGCAAGGGTTGAAGGAAGAGATGATTTTGTTTGACTGAGATGGATTTTGAAAATGAAACAAATTAGCTTTCAAGGCACTCAGCTGTTCCAGTTGTATCAGAGCTAACCATCTCCAGCCCTCTAACACCTTTTTTTCTACCATGGCCATCAAAAAGAGTTCACAGCACCAGGCATGCTCTACAGAGCTGCCCAGTGTTGATTTTATGCAGTATTTGTACACTGAACAATACACAGTGGGTGTCTAAAATGCTCAACCTCCCACCAGTGGGGAGCAGCACCTGTCACTGCAGAGCAGTGCTGGGACACTGGGTATCCTGAAGCACTTGGGCTGGATTAATCACACAAACATATCATCTGTTTGTCTCTCCACAGACACACAAGACACCATCTGCATATCTCTGAGGCCTTCTGTACAGCCTTAAGGACACAGGGTGGCAGAAACAAGACACATTCTTCACTTTTCACTCAATTAGAGCCAAACAGCGTGGTTCTTGAGGCCAGCCTCAGCTGGGGATGCTCACTTCAACCATCTGAACAAAAAGTGAACAGCCAGCAAGCTCCCCCCAGTCCAGGTGGCTGCCAAGCTCTGACTGACACCAATTGCTGACAGGATGCTCCCTGTCATGGAAGGGTCAGGAAAGGTTCCTTCTGTCTTTTTTAACTATGAGAATTTCTTATGGAGCTTTCTACAAAGACTTAAAGGAAAAAAAAATAAAATCCAACTAGTGCAGTCCCCAATTTCTCTTTCAAAAAAAAGTAATTCCAGAAATTTCCCAGTATTTTCAGAAAATGTTTGGCTTTGACAGTTTAAAAAGGTCCAGTGACATATTCAAAAGTCATCTTTCAAAACAATGAACTATTACTAGCATGAAGAGAGTATTTTATATCCTGGAATTATTTAAATCAGCACACGATGAAAACAATCCATATTAATTCTGGTTTTTTATACCTAGTTGCAAGAGATGATGGAAGACAATTATAGCTAATCAGAGGAAACAATTAATTATGGCAGAGGGTGGCCTGCATCTGAAGTATAAATCCCAATATGATCCTTGTCTAGTGGGAGTATTCCTTACCAGATCTTTAGTTCTAAACTTTATCACCCACTCAATTTTCATAACAGAACTGTACTTTTATTTCACAAACCAGAAGTACACAAAGAACAAAAGAGGTTGCTAAAGGCCAGAAACTAGAAAAAAAAAAAGACTCAGAGCTGGGACTAGAAAACCAGAGAAAGGCATCAAGAATTATCAGAGAATGGAAGAGGTTTAGTTTGAAGAGAAGCAAAAAAGCTAGAATTATGACTTGAAGAAAAAATTTATGAAAATAAACCCTAAACCTTCAAGAGTGGTAAAAAGTAGATAAACAGGAAAAAAACTGCTCATAAATTTCTAGTTCTACAAGAACTAAGGGTTACCAAATGAAATAAGGTGGCGCAGTTTGAAACAAACAAAAGGAAGTACTTTTTCACCCAGCACATAATTATATTGTAGAATTATTAGACACAGGATGTCGCAGAGGCCAGAAATACATAGAGATATAAAACCAAAAAAAAAAAAAAAAAAAAAAAAAAAAAGCAAAAGTAAAGTTTCTTCTGTGAATTTGCTTCATCTATCAAGGTTACTAAATGCCTTTAGTGATGCAGATGCTGTTTCCTTTTTGCAAGCCCTTCAAACTGTGGTTGGTGAGGTCTGGAGCAGTACAGCAGAGGAACTGCACATCCCTGTTCTGCACATCTGCACAGCCCTGTCAGACAGGGGTGGTGGTCCAGCACCACAGCATGGGACTGCCATGGTTAGGACACTGGCTTGTTCTTATGGTTACAGGGACTGACTCACCTCAAAGACAAAATTTAGGTATTTTGATCAGACCCTCTACTGATTTTAGGGATCAGGGATCTGATTAAATGGCAGAAGCAGTCATTATTGCACAGGTGACTGCTGCACACTCTGAGAGCTGTTTCCAGCTTTTTTAAGCACCCAGCTACAGTTCTCTTCCTCTTTCCTCATGTCCAAACTGCTGAGGTCTTTCTATTCTGACTTCCAAGGACACTTGCTTTTTGTTTGCTTGCTTGTAGGGCACAATGTAAGCATGACTTTCTTGAAGCAGTCTGTGCAATGAGCTTCACAGAACTGAAGGTATCAGTTTAATCAGTGCCATGGCAGCTTGGCAATACAGTCTTTTATTAAACCTGAAGATTAAATGCTGGTGTCTGTCTTTTAGGTATCACAATTCTATACCTATTTTAATTTTGTTGCTGCTGAAATGCATTTTGCACTAAAATCCAAGATTGATTTTCCCCATCAGAGAGAAAACTGTGGCATTTTTTACTACATGCCCTACTAAACCATCCCAAAATGAATATAAAAATTTTTACCAATATTTGCTTTACAGGAGGTCTCCTGTCTACATGACTGAGTAAAGAAGTGACTATCATCCAACTTTTGAAGTTTCCTGTAACTGCTCCGCATGAAAATCTGTATTTTGAAGAGTGATAAGTATATAATGAGAAAGCAGTTCTTAATAATTTGAGGTGCTGCAAAAGTAGATTTATATCCAGGTTAATGATAGACTAGAAAACTTTGAAAAGACTCAGTGGCAGCTTATTTACAAATATACTATTTATAATGAATGCATTGATACAGAATGACTCTTTTAAAAAAGCAAGGCAATCTTTTATATAGACATAACAACATTACAATAATTCAGATTAAAAGTACATTTTTGTAGACTGTTTACACTCTCACTTAGCTTTTAACCACAAAATTAGTGTGGTCTGAAATTTTTCCACAGCAAAGGTCCTTTGCAGTCCTGGTTAAGATCTAAATCAGAATAATAATAAACATAATTTTTTTATATTTGCTGATGTGAAAACAAACCCATTCGTAGATCCTATCATTTGTTTGTAATTGTCCTTACTGTGCCTTGAAGTTTGTGTTGTGCAAATTACTGCCAACTGCACATTTCTAACTAGAAGCTATTCTGGCATGTCTATTTGATGCAACTGAGGTGTGACACTGACAGGAAAATTCTTCATTGCATCCAGATATGAAAAGTCTCCTGATATGGATTTGTGCTGATTCAGAAGTTTAATTTATTTTTGGGTTTAAAAAAAATGGTGGTGGAGAAAAAATAACCTCTCAAAGTTTTCTAACTGTTAAATAAAAGATATTTCTTTCTCAGATTCTGAGGATTGAAGAAGACACTTGAATTCCAGGTGACACAATGGGTTTAAGCACTAACCAGAGACAATCTAAGTACTAATTGTCTAAAGCATGTACGTGAGCAAACACAACCTTCAAGATGTCTAAACATGCAAGTTCCTAAAAATACTAAATCAAAGAGAGGCACTGAAGCAAATATTCTACAATCCAAATCTTTCTAAAAAGAGTGTATGAAGGTCAACATTTCTATTGACATCTGCCAAAATGAAACACCCCAATTTTACAACTGTGTGACCCAACTTTACAAGCAGCATTTTCACTGCACTTATACCAGACAATTTTGGTGACAAACTTGAACATGGGACAGAAAGAGACAAATTTAACAGGCTTATGCTAAAAAATGTTGCAAAGAATTATCAAACAAATTCCTATTTAGTAAATTAAAATGCAATTTGTGACCAATGTGAGTCACAATAGCAACTGTTCCTTCTTTTCCTGGTTTAGGAAATCTCTGATCTGCTTTATACCTCTCCAGACTTCCAAAACACTACATAGTCTATAACAATTTAGCTAATTAAATCAAGGCATGATTCAGGACAGTGTCTATGGGGCATGAGTATGTACGTACACAGGCACAGACACATACAAAATTGATATTTTGGCTACGGACAAGCAATCAAGGTCATGATTTTCACCTAAAGTAAAGATTGTCACATTTTTCAATAACCATTTCAAATTCTTTCCCTCATTATAGCAAGGAGGATAAATATTTAATACAAGTATCTGAGAATCGCTTGTTTCTCAATCTTATTTTAAAAATGCTATAAATAATTTATTTCTCCTTGTCTATGCTTTCATACACACATAGATACACAAATACATTTTTGTATTTATGTATACATACAGTTACCAGAATGAAGTTCTTTCCATTTATACTTTAACTGATATGGGCAAATAAAATTCTTAAAGCTATGTAAGCCAGTACGTGTGTTCAACTGAATGTCACCAGGCAATAAAACCATTTAGAATCTATACCAGTTAACAACCCAGCATCCTGGGAAATGCAAGAGTCTTATTTCAGGAGGTAAGACTGTTTTCAATGATCAAAATGGCTGGATTTATATGGATCTATGTATAGATCTGGATATAAATCCATGTATTGTACCTATATGAATTTATATGCATGCATTCCCAATCTGTGCCAGGTACTTAATGCTTTAAACTTTCAGATAATTTTTAAGAACTTTTCAGATTCTTCTGACTTGATTTCTCCTGTACCAGAACTTCTCTCACATTGCTGTTATTCACATCTCCCTTGAGACACTGAAAAAATAAGCATCCACCTGAAAGTGTATAAAATTAAACTCCTAAAACAGGGCTCAGGATTATCTGGCATTGCAACAACCATACTAGTACAAAGATAGTTTGAAAAAAATATCCTGTTTTTAATATAGTAATGAATTAAAACATAGCTTTATTTATTCCTATAAGTGTACTGAAAAGAATAGCTTGTTTTTAAGTGAGTGTAACGAGCACTATTTTGGTAGCCAACTTCTCCACAGGAATTTATGTGAGAGAGGGTCAGCTCCAATCATACAGTCATTAACCATGTACCTTAACAAGGTGAATAATCAACATATTTACAAACTAAACAAATTCAATCCCTTGAACTCTTATAAAAATGGGATTGAGGAGCGGACAGGGAGTGAGACAAAGACGTTTGGAAACACAAGGGGTCGCCACTTTTGCTTTAAGGAACCATAATAATCAAATCAGTTTCCCCCCTTAGTGACCTGAGGGCACAAACACAGACTCTGCAGTATATTCAGAACTTAGATTACAGTCTTGATACTAAGCACTTCAGCATCTTCATATTTTTACACCTTAGTGCTGAGAAAGATTAACTCAGGCAGAACTGTAAGGAACTAGCTTTTTATAAACTAAAGTCTAAACTGAAAAGCTACAGTAGATGTAAAAAAAAAAAAAATGGGAAGGGGGGGGAATGACAGAGTGTGTGAGAAAGAATAGAACATTACTTAGTAAAATCCAGTGACATCTACAATAGTTTTACAGCATGTTTAAGCCCTCTAAGGTTTTATATCTCCACCTGCCTTCCATTTAAAACTTACTCCTTGTTAATGAAAAGACATACAACAAAACAAAATGCAAGTAGATCGAGGAAATATGTCTAAATAAGCATGCCTGAAAGCCAGAAATAAAATTCCCAAACTTCTGCATGTGAAACAGATTTCCCATGGCATCCATTGACTTGATTTTGTGCAAAAGGTACAGTCCTGTAAGTCATACTATCCCAGCAGCAATTCCAGTGAGTATAAACTAAACAGTTCTTGGGTAACCATGGAATGTGACTGCCTCAAGTTCTTACCCTCCTGAAAAAGGACAACTGGCCCTGCAAGTGCAGCAATAGTGTCAATCTCCCCTGAAGCATCTTCTGCCTTCTAAACAGCCAAGAAATTCATGATAAAACTGAATGTCCACTACTTACAGTGTTTCTCTTGAGCTACCAACATCTCTGCACAAATGAAAAAGGTGCCTCTTTTTTAACAGATCGGTTTAATACTGAAACAGATAGGATGAAGTTTAAAAAAGAATAATCAAGATACTGAACTGAATATTTTGAAGCAAGTGCCCCAGCTGTGGGGAAAAGTGCATTTAGTTCAGCAGCAAAACAGCACAGTGTGAAGATATTGTGCTTGGACACAGAAGTTCCATAATGGAAGGAGGTACAAGGCAAGTCAAGATATAAAACCATAGTACATTGTTAACCAACCTTAAAACTTACATATATTGCAGTGTTTAAAAGTAAGACACATTCATTTATTGTACAAGGTCTATAAGGAATCCTTAAAATTGCCTGTTGTAGTTTATGACTCAACATTGTAATAAAAATGTACATATATATTATTTCCTTGTCACTTAACTGTACTGTTAGACCTCATGGACTTGTTACTTCACACAATGAAAACCGCTCTTCACTGAGGATACTCCACATTTTTACCAATCTGAAAAGGTTTACTTGTGCTAGAAAAGACCAACTGCAAAAGGCTCAGTTCAGATATGTTATGCCTGCAACTGATAACTCAGGGAAGCAAGACTTAAAG
The DNA here is from genome assembly GCF_029582105.1 of Oenanthe melanoleuca. Classification (NCBI taxonomy): domain Eukaryota; kingdom Metazoa; phylum Chordata; class Aves; order Passeriformes; family Muscicapidae; genus Oenanthe; species Oenanthe melanoleuca. Next base: position 25,663,550 of record NC_079340.1, on the reverse strand, counting down.
GAATTCAAGCTTTTTTTTTTTTTTTCTTTTCTTTTTGTTTTGACTGCATCCTTTTCACCTGCCAGTTGTTTCGATGAATATGTTTTTAGTATACAAACTGGTTGATAAAAATTCATCAGCAGAGGCATATAAACTCTAGATATGTTTGATTAAAACAGAGCAAATCAGAATAAAACAAAATCCAGTGATTTACTCTGACTGTAAACAATATAAAAACACCATTTGCTTCAAATCTCAAAATAAGTTAAAAGAAAATCCCAACCTCAGGGCACGTGACCCTTTCAGGTTTTGACACAAAAAAAAAAAAAAGGGGGGGGGGGAAAGAAAACAGAAAAGTTCATTATATAAAGGTTATACATTTATCTTAACTGAAAGTAAATCTAAGAAAAACTGGTTTTTTCCCTTAAATTTAAACTTTGAGTTCATTGGCAATTGCTTTAAATGAACTGGCATTTTCAGATTATTCAGACAACTTCCATCAAGTTCAGCAAAGAAAACTTAGACAAGCATTTTTACAGAATAAAAAAAAAAAATCTAAATGGCTATGATTCCTCTATTAGCAGAAACACATAATGCAGTCTTAAATTTGCCTTTTTATATTATTTATATATTTATATATATATAATATAATATAAACCACATATATTATATTATATATACATATACAGACAATTACAACATTAATGCAGTTTGTATTTTGTACAGTGTATTGGACAAGTCGATGAGCATCAGACCATGGCACGATATGGTCCCTGCATTTTTAGGAACTGAATGATGAAGGAGGGTCCTCCTGCAACAATCTGAGGTGGAAGGTGGCTGAGTGGGCAGTTCTCAATACTCATTATTGACAGTTTGCTGCAAAGAGCCAGCTCAAAGGGAAGGCTGTGCAGATTGGGGTTGTCATTCAAATACAGTTCTTCCAGATTCTCCAGTGTACCTGGTTAAAATAAAATAATAGTAAGTAGTAGTAGTAGTATCTTTTTAATTCATGCAGTTTATAACTTTGAGACAGAGGCTCTGAGTCCACTTGAGGACTCTTTCCTATACAGGACCTTGTGTCAGTGAGACTCCAGTTCTGAAGCACAGCAAGTTCTGTTCACCAGTACCTAAGCAAGGACCAATTTGATTTAGTTTTCCTGTAAAAATATCCATTGGTGCATATCCTTTAGCTAATAAATGAACTGCAAATATAGAGAGTAAGACAACTGAGAGAGACTTCACCACAGCCATTCAAGAGCCATGTAAGTGCAGGCAACATGGAACAGCTACCTAGTGAAAAGGACCTAGGAAATACTGACACCATACAGAATCTATTCTCTCTTTAAAAATATCTATGTCATTCCTTTTATGTCATTAGAATCCATATATCAAAGACCCGAAGCCATAACTGTCGTGTCACAGGAAAAAAAGCAGAGGAGTGTGACTTCTTTGCACAGAAAGAAAAACTTATGAATTTATTAAATGGAACTAACAAGTGTGAAAATTTTCCTGAATTCAAATTTTACAGTCTGCCTCTACTACAGATGCTGATTAACCAGAAGCTGGAAAACAGTAATTTCTTGTAAGATTTCCATTCCTGCTTTCAAAGACATAGAAGTCCTCCGCAAAATATTCCCCACTTTCCAATCTTATATACCATAAACATCTCCTATAATCTAAGAGACTATTTAATCTTTCACAAGAAAATGAAGTAGGCAGGACTCATGGCATGGAGAAACAAAAGGAAAAGCTATAGAAAAAATAACGAGAAACAGTTGATAGTGTGATACATGAAACAGTCACACCTGACAATACAATAGTTACAATAAGTAACTATTCCCTCATCTGTGAGGACAACCAGCTTTAATAACCAAACTGTACTCCTGCAACAGTATTTAAAATTTTCTTACTGATTTTAATTCCACAGTTTGTTTCCACAGCATTCAAACTCTCTCCACTAGCTTATAAATTACAAAATTCTGGGTTTAGATTATTTTAGGTTTTTCTCACATTGAGGCACATACAAGATGAGCAGCTGTAATGGCTCCTCACCAAAGATGATGTGAGAGACAAACCATGCTTTCTTCATCTGTACATCACCATTTCTCACCACATTTTGCTTGGTGTAGCTTGTCTTATAATTTTTTCCTCCATAATAAGCCCAAACTACAAGATTTTAACTTAAGTGCTCAGAATCATGCTCTGGACTAATACCATGGAGACCAATTACAGAAGAAACATGGGCTCTCAGTTTCAGATGCTCTGAAACACACCTAGACTGAATGCCTCAGGTAGGCAAAAAAAAAAAAAATCCTACTCCTTCTTTTCTTTCTGTAGATTTCCTCCACTTCCTTTTCTAACCTCATCAAGGTGAAAAACAGTATGAGAGCTTATAAAGAAAAGTGTGTGCAGAAGGACTACAAGGGGCAACATTTGCTTTAGCAGTCTACACCTTACCACAAGGGTTTTGCCTACACCATGGCATTAGAGCAGGATCAGTGCACTTCCTTTGTCTCTCCAAGAACAAATTTATGAAGTTGAGTCATGAATAACATAAAAATTGTGGGAGAATCAGGAGATAAGGAATGTCACCATTACAAGTTGGTGTGTGTTCAGCAGCTTTCTGCAGCAGAACTGAAAGAAAATAGTGCATCCTTTCCACTGCAGTTCAGCAAGATGAAGATCATACACTCCAGCACTGTTCCTGTGGCACATGCTTCACATCAGGTTGTACATATTTGGAAGTTTCAAATGAATTTTGTGGCTTTTACTGATGAGCAGAATAGCTGGCTATGATATATGCTTTGCCCAGACACTGCATCAAATCAGACAACAGGATCTTACCAATTTCCTCAGGAAGGTGTGTGAGAAGGTTCTCTCCGAGCCCAAGGTGCGTCAGATTGGTAAGGTGACCGATTCCTCTGGGAAGGGTGGTCAGCTGATTGTTAGTCAGAACCAATTTCTAAGGGAAAAGCACATTTTTACAAATTAACTTAATGATTTTTCCTTGGAACGACAACAAGTAATGAGACATGTAGCTGACAAATGAATGGGTTCTACTCTCCTGAATTTGAACAAGACAAATTTCAACCATCCAGCAACAATTCAAATCTCTATTAAGGATCCTTGAATGTAAAAATAAAAAGGTGCCTCATAAAACACATGCCTAAACATAGAAGATTTCATGAGCATGACTGAAATAATTCCTGAGGTGGTACTGCACTCATGATACAACAGTTAAAACCTTCAAAAATTTTTTGTTCAGTATTAAGCTGGGGAACAGTTAATGGGGACTAATTGTGGGTGAAGTTGCACAAGACTCTTAACTTTTGTTTCTATGTCCAGTCTCAAATAGTTTCCATTCATCTAACAAGTTGCAATTAAATCAGCATGGTGTAAATAAAGGACATAAGATGTTTATCTCGACCAATTATTGTTTCACCTGCAGATCCTTGAGGTAAGCTATTTCATTTGGCAAGGATTCCAGTTTGTTTTCCTCTAGATCTAACTCTCGGAGTTTCCGTAGATTTCCAATTCCATGCGGAAGTTTCTTTAGGAGATTGTTTGACAAGATAAGAACCTCAAAAAAGAAACAACAACCAAACTCAGAATTTCAGCAACACAGTAAGTAAATAACATCTTAAGATACATTATTTTTAAAATATTTGCAAGTAATGAAGTCTACATTTACATTAAGGAAGTAGCTGAAAATTTTAAAAAAGAAAACAAGTCAGTGATTAGCATTTTTTTTCAAATCTTTAATGACACAAATGCATACATTTAGGATATACTTCTTTCAAATATTATTATATATAATAATAAATGCAAAGCAAAACCAATAGAAACCCTATTTCTCCAAATGACCGAAGAAAAACAATTTCTTCCTGAATTTGCCTATCATTTTGTAATGCTTCCTTATAGCCATCTTATAATCATGTTTTACATTATTTGCTGTGCTTGCCAAGTTCTCCTTAAAAAGCTTAGTACTTCCTCTTCTCCCTATGTCCCTTTGGTTAGGAGCAGCAGCAGATAAACACACAGATGGGAGAACCTAAGCAGAGCCCTGCCTTTCCAAAATGGGCTGCCATCACACACCCACGCCTACTACAGAGCTGTCCTCTTGTTTTTCTCCTCCTTTCTAAGTTCAATTATAAATACCCCAGATTCAAGATTGTGTATCCTTATTTGCAGGGTCAGTTAACAGTTATTCATAATTCCACAGGCAAGTCAACAAGGGTTATACTAACACACCATTTTTCCTCCAGAGAAACCTTGAAGTTCTTGGAAGTAATCAAGTCTCATAACAGCACTGTGAGTAGTCAGGTAATTAATTACTGATTAAACAATGCTATTATCTAGTTCTTTAAGAAGGCACATTGAAACATGAGGATGTGAAAGAGCAGCCAGTCCACAAGTGGACCCTTGTGCCAGCCACACACAACCAGCCAGACTGCAAGTGCCTGTCTTCTACCGATGATCCCAACTCTCACTGGCTCCAGGCAATGTGAAAACACCACAGGCAGGAACAAAATAAAGACATGGTGAGAATCAAAGTGAAAATCAAAAGCCAATGCCTGAGTATTAGCACAAGCAGCATTTCAGTGACCATCCTTCATGCACCCCACATGCACAGAGCAGTGAGAACAGTCATGTTTTAATCATGTATCAAGAAACAAAGGCAGGAACAGACAATATTACCTACGTGTAATGCAGCTGACTTAGCACTGCTATGGGAACCTTCACTTTTGTGCAAACATTGCCCAAACAGCCCTTTGTATTTGATTTTTTAATTACAGAGAAACACAGTGGTAACAGGTCAGCTCTCCAGCTTCACCAGCCCACAGACCATCAGCAAACCCAGTTTTTAGAGGTTACTAATTTCCCAATCACATCAACCACAGCCTTAACTTAAAAGGGAACTGGGCTATTAAGTAACTATTACTCTGTCATTATTTTTGCCCCACACTACAGGAATAATTAAAAATTCACAGAAGAAGTTACATTGGAAATTTGCAATTTCAAATATGCCGTTTATTATAGTTCTTTAACAAATTTTTCCCAGCAACTCACAGAGCCTACAAAGTCCCCTCAACTGCCCAAACAAGTACCTCTATCTTTCTGTCCCTCCAAGGCAATAATTTGTCTCTGCTGATGGTACCCTGAGAAACAGGATGAGGGGACAGAGCAGGTTTAGTTCATGCTTTTAACCTACAAGTTCTTTCCCCTCAAAGGCTAAGAATTCCCACCTGGCTGCCTACAAGGTTCACAGAGCTACACTCAAGCCACCCCCAGCTGTAGAATACTTCATCATGTTTTTCTGATCCCTGCTGCTTCCATGCTGGTCTCCAGGAATTGAGCCAAGTTCAGCAACATTACATTTACAACACTAATTCCTGTTGAGAAAAGTTTTCTTTCTACACGGCTAAAAATATACCTGTACATAGTGGTTTGTGCACACTCATCGAGAGCCTAAAGAACAACATTCAAAAGCTGTTGACAACAGCCACAAACAGCTGCAACAGGGGATTAAACAGCACATTTATTCAGCTTTATTTGACCCAAAAGTAATATTACTTAAACCTGAAGTAGAGAATCCCTATGTTGCAAGTATTCATTTAGCTGTTAATTTATACTCTTCTCACCTCAAGAGAAACAAGCCCAGATACATCCTCAGGGATTTTTGTGAGCTGGTTAGTCGCTAAGTTCAGTTCTACCATGCTTGTCCAAGTCCCGAAGTCCAAGGGGAGAGATGTCAGCTGATTGTCCTGTGATTTAACATACCAAACATTTAGGGTCTGTCCTTGCAAGAAGTTGAGAAGGCATCTGACAGATTAAACAAACTGCTAACAGAAATACTTCAAAGCAACGTAGTCAATAATGAAATCAGAAGAACAAAATGTTGGTAATTGGCCAATTTTTTTCAAATTCTAAGTATTAGTGGTACCAATCTGGAGTTACAGAATTGACTCTCTCTTACTAATATGAACTGAAGTGGAAAAATTAGAAGCACGTAGTTCTCAAGAATTCACACAGTGGCTAAAACATTTTCTGTTCTATTTCTGCTAATAGAATGGATGGTGGGTTCAAAAAAAAGAACTAAAAGTTCACCATAACTTACAAAGGTGCTATGAGCAAATGTTTGAAACCTAAAAATATACAGAGTTTAGAAAAAAAATCCAGCAAACCAACCAAGAGAATAAACACCACCACTAAAAAACCCACCAGAACCCACACACCAAACTGTGCTAAGGGGAAAAAAAAATTATCAAAAAATACCTGAATACTTTAATGGCTCAGAGTAAAAGCCATTGAAAGTACTCTGAACATGTTACTGCTCAAAATGTTTCTAAAATATATGATTTAGACCAGACACCACAAAATCTGTTTTAAAATGGTCATAAAAAGTTCTGGTAAGCAGGCAAAGTTACAAATGGATATGTGATAAAAACTGGACTCAATGCAAATTGAGGATTCATTTGTGTAAAACTGTATTCTAAAACAGCAGTTGAGCTTAGCTACTGCTCAAGCATTTCTTGAACTAAATCTATTAATAGAAAGATATAGTCTCTTTTCCCTATTTTAACTATATTAGCACACTTAAAAGTTCTTTTTCTGTGCACTTCAACTATTGCCAAGCCTCTAGACTTAGGTTTCGAAAGACTATATTTAAAAAAAATGTATTTTACATAAATCTGTTTATAATGTAAACTGTAACAGTGTCTGAGGGAGAAATAAGCTAATCTACACGCTTGTGTCCCACGTGGATATTCAAGAACTTTGCAGCCAGCTTTCATATTTTCATTTTTCAAACTCAGCAAATGTGACAAAATCTTGACTAACAAACATAAAGACAAATTAGTAACATCTTGACAGCACAGTTTTAGACTAATACATAATTATTTATATATGCGATAGCAGTGGCACTTGAGCGTGATAAATTCATTCCTTACATTTTAAGTCTGCCAGAATTCATGGAGCAGCAAACAGTGCTCCTCATTGATTTTACACAGTAGCATGTTTCTATGCCTCACCTTCATGTTCAGCTTACTTAATACTTTAGCTCTAGAGAAAATTCCAAAGGGGATTTTATTGATGCGGTTGTGCTCCATATTGAGAGAGTAGATTGTGGAGAACTGGGACGGGCCACCCACAGGATAGGACTGGAAGCAGTTCCTGGCCAATGTTAAACTAGTCAGTTTGACAAGGCTGGATAAAAGACCCTGTAGAAAGAAGAAAACCACCCAAGAACTTAGGACTGATTTATGTGAATGCATCTCTTTTCCCTTATGGGTCTAATTAGAAATGTTTATCCCCCCTCAAGTCCATCCCTTGAAGAAGTGTTGCAACACACAAACCAGTGTTAAATTTGATAAAACTTCCACCAGCAACAATCTCTGCTCACTGTCAACAGCCACTACCTTATTTCCCCCTTCCTCCCTGCATGCTGAGAGATACAAAAAAAGCAAACATACCACATTTAAAAGCACAGGTTTGGGAGGTTTGGTAACTTTTCTCCTCTGAAAGCAATTTTTCTAATGACACATTGATTCAGGAACACAGGGCAGTGTGTCCATCCCATCCCCAGCAGCTGTTTTGGCTCCAGCAGCTCACCCACATCCAAACAGGGCCCAAAGAAATATCAACCCCACACAATGGCTCCCAATAGAGGCATTTGATAATTCCAGCACAAATCATTGGTAACTTCATAAAAATCCATATTGTGATCACAACTTGTCAGTGTCTTGTAATTATACCATAATAGTTTCAGATAATCAGACAAAGAAAAAGAATAGGATGGGTTTGAAAATTCAGTTGTTTTTCCCATTTTCTAAAATATTCCTAAGTAGTTCATGCTCTATTTTTCCCCCTTAAAAAATTAAAAGCAAGAAGCCTGTAGTTAAACTGGATAGCAATGGCTGTCCATTGAATTCAGAGTTCCATTTCTCTTGACAATCTAATTAGATTCTGAAATCCCAGCAGCCCATATCTCAGTTTATCTGTTAGTTACGTGCCAAGCACGTTGCTGGAATTGTGGAGATGAATAATGAGATCTAAATTACTGCTGAAGTGTCACCTTTGCTTATTACTACACCAACTTAAATCCAGCCCTATTTGCTTAAGTATTACAGAAATTGGAGATTTATGCATGGCATTACATACCATAAATAATGCAACATCTGCAATCAGGAATGAGCAGTAACAAGATAATGATTCCAACCATATTCCTAATGCCAGTATTTCTGTATTATGATTTGAGCTCCATATTCACTGTAAATGCTTTAAGAACACATCTTTGCTGTTTCACCAGGAAAGCTTGTTACTTTTATAAAAAGTTTATTAACATTATTGTAAATAAAATAGGATCTAATAGGGACTTAACTGCATGCCCCAGCTAAAACTTTAGACACTGGGGGCATCTCAGCAAGTATCAGTGAAGCATTTTCTCCACTACATATAAAATAATGGATCTTCAAATCAGTATTAATCTAACCTAATCATTAATTAGTATAATCTTTGGTTAGGAAATGTTGTTTCTACCTATACTTTAATTAACAGATATTAGTTGTAGGGTTAGGCAGTCCCTGAGCTCTAACACACTTTATTGCTTCAGATGGATCTTGGCATTTCAAGCAGCTGGTTTTGAAGTCTGCTTGTATACCAAAAAAATATCTAAAATATGTTAGCTAATTCACTCTAATAGCCTGGAGTAATTAAATGCATTTGAAGAGAAGCAAGAGAGCTTTGGCAGTACAAAGAGAACAATGCTCTTACATCTATGAGAGCTGTGGCAGTGCTGCCTTCCTCCAGCCCATCCTTTTAAGATAAAATATTTATTAGGCATTGTGTCAGCGGCTTCAGCTATGTTTTGAAATTCAGAAATTTCTTTTACAAATACAGTTCTTTGTCTTATAGCACAGCATGTTTTATTTTAAACAGATTACACTATAAACTATACACTTCTGCAAACTTAAGTGTTAATATATCGTTGGCAAATACACCTGAAGAAGGCAGCACAGTCACAAAGAGGTTTGTATTATGACTGAAGGTGTTTTAAAGCAAGTAATCACCCCTCACATTAGCTTTTTGTAATTACACCGTTGTTGCTTTTGTAACATGTCTGGGTGGAGTGGGCTAGCTTAGCTCTCATCCTAAAAGCAGCCTGGTAGCTTTCATTCTGGCATTTTCTTAAATTATAGTCTTGCCCAAACATTTATTAAATTCTCTGTTTTAGTCTATCATTGCTGAGCTTAGAAATTTTTCTGAGGAAATTTAGTTACTTACTGCCCTTTGTTACTGTAAATACTCTGCCTAATTCTGAGTGCATTTCTTCTCTTCTGTTTATAGTTTGCTATATACATCTTTAGATAACCTTTAAACTCATTTTATACTAGTAATTCAGATGACTTGAGGTCGTGGGGATGACAGCTTAGGAAAGCAGTTTGATCATCATTAATACAGTACAAACTATAAACTTTACGTTGTGTCATGAAATCTTCATCTTAAAAGGTTCTAAAGAAATTGAATAAATATCCAAAATAAGAAACAATCACATCAGATTTTTCTCTGTCATCTGAGCAATTACTTCCAGGCACTAATGCCTCACGAAGCAGAACCACTGAGAAACACTTATCTGGCTTGAAGGGTGGGAATCTGAACTCATTATTTAAGGTTTTCTAAAGATACAGGACAGCAAATACAACCACATGTGTTTCTCCCAGTTTTGATTCAAATTGTATGACATTAGTCCTTCTACACTGATTAAATATACCTAATATTTACACAATTGACATAATTCACATTACTTTTAGTTTAAAACAAAGGGTATTCCTCAGAGTTAAGACACAAGATAATTTCCCGTGTTCCACTCCATTTACAAAACACTGATGCCCTCCAGCAGCACCCCCTCCCCAGTTCACTCCCTCTGCTCCTCACCTCTGGTAAAGTAGAAATGTTGTTGTTCTCCAAGTTCAGCTCATCAAGTTCACTGCATTTTGCTAAAGACTTGGGAATTGCTGACAGCCTATTGTACCTCAGGCCAAGACGACTTAGACTGGACAGATTTCCTATGGGTAGAAAACATGTGTTAATATACTGTGAGAATCACCTAAATGCACAGAACAAGGTTGACTTCTGATTCTGCTGTTGTCTCTCCCTTTACACTTCAGAATTTCAAATGGTGAAATGCAGCTATTATCCCAAAACAGGACATACACAGATTTCCAATGTTGAAGTCAACCATGCAGAAGTAGATTGTGCATATTAAATATTATTCTGAAGTTCTGCATAATAAAAGCAAGCAAGGCTTATGTCCTATTATAAAAGTTCTTCTACCCTGATCTATCAACAAACTGTATTATCATTTTCCAGATGCCCCCAAAATGACTTTTTAAAATTACAGACAGTATCATTCAATGCCATGACTCATATTTCCAGAACCTGGGCATGCATCATACAACTCAAGTCCTGGCAAAACAATTTCCTCTGCAGGGAAAAAAACCCCACAGCTTTCCCATCCTCCAAAAGCAAGAAAGTCTTTAATACATGATAGGAAAGCCCCCAAAATTTCCAAGTTTTTGAACAATACTGAAGGAAAAATCTGGAGGAAGTCTACAAAAATCTGGACAGTAGTACATGTAAAAATACTCCTGAATATTGCTAGGCCGAGGGTCCTAATTGATAAGTCTTTCTGTTAGGAAATAAAAATGTTGAGAAACTTGCAACTTGAAAATTTCCCATCTGAAGCTCCCTTTAGCTCCAACCTTTACCATCTAAAAAGTACAAAAGACCAAAACCAACTGCTCAAGGATGGTGCTGAACTACAGGGTACTGGAGCATTGAGCCTCTCCTGCAGGTAAGCAAGGCCTTGAACTCCACTGAAAAGCCAACTGTCAAAATGTACAAAGAAACTTGACCTCTGGCTCATCCCTACAGTCAGAAAATGTGTCAGTGCAGATGTGGACATGACACTAGGGCAGCTTGTGAACAGGTTCACACAACCAGTTCCTGCAAAACATTTGCTGTTTTACACTCGCTTTTACAACCACTCATGGAACACCACCTTTGATCTGCAAACTGAAGTACCAGATAGACACACTAGAAAGGAAACATGGGATTTAACAGATGGCAGAATGAATAACCAGAAGCAATTTTAAAATATGAAGGGGTCTTAATATGTACAGTGTAACTGCTCATTAAGTGAAGGCTGTATTAGTGTCCATGCAGGTGCACTTATACAAAGGTTACTGGAGCACAGCAAAGGAAGAAGTAAATGTAGAGTATTTCTGCCAGACAGAGAAAAAAAACAAGCAGCAAAATATCTCTTTCCTGAACCTGGTCAAAATATACAGTAAAAATACTCCTACATCACTAAATAGCTGGAAATAAAGATAATAAAAACTTGAAACTGGAAACAATGTTGTATGATTCACTGTAGTTTCTAAACCAGAGAAGTCACAAGAGTAGTGAAAGTAAAACAAAAACAAAAACAAAAACAAAAACAAAACAAAAAAAAAAAAGCACAAGAAAAAAAAATAAAATAAAAAAATAAAAAAGAGCAGAAAACAAAAAAATCTTAGCGCCACCATAAAACTGCAACAGAAAAAAAATCCAAAACCCACAAACCCCTTAATATAGAACAAAAATTATTTACATCTACAAATCAAGAAAAAAAAAATTATGAGTTTTCAGTGCATACTTGATAATTATTTAACAAGCTTGGCAACAAATTTTACTTAGTACAATCAACAACTAAATGAAAGTCAAAACAGGTAGCTACACACCATTGCTTAACTAGTAGTATCTTCAACTGGGATTTTGAGTTCTATTTTTCAAAGTCCTGGATTCTAAGCAAGTAAAACTAATTGTTATAGAAGCAGCAAAGAAAGTCTTAATCAGAAAAAGGCATTTATAATCCAAGGTTATCAATACTGCACTCCAGTGCACAAATTTTCTTATTTTCTTTTTACATCCTGCAATGTATATACACACTAAAGAGAATAATTAGGACCTATTCTGATCCTACAGTCCATTAGTATAAAGACACAGATTTGTACCTAACTTAGCTATTTCATTCTATATGTATGAGATCAGGCATTGCTAGCTGAATAAAAAATTGGCCTCACTTCACACAAAAAACATTCTATTGCAAGGCTCCAAGATCACTAGGATTTGCCATCCCAGGCAACCTCATGTTCTCTGAATTTTTTTTTTTTAATTCTCTGAATTTTTATTTAAGATTTTACTAAAGAATGAACAACAAACTTTACACAAAATAAGATATAAACCGAATATTCTTTTCACTACCTAAAACATGCGCTAGATGCTGATCTGGATTTTTCAGGCGAAAAGGACGACCAGGGAAGTCGACAGCGTGATGCCAACTGTTGCTTAGCAATACAACATTGCTGTGCCAGTTCCAGATTGTGAGCACAGGCTGTATGTATATGGCTCCCTTCCTACCAGCAATGTGGCATTTCAGAAAAATGAAACAAGGCAGCCACAAGAGAGAAGTCAAAATGTACCATAAAGAAGAGAATGACACACGCTGGCGATCCTCGTGACATTATCAGAAAGGAGGCATAAATAGCAGCTCCCAGTAATTTCTCCTTATCATAAGCAGCATTTCTTAATAGAACTTTATCACTGTTTCTTTACTAGTTATCTTTCTTCTCCATGGGAAAGGCACACAAAGGCATAACAGAAGACACATCCTGTGTGTACCACATTCCTTATGTTTGTTTTACAAATCACAGCACTAAATACAATTACTCCTGAGGACAAAACCAGCAAGATTCAAGCTGGAGCTGGATCAGTAGCACCTATCCCACTGCTCCTGGAAGGACTGTCCTGGGCCCAGCTGATGCAGGCAACATGAGCTACCTTCTTATTTCAAGCCAGAATTTATTTGCAGCCAATTTACAGCCACCCAGTCTTCTGTCAACAAGGCTCAAAGACCTTTTCATCTTCACACACCTCAATGTGAATGCATCTCAATATGAAACCCTCATTAGCTTTTATCTTCACATGCTGGACAAGACAGGTCTTAGTCCCACATTCACAACACAGGATGACCCCTATAGCTCTTCCCTCTGTCCCGCATGTACAAGTTAACGTTTCTTTTTAACAGGAATGCACCAGTACAACATTAACACTTGCCTCCACGGTCCAGGGGCCAGCTGACTAACACAAAAACCAAGTGACAAACTGTTTTACCACAGAAACTGTTTCATGTTGCTCAAGACCACACCTAGTGCACTCAACTATCACACATCCCACTTACAGCTCCCTGAGCTCAGGGTTACCTAGCTGATACTCCTGTTTGGAGTTGCTTTACAGTGCTTGCACTCATCTCCATCATTTCCAGCTCAGCTACTGCTTTCCAGGATGGAACAGCACTAGGTGTCTGTGGATGGGCTGTCAGGGTAGACCTAAGGAATAAGGCAAGAAAGGCAACAACTGATCATGGGCTGCTCAGACTGTCATCAGGACCATTTGCAGCCGTACTTCTGTCACTGAATCCGTACCTCAGCAGCTCCTCTGAAACAGCCCTCGAAGGTAATGACTCAGAAAATGCTGCACTAGTTGTTCATGTACGTGACAGTTTGATAACCACAAGCAAAAAGCAGATACCAGCAGGAAAAGCAACAAGCAAAACCTCTTCAACTTGTTTTCTTAGAGAGCCCATTAAGAAAACCCTTGTAAACTCAACTGCCTTATTCATTGGCACTTCTAAAAATAAGATCCCAAAGCCTAAACCCTAAACTCATACTAGGCCTAAGCAAGTCACTGAAAAATTGGTTTAGTTCAACTTTTGACAGAAACAGTCACTCTTGGGAATCAGGTTTCACAGACACCTTGTCTCAGGTCCATTTTCTCACCAGCACAGTATTCACACCCATGAGCAGATCCAGCTCCCATGGTTGAAGCAATCTAAGCATAGAATTATTAATCCTGTCACTGGAGTGACTTTTATGTCTCTCTTAGAATTAGCTGCTTCATTTACACAGAAGTGAATTAAAAATCTTTGGAAGCATGCAAATCCAGAAATATTAAACTAAACTGTTACAATAAAACGGATGCGAAATAGATGGTTTAAATTAATTCTTTATTAAAGGTACTTCAAAAATATTAATCAAAGGAAAAACAGGTGTTTGCCAAACCCAAAACAAAGAGAAGACAGGAAATAAAGCAGGAAACTACACTAACAAAACTATTTTTTAGAAGACCACCTGAAATGGTCTCCACATCTCTTTTTTAAGTATTTCAAAATCAAGAGGAAAAAAAACTTGTAAACTGAATAATATAAAGAAATACAAATTCCTAATTCAAAGTCTTACCAGTGCTTTTTAAATGGAGTGCTAAAAACTCTCTTCCTTCCCTTAGTTAAAATAATCCTCCAAATTCCCTATCTTTAGATGAAGGGAAACTTCGTTCATTGAGCTAATTTGCTATCAGGATCAGTTGCTTTCTTTTAAATAAAACCAAAAGCATCAGATCAATTTAAAAATCTGTACACTAGAGAAAACTTCTATAGATAACGTTAAAAACAAATTGGATTTACAAGAGCTGAGCACATCAAAACCCCATAAGGTCATAATCAACAATATACGTGAGCTTCAGCACACAATAAAAAACTGCAGGAACTTGCTACAAACAACATGGCACTATTAAGCATTTCAGATGGTCTAACTTGCATAAATATTCTAAGATTTTTATTTGACTCAACTTGGCACACAACGAGCAGTCACCTACTAAAGAACATCTTTTACATGGCCACATGTTACTCCATAGAGTGCCATGTGCTTAATTCACTGAGGGATATTCTTCTTGCAAAGAAAAATTGATGGTTTGCATACAAAAGATACCAGGTGTCATTTTTAACTACCTGAAAGCAAGAGGTATATCCAAAATTAATAATACTTAAAAGAAAAAAAAAAATAAACTTGGTGTCACCTTAAAAAAAACCCATATATGAATTAAATTTAATACATCACATGGTGTTAATCTTGCAGTGAGAATAAAGATGATAATATTAAATAAATTTCAAATTGTATGGGAGATAGTAGACATTCTAGGGATGGGCAGCTGTGGACAGAGATTAAACACTGAATTCAGGTATTTAAACAGCAGCTCCTGGTCTAAAATAGCCCTGAGTCAGAAGATGCCTGTACCACACTTTGTACTTACTATATACTAGTTTTCCTGATGTCAGCCAAACTCTGACAACTTTAAGTGTTTAACAGATTTCTAGGTGAAAGGAGCTGTTGGTGTGTTTAATCTAATCTCTTATCAGAAAGCAAACTGGTTCCCCTGATAGCTGTACAGTAAAACGAAAGGCTTCAGATAAAGTCTTTTAACCTTCAGTTGTACTCCACAAGCAGAGAGCATCAGCACAAAGTGGCTGGTCCAACAAGACACCCCCCAAAAGAGGTCTCAATCATCTAGCTGTAGAGGAAACAAGAACAAAATCCCATAGTCATTATTCATCTGGTCTGGGGGCACCTTCCTCCTAAACTGAAGCTTGTAGGTTTTTATGAATTCAAACTTGTGTCACCAATCATTATAAGAGAGACGACAAATCCCTTCTACAATTCCTACATCCCCAATGTTTAATATGCTCTGGCTAAAGCTGATGCCCTAGAAAAATCAGGAATGGGGACAGAAAGGTGATGGTGGTGGGAGGGCAACCACTCTTAGCAGAACTGCAGAAGAGAAGAGAATCCCTCCTGATCATTGCTACCAGCTAACAAAGCCAAAGCATGAAATGTAATTATTCTGTTCTAAATAAAAAAGTACAGTTAAACACAATACAAAATTCAACTCAATCACTGATTTAACAGTGAAGTGACTTTTAGTGTATTTTAGTTTTTCTTTTCAGCCACAAATATGTCCTGATATTCCAGGCAGGCCACGGTAGAATGCAAAATCAAATTCACAAATTAAGTCAGCAGGGTCCATAATTTTTTGCCCTTTGTCAAACCAAAGCACATTATCCTCCTTCTGCAAAGTCTAGGCGTTCTGATGAAGATGTTATCTATTAGAAAGCTACTTAACCTTAATTTAAAATTAGTCTTTACCACCCCTACGAGTTTAAATGCCATCTGAGTATAAAAAAGTTCTTTCTACTTTCAGTCTAACGGTACCACCCAAAGACAGGTTTTCCCTCATTGTATCAATATTAAAATGCTAAACTGTGACCATATCAGCAGTCAGTTATTTTCCAGCTCTGATTCCAGATGTATTCTGCTGACTGTGTGAAAGATGCACAAAAGATACTTGAAAACCTGAGCAACAGAGGCTCAGGTACCCAACATGCACTACACACAACACCTGCATAAGACTAAAGAGCACAAACTCTTAGTGACATGTTTCTGAAACTGTCTGAGCAATGAAAATTCAACTTAAAACTCATTTAATATGCATTCATCAAAATGCATGTAACTCACAGACCTGCTCATCTCAGTTCTGATGTGTTCCTTTGAATCACTCTTCCCTTGTGCCTGCTTCGCACAGAAAGAAAATGAGATTATTGGCTTTTTCTTTCTGCAGTATCAGTAATCATTCCAAAAATGCTGAGCTGCAGTTATAATATATCTGTACACACTGGTCTCCACATCTAATTACTGTGTCATGGTACATGCATTCACTAAAATAAACTGTCCCCACTCTAGTCTTACCAGGATGAATAGCCAACCAAAACACAAAATAAAAGATATTTTCATAAATAGATTGAATCAGTAAACTCAGAATTAATTAGCCACTAGAAGCTATCCTAACCTTTAATGAAAGCAGTGCACATGTATTTAACCATATTGGGTTTGCATTGAAAATGTATTAATTAAAACATAAAATGGAAATTATAATTAGCTGAAAATGATACAAAAATACTAAACCACTTCACGTTGCAAAAGAGACAAAACCAACAGCTGGACCTTATTTTGAGCTACCAATGAAAGCGTTGCATTTTACTCAATTCATGCTGCATACAGTAAGAAAAAGCAACTGGAATTTATTTAATTTAATTTTTCATTGGTAGTCTTTTCTTTTTCCTTTTCAAATGACTATTTAAAGCCTTTCTGTGAAATTAAAGATTTATATAAATGTAAATCATATTGTATGAACAGTTTATACCTAACTGGCAATGCAATAAAAACATTACCCTTTCCTAAATGAAAGATGCGTTTAATTTTTTATGTCTGCCCTACTATATAAAGCAAACATATAAAACGTACAACACACGAATATATCTTTACAATTTTAGCTAATTAAGCAACGTAAGAATTATTTTACGGAGACCAGGGTTCCACTTTGCATCGTCCCTGCAGCTGAATGCTGTCCAACAGCAGATACCGGGAGATGAACCTACAGAAAGGGGAAAGGACACCCTGAAACTTTCTGAAGAGTGAGGGAAGGTTCAACAGTGACTTCCCAAATGTAGAAGCAACTCTAATGATTTTCTTCTGCACAACTGCCATGTCATACTGTGAGTTTTTAGCATCTACATCAACCTGTGCAAAGACTGAGACCCAAATGTCCCCTGCCCATCACATGCAGTACTGTCTGATCTTCACTAGTGACATGTAACACCTCACAGCCTCATCCCTGCCCTTCTGAGCCTGAAGGACAAAATGAGCAAGTCACTTCCCATTTACCCTCCACTTGACATTTTCCAGTCAATTTCGCTACTTTACATTTACTAAGTCTAGAATTGAAGGCAACAAGAACCAGAAGTTTTCCTTTATGAGGACATCACAAGAACCAGACAGGGCTTAAAGTAATACAGAAATTAGGGTAAAAGAGTGGTAGCCACTGCTTTCAATCAGATAAAGAAAAGGCTGAACTTACTGCAATTGCCCAATACTAGCAGAATCCAATTAGAAAAGTTTAATTAACAGCATACTCCAAGAAAAAAACCTTGGACAAAGCACCAAATGTTGATCAGCTCTCCCAAAGTGAGCCTATGGAAACAGGCCTGATGCCACAAAGCACAGAATGCTCGCTGACCAAAGCATGAGGTAGTGCTTAAATGTGGATAATATGAATATTGAATAGATGCTTGTAACTTTGCTCCTTCAGAACAGTGGGTAATTAATAAAATCAAACCCAACGGTTGCATCTGAACATTGCCCCTGATCACTGAGGGAGATGCAGCTGCTCAGACGTTTCAGAACAAAACTACTGCTTTTGCTAAACCTGCCAAATTTAAAATACCCTTTTAAAGTAGTTTCACATTTCTTCAGAAATATCTTTACTTCTAGGGACTTAAAGCTCTTGACCACAATTTTGCATAACCTGAGCTGTACCAATGCCGTATGTGTGGTTCTGGTCAGCGCTTCATGTTTTATCAGCTGGTTTAAAGAGCACAATAGTGCTCTCAGAGGTACACTGGGATTAAACAGGTTAGAAGCATGGTTTGGAGCACAATTTCAACCAGTAAAACCAAAAAATAAATACTATTTAATTTAATGAAAACTGATTTCAGCTTCTGAGCTATAGTGCCACAATGAAGGCAGGAGAGTAGTGCAGAGTTGTAAATACACCTCCCATTTTGCTAACTATCTCTTAGAAACAGTGCTATGTCAGACACTGGAAAGTGTATCCATTGACATAATTTTTTTCTGCTTTTAAAGTATAATTTTGGAACAATTATCACTGACTACTCTTTTTCTTATTTAAATTTCTGTTGCCTTAGATGTCCGTGAATACAGCACATTTGACTACAATCAAACTGCACACATAAGCAAACGAAACTAGAAAATTACAAAGCAGATGAAGAATCTGGTATTTTTAAAAGCTCTAACTCTGTTTCTGTTACATTTCTTTCTCAAGTAAGTTTCTCTGTACTAGTACATATGAAATTGTGAACATATTTGTACACAGTGCTAAAACGAAAAGTTCAAAGAGGGAACACTCACAATGTAGTATTTGCAGGACAAAATTATCTAAGTTATCTTGTAATCATAAGAAACTATTTACTCCACCCAAAATTTGTTTTCAGTCTCAAAAGTTCAATTAATAATTTTAATATAAATGGTATTTTGTTCACCTTCTTCTATATAACTTTTGGATATATTAGTGTGCCAGCTAAGTATACAGAGATAAGACACACTGTAAATAAAAGCTGATAACAATTCCACCACCCTCCAAAAGAACAAAAAAACCCCACCACAACATGGGAGGGGGGTGCAATCTGCAATGAAAACACTAAACAGCTATGATCCCACTATGATTTTGATTCTGGGCTTCAGACTCTCAGAATGTGCTAAGCCATTCCACAAAGCTCATTTTTCTTACAGGAAGTGATCTAATATAAAAAGTACTCTACAATTTTCAATCAACAGAAATACAGATATGAATGTATTAAGCCAATATCTATAAAGCAAGGCATTAGGTCACTTCCTGACAACTAATATCTAAAATCGACATTTGCTACTGCACAAAAGCATGCTCCTACAGCATTAGCTGAGAGAAGAACTTGGTATTTTTACAGAGTATATTGGCTCTGTTACCTCTGTAATCACTGCTGATGCATAATCCCTTCCCTGCCACTCCCCTGCATGTCACCCTCACGTCCCTTTCTCCCAACTCCAGCACATTTCAGTACTGGCTGTTAGTTACCAAACAAGCATTTTTTAAAATTTGGCAGATTCCAAAATCTTTCTGTGGTAAAACCAAAACTTGTTTAGACAGTCCAGCAGCTATTTTAAGAGGGTTTTTTGATGGAAAGCAAGGAAGGGGTCCTTTCTGAGAGGAGAGAGAGACAGAAAGCAAAGGGGGCTGCTTGCTTTTCAAAGCAGCATGTGAAAAACATCCTTCTCAAGAAGAAACAAGGCCTTCATCAAAAGGGTGCCAGTGGGGGAGGAGGGGACAGACATGGCTATAATGGAAAGTCTGGTCCATAAGAGGAGGCTCATGGGCTCACAGAACATCAAATATTTATAACAAGCAAATGTGCTTGGTGTGTTTTGTCCCTGGTCTGTAACCCAAAATTTGACTGAACCGAGAACCATCAACAGCACTCATACAGTGAGTGTCCTGACACCTGGAAGCTGGTAAATGTTGCAAGAACAGCCAGTGGTGGCAAACACCAGGCAGACACCCAGGAGCAGGGAAGAAACAGAAACTGCAGTGAGAGCTGGAGAGGCCCAGGGGCCGCCCCCAGCTGCGCACACAGGCGGCCACGCGCCATTGACTCGCCGCCTTCTCCTCTGCGCTCAAAGCTTCTCGCTGAACAATCCCAACCACAAAGCAAGCTGTAATCTGAAAATCATGCCACAACTTGTTTTAATATGTTGAACCATAACTGTGATGACTAAGAAATAAAGCCAGTGTTGCTGAACTGGCTACGGCTGCTTTTCTGCAACATGCATAAATGTAGGCTGATCGTTATCATTTAAGATGGAACCTAAAGTTCTTCCCTTCACTATTAAATTCTGTTTGCAAACCACTGAGGCACAAACATAGATTTCTGATTTTAAGGTCTTATTTAAATGCTTCTTTTTTAACTTACTGTTTACAAGAGAGATTGTCCAGTGGAGCAAAAACTGAACTAGAATAAGGTTAACGACACAATGGCTCACTGCTGTCTCCTACCATTATTCTTTGTCTTTGGTGGTTTCTTGAGCTCTAAAACATCGATATTCAGCTCAGATAAGCATGTAAAGAGACAGCTACTAACATTTAAAAGCAAGTAACTTCTAAACATTATAGAGACAATGCAAGGGAAAAACAAAACAAAGAAAATAGAAAATCCAGTCCAACCAGGTACGAACCTGACTCAAAAGAAACCACCTAAGCTTACAGGACTTTCTGAAGAAATAGGTGAGTCCAAACTATCTTGACTGCAGAGTGAGCAATTTCCTATCTATCACAAGTGACTTAACTGCCTAATAACTTTGTGCCTCTCCTACCCAAAGACCTTTCCCTCCAAGTATAGTCTTGAGGCATATTACAAGTGAGATTTTTCTGGTCTTTCAACAAGTTCAGTGACTACCAGGCACTAAACAACTTGGTAAATCAAACTACTACTCTGCACAGGAATTAACAGCATTAGTCCATAAGCCTTGAAAATGGAAATCTCACACTTGCTTAGAGAATTTTTCCCATAATTAACAGTTTATCCAGGGAACTCACTCCCTAAATGTGACACATACATTACACATAAGTGTTATGTAAAACAACATTCAGCAAGATTTGCAAAATAGCAACAAAAATAAAGGCTGCACTTATGAATGGTGTAAGTTAGATGCAACCTCCAGATGGAACGGGATCTCCAGATCCCATTAAAATTATCATCAATCCAGGAAGGAAGTTTAGTTCCAGTGGATACATTATCAGTGTAAACTCTGCTCAGGTCAAACTTTCTCAACCAAAAGCCACAGTAACTTCATCCTCAACAACTTACTGCTAGAAGAAAAGCCAAAGTGTCACTAAATGGTTCCCCACTTTACTATGCAATCAAGTATATTAATAAGTGCTCAACACTAAATCCTATTAAACTGACAATGTCCATTCTTCTGAGTATGTTCTGGTGACAGAGCTTAAAATCATGATGGCCTCATTTTTAGTCTTTTTAAATCAAAGCAGCCATCATTTTCTGCCATCTGTTTAAAACTGATTTAATGAGATAGGAAAAGTCATATTTTGTTGATTTATCCCATATAAGATTCTGAAACCAACCAGGACTGTGTTTATCTTAGTCTATTATTCCCAATGTAAGATGCAAACTCTCTGTATTCTATTGCATAAGAGCACGATGACCTTGTGGACTTGGGAGATTTTTTAGATGTTCCACCAAAGCATGTAATATACATGAATAATTTAAAACATTATTTTAGTTCTGTTTTTCTTTAGGCAAAGATGTAAGTTAAAATTATCTGTCAAAGTACTACACTTCAACTATAAGTGAGCCTTTCATTTCTTTATAAGCTCAGTTTCATTACAGAATGAACAAACAAGCAGTAGACATTTGCTTATAACCACAGAACACCTTAAGATTTAGAAGTAATGGATTTAGATTTTTTTTTTATTGTAACTCTCATTCTTAAAATATTTAAGATAAAATTTAAGGCAACAAGTATACCTTGCTTCAAATCTCAAGTGTGAAGCTATGTTGAGCTGAACACCAGTCATTCTACAGTCACCAACAAAAATTCATTCTTAAATTAGTTCCCCTTACTGAACATTTTGAAATAGTGATTTATTTTCTCTTCTCCAGCCTCTTCACATACCTATGGTTTCTGGCAGGTCCAGGAGCTCATTGTGCTGCAAGTCAAGGTTGGTGATCTGCGTGCAGCTTCCAATCTCTTCTGGAAGATGTTCAAGCTGATTGTGCGCTACATCCAGCGTTATGAGGTTACACAACTCACCTAAAAGCACACAGGAAAAGCAAAACATGAAGGACTTTAATGTACAGCTCTCGACAATGACCTCCACACAGAGATTAATAGAATCAGATGGATTTTGGGATAAGCTGAAAAAAAGCTACTGCTACCATAAAGCTATACATATAAAATAAGGTATTACTGGATCATAATTTCATCAGTCAGATCTAAAACCTGATCAACAATTTTTGAAAATCTCAGATAAAGCCTTAATAGATTCTCCAAAGAAATGTTATTTATTGATTGATTTTATTCTGACAGCTCAAGCTGTGGAATTCAAGTACAAAACTCACATCTTATACTTGTTTCAGGCTGTCCAGAAGTTTAAAACATCACTAATTAATTTAATTAAATTTTGAGAAATTAAGAACTGGTTTTATATCATTAACTATTCCTAGGCACAAAATCAACAGTTGAGAAACCGCAAAATTATCTGGCTGACAACCTAGATAATCCAAAGTCCAGAATGCTATTTTTAAACATTTTTAGTCATCACAAAAGACAACTTATGATAAGTAAAGTCTATGCAAGCAGACCTACAGCAAACAAAAGGTTGAAATGAAAGGCTTATCTATTAAGCATTTAAAAAGTTTGGATTTGCTTGGAGTTTGGAGCCACTTTACACAGAACTGCTTCATTTCTGACATTTATAAATTAATTTAAAAGCAGAACTAAGCACAACTCCTTGAACAGTAGTTTCACCTATTTTTATGTCAAACACACTGTGTTCTGAACAGAAGA
Source organism: Oenanthe melanoleuca (assembly GCF_029582105.1). Classification (NCBI taxonomy): domain Eukaryota; kingdom Metazoa; phylum Chordata; class Aves; order Passeriformes; family Muscicapidae; genus Oenanthe; species Oenanthe melanoleuca. The sequence goes on along the minus strand of NC_079340.1, from coordinate 25,640,448 downwards.
TTGTTGGGTTTGAAGAAAAGAAAAAAACCAACTGTGTGCACCAATACAGGCGTATGTATTCACATTTTTTGCATCTGATGGAGGTGAAATTAATGCATATGATTTGAACAGCTTCTACTCTCTCCAGTAAAGATGAGGTCACTGCATTTGTATATTAGAGTATGACTCAGTGAGTAACAAATTTGGAAGAGTAGCAAATTCCTTTTGAGGAGCAAATGTCTATTTTTAAGCTTCACCATTGTATCTTTGACACAAGGATTTTCTCACAGGCCTACAGGATTATCCTGGGCAAGTTCTGATGTGTAGAGTGTCTGCTCATTAGGTCAGCATATAATCACAACTGCTGACTTAATAAATCATAAAATTCAGACTCTGTTTAGAGTTCAGTGACATGTAGCCACAATACTCACCATGTATCACAGAACAATTGTGAAAGACCAAGAAAAAAGTCAACTTCAAACGTCATTATTCTGTTTTTCTTAGATTGTTAACATACAAACTGATATGTTGTTGCTACATTAATTAACCCAAAATGGGATATTTTTCTAGGAATTAAGCAAATGGAAATGGAAAGCTGGTGCTCAAGTAGTTACTCCATCACTGTGTCCCCTCTCTTACACCAGCAATCGAGTGTAGTCCAGGCAACCAGAGGCAACAGCTAAACGGGGTGTATCCAGCACTACAAAACCCATGTCAGTGCCATTACCATGCAGAAGAAAGCAAACATAAGAAAAAATTGAGCAAGAGTTAATGGTCTGTGGCAATGGCATCTTTATTATTCATGGAAAAAGTGCAGAATGCAATAGGAGGAAGAAAATCTTGAGGAACACTTAACCCTCCCTTTAAACAAACAAAAAAAGAGCCTCACAAAACTTTACTGAGGCAACTCAAGAACCTTAACACACTTCAGAGCAGCAGTTTTAATTTCATGATTGCTGTTTTCATTTGTTTTCGCTTCAGACCTTAACCAATGATGTCAAATTTGAAATATGGCATAAATTCCATTTCATCGCGCTGAGTTCTCATTTACTTGACTCTTCCCACTCTACATCTGCTGAAGTCTAAGAAATACTTGGGGGTTTTGCAGCAACATGTGCTGCACTTCATTTTTGCACCTGCTGATATCTTTGACAACAGCATGCTAAATGTTTGAAACAAACATCTTACCACCTAATCCTGAGGAGGAAAAATAATTAAAAGTAATGCCTATGTCTCTCTAGAAAATTAAGGGCTACCAAACACTTCAGTTTAATTTGGATGCCCATACTTAATATTGTTACCTTAAAGATGCAGGCATTATTTTAAAAAGCAACACTGGTAAGTATTTAATAAAAATATTGAACATTAAAACAGATTGAGGACTGTTCAACAAATTTTAGACTTTAGACCAGAAATCAAAAGTTAAAGCCCTATCACAAAGCATAGCTACTTAAGGAAAGGAATTCAAGAGATACAGAAATACTCAGCTTTTAATTAAATTCCTCAGTAAAGAATCTTGTTCTTGAACATAAAAATACTTATAGTTTGACAGTATTTCATCAAAATGGGTTTATTGCCCCCTTTTAGGGTAGAAGAAGAGGAGAGACAAAATGCTGTTGGCACTGAATTTTTTTCAATACTTTGACTTGAATTACTGAGACACAACAGAGGGCATGCAAGTCAACAAAAATCACTCAAGGTACATTTCTCCTGTTGCTCTCCATGACATACGGCAAAAAAAATCTTACATCCAATATGCTCAACAAGGTGAAAAATGTTTGGGTGATGTGATAGAGACTCAGATCACAGAAGTGAAGAGCATTAACCCAGCCTATCAACATAAACACTCAATTTGAGATAGAAATGAAAGAAAATCTCAGAATCAATTCATACCCCTAACAGTACATATATAAAGAGGTTAACTCAGAAACTCAGGATCAAGTCCAGCTCTTTATGGAATGGTCCACAGGGAGACATGGTATCATGAGCACCACACTCTAATCAACTGAGCTAAATGTTTTTTACATCTTCACATAGAAAGGCATACAGAGGACCAGCTGTGGCCTAAGAACTAAAATAAATAACTGGGTGTCCCAGTAGGTGTGAGACTCAAGACAGTGCATAAATGGAAAGGCTCTTCAGAGCAACTGGCAGACTGAGGACTGTGACTGCATATGGGGCTTGAACACCTACTATGAGCTAAAATGAAGAGCAGCTAGGGATGGTGAGAGCTGCTAGGGAATCTTTACTGAATGGGAAAGGGAAGAATCAAGGTAGCTTAGAAGGGCAAGCATAGGAAATCAGAGGAATAAGGAAATAAAAGGGTCAAGTCCTTTACAAACCAATGCTGGTTACATCCTGTGACCAACCTGCACCACCTGCCTTGTCTTCTCCTCAAGCTCTGTATTCCTGGGTGAGAAGCTCTCTGTTCTGAGGTCTGAGTACCAGCTGCAGCACAGTTAATGTGACCAGCACTACTGAACACATCCCAGGCCCTGGGGTGAGAAGGGCTCTGGCCAGCAGAGCACAGGCACAGAGCAGGGGCAGCTCGTGCCCGGCTGAGTGACCGCGCTGACCCACCGTGAATGGCCACACTGTGCAGGCACCGCTCACAACAGCGGCTCTGTCAGCACTCACACCAGCACAAACACATGGCATCAGCAATCAACACAGCAAATAATGATCTGCAAGCACAGAGGCCAAACTGGAGGCCATCTGCATAATGCTCTTCCCAGGAGCTGCTGTTTCAGTGAGCGAAAGCGTCCTTCTCATTGTCTGCACAGTGGCAGTTGTACTGACTAAATGCTTCTCAAAAAAAAAAAAGATGAAAATAAGTTTCACCAAGATACAACTGAAATCTTCCATTTTTGCTTTGCCAAGACAAGACGCATATGTCAAAATCCAAAAGAAAGTTTTCCTAAAGCAAAGATCTGTTCAGGTACAAAAAGAAAAATGCCTAATGAGTAAGGAGTTCATGATCTTTTTGATAGTAGAAGAATCAATATTTGCAAATTTTTTGTGCACTATATAAAGTTTGCTGAAACACATTTTTATCTTGATTTAACAGAAATAAGTCAGCTAGAAATGCGCAGCAGATCAAAATCAGCCTTAACCAGAAAGCAGTTTCCTGAAGAAAAACCCATTCCTTTTCATCATATGGACAACTCATGCATCACTTCACAAAAATACTGTTCAAGCACCCAAAATCACTACAATGAGGCAAGGATTGCTTTAGGAAAGTACTAACCACAGGTTAAATGAACTAACTTTTTGCCACAAGTTATGTCCCAAACAGACAAGTTCTAAACTCACAGTAGTGAATAAAGGATTCTCTATAGACTATCCCTTCAATGCAGTTGCAAGTAAGCACCCTCTCAATAATTAAAAAATAAACTAGGAAGATGCTAGGGTTTGGAGTTAGTTGTTTTTTGCAGGAGAGGTTTTGTTGCCTTTTTTTTTTTTACTATATTGCACTGTGATTGCAAAGGAAAAAAAAGCAATTAAAGCTCAAAGTCTGCCAAGAAAGCAGACAGGAATTGCATGTACTAGCTGGCTTGACAATAAAAGGTTTTAAAGTAGGAGCAATGCCCATCTGAAAAACATAAAACAGTTTCTCTATAAATAACCTTCACAAAACAGTCAGTTACACCCTAGAATGTAGTTTTTAAAAATTTGTATTTTAAAAGGCTCTAAAAAAATCATGCCATTCAAATGCATTTTTCAGAAGTGAAGACTGCAACCACCTTCCATTTAAAACTTGTTAAAAATACACCTAAGTATTCACTTCAACAATCCTTAAAAAAGGTGGAGTGAGCAATCACCTCACTGTTGTTCTCATACACACAAAGAATAAATGTTATAGTATGAACAATGCTAAATATACCTGCTTAAAAAAAAAAAAAAAAAAACCAGCACAATGAAATGACTAATATTTTCAGCATAATGAGGCAGAATTACAGTCCCATTTCATGACCAACTTTGAAAGCCTATTATGACAAGAGGGCCAAGTTACATGCCCTGACATACAAAACTCAAAGTCCTTTTTGGCTATTTAAAACATGAAATACTGCTTCATCAAAAGAACACTGAAGTACACATAAATTAACAGCTGGAGAAAGTATATAGGTCAATAGCAAAGAGGCTTCAGTGTCTTCAATCACTAATTCAGTCAATGGACACCACTCTTGGATGGCAAACACAATTTGTAATGTAGCCTGTTTTCCACTGGATTAACAACATGCCTGCCCATGCTTAAGTAGATTGAACATTATGAAATCCTTCACAACATGATAAATCCTAGGCCAGATGACACAGCAAGAGGATCAAGACTCTTATGGAAAATAGAAGAGGAGAATGCAAATATTAGTGGGACTTCAGGCTGGTGTGTCAGAAAATTGGTCGTAAGCTAATTTGTAAGTATTAATTATCCAAAATCAGCAATGCTGGGAACAAGTTACAAACAGTTCCCATAACTTTCATAGTTATTCATCTTTCACTTGGTTCTCTGCTGGCAAAGGAAAAAATAAAAAGGAAAAATAAATTTGCAGTCCACAAAATGTCTTTGGCAAGAATTTTTTGTAGAAAAAACTAAAAGCAAGTTTCCTGCTTTCAGAAAAACATTTTAAAACAATTTTACAGTTTTGGAATCTTTTGCCTCTCTATGAGATCCAGTACATCACTGTGACACACAGCCTGAGCTCTCCATTCTGCATTACCAACTGCCAAAAGAACAGGTAAGCAGAGGTAAGAACTATTCTGAATTATTACTGAACAACTGTAACTTACACAGAAGAGTTACTAAGGACAAGAAATGTAATTTTAATATGGTCATGGATGCCTTACTGACTACTAAAGTTAAAATACTCATGTAAGTAAGAAATAAGCACATTAATATTATTCACAATTTGCAGAATGCACACCAGCATTTAGTTGTGGGAACCACTCAAAAACACAGAAGTGAAGCTCAGCTGAAATGACTTCAAATCTGCTCTAAAACAAGCTTCAACAAGACACAACAGCAGACTTTTTATTTATTGCTTATAACTGAAAGCAACAAACACAAATAAAATTGAAAACATGTTCAAACAAAATCCCAAACATGAGAAACATAGAAAAAAGTCTTAGCAAGGGCTCAAGACAGGATTTAAGGCAGACAGCAGAACCTCATTTGAGTACCAAGGCAAAGGCAAAGTCTGGCACCTAGCAGGGAATAACCCTGTAAAAAGGTACAGCCTTGCCCCAGGAGGTGAGAAACAGCTATGCAGGGAAGGACCAGGGGGTCCTGGTGATGCTGAACCTGGGCTAACATCTGGATCCCATCCATTCTCAGTGTCAAACAAGCTCTCAAATAAAGGCTAACCACCTTCCAGGCTACATTAGCAAGCACAGCCTGAGGGAAGTGATTTTTTTTTCCTCTGTTCTTATGAAAGTATTCAAACAGTTAAAATAATTGCAGCATTGAATTTAAAAAGAAAAAAAAAGAAAAATAAGAAAAAAAAAGCCTGGACTTCTAACAAGCTGTCAGTATTTACTGGAATTACACTTGGGGCATCGTCCCAGTAAGCTCTTCAAGTAGATCAAAAAGGCAGAACTACTTTATCATTATCCTAAAGCCAGTCTGAAGAAAATGTAATCAGGAGGAATTTGACTAGCTGACAAGACAAAACTGCATCCCCACAAGAGCTTTCACAAGAATCAGAACCTAGATACTAAAGCTGAAGCTGGTCAAAAGGAGTTCTACACTCTTCCTGGAGCTCAAGAAAACCACCAGAATTGGATCAAATAAGCAGTCATTATCTCTGACTCCTAGAGAGCAACACACATGCATCAAAGCCTGTATTTATTCCACTCACAACTTCATGCTTTTATCACATTAAAGTACAAATATATAAAAGTATTCTCAACCCCTGTTTTGCAGACATCACCACGCCAATTAAGTCCAGAAATACAATTTTTTTTCCCTTCAATATAAACAAATGTTTCTCTATATTTTCAGGTTTGCTAAAAAAAGGAAAAAAAAAAAAAGGAAATGAAATTCACAGCATCACCGAAAAGCTCTGCAACTAACAAGTTGTTTAATAAGGAGGCACCACATTCAGCATGGAGTGAGTAGACCTGAACTAATGTGGCTGCACACATCTGATCCACTGTCTATACTACCGAAAACAAAACAGGTGCAACTGTTATGAAAAAGAGTTTCAAAGCAGTGAAGAAACCACAAATTATCTAAATATTGGGTAGATGGGGGAAGAGAAGAACAGAAGAGAGTCTCGAAGACATTCCTAGTCTGGTGTAGGCAGATTCCCTGAATTGCATTCTAAAAATACTTCCCTTGCAGAACAGCCCTGACCAGATTCCCCCCAGAAAAAGAGCTGCATTCACAGACAGAAAACACAATATTTGGAGTCTCAAGAAACTTGCAGAAACTATGTAAATGTATTTTCAACCACATTTACAATATTATTTCTATTTGAGCTGTGTATGCTAGCACGACAAAAATACTCAAAACTTGTGTAAGATGTAACCTTGTCTTTGCAAAGAAAATATTATCAATTTGATTGTGCAAAACAATTCCTTCAACACAACATGGAGGAATGCAATAAAACTCCAAATATAAGAAATGCAAAAGGCTTGCTTAAGTAACAGCCTGCAAACTGAAACATTTGCTTGGCCTCATCCCAAGATAATTCCTCTGGTTTTCATCCTTCTCATGCTGACTGCCTGACTCACCAAAGCATTCACATTCTTCCATTCTAATCTTTCACTTTTTGATCTCAGTGGAATGGACAATTTACCAGATAAGGAGATGAAGCTGGTGTCCACCTTGTGAACTCATCCCCACAATTATCCCTCCAGACTGTCTTTTGGCAAAGTTTTCACATAGAAACCTTTCTGTTAAGGTTTTATTTCATGGATGCCACCCGAGATTGAACAGCCAGGAGAACAGGTAAGCTCTGTCTTGCACTTGCACTTGGGGGTGTGTGTGTGTGCGTTTTTATGTGTGTATATATATACATATATGTATGTATATATATATATATATGTATAGACATATATATATATATATGTATAGACATATATATATATATCCAACAACTGTGTAACAGTGACATTTACAGTCAGGAACAACAATCAAAGCAAATTTGCAGACCTTGCTAAAGATGAACTGCATTTATAGGAATTTAAAGGGAAAGAAATGGACAAGCCTTTGGAAGAAGAAAACTGAGAATTACTAAAAAAACAAGCTGCACCAGATTCAAGAAATTCCTGATAGGAAAATAGCTGGATGTGGGTAAGGAGTCAGGAAAAGCCTCATATCCAAACTTACTCTGTTTCTGGCACGTTTGTTTAGGGCTAGGGTCAGAACCAGGATACAGGGTAAGAGGCACTCTGAAACAATTTATCACCAATGTCAGGTAGGAAGCAATTTGTAAGAAAGAACAACATAGAGTAGCTTTGCCATCAAGAAACTCCCATCAATTGATTCTCACCACTACACATAAAAACATTACAAAAAATGGTTTCAGGAAGGTGCAGCTGAGCTAATGCTATCAGGATTCCAAGAGGCTACACCAGGTTCTGTGGTACAAGACATCAAAAGCAGCAGGAAAGGCAGGAAAAGATTCTGACAGCAAAACTGGATGTATTTTCAATAGCTCCCTGCAGACAGCAATCCACCCTTACCCAGAGCACCTGCAGTGCACTTGACATGCTCATACACAACAAGAGCAATCCTACCTGAGAGGCTTTGCAGTGAGCTGCAGTGAGCCCAGCTGACCCCACAGCTCAATGAGAGCCAAGGCAGGGCTCTCCTTGCTCCAGTTCACTTGTCCCACTCCTCCTCCCACACTTCAGTTCCAGGCTGAATTAGTGAATACACTAATTTCAATTACCTAAAGTAACAGACAACAAAAGTAGTAGCTGGGAAGCTGCTAGGAAGGGAGTGGATATTGCCATTTTAAGTATCAAGAAGCTGTTATACATCAGCACATCCATCTCATGAAAACTCTCACTAATTCACCTGCAGGCTAAACATGGGGAAAAAAAAAAAAAAACCAAACCCCAAATTATTTAAGTATTTTTACATCCTTTTCAAACAAATATGTTCATATTTGAAAATATAACAATGCATACCAAGACCTCTGCTTACTATACAGTTGACTGAAATAAATTTCAGATCCCATTAAAAATGTAGAGGCAATACAGATCTTCTAAAAAAGTGTTAAGAGAAGTCTGATAAATACAAGAAGAAATTATTTAGTACGTACCTACCTATAATAAAGCTTACCTATAGTAAAGCAATGGAATGAGAGGTGCTTAATTCTGGGGGGAAAAAGACTAGAAACACACACATCTGTTTTATTATCTGTAGATAATAACACTTCCTCTTTCTCACTAAAATGCTTGTTTTAAATGCGAAGCAACTTTTCCTCATGTGTAGTCACCTAATTAAAGTTCTTGTTAAAATAGAACCAAACTTTAGCTTATTTCCCAGCAGCTCAGAGCTGGCAGGTTCACCTCTTCCAGGTTTTCCTCAAAACAAACACTTTACACAGGTCAGTTGTAAAGCAGTTTCCAGGACCACCTGAGAACAAATGTACGCAACAGAAAAGGCTGCATCTAAGAACAATGGAACATCACTGACATAAAAATCAACTACTCAAAGACATACTGGGTGTTGGAATAAAGGTCTCAGTTATCAGAGCACTTAAAGCCCTACATTCAACTTATTTCAATGAGAGTAGAAGGAAAATAAACTTTATTTTATAAGGCTGGAGACTAAACATTCCTAGCAAAGCAATGGGATGATGGCTTACAAAGCAGGTGACCCTTTATTTTAAAGCAACAAGGTCCTAAAGTTGGAAAGCCATTTATCCTTATACAAAACTGAAAATTTCTGTTTAGTAACAGTGAAAACCATCACGAGTCTGTAGCACCAGGGTAAGATTTCATGCCATCCCTCTTTGAGGGAACAATAGTGACATTTTTCAAACTGAAGTCTGGATCTTTAATTTTCTTTTTTGTCCAGACCGACCTTTTGTAGCACATCTACTTTCAAAAGACAAAGTAAAGAAAACCCAGGATTCTTTGCACAGTGTGCACCAGATCAGCAACATGAGCACATCGTAGTTAACTGCTACAAAACTCTTCCTTGCTGGACAAGTCAGTGGGTTACATAAGCTTTGAATTTTTGAAAATACGAACAAGCACACTAGCATGCCATTGTGAGCCTTAGGCCCTAGAACAATGAGGCATTTTTAAAAAGAATTTGAAATGCTCCACATGATATTGCTTTATAAAAGATAATGGCTTCATTTTACTCACCGCTCTGCAGCAACAAAAATTTCTGTATTATTTACAAGCTGATAATATGAGTGCTTGCTAGTTTATAGTATTTAGATACTGCATTATAAAACATATAAAGGATTAAAGGCATTGAGACTTAAAAGGGAAGGGTTTTTTTGAAGTGCATATGTGAAATGTAGATAAATACTAAGTGTTTAAAGAAACAGAAATTCCATTGGAAAGCTAGAAGTACAGTTCTCAGTTTCATTTTTCAGCTATGTTTTCAACTCAAGCATTTCATTAGAAAAAAGTGACATGAAAGTGAGTGAGTAGAAATCAATTACAGAAGTTAAACTATCTTATCTGGTTTTACGCTGATGAAAAAGATTTTCAAATGCTTGTACTATGTGTCTTGGCAGTTTAAATTATTTGTATTAAACACCAATTCATTTTATTTTTCACCTGATTCAATTCCAGGCAACTTAGCCTGAGAAATTTACTTTGAATTAAAAAGGGTGCTGTTGAATATGATGATTTCCCTTTGAAATCCCTCATAAGGGTGACAGTTGTCCTGCATTTGTGCTTCTAAAAGGCCTTCCACAATGAGGTGCTGACCCGTAACAAGGAACATGAGCATTATCACAACTCAAATAAAGGCAGGACTAACTGCTGGATACAAAGACAGAAGTAAAGTAGTTAATGTTCTCAAGCTAGGGTTTTATAGAGAACTGAGAACACTGCCTGTACACACATCAAGACAATTAAAAAAATACAAAAGAAAGAAACAAGTCACATTCTCATGACACAAGTACCTACTAATTTTCCCATGAAGCAGCGACACATTATCTCTTTCAAGACTACTGTGAACAAACACATATAGACATTACACACTTCTATGTACATCATATTCAACGAACAAGAGAAATAAAGAGGTTTCAGCAACAGCAGTGTCTGCAGTATCAAACGCACCTAAGAGAAATTTCTAAAGCACATCACTAGGATCCAACACCTCATAGAAGCTCTTTTCTTCACACACTACTAGTATTACTTTAAGTTTATGCAGCACTATCCTCAGCTGAGCCTCAGAAGACAGCTCTTTGCTGTATTAACTAATAACTAAGCCACAAACAGAACCAGGTACAATACTGACAATTGTATAACAGCTCAACCAGCTAAATTGGCCACAATTTCTTCAGTGAATGTAGAAACACGCAGTATGCAGAGTCTTCTGTAAACATCAGCCCCATGGTTTCCAATATGATTTGTTGATCAGTAAAAAATTCAATGAGGTTATTGAACTTAAACTGAAGTGTCAAAATAGTGTAGCCATGTATCTGAACAATCTAGGCCACAATCTGTATCAAGTGCACCAACCAAACAATATTTAACTGTTCTTCTACATTTTTTAGTTTAGATAATTGTTTATAACAGGTGCAGTTGATAAGCCATTTTTAGGTGTTTTTCTGCAGTCTATCAAACTTTCTGAAACTCTTCAAGGCTACTGAAACATAAATTGTGCTAAATTAGGAGAGAAAAAGCTAAAACAGAATACCAAGATTAAAAAACCCAAAATAAACGTGGGCAGTGATGCTCTAGACTGCAACCAATCATCTTACCTGCAAAGCCCATATAAAGAACATAAACAAAATAACAGCACCAATCAAAAATATGTAATTGCACAAACAGTAGTTTTAAAATGTATAAATAAAGTTAAAAGTAAACAATAAATCAACTTCTACATAATCATATTAATTTACTGTCCAAAAGTCCTTCGTTCCCACAAAACAGGTGAAAATTGTAATTCCTTCATTCTCCCAGGGGAAATTTAAAGGATTTCTCATGACAACTCAAAAATTACATGGATCAGAAAATACCACATCAACCATTTCATTTCTGCCTAGCAAAAATGACTAGACTAGGCTGCTCCAGCAGCTGCCACAGGGAGCCAAAGGCTCAGACCAACAGCTGGCATCACCACTGCATTTCTTCACTGCTGTCACCATGGACAAAGCCTGACCTGGGCACTGCTGGTAACTGGGTTAGCAGTTTCAGGCATGTCCAGGAGTTCCCACCATCAACAATGTGTTATCTTATGTATCCTTCATATCAACATGCAAGATAAAGAGTAAACACTGCCAGCTTGAGAAAGATCTAAAGATCTAAAGCATTTCCCAAGTTTTGCAAAATTAGTGACTACAGGGGCGACTTCAGTAGCAACACACTGGCCTGGACAACAGGAAAAATCCCACAGTAGCCTTTGAAAACAGGGCATGGGAATTATTACTCACAGTAATAATTACAAGGTTTTTTTTCACACTTGAAGAAATTCAAAGCAGTTCCCTAATTGTGTGAAGTTTATGTTTCCCCACCCCCTAAAAAAGGGCTAAACTATTCTTGCATTTTAAAAACCGGTGATATATAGAAAAAAACCCTACTGATTAACAGAATCACACTTTTATAGGGTACACACATTGTTCAAACATTGTTTGAGAACAGTGTTACAAAGACATATTTTCCATGAAGCAGAACGAATTAGGAACAACACAGAAGTTCTTGATATACAGGTAGTCCAGCACATTTTGTGCAATAAAACATTTAAATTAATAATGCACTTTCATACTAGTTCACCATCTTTTTAACTTTTGTAACAAGGTTTGGAAAAACAAATACTACTCATTACAAAGCCATAAGAATCTTCAGCCATGTGTACTACATTTGGTCACTTCAGAGTCCATGTATTAATAGATTCATGACTTATAAAAGGCAAGCACTTGCACAAATTATTAACCTAGATTATTAACTGTTACAGCACCCAACAGCTAGCTCATGGTAATAGCATGTAGTTACCTATTCTACCTTGTATTACTGTGGTCACACCCCTCTTTTACATGCCCATAATGTCTTTATTACTTGGAAGAGTTCATAAATGATTTATAAAAAAATCTTAAAATAAAAAGTGCCCCTGTATCTCTTTTTGTTTTTTTAAACCATCTGGGCTCTCAAGACACAATATGCAAAAGCACAAAGCAAAGATGAAAACAAGGTACATTTGATTTCAAGATGACAGATGAAGAAAAAGGGCTTTTGCTGTTTGAGAAATAAAAATATATATATAAGGTATTGACTATTCTTGGGCTAACAGTGGAACAGTACGATCAAGAGCATAATTTTCTGTAGTTTTAAATGAAGCACAGTTGGAAAAGTGACAGTTTACATATAATTAACTGAGCTGCAAAGTGAATGTAAAAACAGCATCGCATTTCAGTCAGTATAATCACTTACCAATTTCAGCAGGTAGTTGCTTGATTTTGTTCTCTCGTATGCTAAGCATGGTGAGTTTTGACAAGTTTTTGATATCCTTTTCCACAGTAGTTATACGATTAAAGCGTAGGTACAGAGTGGCGAGGGAGCTTAGCCTGTACACCACCGAGGGGATTTCTCTCAGTTTGTTATGCCGCAGGTCAAGCATGCGCAGTTTCTTCAAGTTATCAAGAGAGTCAGGCAAACTGGTGAGTGAGTTTTCACTCAGAGCCAGTGTCACCAGGTTCACAAGACAGCCCACCTCTGCTGGTAGGCACTGCAGTTTGTTACTGTATAAATAAAGTTCTGTTAACTGCGTTAGCTCTTTGATAGCTGATGGAAGTAAGTGTATAGACCTCTTGGACAAGTCCAAGCGCATAGAATTCTCTTCCCGGCATTTATTTAGCTCTTTGATCACTTCAGCATTGCTGGATTTTTTGCGAGTACCTGTGGCAGGATTAGGTCTTTTTATCGTATTGTCCACTGAAAAAGCTACCCCAGGCTGCGTGCTACTGGAGTCCTTCTTTCCATCTTTGGCATCTTTCCCTTTGGTCTTCGGCTCCTTTTCTTTGCTTTCTTTCCCAAATCCTCCAGAGGCCTTAGCCTCCTTCTCCCTTTCTTTTGACGATTGGACTTTTGAATCCTTCTCTTTACAGTCCTTTTCTTTTCCTAGATTACTACTCATGGTGATTCAACGTTCAGCAAGCACCACATGAAATCTGTTTCTGAAGTCCACAAGAACAATTCAATGCTGAGGCAACAAGTATCCTTAAAACACGCAAATGTTCAATCCAGGCAGCAGCTTCAGAGGTGTGACACCCATTTGCTACATATTGGTTCTGAAGGCACTCTTTCCTAATCCTACTATCAGGAGATTCAGCTGCAGAGATCAGGTTAAATGCTCCGTATTAGTATTTCTGGAACACAGAGAAGAGAAACCAAAGTTAGCGTAAATACAAAACTTCCAGTTAAATATTCTGTGTTTCTACATCAAGTCCATGCTCACTAACTCAAATTAATGATTCTTCCTTCTGTTCAAATGTCAATGAAAAACCCAAGGCTAAACCAAAAATACTATACATATTGCTCACAAGACCCACCGTGGTACAAGAACTGTACTAATTAGTATATAAGAGGGAAGAAAAAAAATCACAATTCTTAAACATAATACTGCCTTCAGTACTACATTTGAGTTAATACCTTACATCTTATATTTGAAAATATAACATATTCTAATTCTTACAATAACTCCCTGGTCACCAACACAAATATTCTCTCTTCCTTCAATGCCCAATCAGCCAATAAATATCTGCTATAATTTTAAGTGCCTGCCTCTTCAAACAAACCCGTACAGGCTTATTCTTTCAACACAAAAGAATCTCAGTTCAATCTACAGTAATATCTAATATGCTCCAGTAACACAAACACTTTGCCTTGAGATCTCTCTTTTGACCAGCTCTGAACTGCAGGTCTCTTCTTTTCATGTGGAGCAGAACGTTCTCACCAGCTTCACATGCTTTGAAGAACCAAGCACAAAGATTTTTAAAATACATCTACCAAAAATTTAGCTGAAAGCCTGAATAAAAAAGCTGAATAAATAATAAATTATGCTTCAAGATAAGCAAAATTATGAAGGAATTTCTTTTGGGAGTAGGACACAATATATCTATACCATATCTTGTATTTTCCCCCTCAATGACTACAATGCAGCCTAATCAGTGAACAGAGATCTGAAACCTATAAAGACCCATTTACATTTTTACAAAATCATAGTGCATAATGGAAAATAGTTTTCTTTCACATTTTAATTCAAAGCACATGCCCAAGAACTTCATGATTCTGAGTAACGAGGAAATGTATCTTTGTGGAAGAAAACTAAACAATCGATAGCAAATATAATTTCATGTCTCCATATTAATCCACCTTTTAGCTTTGATATGCAGTATGCATTGCTGAAGAAAGGTCCCTTGTTTCCCAGCCACCTTTGTTTACTCTTAAAGCTTCCACAGGAGCCGTGTCACTGTCCTGCACAAGTTCATAAAGCTTGTAATCAAAATTAATTAAATAATATTTTGCCTACTTAAGCCATCAGCAAGTACTATAAACATTTTTTAGCAAAGCCCAAGTAACCATTTTTAACTGTGGTCATGCTGTGTATGCTTACCTTCAAATAGAAAAATATACAGGGAGAAAACAAAGCTGCACACTTTGCTCTGTGTATATATATTCATTCATATATTTTTAAAGGATAAAGAACATCTATTTAAAGATGATTAGAAGAACAATGCACTTTACTTCAGCTGCAAATCCAGCTGTTCAGTAACAACATTTGAAAGAGAACCTGCCTCAAGAGGTGCCTTCCAGTCCTCCACCTGATTCATTACATTACTGCTGCAGCATCACCAAGCGTGCTACAAACACTGTAGTACTAAAAAAAAAAAAAAAAAAAAAAAAAAAAAAGAGGAAAAGAAAGAAAGAAAGAACGAACCTCTACCCCCCAAAAGAAGCCCAAGACTGCCTCCAATTCCTGTGCTCTGGACAACTCTGTTGCAATGGACCATGGCTGAATGCTAGCCGCAGCAAGCAAAAACAGTTTTTAACATAGAAATTTTTTTGCACTGTTTTCTAAAGTAGCACAAGCCAGCACTTTACTGTACTTTTTTTACTGTATTCTTAAGATTTCGACATAGCTTTTATACTATCCATTAATCTGACTTCTCCTTAAGATTACTAACCTCACCAGATTATATTTAAAACTACTTCTCAGCAATGTATAATCTACAGGCTTGTAAAACACCAGTAATAGGAAATGTAATGACTCCCAATTCAAAAAACACAGATGACTAAAGGGTGGGAGCTCAAAAGGCTTGACAACATGTTTTCATTATGAAACAGTAACACAAAGAATCAAGAACACAGTTTCTGAATCCGGTAATACAGAAAAGAGCCGTGTAGCAGTGCCAGAACAGCCACTGCTCCTCATCCAGTCCCTGAAGTGTGAAATGCTCAAAGGGCTGCTGCTCTCTTGAGCTTTCAGTTTAATCAAATTTAGGATCCACCAAGAGATTTGTTTCATTCCTTACGTGCACAGCAGCTGGAGGAGGTTAAAAAAGAGACTCAGAAAGGAAAGACTGCTGGAGATTAGTGCTGCTGAAAGCAGCTCGGCAGTGCAAGTGCTCCAAATAATCTGCACCCATTTCACTGTGTTTGACAGCAATAACTTTAATTGTACCTAGACAGAAATTAAATGTTCAACTTCAGGTAAGTTGCTCTACATGAACACTACTGCAGATCATTTAAGCTGATGGGGTTACTCACACACATCAAGTCAAACACATATGTAAACTTTTGGTGGGTGTGAGTATAATTACATGTACTACAGAGGAAGTTAAATATGTTTCTAAAGGTTATGCATATTTTTCAAGCCCTTTCGGTTTAAGGACAAGAGTCACCATCAATTCTAAACTACAGACAAACAAGCACTCATTGTATCTCAAAAGGAGAGCTTCTTTTAGAGATATTTTTAGCAAAAGGAAATTCAGTGAAATTAGCTAGTTCTGCCAACCACTTCCATTTTCCAATGCTGTTCAAACTGACTTCCTGTCAATATTAATTGACATAAAAACATTTAACTATTATGTCCTGGAGAACTTGGAAAATTTAATAACTCTTGCTTGGCACAGTATGTCAGGGGAAAAAAAAAAGCTTTTAGAGAACTTAGGGAAAATAATCTCTTCCCTGTTCCAAATATTATTTTTTTAAAAGTAAAATATTTGTAAATAGCTCTAAATAACCATCTTCAGAATTTTGATTCACTCCTCCTGACATCTGGTGAACATAAACCAGATGTACTTAGTTTTTTCTGTCATCGGTAACTGATGAAATTTCAGAAACAGGAGCAACTTCAGCCTAAACTGTATCACCTGCCTTACTGTCGGGAAAAGAGGAACATATTTACCTTGTATATTTTAATGTTTTGGTTTTTTTAAAAATATGTACAAGTAATCGAAAAGACATTTCAGTTTTTCTGAGCAATACAACCCAAAACATTTGTGCAATAAATGCTTTATTAAAAGCGTAGTAATGTAGGAACATTTTGCAGTTCTAGGAATAAAACGACACTAATCACTGCAATTTGGCAATATAAATACCGATGTCTCCTGGTCACTATGTAACACAATATGAGGCTTGAGATAAAGGATTTCAGCCAACTGCTATTCAAGTAAAGCTGTAAAAGCCTTAACTGTCTCCTACCCACTACTGCAAAGCAGTGGGACCCCCCAGAACAGGCTTTCCCCGCATGAATTACTCTCAGCAGTCTCTCACTTCTCAGAGGATGTGTTCAAGTGTCTTGTGACTTGCAATTATATGAAAGTTTCCTGTGAGTTCACAGAGATGGCTTGAAAAAGAAATTGTTAAATGAAATAAAAGTCTCCCACAGCTGAAACATTTCCCTCTCAAGTGTCCAGGCAAACCAGTCTTCTCTGCCAAAGGAAAATCAAGGCACGTCATCTTACAAAATGGTCACTTTACAGCTCCACCTAAACCCTTACTGGCTCTCCTTCTGTGTTTCAGTAGCCAAACCAGGCACTTTAAACCATAAACATTTCTGATATTCAAAGCACGTAATATCTAAGGCATCATTTTCACTAAAGTGTAACACATTACACTCAACTGTAACAGAATTTTACTTCTGTAATGTAGCAAGAGACATACAGGCCTGCATTTGAAAATAAATTTTTTACTACATGTAAAACTTTTTATCACAATAGGAATTATTTTTCTCTGCATTCTGTGTTTGTACTAAACTTAACCCACACCACAGCTAGGGCTTTTCAACCTAAATAACAGCAGAGGATCATTCCGAATATTAAACAAGTCGAAGAAATAAGGAATCAGCTCATACTTGACACTCTGGAGTAAGCAGACAATTATTCTACTACATAATAATGAATAAAATGTTCTGAGACTGCAATTCTGATCTAAGTGTTTTTGACTAGTCAGCCGTAAGTGATTCTTAACAACAAGGCAGAGTTCAAATGCTATCTGGTAATTGCAGCAACACCTCTTCACAAACAAACATACACTAAAAAAATTCTACCTTGTTAGAAGTATTTACCTTTTAATTAGAGCAGCATGGGACACCTCAAAAACATTTCATATTCCAGTACACCACAAAGATGAACACATCAATAAGCAATGGATGAAATTTAAAGCTTAGCCCAAGTGGCTACAACGAGTTTCCATTCTCAATACCACATATGCAAAAAGAAAAAAAAAAAAAAAAAAGAAAAAAAGCCAACCCAAAAAAATCCCAACCACCACAGTCACCACTTTCATTTGGAAACCCAAACAACTTAAGCCAAGGAGTCACTTGCAAACAAAGCACATTCTCTCTTACAATTTGCTAGCTTCAAACATCTGACCTACAGAGTTTTCATGTGCATAAGTGCATTTCAGCTTCTGCCACTGCAGCCACCACGGGCCAGATGGGAGCAAACTGCTGAATCAGCCACCGGTGGTTGCACAGCTCCTCTGAACACAAAACCTCATTCAGAGGTATGGAGACAGCAAGGGAACAACCAGCCATCACTCCACCAGAGATCAAAAACCACCTCATCTATCTCAAAAGCAGTGCTGCTGAAATATGCCAACTAGACAGCTTCTCTTCTTTGGGAAGAAACCTACTATTGCAGAGTACAGGGTGCTCAATGGCAGCAGGGCAATACTCTTATGGTTCATCGTGCCAGCTACCCTGGTTGGCTTGTTCAATAGAGAAGGCTGACCATCAAATTCATCTCAGTCCTGAGAGTGGATGGCCAGCAGATGGTAGTTGACAGACTAACAATTTAGCCTGATTTAAACACCCCAGGATGTGGCACAGCTTCACCCCAATCCCCTCTCACACTGAGGGAGCGGCTTGTTCACTGCAGGCACAGCCGGAGCCTGTGGAGCTGGGTAAGGAGGAGGCCTGGGCTCTGACAGCCCTCCAAGCCCTTCAGAACATCTTCATCTGCCACAGGACTGCAGCCAAGACCATCCTGACTGTTTGCTGCTTCCATGGCTGCCAAACAGCCGAGCATAACCCAGCCTCACATTTGAGCAAAACCTGTGGGTCAAGGGAACTACTGAACAAACATCAGTCCAAGGGGGCAACAACTCCATTTAGACCATCTCTGAGGGCTTCCTTACACTTCATCTGTGGTGTCTTAAATCTGCAAGCACATCTGCAACTACAGGCACCTAAATACAAATCTATGTGCAATTATATATGGAGCTACTATATATAAGCAAATGAGTTTCTAAAGATTTTGAAGGTTGTGTGCTTGCAGAACCAGGCAGATCTCCCAGGACATCCCATCCCAGCTTCTGACACAACCATGCCCTTCCAGGTCAAATGGTTAGGCACATGGACATTACTGCTGGGTTTGAAGCTTTGGAATCCATCTCTTCACTGGTCACCCGTTTTGCTGCTCTCTGGAAGTATTTCCCTGCACTAAGTGCCAGGTCATGTACCAAAGTCCAGAGCAGTCAGGACAAAAAGGCTCCACACTTGCAGACAGAAAGTCACCTATGTAGACAGAAAGTCACCTACGCCTTAAGTTCCTAGGAGGCAGAAATAATCTTTTGTACCCTGCCTTTGAACTCACCTAGCAAGTACAAAAATATATATACTGTGATTCATTCTGTGCACTCCAACATTATTTTTACGAAGCACTCTCTCTTCTTCTCCTTTGCAGGAACAAAAACCCACTAATTTTTTAGCCAAGCTATAAAACACCATTACACATTTTTGCATAAATATACTCCAAGAGCAAAGAATTCTGCTAACTCCATGCAGCAGCTTATTTTAATATGTAAAAGGTACTTTTACATGTATGGCCCCCCAGCATGTACCTTTTGAGCTGCATGTCTCCATTTCCATGGTAACTCGCTGTATCAGCAGGCTGTGTAATCCTGCATAATACATGAAATTTGAAAATCCTAACTTTCTAGATGAAACAAATTTCCAGGATTTAGTGCAGGGTCCAATATCTCTTAAAAGGGTCATTCTAAATGGATATATTAGTCTAGTTTCAGATCTTGTTTATGTGACCATAGAACTTCCGTATCTACAGTGGCATACAACCTTGCACAAGAGCAAGTACTCCCAACACTCTCCTCTGAATAAAGACCACCCACTTGTAGCAAAAATTTAATTTCCAATATAAAACAACCTTTCACTATTACCACTACACAGCACCCAGACACAACTATTCAGATCCCTCAACAGCTCCTATAAACAAAGGAAGCAACCTGCCACACAGTGTTTTGTTACAAACTTGACAGAAAATGGCACTGGTCCCACCAAAGGTGATGATACAAACTATAAACCAGCATCAAATATTTTTCGTTCATTCATCATTTCCTCTGAGCAATAAAAACAATTTATCAAAACAAAACCAACTAAAAAGGAGACTAAACTTGAATAATCAGCAAGTAAGAAAGTAAACACACAAAGCAACAGCACAGTAACATATTATCTAGAAATTTTCTGTATTATCAACAAATTAAGTCATGTTGATCCTACAGAAATAGGGACAAAGCACACACAAAACCCCATCACAGCTAAACAAAAAATTGCCCAATCACTATCTAGGGTAGCATCCCACCCTGGCCCCTAACAGCAACACAGAATTATCTACCAAAAATCTTTTTTTATTGTAGTATTCTCTGTTTATTTATCTCTGAATTTGACACAGTAAGTTTGTTCACCTTCTTCAACGTGCTTTTCTGTAATAATTAAGACTATTTCACAAAGTTCAGTGCTGGATGATTCTCAGTCCCTGAAGTTTTCTGACCATAATTAGTGAGTGTAAGTCTCAAGATCCTTTTGCAGAGGAATATTATGCTAAAAAAAAAAAAAAAAAAAAAAAAAAAAAGACACCTATCTAAAAAACAACTTAAAATGTGTTTTGTTTTTAGCTAAAATTATTTGCAGTTCTTGATCTTCAGTTAAGATGACAAAAGCCTGGACACATTTGTTTTATTGAACACCTAGTTTAAATATAACTAATGTATCGAAAAGGAAATCTGTAGTAACATTTACTTTTCAACTAACATTGTGAGTTTGGAAGACATAGAAGTGTCTGTCAAAGTTCAAAAAAGTATTTTATCCAAAAGTTTCCAATTACACATCTCCTCACCTTTAAAATCATTAACATATTTTTGATCTGATTAATTCTTAGAAAATAACTAGCTCCTTGAACAGATCAGCATTCTTCCCAGAGAAAAGATAACAACCACAATCAGCAGCAAATTTGCTCTAAGTGTACATTTCTGCTTCATTACAACTAAATTAAATAAATTTTTTGAAAACCGCCCAATGATCAGCTAGAGTTGTTTCCTTATGATTGTCTATTTTTCCAAAAGTTTACATTATATATTTAAACATTACAGGAAATCAAAACAAATGTAGACTATTCTGAATGAAAAGTCAAAAAATTCTACACATCTTCCCCCATTACTGCTTCAGCCATGTTCTTTCGAGCGAATTCTTTTTGTGTTTGCTTTTGTAATCTGACTCTTTCATATAAATGCATCTTACTTGGTGAAAGCAAACTGATTCAGGCCATGTTAATGTTTATATATATATATATATATTATAACACAAGGACAAAGAAATTGCTGTGCTTCAGTTAACCAGATATAAGTTAAAATACTCTCATCTCTTTTCTCCACAATCATTTGCCTAAACATGATGTGACCAACTACTTCTGCCATCCAAATACTCAGATGCAAGAACTAGAAACTGTCAAAGACAAATGGTATTTTTCTGTATTATGTGTGCCCAGTCCAGCTGGAGTCTCATTTTTAACTGCTACATTTCTGAGGTTAATTGCATTCTGCCCACTCAGTTTCAAGTGGATTTTGCATTATTCCCTCCCTGTCCTCACCCTCTTATGCTGCATTACTGCACGTGGTTAAGCAGATTACCACATTCCAATGGGCACCACATTCCAATGGATTCCATATTCCTGCACCACTGCTTAGAACAACACTGAAGAAGCCAAAGCAACTCAGAAATACCTTGGGGAACTTCCCAAATTAACGGCACCATGGAAATGTAGACTCATTATACACCCTGAGGAGGTGATGAAGAACAAAATCACTCCCAAGCTTCTTTCAAAGTTTTCAACTGCTTTCTGAGCATAACAGAATTAAACACAGTGACATAAAGCAGTGAAGTATTATTGAAACAAATAGATGCATTCCATAGGTGATTCAGGTAGCCCTGCATACATCCAGTGCTCGTGGCAAAGGCTTCTTCAATCATGTTGATCTGTATAAGACTTCACTCCTTCAAGCTGATATTTATCAGCATCTGCCTCAGGGTTTTTTGGATTGTTTTGGGGCTAGAGAGAGAGGCCTTGAAGGAACATAAGAATAGAGGGAAAAGGCAAGATAATTTACTTGGCTCAGCTGGCAAAATCACAATGATTTGATCAAGTTGAAGGTAATCTTAACACCGATTTCATAACTATAGCATTTTTAGTTTAGATTAGGGGCTTCAAATCTATTATAATGTCTGGTGCCACCGTGAATTCCACCACATATTCACTCCTGGCCACTCAAAGTCTAATAAGGAAACAACCAGGAGTTCCTGTGGCACCAAAGCTCTGAGTATTTTGTACAGCCTGAGCCTGCTTCACCTCCTTAACAACAACAGCTTCTGATACAAGGCATTTTCACAGAGCAAGTCAAACCCAGAGGGGCCAAACATCCTTTCCTTTCAGCTGAGACATCCTCCTGCTGTCATCCCCTGGGTCACAGCAGCCATACAGAGGAAAAAGCTCCTGCCTGGAGCCCAGGCAAGCTGAAAAACAGGCAGGAGCTGGAGCAAGAACAAGGACGGGAGGCTGGCAGGCAGAAGTGATGGGCAAGAAGCAGCTGGCAAGAAATTCTACATAAGAGAGTATCACAGACATAAAAATACTGAGAAAGTAGTCAACAGGCAGCACTCCTGCTCCTACACACTGTATGGAAAAGGGATCTTGGAGATGGCAAAAGTATGTAGTGATTGGAGAGGTATTACTCTAACAATTATGGTCACCTACAGCACTGGAACCCATCTCATTCACACCTACCTACTTCTGATTGCTTTATACTGAAAAAATAATTTTCATAACTTCTTAAGAGTATTTTTATTTAACTTTTTACATGTTTTCTTCCCCACTCAACATTGAATGCATTAGCATTACAAAAAAAAACCAAAAATGACAGCATTTGAATTCATTGCAAGTTCATCCACATTCTTACAGATTCCCAAGATGATCCCAGAGACTTCTTTCCCAGGATAGTAGATAAAAGTGAAACACATAAGGATGAGAAAAAAAAGCTCTGTTCACCTTCCTGTGAAGAACCTTGAAATGTTGTCCAGACTTATCATGAACACTCCTCAGCCTCACCCCCACTGCCACAGAGCCTGATGTACAAAACACCCTCAGCCCCAGCACTGAATAATATTCTGCTCATAACTTTGAGCTTGATTAAAAGATTATTTCACATATACTAACAATTCTGGAAAACACATGATAAACTGGGTCCCTTCACAAGAACAAGATGTTTTCCTTACAAAAAAAAAAAAAAAAAAAAAAAAAAAAAAAAATTAAAAATAAAACCACTATGATCCCTTCCAAGCAGATTCTTCAAAATCTGTTCAGATGAGGCATCCTTCTCTTTTCTTATGAAAAAAAAAAAGAAAAAAAAAAACCACAAAAGGTCTTCAATTACATTTTCCTAGAAACAGTGAAAAACATGATTTCTGCTTGTCAAAAATCAGCTCAGTGATAGATTCAGCACACTTGAAAGGCCTGTGTACTGCAAAGGTAGAAAAAGCAGCAGTGCTTCTTCAGAAATCTGAAAAAACTGATGAATAAGCAGACTGGCTTAGAGCTACACTAAAGTCCATATCATTATTCTAAAAAAATTAAAATCAAAATTGTACTATATGCCCATTTATACTGAGTAACGTTTTTGCACCTTACTGCCCTTTGTTTCAGACAGAAAACAGATGTCATAAATGTCTACATAATTCAGCAAGAAATTGTCTGTTTGTGGACATTTTTAAATGCAACCTTTACAGCAGCTCAGGTACAACAGTGTCTCACCAGGCCTGCTGGTCTCAGATATTTGTGCCTTGCAGAATCTCTTCCCATTGAATACATGGACCAGAGGATTGCACTAAACTTTGCAAGCTGAGAACAGGTGATTTCCTGCACTGGGGTTGCCCACATCTGTTCCTCTCTGACCTGCACAGATGTGAGGATGCTCTGAGCTCCTTGCAGAGTGACCCTGACCCGACATCCAGCAAACAGCTCAACAAAGTGATGGAGCCTTAATTTTTGCATGAATGCACAGGGCAGGACAGGGGTATTTCAACCACCTAAGGTGACATTCACATGAGTTGTACAGATTGAACCAATTGAGATTAAAAGACAGTGAGTCCTTTTCAAACCAAGTGTAATCCAAAAAGTATCAGACATATGCAGAAAGCACTCAGAAAAAATACACAGCCTCACTAATTGACTTGAAGGACTGAACAAATTTTAGTATGACAATATGCTCCAGAACAATATGTTCAAAATGAGGGGACTATATATATATATTTATATGAACCATATGAGAATACTAGGAAAATATCTGAGGACGTGAGAACAGAGGTCCTAAACAGAAAGAATAAGAAGAAACTGAAATACTGTAAACACTGTAACTGAAACTCTAAAAACAAATAATTAAAAATTAGTTTAACAAGTTGATTAATTTTAACTAATACTTGCTACCTCCTTGTTCCTTTTTTACACAACCATTCTCGAAACAGTGAGGAAAGAACAAAAAAAAAAAAAAAAAAAAAAAAAAAAAAAAAAAAAAAAAAAAACTGGAATGACACTTCCAAGGAAAACATAAAGGATGAGAAAAAGAGAGCAAACACCAGTAAGGGCAAAAGAGAGATGAAAATCATCAGCACGTACCTGAAGTGAGACAGGAGTACTGGGTACAGGCTGCAAGGAACTCTGACAATGTACAGCAATAACCAAAGAGCAGTAGCAGACAGACAGGACATCAGACCTGGCTAAGGAGGATGTGTGGAGCAGGACCTGAACTGTTGTGACCCCTGCAACAGGGCATGGCCAGTGCCAGCCTCCCAGCAAGGCACAACCTGCCAGAGCTACTCCTCCATCCCATCACAAGCCTTGCTCCATCCCTCCCTTTGCTGCAAGGCAAGAAAAAGCCTAGCTACATCCAGTCTTTTATTCCTATATGGGGATAAAGGATCAGCATATGTCTGAATAAAACCTCCTCTCCACCAGCCCCCAGCTCCTGTGATTCTTGGACATAAGGTTGTGCAAACAGGGGCAGCTTCTCTCCCCCACAATCCCTCCTTCCTCCCCTTCTTACATTCTCTGACAATAATTCTTCACACAGGAGGTGGAGAAGTTACAATCTGAAGAGCTGAATATCACTGCGTGTACTGCACAAATTCCTACCAAAACAAAAGCTTCTGTAATTCTTACAGAGTAGCATAACTAGTCTGACAACTGTCAGTACTGGCTTAGTATTAAAGCACACTTAAATGCTATAAACATGAATTACCAATTTTTAAAAAACGAATATACACATAAAATCACTTTATATTAGATCAGCATCCTATGGGGATCAAATTCAGACATGATGTAAATAAGGAAATTTTAATTTTCAATTATTGTTGCTTTCCAAAGCCAAATTTGATCTGTGCTTGTGAGGACTAACAGTTGAAAACATGAGTGAGAGAAAGAGGTTTTAACCACAGCCTCTGTTTTTGACACACTGTGTGCTGTCCTCTAACCCCTAAATTCCTCATGTCAGATCTGTGCAGATGATACCATTTCACTGCTCATTTTTCTCACAACTAACTTTTAGCTTATTTTACAGAGCAAATAACACTACCACTAAATCCAGAGCAGATGATCCCTGCCAACACTCAGACTCATCACTGTGGGCTGCATTACAGCATGATTTTACAGGGTACCATCTCGTTCCTACGTCTAGCATTTATCAATAAATTATTATTTTGATTCAGGAGCTCTTCATCTCTCTCCAGAATAATGTGGTATCTTCAAGGGATGCTTCCATGAGTCCACTTCTTCTCATACTTATAAACACACCACAACTGTATGAATCTGCTAGAAAATTGTCTATGCCTTCCATCCTTTAGCCATGCTACCATTATGTCTAGATTGCACTACAAAGCACTACCTAAGAAAAAATTCAGTGTCAAAGTATTTATTGCCCAAATAGCCCTTCCACCTGTCCCTTAGAAAAGGGAAGCAAATCATTGCTCTGCAAGGCAGTTCTGGCCTTTGGACTGTTTCCAAGCCATGCTGCCCTGCATGCTCCAACATATTAGTCATGGTTGCATATACAATAAATGAAGTTTCTAATAGAGATACAAAAGACTGAACATTAAACAAAAAAGGGAGATAACACGGCAAATCCAAATTAGGCTGAAAAAATACCATCTGTTTCAGTTAAAATTTCTTCCTTGTCTGTGTTATCATCAGGAGCTCCCAATTTGTTATTTATTATTTCTAGATTCTGTTTCAAATGTTAGGAGGTTTGCATAAAAGCCACATTACTTAATTCAAGCACCACTAGCTGTCAATAAAGTTGGGAGTGATCCACAAGTGAGTTTGGTAAACTTCAAAGTGTAAAGTAATTCTCCTCCCCACCTTTTTATGTATATATGTGTATGTGTGTCTACATATATATATATACACACACCTGTGCATATATCATTATAATGGAATAATAACCACATCAGCATATCAGAGCACCTCATACTGACAAGTGACCCTTAAAGAGAAAGGAAAGTCTTGACCTAAAAGAACCACTTCCTTGCACTGGGTAATTACTCTGCTGCATGATCACTTGTTTAAGCTTTCATTTGTCACTGCAGTTCAAGCTGGATATTGTATTTACATTTGGTTGGAAGCACCAGGCAGTGGTAAAAGCCGCATGTTAATAATGACACTAATAATCAAAAACAAACAGTAGCCTTGGATGAGAAGTGCCCATGATCACAGGAGGTCAGAAAAGGGGCCACACAACCAACCTCCCACATCTGACTGACAAGAGAACTTACAGTGCTCAGTAACTGGTAATTAAGAGTTTTGGCAGCAAGGAAAATGAGAATCCAAATGAATCCTAAATGCTGTGATTCTAGACTAACCATCTCTATAATGCATCAACAAAAACTTTATTTTGGAGTAGCTACCTGAAAAGTGGTCAAAAACTGGTGAAAATATTATTTTCAGCATAATTAATTCTATTCTATTAATCAGGTTCTGCCCATTTACTTTCGGTAACTGAAGAGCAGCACATTTGTAATGGATGAATATACAGACACACCTGAAGTACTTATGGAAGATCCACCAAAGTGGAACCCCACCAAAGAAAACTTGCTAACCTGTTCCTTAGTTCCAAGTTATAAACCAGGCTACACAACACTGAATTTACATAAAAATCATAACTAAGATATCCAAAGCTGTTGCCCACCTCACCCTCCACTACTTGAGAAATTTGCTTGAACAGGAAAGAAAACTTACTTTTAGAAGGGATTTAAAGAGTCTCAGCAGTAATTTTACAACTTGAAATTCAGTCCATGAGCTTTTACAGCCACATACAACCTGAGCAGAACTTTTTGCTCTTTTTGCTCACAAGACATACAAGTCACTGCTCTATCACTGGAAAAGTTCAAATCATTATTAATTTCTATTTAGAAACAGCAATTTAAAAGAGCAACTCACATACAAACTTTCTATGCTTTCTCCCCCTACTTTTATTAGAAAACTTTATACCTCTAGACTTGCAAACAGAGTAATTCAATGATGGAAGCATACCAGTTACTTGAAAAAGTTCAGGCATGCACACATACCTAAGTGTGTGCATTAAGATGAATGGAGGCAGGATACCTCACATTACCTCAGGATAAGGGAATACAGACAAGCAGTAGCAGTGAGTAGCTTTCATGCTCTGTACACCCTTTTGCCTTGCATTAACTTGTTTCTGTGTCACAAAATAAGACATTTACAGCCAAGATTAAAAAATTTATTCTGGGCCATTTCTTTTTGTTGGAAGGTATTTCAACTATTAATTATGCAGCTTCAAAGATGAAGAAGGAACAAAAATCACATAAAAGTACAAAGCAATGAGAAAATCAATAGAAGCATCTCTCAAGCATACTTTTAGATTACCATGGTATACAACTGATCAGCTTCTGAAAGACAGACAGAAAGCTGGCCCAAGGAATCAACAGCCTGCAAACTGTGAAAGTCTCCCTGCTAACATAAAGCAGGTTTAAGTGAAAAAAAAACAAAACAAACCAGTTTCAGTAGACACTGAACATCACAGGACTGAAATCTCTGACAAACACAGATTTCTCATTCCAAGACTTTACAGGTTGGGAACACCACAAAGATTTGCCTACAGAGACTAAGGGTGTATGTCCATAGTTTATATACACCACAAGCTTTGAAGTTAAGAGCACCTTTCTTTTAGTATTATTAATACAGAGGATCATTAAGAAATAAGAGGTCACATGCAGACTACAACATTTCAGGATCCTTTTAAGCTACAAGACTACTTGTTTCCACACTGTATGTTCAAAAATGCAACATGCTACTCTCCATGGTCCCCACAGCCAACAAAGATCTCACTGCAGCCATGGTTCTGTGCCCATTGCCTTGCTCCACTTTCCACTTGGCTGGGAGGAGTAAGGAGTTTGGGGTTGGGATCCACCTCTGTTCCTCGACATGGTGAGCTTGGGGTCTCCTAGGACTGGTTTCAGCTCTCACTGGCTCACAGGAGGGAAGGCAGAGCTATCCCACTGCCACCGCTGCTGGTAAAAATCTCCCCTGTAATTTGTGGCTTAACTTCTCTAATGCAAAAGGGATAGCGCACATCACATATGAAAGCAAGAAAGTTTACTCAAGACTATAAAAGGCTACAAGGTCTTTTTGATACTAAAACAGTAAATTCAGAAGTATGATTTTGTCAGGGCTTCTGAAGCAGAACACTTCACCAAAGGCAAACGCACATCTTGAGATGTGAGCAGCTGCTCCAGAAGAGAAAAATTAGTTCCTTGTTCTCCTCTCTCTCTCTCTCTCTCTTTTATTTTTACACAACCTAATTTTGAGAAAAACATTTGGGTTTTCGTTACCACAGGAGGGCAGGAGCATGTAACGCTCCTGTCGATTTCTTCTTAGAGACTGCAGAACAAACAGTGGGAGCTGGAATGCAGGAAGAGCCAAGTCAGAGACCCGGAGCGTGATGAAAATTCAGTCCTACCAGCGGAGTTAACTGCTTGTTAATGAAGGCGTATGCATCCCATCTGCTGACTACAGAAGAGCTGGAGTGGTTTCAAGAACAGCCCAAGACAGACATACCACCAAATATGTGATGTGAACGTTGTGCTCCATAGTCAGAAGTTTGCCCCATGGATTTTGGCAGGGCACAGCACAGACCCAGACGCACACGGGCACCGAGGTGACAGGACACGAACCGTGCCCTTGTCATGTGTTAACTGTCACTGCCCGGTGAGAACAGCAATCCTTCCAGGGGTATTTGTTTGTTCATTAATTCTGATTTCAGGAGAAAGTTCTGGCTTGCACCCAGCAGCTAATTGGTTCAATAAACAGCATCTCGGTTTAGAAGAAGAAAACATGATACTACAGTGAGAGCATGTAACTGAAACCTCGATATCTGGGTATGACTTAGGGCTTTCTCCAAAGAGCTGCACTGCAAACAGAGAACTTTTAAAAGACAAGACAGGATACAGCTTAAATGCAAGAAACAACTACCAACATTTATCTGAAGACTTCTTATGGGGAAGAGAAAATAGAAAATAGAAATTACTACTGTAAGAATGTCCCTAACAATGAACTAAAACACAGAAAATAAATTTACAGATGAAATCACAGGGGGGAAAAAAATCCATCTTCTCGTATTTAAATTCTGAATTACAACTCATAGGTATAATATTTAAACTTTTGTTCCCTCCTAGCTAGGCCTGCCACACACAATATGCTACAAGAAAAGCTGCCAAACATTTTTTTGAGTATTCCAAAAATCAAATATGCAGCCCACCGTGAAAAACAAATATGAATACCTGAAATCTGTGATCAGCTGTACACTGTGAGAGAGTTCAAAAGACCTGGACAGACTTCCAAAACAAAACCTGCTGCACAAAAACAAGCTCCCACATATCTTCATTTATGCTATTTACTAATATGAATTTCCCTTTTGATGAAATCTAGAATTTTAAATTCAATAAAGTTTATGCAACTGCCAGTATTATATAATTCTCTTTAATAAGTAATATTTTTGGTTTTGTAAGTACTGAACAATAACTATTAGATTTGAAGAACTATTAGAAAAGTAATTGTCACAGATATATTAAGAAGAACATTTGAGCTGAGGCTTCATTTAACCCATACATCCCCTCAATAAGAAATTGTGCAAATCACTCCAAATTATGCATATTATACATTCTTGGCTTTAGACCCTTTGATTGTACAATCATTTCTTTACATGAACCATTTTTAAAAGTCATGTACTCTAAGTGCTACATCAGAAGCAAAAGTAAAATGAGTTTTAATGGTAAATCCTTCATATTCTGCTATGATCAGCATTTTGCAGGACTACACAGATAAATTCTCTGTTAGCCCTTCACTTCCCTGTTTAGGAGGTCACTATTTCGCACTATTTCTTTTTATAAAGATCTATTTTTGACTGCAGTGGACTTTTGTTTACATATTAAGCCACCTGATGCCTCCAGGAGACATGTAGTTTGCTAGTGAAGTCATTTTCTCTCTGCTACACACAGTGACTCCATGTAACCACACACTTCCATACAGGAGTTGGTATTTGCAGCAATCTGCAAGACTCCTGGCTGTGCAGTTATCCCTTGGAACCAAAAGAAATGCACAGTTCTGCTTTTCTGCAGCAGAGGGGGAAGGGGAATATAACAGAGCACAAAACTCTACCGCCACACTTTCGGCAAAATAACTTCTCATCTAATGAAGAGAATAATGATCACTCAGTTATTTCTTTGCCTTGGACAGTTGCAGGTTGATTGTTGAGTTGGGAGAGAAGCATTGAGAGAGATTATAAGGTTGCTTTTTTTTAAAGAGGATGGAATGATGCTAGATTACATAAAAAAATAAGACTGAAGCTAAGAGTTCTGAACCTTTGCATGGCACAATGCACTTTACTCAGCACCTGCAGTTGCACTGCACACAGAGATTTAGCTAATTATCTACAGATTTACTACAACCTTCACTACTGTGCAATATAAGCTTTAAGTTGTGACACACTGAATAGCTTTCTTTGGTTTTAAAAAAAGAAAAAATCTATGCAACAGTTAAGAAATAGTAAAATAGAGCTTTGTTTTTTTTTGCTCTAAACATTTTGACACAACAGGAGTATTTCTTCCCAGGACAATTTTCAATAACCACGATTAATGCTGTGCATTACAAAAGAGATTATCACTTTCAGCATCAAAAAAATTTACAGCAGTCAGAAATCCTATTATATAGGAGACTGGACAGCTCATGTGCTACAGTTACACAGACTACCACTACTGGCAGTCACAGGACAAAAGTCTTATAACAAAGAGAAAGCAAAATCCCCTATTTGCCAAGATTTAAATGGCTGGGGCACAGGCAAGAGAAAGGAAAAGAGAGAAGTCTGATTCTCCAAGATCACTATTGCACCTTGGCTACAAGCAAATATCAGGCCCTGGTTGTTCTGGCCGCCATTCAGGCATTTCTTCATAAAAGTAATAAACACACTTACTTTTCTTCCCAGTCAAGACATCATATCAGACCAGTGGATTGTTCTGACTATTCAAACTGTCATGAAACAACTCTTCAATTTCTGATTTAATACTAATACCTATTAGGATGGAGACACTGAAAACACAGGTCCAAATACAACAGCAAATCCTGAAGTAGTTTTGCCATATTTTTTGATGTACTAAACCAACATTATCTGCAATATCTAATAGATAATTAAAATCCATATATATCCGTACCTGAAGTATAGATACACTATACACTAGCTTAGTGTTTACAGGTATTGGGGTTTCAAGATTATTTGTATGCTTTCACATGATATTATTTAACCTGGCATTTTCATGCCCATCCCTATAAAAAGGTATTCTGAACTTCTAATAGATAAAATTTTTTGAGAGGATAACTGTTAAAAGTACTGTATTCTAGCGATACATATGCTGTTTGCAGCACTATGCAGAATACTGCATATGTAAGTGAATCATCAATCATCATATAGAAGTACTAAGTAAATTTAGGATTCCTGCAATACTATCATTTACTGTTTCAGAAAACAGTTTTTGCAATTTTAATTCTTACAACAAGCTTAATCTGCATATCCTTAACCCGAATAACTCATACTGCTTTAATATGTGCAAACAAGTGGAAGAGTGACAAGCTACTAACATCAAATATATTTTAAAAAAAACCCTAACACTTGATTTAAACACACCTTTCTTGCTGCAGTTTTCATACACTAAACCACGTAAGACAGAGTGGACCATGTAAAACAGAGTGAACCTTAGGATTAAAACAGATCAGCAAAAAATATAAAAATAGTTTCATGTACTACCATTTCCAAAATTTAACATTAAATTAATAACAAGTCTACAGCCACAAGAAAAGCTGACATTCTCTGATGATATTAAAAAGTCTCTAATCTATTAATTACTAAGAGTCAAGTACGTGATACTAATCACTGCTCTGTTTAACAACTCTGTAAAGCAAACTTTTGACAGATAGGTGATGGCAATCTGCCACCAGTTCCCAAAAAGAGTGTCTGCTTTCAGTCACATCCCTGTATTGACACTTTCAATAAGTCAACAAGTATTTCAGCACCAAAACAACGGTGGCACAACGCTTCACGTTCCTTATGTAGAAAATATTCTCCCAGACATCCATAGGATTTCTGGAATTAATGCAAAACGAAATCTCTAGCAAACATGTTTTGCAATCCCAAATATAGTGAGTTTAGAAATAGTTGGTGAAAAACTGCTCAAGCTTGAATTTTTTTGCCTCCGAGTGCATGTATCAACCTGTGGGCTGAAAGGAGTGGGAGACCAGAACATGGCTAAGTTAAAATTGCACCTCATCACAAACAAGCCTCTCTATTTAACAAGGATGCACTTCAGAACCCCTCTCCAAAGCAATACCAACAATGAACAAGATCTGTGCTACAGAAAGAGCCTATTTTAAAGCCCAGCAGTCAAAGCAGTGAGTGAATTGAGATGTGCTGCAATATTTATGCAGCCATTATAATGCAAATGCGGAAGGTATTAGAAAGGCTATTTGCATTGGTGCACAGCCCCTTCAGTCTGCGCACAATGCCGACAGAAAGAACAATTAGGATGCATGCATAACAAAAAGCCTCCGACCACAGGGTAGGCAGGTCCACTGAACCGGATACAATATCTACGGGATCAACAGGGCTCCATGGAAATACTGCCTGCTGGATCACACCGTACCTCTTGTTCTTACTTAGAACATGAAGCGTCCTTGGGCACAAAAGCACGCAGAGGATTAGCACAGCAAAGGTGAGAGCGAGCTACAACCGCGAGCACCAGCCCCATGTCTCACCAGGCAGCAACTGGGCTGGAGCACAGCTCGGTCCCCAGGCTGCTCCTCTGGGCAAAACCCCACCACCACCAACACACAGCAGCAAACTTTCAACTAGGCTAAAATATAATAATTAAAAAACGGGTATGGACTTTCCTGTGGCAAAAAAAAAAATGCTCTCCAGCACTGATTGAGACAGAAAGGGAGGCAGGCATGCAAATCAGATCTAATGAACATCCACTCTGAGAACAGACTATGCTTTTGTAGAGAAAGCAAAAAGTAAACTAAGAGACCCAAGTATTTCCTTTTTGTTTCCCTAACATGTACACCTTAATGGTAAAACTATACCAAAAGAACCAAGTATACAGGCAAGCCAGATTGTTTAAAAAGTTCCTTGACCGTGCATCCTAATATTTATCCACACCATTTCACAGCCTCTCAATATATTCTCACATCAGTCAGCATGTTTGCAATTATGTGATGGGCTCTGCTCTCTCATTTCTCTTGTAGAGCAACACAGATAAAGTACTTCTTAAACTGCAACAATCTTAAAATGGTCTAAAATCACCACATGGCACAAACTTACTGTTTTTAAAGAAATTATAAACTATCCATAATTTCTATGCAAAAAGATACATTACCTGGAGGTTGATGATGGAAAAAAATCTTAGCAATTAAAATCCACTTTTTATCCAGAGACCTGGATAAACTGAAAATGCCTTTATTGAACCAAATTTGTTGTTGGAGAATTCCCAGATTTATAATAGTACGTGATGTGTATTTCGCAACAGAGTCAAGGCAAAGCAATGCAACACAAAACAAGCAAATTAAGGTCAATGGCTAATACTGCAAACATTACTATGCTTATTACAATAACCCGTTACATTTTATTCTGGTCCAATTTGTAACACAGCAAGACCACTGTATCAAACATACTAGATACGTCAGCCAGTACAGTTTCCAAGAAAACCAGAGCTTTTTTTATCTGTACAATCAGTTGTAACTGGCTTTTTAATCTTCACTGCTGCATCCTCCCCAGCCCTCTCTCACACACACAAATCCACCAAAAAGCAAGAGGCAGAAATATGTCCTCTGAAATGCAGTTGCATGCAGTAAAAATAAATGCAAGGTATACGATGACAGAGTGGAGAGCAAGCCTTGCTTCAATTAAAAGAGCATCCACCGAAAAATAAAATCCGAAGCAATGAGCTTCGAAGTATTCTGGGTGGGAAACGCCGCTGGCCATGCTGAACGGGAAGGTACAGTGGGCTGGACACAGGGACAAGGCACCAGCTTTTCCTGCACCCAGGAACAGCACACACACCCCAAACCCAGGTGCTGGGAACCAGGGGCAAGGTGGGCATCAGGGACAGCCACCCCAGGGGCTGTGCTGGGACACGGGAAGGGACAATGCCACCTTCCCCTGCTGCGCACAGAAGTTTCCGTCTTCCCTCAGACACGAAGGACAGCCTGCTTCTAGAGAGACACAGCTCCTTCCTAGCACCCACCCAAATTCTCCACAGTGGTATTTTGGAATCACTGAGGTCTCTTCAGGCAGTTTTATTTCCCTGCTACCATACTAAACCTTCCCAAAACAGAGCTTTGTTATTTACTAGGCGTCTCAGCCTTGTCAAGAAGGGATTGCAGAATGTGATCTTTATTTCAAACATGCAGAAGATGCTTTGACAGCCCTAATTCAATTACCATGCATGAGCATTGTGCTCACATGCAAGCACGTACACGCACCCATTTCACGAGTGCTGGACACAGGTCACACAGGTTGGCTGCTGCTGGCTCACACGGTGACAAGCCAGAACTGCCACACACACGCAAACATGCTTTTCTAGAAAGCCAAAGCCAAGTCACAATCAATCCAAGGGTTTCCTAAAAGGCACACGCACAGCAGCGATCTTCAGAGCAATTTATTTCTGTACATAGGCTAAAAGTGCAGAAAGACAGCTGGAGAAAATACTGCTCGTCTGAAGGAATCCCTTCAATCACACGAAATTCCTGGAGGAGAATACACCCGTCAGTGTGATTTAAGTGTCAACATAACAAAGGAACGCCCCTCCCAGCACCTCCTGCCTTACAGATATGCCACGCTGGAAAGGGAAAACTACACCGGGAACAGCAGCAACCAGAACCGTTCACCGACCCTCCCCTGCCATGACCACAAACAAAAAATGCTGGGGATTGTTTCTAGAAAGAGCAGATAGAGGGACGTGGAAGAAGACAGCATCCTCTTTGAGGATGCCTCAGTATTCCTCAAAGGAAGGCTGTGGACACAAGGAGACCTTTGTTTGGAATCATCTTTGTGTATTACAAGGTTACATATAAAATTAGTTTTGCCTAATATACGTGCTTTGCCTTGCCACATGCACAGAAATGCTGATGGCCGACAAACGGCCTAAAATTAAAGGAATACAGCTTTAAATAATCTCCCATTTTACTCATCCAAAGCAAAGAGTAATTACAAAGAAAAGTAAAATAGTGAAATTCAAAACATTCAAGAGGAATTAAGATGATAAGGGTGGTACTAAAATTAAAATGTATGCACAGTAGTATAATAACAAATTCATAAGATACTGTAAATCTTTCCCAAAACCAGACTAGGTTTATATCAAGATCATCATACAACATATGCCTGAAATATGGCTGTAAATAAGTGTGATTTAATTTGACCATCACCTACTTTAAGCCCTTGATTTTATAAATAGAACTATATCATAATGACTAGTGATTAAAAAAGAAAAAAAAAAGAAACAAACCAACACACACAGTTTAGAAGGTAAAAAGAACAATATTATAAAGTCAAACATGCAAACAAGAAACAGTAGAAAATTAAGACCCTGAAGGTAACTACCAAAACCGTCTTAATTTCTATTCTGATAATCCAAAAAAATCCCCACCGAGTACTGCAGCAATGACAATACACATAATTACAACTCCTTGATCATGAATATTCTGCCTCAAAAGTCTGCACATGTGCAGAACTCAATGCTTCCACGGTCCCATCTCAAAAACACAACTTAAAAATTACCAGTATTATTTCAGCACTTCGCAGTTGTTTTCTCACACACTGTGACTTTTTATTCCATGTCCATACCTGCTTCTAAATAGGATGGACAAGTGAAGCAGCAATACAGTTTCACCAAACTTCAGTTCTGCTGAATTGCTGTGCAGCTCACGCCCAGTCGCAATTTTAGTCAACGCGGCCGTTCACCTTACTAAGGTTACTACAGCTTTTGAAGCATTTCCTAGGGAAAGACACGAACAACTCGGTGAAGACGCCTTCTACAGCCACAAATACACGCGGGAAGCTGTCACACCGCTTTTCTCTGTCACACCTCTCTGTTTTAAATACCGGGAAAATCACCTGGCTAGACAGGAAGGCGACGACTTTTGAAACGAGGTTCTGTCTTTGTGGCTCCATCAGAGCTGCCACAATAAATACATGGGGTGAAACAGGAAAAGAGCCTCACGCCTAAGCGAGAGGGCGGGGGACCGCACTGACACGGGCAGAGCAGAGGCAGCTGTAACCATTACCCGCCCGCCGGTAATCATTGCCCTGCGCGCCACCGCCACTACACACACAGCCCGCTTCAATTCCCCGTGCCAGCTCCCGGCACCGAGAGCTGGCGGGGAGGAGGAGAGGTGAGGCTGTAACACGGAGCTTCCTCCTTTCTTTTTGTTGTTATTGTTGTTGTTGTTGTGGCGGTCGCTGCCATCGCCCGGCAGCCCCTCAGCCGAGCCCCGCGGGGGCGATGGCCGCCCCCGGCCCGGTCCGGTCCGCCCCACCTGCGGCGGGCCCGCGGACCGGGCGGGGCAGCCCCGCCGGGGCGGGCACGGGCTCCCCGCCGCCCCCACCTGCGCCCCGGCCCTCCCCGCCTTTGTGCCCGCGGCCTCCCGCCGCCCCCGGCCGCCGCCCGCTGTCAGCCGCCGCCCGGCCGAGCCCCCCGGCCCGCCTGCCCCGTGCCCGTGCCCGTACCGTGCGGCTCCGCCATCCTCCCGCGGCGCGCTCGGCTCCCGCTCCGCGCCCGGCCCTGCCCTGCCGGCCACCGTCTGTGCGCACCGAGCCGTCACGGGACCGCCCGCCCACGGCCCTCCCGCGGCACTCGGGGCGGGCCCGCCGAGCGCGGACTCCGAGCGCTTCCAGGTTACGGCGGAAGCGCCGCGTTGCCCGTGGCGACGGCGGGAGCGGGGCCGTGAGGGGCCGGCGGGGCCATGAGGGGCCGTGCCGGGCTGGCGGGGCCGTGAGGGGCCGGCGGGGCCGTGGGGGGCTGTGCGGGGCCGGGCTGGCTCCCCGCGGGGCTCGGGAGGGCTGCCCTGCGCTGTCCCAGCCGGTCCCGGGGGTGGCTGCCGAAAGTTGCCGTCGTGCCAGCGCTGCCGGGATGTCCGCGGGTGAGGAGGGCAGCCCGGAGCTCCGTCGGTGAGCCGCTGCAGTTCATTAAAGTGTCACAGCAAACACGAAGCGTTTTGCGGCCGTTCTGGCGGTCCCAGCGCAGGCAGGCTCGGCAGCTCTGCTGGGATGGGTTGGTGTGAGCAGCTCTCGGCTCTGGACGCTCCGGGCTCAGCCACCCGCTCCGGCTGCGAGGAGCGGCTGGGACACGGCCCAAGAAACCGGCACGGGGACCGCCACATTCCCGGTCTCCTTTTGCGACAAAACCGCGACCATCCCCAGCTGGCAAGCGCTGTAACCTCGGGCCGATGTCCTGACTCTTCTTGAGCCCAACCACGCTGCCTTTGCAAGGGATACGTGGGAGCTGCAAGAAAGGGCAGCAACTATTCAGAGGTGACAACCACACCTCTGTGTAGACAAATACACCCCAGTGTGACAGAGCCACTGCCATCAGTCGCCCTTTCATTTAGGATGGGCTTTAAAAGCAAGTTCTTTGACGACTTGTAACAGATCTTTCAGTATTTTGCTGAGAAAGGTTTAGCTTCTTAATGCTAAATTCTCAGGTGGCTGCAATCAGTTCCCCTTTCAAGCCTAGATGGATTCTAGCACTGCGGTAGTATCTCAACTTTCTAAGTTCTAAAATTCGTCCAAATTAATGGGAGTCTACTAATTGATCTCAGTACTTGCTAGTCTGGACTGGTCCCACAGGCTCACGTTCAGCAGCTACTTCAGCAGAATCAAAATCATTAGTAAATTTGGGAGACATTTCCTACATCAGATAGTCAAATCTGAGTATCTGCTATTTCCATCAGATTTTTTACAACTTTTGGCAATCATCTGGGCTGGTTTCAGAGAAACAAGGTTATTCACATTCAATTATCAAATATCAAAATTCTGCCAATTTCCTTTGTGTGAGTCTTTGGCAAACCCAACAGTTCAATGTGGTTATGTGGTCTTTTACCAATAAATGCTGGACAGCATTAAAAGCAGAATTGGATTTTTGGCATATTGGATCATAAGACAGAAACCAGTTGAAATTTCCTAGTGACAATATTTTTTACAATGACTGGATGTTTATTTGCTGTTATTAATCAATAAAACTTCATTGTGGACACTGCAGGATCTTTTATAAGACATGGAAATACACACTTTGCCTTGAGAGCTAGGAGTCTGAAAAAAATATTTATTGTGTGACTTAATTGAACACAGCCTTTTGCATTAAAATATTGCAGTGTTGTAGAGAGGATCTGAATGTTTTGTTGGCTGTGTACCTTTGCATTTCTCAGGCCCTTTGTGTGCAAAGTGTCACTGCCCAGTTGCCTTAGCATTTAAATATTTACCAAGGATACGTGCTACATGTACTCTGGTTCTGTTAGAGATCCTACTTTTGTTTCTACTTGCTATGCTTTAAGAAATATTATTTGAAATCTAAAGAAATGTTACTTTTTATTCAAAAACCCTGATTTCTTCTAAAAAGCTGATATAAAGCAGAGCAGGACAATTGTCACAAGAGATAAATCAGCCAAGAAATTTACACTGGCAACTCCACCCTTCTACTGCAAATCCTTAAATATGTCATATGAGATTAGACTGATACTATGGTAATACTTGTGCCAACAATCAGAACTAACAGACATTTTTTCAAAGGCAGAATTCATGCATTAAAGATTTGTTTTTAACCTGCTCAAATGGAGTAGTTAATTTTATATCCTCCTACTGGATACAGGAAAGCTCAGCTCCAACCTACTCCCAG
This sequence comes from Oenanthe melanoleuca, assembly GCF_029582105.1. Classification (NCBI taxonomy): domain Eukaryota; kingdom Metazoa; phylum Chordata; class Aves; order Passeriformes; family Muscicapidae; genus Oenanthe; species Oenanthe melanoleuca. The sequence goes on along the minus strand of NC_079340.1, from coordinate 25,601,048 downwards.
TCTCCATCAGCAATGTTTGTCCCCAGATCTCATTGGCACAGACCTGTCCCAGAGCAGAAGGTGAATATAAGAGTTCACAATCCTTACAAGTATTAGTGAAGGGTCTCTCAGGATCAGGAGACTGTGATAACAGGCCTGTCTTTTGAACCTTGTGGTACTGGGACTGAGGACCTCTCCTTAAGATAAATCCACAGACAGAAAGTCAAAGGTTCCTCAGTCTTTGTTACCCCAGAAACCCCACAGGACTGTACAAGCACCTTGAGTTATTGCCATCCACACTGAAACAAGCAGGAGGAGAAATATAATTAAAGAACATTTCATAACCTACATGGTTCTGAATTAAGGTTTCACTGGCAATTTCGTTTGGACATTGCCTAACTTTTAAAGGCTTGGCTTTGCAACATTCATAATGTTCCTGTAACACCTGTAGCACTTCCTGGAAAGGACAGCTGTTGGTGCAGGATCATGCAGCATCACAGCAACTCCATGGGCCACCAGCTGTGTGTCCCCACCAGCACACACTTCTGCCCCTTTCACTGAAGGAGAAACAGCAGCAGTGGACTGTTATCCTCCATCCAGACCAGCAGCAGAGGGGGATGAGTGTTGGAATTTGGATTATTCAGTGGATTCACAAGATCATTCCTAAGGCTATTTGGTATTTACACAGTTGTTTCAAGCATGTTTCTACAAAACAGAGTGATTTATTAGGAGCTAGCTCTTACACAATGAACTAAAATAAAGCAATTAATTAGTTAAGCTTGCTTAAGCCGACCACAAGATCAATCTAGTAACTTCAGAATCATCTTTGACTGAATTCAGATACCTCTGATATATAGTCCCACTTGCCTTTTCTTAATTTAGTGGCTGCCAGACTAATGAATTGACCCTTTCTCCCTCAGTCATGTGGCCTTTTCATTACCTCCTCCCAACTGTAAAATTTTTGTCATCCAGCTACCCAAAAGCCTGCTCTCCTCCCCCAGGCAGGCAGCTGCTGCTGCCTCAGCCAAGGACACTGAGCTCCAGTCGTTTCTGTACTGCTGCTGGGGCAGACAGCACAAGAGGCAAATTCTTTGCTGGCTGAGCCTCAGGGAAGCTCTGTTCCATTTCTAGCTCTGCAAGTCAGGATGTCCCAGCAAGCACAGCCCTTTGTGCCCCTTTCCACCCACATTTCCCTCTGCTCTGTCCCGTGTGGGGCTGCTTCTCACAGCTCTCCCCTTCTCCTCTGTTCCTTCCCTGCTGCCTGGGCCCAACTTCCACTCTCAGGCTTGGATCGCCTCTTCCTTCCCCAGACTGTCCCTCCTTTCTTACTCTCCAACTTTGGTTCCCCATGCCAGTCCTAGTCCAGTCTCTTGTCTGGTTCTTCATGTCACTGCCTATCCCCCTGACTATCCACTCCCTTCTTCTTTCCTTGTACTGAAGTTCTGTTGAGTCTTCTGTCTGACAGTTCCTTGCCAACCAGTCTCAATATAAAACTCTAATGCCCAGTTATTGTTTCTTTCTGTATCTCAATCTCCCACTATCATGATTAAATCTCAAAATTTCATACTAGGTTTTACCTTCCTCTCATCTACACTTCAATCTATCCAGACCTCCCTGTCATATCCTATTCCTTTTCCTTGATTTGCCAGTTTACCAGAAGTTTGGCTTTGGTCTCTTGGCCAAGGGCTACAAGGGGTTTAGTTATTCTGGGGAAGAGAAGAAAGTTTTGAAGGCTGATGGCACAAAAAATCCCACTTAGTTTTGTGGGCACCATACCCATCGTGGAAATAGTGTATGCCTTTGTCATTCTTTTCTGTCTTCCACACAAATGGCACCTTGGCTTCACTGCCTTTATTCTCAGTAGACAAAAACTAGGAAGCTTGGACCACTTGCAGAAAGGGAGAGAGGAAGGCACAGAAACCAAACCTGGAGGATGCACACGGAGAGCCAGAGCCCTTGTCAATATCTAGAAGCTGATACTCAATGCACTGGCTGACACCAAGCTCTGTCCCATCGAAATCAGACTCTGACCCTCCAGAGCAAGAGCTTCTGCTTGAGGCAAGATGCCTTTGCAATACAAAGAAGGATGCAAAGAAGGGGAACCTCAAAATGTGCTTCTCTGCTGAAGGACTATGTTACAGTAAGATGTTGCTATTTTTACTGTCACTTCCTTTTATATATTCAGAGCCAGGTCTGCTTATTTGATTGACAATAAGTTATTTTTCCTTTTTTTCTCCAATTATTTTTACAAAGCAGATGTATGATAAAAGGACAGAGTACCTATGTTCACAAAAACAAGCAGCATGATTTAGGACTTTAGAACTACCATGTAAAAACTAATTCTGGGCCTGCCAGCTTCTACTTTCAACTCATTAGCCACCTATCCATGTCTGTTAGCAATTTATAAACAAGCTTCCTAGGTCTCACAAGAGCTCTTCCAGGTGGAAAGACAGGACATATCAGCACTGAAGCAGCACATCCAGAATGTCATGCATTAAATTATTTTCTTATTTACCTGTATGCACACAAACATTTTCCAGAATGTGCTGTGCTCTAACTGCCCCAAGCCCAGCAGTTCTTCAATTTGTTTAGTGCAAGGGAAAACTGCAAATCCAGCAGGCTATCAAGCAAGCTAATCTTCAATTATACAAACAGAGAGTCAACCAGTTCAAACAATTTATCTTTCAAAGTCAACACAACAAACAACAGAAACAAGCAAGAGCTTTTTCATTCACAGACAATAAACTGTATTTTTCTAGTGTAGCTATTCTAGACAGGAGAGTAACAGCTGTTAGAAACTCTTGTTTTTCTCTTCAGTGAAAGACAGGGCAAATTAAAGGCTTCAGTTGCCTGTACTTTGAAAGGGGAGAAAGGCCAGAATGAAAACCCAGTTAAAATGAAACAGATGCTGAATATTCCAGTTCCAGTCAGGACAACCATGAAGAAACCAACCTTTCTTGATTTAATTTTCTTTTCTGGTACTTGCAAATCCATTTCTGAAATCCCAGGATAACTCAAAAGGACAAAGCTATGCTTTGGTAGACAAACTTCTTTTAGCTTTGGTCTGCAGCACCTGAATTTCAGTAGGTAGTGTGGCTTCCCAGGACTAACAACATCCAGGTCCAGTATAATTCCCACAGCTAAGGGGCAAGAGGGGATGAGTATTCTCAAAAGTGAGTTTAAATCTACAGAGGCTGAGCTTCCTTTGTAGTCAATAAGATAAGCCCTATGCTTAGGCACTCTGAATCATATTCTGAAGAAATCACTTTTTCCATTGACCTCATACAGACCCTGGGGAGTTGAGCTTTCCAAGGGAAAAGCCACTTCCTCCCCAGGAAAGAGCATTCAAGTCTAAGTGGCCCTGGGTTCACCAGCTTTTCACTTGCCTCACGAGCTGCTCGAGTGCTGTAGGTCTGTGCCTGCAGGTGGTACAAGGCATCTTCTACCATTTTACCTGTTTCCCTTGGCTCTCATGGCAGTCTTCTAAAACTGGCTGGCACCAGTACTGTGGTGTGGCTCAGGTTTCATTTGCTCTGCATGTTGTTTCATGCCTTCAGAGATCCGTGGAGATTAGTACCAGGCTGACTGGAATGGCACGGTGGGTAGGAATGCGAGTGCAGCCCGAGTTTTTCTCTGCTGAACTTCATACAAGGGCATATCCTGACTCCATTCCACATAAAAGAGGGAGAAGGCTTCCACTTCCCCGTTGTCCTCTCTGATCTTCCCGCTCTCAGCAGCCACAACAGAGTGGCAGTGTAGCCCCTCCTTCTGGGACAGAGCCTGACCACAACCAGTTCTGAACTGCATCATTTTTAGCTGATAAAGGTGTGCAGCCGAAGGAAGGAGGCTCCCACAGTAGCCAAGAAAGGGGAAAGGTCTCTGGGAGTGGTGGCTCCAGGAAGGCAGAACAGCTTTATTACAAGGTTTTTTGAGATTGCTGTAAACAACTCACCTGTGTCCTAAAAGTGGCTGGGAGTGGCAGCACGTCCATGCTGAGCTGTGTGAAACGGCTGCCCCTGCCCAGGCACGTATCACTGCCAGCAGGTTAACCCAGGCCACAGGCACAAGCACTTTTCCTTGGGATTACAGCTTGTCACTGCTGCAAGCTCTGCTGCCTGAAATGTGAATAGGAGAGTCTCCAGGAAAACAAACAAACAAACAAACACAACCCTCCTTCGCATCCTCACAATCTGAAAAATATTCTTTAACAGTGACCTAGGAAGAAGAAGTTGAGTTTGAATAAAATATTTGCCTGTTTGTTTTAATGGCTTTAGCTCTGCTATTTTCTCTTCCTCTTCAGAGTGCCAGCAGGGATTGAGTGCTGGAGCCAGAGATGTATTTCCTGAAGGGTGACAAATAAGAACAAAGCCTAAAGTCAATTCCACACTGAAGTTCTTACACAAATTGCTTCTTCCTGAAGAAAAGAGATGGATGAAAAAAAGACCTCAGAAAGTAGTATGAAATAAGTAATCCTACAGTTCAGTTACAGGAAGTGAAAAGAACAACCCCAAAAATTTGTCAGGGAACCAGGCATTACAGGGAGTACACCTATAAAGGGAGGTTTCAGCTGAGGAATTCTAAATGAAACCCTGAAAATTAAATCATTCAGGTGCAGATAGATCTTCCAAAAGGACATCTTGAAACTCCTTCTGCCCAGAGCCATGAAAACTAGAGCAGAGTGAGTGCCAGCAACCTTAACATTTATTATTATTATGGTAGTGCACCAGAGCCTTGAGCTTTTTGTGAGGGGCTCTACAAGAAGAGTGTTCTAATTCAGAGGCTGAAAACCAAGTGTAAGACTAGAAAAATGACACATATTTGTCACAGGCACAGGGAGCATGAGAGAAGAAAAGCAGTCAGAGTGCTGCCAGGTTTTTTATAGGCCATACAGACAAGGAGAGTGTTGGAGAGAGCTCAGAAAGATTATTTTTCAACACACATGATTAAGAGCCTGGTTGCAGGGATGGGAGGAAGCACAGAGATGTTTGAAATGGCAGCAGGTGGAACTGGTCATCACAAGCTGATCTTGGGAAAAGAGCTGATATCCCAGTAATAGTCTGGAACAGATGAACAGGGATGGGCTAGGGAAAGACAAATCTTGAAGAGGAAGGAGTGACACAGGGCTGAGAACAGTCCTGCATTGTGAGGACAAGGGCTTGGTTATTCAAGAGTTTTCTTTCCCTCTCTTGTTTCTCCGGGGGAGGAGCGGTGTTTCAAGGGAAAATAATACAATCAATTGACTGTGTTGAGAGATTTATGGTTTGACTTTACCATGTGTTAAAATATTGATTCTCTTTATAACATATGCTTGAGATATTGACAATAGTTTTTTTCTGTATAGAAGACTGACTCCTGCAAACAAAAGGTGGGACTTCATGGTAGGATGCAGTGAGGATGGGCAAAAACAAAGTGATACAGGAGAAGCACAAGTCTCGGATTTCTTCCACTCAATTAAATAAAGATAGCAAGAGAGACACTGAGCAGTGTGTGGTGGTGAGAAGCTGGAATAATTAAACAATAATCTGACAGACGGTGCACTTACGGGCAATTACAGCAAGCCTCTGCTGGCACTCCAGGGCAGGAGGCCAAAGGCTTAAGCGATTCAAACCACACAAGTAGAGCAGTAACCTCCTAGAAATGCCAGTGTAGAGCATTTGGCTTAGGAGCCCAGAATGGGACTTACATGGAGCCAGGTCTCTGCACTTACCAGGTGTTAGCAGGAAGAGCAGCCTGTCAAAAAGCTGTTTCTGTGTCCCTTGGATAATGCATTTCCAGGCACGTCTCCTTGCCTTTTGCATACAGCTTGAGGATCCCACTGCATCAAACAACAAACTTAAAATAAGTGTATTCAGAAAGCTCAACTAAAAAAAAAAAAAAAAAATCACTTGTCTGTCAACTCCCTTTCAAAAACAAAGACTGGGTTAAACACCAAGCTATCAAGCTTCAGGCTCTGAAGGCATTTGGGATTCCCACAGGGAGCCACGCCAGGCTTTCTGTTTCTTGCCTTACCCCACCCAGTAAACCCAAACCACCTTCCTCCTCCTGTCTCTGAAGCTGGGCTCTGTGTCCCATGGTACCACTCAGCGGCTTCAGGGACAATTGCATGAAATCTGCAGGTGTATTTCTGGAAGCACTGGGATGCACCGTTCACCAAATGCTGCCACACTACATTTCTGATCTTGTCAGCACATAGAGAGGTGAAACAAGCTCTAGAAATTTAGAAAAGAAGAAAATAGAAAGCGGTCCAAGTGGAAAGCAAACACAGATCAGGTGCTGTTAAAAGCTTCTTAAAATGTCAACAAAGTATTTACTTAAACTCAGAACAGAAAGTCACCTTCAACATGGGTAGTTCTCATCAAAGTGGCTTTATTTTTAAACACCTCATGTCTGGAGCTACATGATTATACAGGACTGAACCAAATTTTTGCTTTTTAAAGTAAGGACTTGATTCCAGACTTTCATATGGAAAACATGAACTTGAAAGGCATAAAAAGCAGAAGGAAAATAAAAAGCATTTAAAATGTATAAAGACAAAAACCAAGCCTCATAAACAAATGGGACTGGCAACATTGCTTCACCTAAATGCTTTTTTCTTCTACTTAGTAGGAGATGTTTCTCAAGACTTGAAATAAGTGTTGTTTTGTATCTGCAGGGCTTTCAGCAAGCGGCTGCCAAATTACGAAACCCTCTGGATTCCAGCAATGCACATCTCTGCTGTCTGCTGCACTCGGAGTATCTGGGAACAGGAGGAGGAAAACAAGCTTATCATTTATAAAATTATTGCTGGTTTTGTGGTTGTGAGGCTCTCTGCAGTGCACAAGAATAACTTGTTTGTGACATCAGTAAAATAAGGATGTGCAACCTAGAGCGAGTTGCCTTCTCCATGGATACCACACTTATACTTTCTCAAATAACACTGAGTTTCATCCCGAGGTTGAGTCTCAGGACTCTGGGAAGCTTCATGCCATGGGGACACAACTTGAGACCTGGGCACAAGGACAGTCTTGTTCTGACTGCTTCAGTCCTGTGGAATGACACCCAGATAATGCACTGACTCAGCACAGCCCCATTGCAAGTGCATGGTGCTTTTCCCAGATGGAAGGGTTTTGGCAAACAGCTTCCTAGATATTCCTGGCAACTGGAAAGGCCTGTGAGAGAAATGAATGGGTATTTGAGCACATGTCGACCCCAGAGGCCAAAAAGATCAAACAAGGGGGTATAACTATTGTTTCTTTATCAGAAGAGATTGGATCCCTCATCCAAAACTGGAAAATTTACTTTTTTTCTTGTTGTTTCTCTGCCAAAAAGACAAGGGGAATTAGGTCCTCTATTAAATGCTTTTCCCTCCTCTTAACTATAGCCAACAGCGTTCTAATGAATTAATACCAGCCTTACTCAAAACAAAACCCAGTCCTGTTTTTAAGGCACTTTGAAAGTAGGATATTAAGCTGCATGTCCATGTCTTCCTCCTCTCTCTCATCCAGATCTCTCAGTCATGAAGGTGGTAACTATGATTTTTTTCCCCAGGAAAGTAAAAAAAGGAAGGAGGTGTCTTAAAAACAGACTTACTAGAAACTGTTGAAAACAACCTCCACAATCACGCCTGTCCCAGTGCTATCAGCTTCCTAGATAGGCTGCCAAGCTGGCATTTGAGTAGCTAAGAAAATGGATCTAGTACAGGATGCCAGACTCCTCAGTCACTAAAATGCTCAAGTAACAAACTGAGTTGACCATTGTTTCTTATCACCAAGCAAACAAAAGCTGTTGGCAGGAAAACTGCTTTTGGAAAGTGATTCCCTGCATGACCGAGATGGGCTCCAAAGGCAAGTGTTCACATAATGCTGGACTCCAGGTGGCCATTGGCACTGTGAAGGACACTGGAAAAAACCTGGCCTACAATTTGATTTCAACATCTTGCTTTCAGCTCATTTGTGTTGCTCTGCAGCCATATTTGCTACCACAGGAATAACTCCTGTTTTCACAGTGCAAAATTTCCAGTCACAACTGGGTCATTTATGTTCATTTTTAGCCATAGCCATATCTAAGATGCTGAAACAAACTGACAAACAACTACAAATTACTGATCTGCAAATTGCATGTACCGTTTAAAATATCCTGGTCTAAAAACATCCATCATAAAGCAGTGCCTTGTTCTTTCCCTTCCAGTCAGCACAAAATACTGATTGGCACATGGAAAAGCACATCAGACAAAGGAGCTTTTCCCACTGAAATCAGTGGGAATGCTTCTGAGCACTTCAAAGAGTAGAGAAGGATGTCCCCAGCAAGCACATCCATTTTACAGCCTCATCAACAGCAATCCTCTGACCTGAAAGTGGAATATATGAGTAAGGACAAAAAGGGCCCGTTTCTGTGCTGCCCAGGAGTGTTGTCTTTGGCCAGCTCCACAAAAGGCAGGAAGGAGGAGCCCTGCTCTCACCCTCTGAGGGTTCTGCTGGCCTCCAACCCAGCATCAGGCGAGGCTTCAGCGAGGTGGAACCGGGCTACCTGAGGGATTGTCAGCTTCCTACTCTAGGTTGCTTAGAGGAAAAAGGAAATAGTTCTGGAACAATGCAGACAGAGGCTTTAAATAACTATCAGAGAGGTGCCACTTACTGGAAGTTAAAAGTTTTACCACTGCTCTCCTCGCAAACCTTGGATCCCGCAGCTGACACCTGAGTTAGCAGAGGGAAGGAAGCAGGCAGACAGCCACCACCAAGGCAGAATGGAAAAGAATTATTAGCAAGGATAATTTTCTCCCTCATTTTACTAATCCACGGCCATCCCTGTGCATAGCAAGAAGCCAGATCTGAGTCCCAGAACACTGAAAGGAGCCGTCCCCGCCTGCCAGGGCCAGGTTAGCAGGATTACCAGCCTGGACTGGCACTCCCCAGCACACAGGGTGTGCAGGGCGCACAGGCAAGCTCATTAGCAAACTCTAAAATTACAACACATCGCGGAATCGGGGCTTGCCGGGGCACGGCCGAGGCGCAGGGCAGGTGAATCCCTCTCCGCCCATCCCGGGGCACACCCGCGGGGGTTTCCCATGGAAGCTGCTCCCGGTGCAAGGATCCTCCAAAAGGCGGACCCTGTGGGGGATCCCGGTGCGCTGGCCCATCAGGTTCGGCGACATTTAAGCTCTCAGTGTTTAGAAAGACAGCGGCTTTTACTGCTGTTTACATGTCAAACAGCCGCATGATTCACATCGCGAATCCCGAGGCGCTGCCTGGAAACGAAAAGCGGGACGCGTACGCCCTGGCCACGCCCGTCTGCTGGCCGGTGTCTGCTGGGGATTTTATTTACAGAAGCAGAAAATAAACCATAAAAGCGCCTCAAAGCCTGAGTTCCGCGGCGGGCCCCGGCGGGCAGGCAGGCAGCGGCTCGCCGGGGCCGGGCAGGCCCGCGCAGGTGGGACGGCTCCGCCCCAGAGCAGAGCCCGACGCAGCTGAGGCGGAGAGCGGCATCCCCGAATCCCGGGCCCGGGAGAGCCCCGGAGAGCCGCTCCCGGGGCTGCCCCGCTAAGCGCCACGCTACGGACTACAATTCCCAGCGCGCATTGGGGCAGCCGGAGCCCCGTTAAGCCTACTACTCCCAGCATGCTCCGGGGGACATGACCGGGTGCGTGGGCGTGGCTCCGCGCGGTGCATGCTGGGAGCTGTAGTTGGCCCCGGGTGCGGTGCCGTGCCGGAGCCGCCATGCCGGAGGGAGCAGGAGCGCTGCGGGAGGTGCTGCCCAAGCAAGGTACCGGCGCGAGCACCGCCCGGCTCTGCCCGCCCAGCCCGCCGCTCGCTCACGGCCCTTTTCTCCCTTTGCAGGGCAGCTGTCGATGGAGGACAAGGTCGCCCTGGTGCTGTGCAAGCCCAAGATCCTGCCCCTCAAGTCGGTGTCGCTGGAGAAGCTGGAGAAGCTACAGAGGGCGGCGCTGGAGGCGGCCCAGCCGCCCGAGGCGGCCCCGCCGCCGTCCGCGGGGGCCGCGCCGCCCCGGCAGTAGCGCGGGAGGGTCGCGCCGGCCCCCGCGATCGGAGGTACCGCCGTGTAACGGGGCTGCCATTAAAGTGCGGCCTGAACGAGGCGGGGCTGGGCGGGGAGGCCGCGCGTCGGGCGCTGTTGGTGTAAGAGAGTTGCGCTGGGCGCTGCCCAGGCCCTGTTTCAAACGCGTCTCTAGAGGTACCAAACCCCTCGGAAAGCGGGAGGAGGCGAGTTCCACAACCCCCTGCTCCAAGCCGGCCTTACCAGACCTGCTCCAGCACTGAAGCACTTGGCTCCTAGAGCGTCTCCGTGGCCCTGAAATGGCTATTCCCATCATTTCAGAACACCTGAAATCTTGACATGAGACTGAAAAACAAAGGAGAGGCTTTACCGTGTTCCTGTAAGCGAGTCTTCCCTTAGAGCCGTCTTGTTCTTGAGCAAGGGCTTGGCGAAGCTGTGCTGCAAAGAGACATCACAGTATCTGTGCCAGCCTGGACACTCCTACGCGAGTCAGTTGTGTTTTCCAAAACAGATCTGGTAAATACTTACTTAGCATGAGCTTAATTATTCTATGCTCTCCTCCTGATTGCAATACCAAAGGCAGTGTTAGATGTACCGCTTAATTTATTCTGTTTAAAATAAATAAAAAGGAGGCAGAAACAAGAGCTTCACAAAAAATATTTTTAATATGTTTTACCAGAACTTTTCACTTTTCCAGTTACATAGAAAAAAAGACAAGTTTGGTACATGGGGGCTGAAACCAACCAGTGTTCTCCCCTGAAACAGATGAATTAATCTTGTGACCCAACTGCATTTTCTTGGGCTCTTTAAAACAAAGAAACTGCTATTTTTTTTAACTCCCAAAGCACAGTATTTCTTTAGCAGCAATGGAAATGGGATCACAGCAGCTTAACCTGACCCTTCTATAATAAAGCTTTGTATAAACCAGTGATTTTATGATGACAGCACTGTCCTGGAAAGAGCGAGCGGCAGTCAGACATCGATGCACACATGGAATGATTAGGTCATAAACATGGCACATACAGAGATAGCTTATTTCAAGGCACCACCACAGCAGAGTGGCCAGTTGTTCTACTATATGCCCAAAGAAAGAACACTTCTTCCTGAAATTTACAAAACTATTAAAAAAAAAAAAAAAAAAAAGGAAAGAAAACAATTTGTACCCAAAACATGTGCTCTTAAAAAAATACGAACTGTGCTAAGCAACTCTTAAATTTGGTATGTCCTAGATGTGTGTACACGTACACATACACACACCCGAGGAGCATGCGTGCTGTATATATCGATAGCGAGCTATGTTCCCTTTCAACTTGTAAGGCTTCAGGAGGCAGCTCTCACATTCAGTAGCTTTCTAGCTTCAGACGGCCCCCATCTCCTTCACTCACAAAACGCTTCCTGCCCCTGTAAGAAAGTAGAAAGTATCTTTTCAGTAATTCAGAGTAGCATTGCTTGTTTTTTCTCGCTGAGAGGAATCTTCTCTTGTGTCTTGGTAGTCAAATGTAAAGTGTGAGTTCAGCAGGGTTAGCAGTGATCACAGTATCAGCTCAGCTGCTTTAAAATGCTAGTTTGGAAACCTAGGGATGGTGGTTTTCTACTTAAAACTGAAGTACACAAACCAGAAATGCCTCTCAACATATAACTGGTAACCAAAGTATAATCAAGCTTTTGATGCAATGATGACTCTCAACCCTCCCACACACCCAAACCTGCAAAACATTTGATACCAACACACACAGTTTTAAGTGTAAAGTCCACAAATGGAGACTGTTCTTGATAAAAATGCTAACATTCCAAAATCCAAATTTATCACAAGCTGTCGAGATGGTTTGAGAACTCTTAACAAAATACCAAATTAGAAAAGACCTGTCAAACAAATAGTATTCTGAATGCATAAAACTGTGAATAATAGTTTTAACATCCTATTTTAAAATTTACATATATTCCCCAGAGGAAATGAAACTTACTAACAGTTTTATGACCAGTAAGGAGGTAAGAGCATACTGATTACATACAGTTCACATAGCATTATTTATGCCATGACTAACCAAGCCATAACAAACCAAATTCATTATACAAATCACAAGACAGATACAAGGAATGGGGTGTGCAGAGCTTATCCCATATTTGTGTCCTGTTCTTTTTTATATAAATATTAGGACTGGTTGTCTCATCTTAGAACTCTACTCCTGCAGTTTGGTAAGTTTAAACGATTTTTAAAGGATTTTTTTCTTTTTTTCCATTTCCCCAGTATAGCTGAGAGTTTTCCACTATCACCTACATGGAATCATTGTGACACCTGGATCTTCCAGCTTAGTGCTGTGCTGGTTTCTACTGAGCAAATGGGGAAACCAGAGGAGAGACAGCCTTTATCCTCTGGGAAGCACTGATGGGTGCTGCCTGGGATTCACAGGAGGCTCAAGTATTTATCCCAGCCTCAACAGTGCAGCTTCTTAATACACGTTTTACCAGTCCAACTGTTTGTCCATCCTCCAGCTTCCACTTCCAATCAGTAACACTTTGGTCTAAGATGCTACTCTCTGTAACCTGTGACAGGAATGAAGAGCAGTGCCTTTGCCTATCTGCAATGAAACAAGTACCTTGAAGGGCAGAGGTCTCTCAGTGGTTTGGAGATGATTCCAGCCTGAAAGCATTCCTCTACAAAGCGCTCGAGCACAGAATAGGAGTGTGGCACATCCAGGTTAATGTCTGGGATTTCACAGTAAACCCGTTCATAGCCCTGCAGTGTAAGGATTCAAATAATCATCAGTTTATTCTATTATTTTATTGCAATGTTTTTAAATACTCTTCATTCCAGAGGTTTTTTTAATATGGTTTCACTAACCTAAAGCATTGCAACTACAAGTCAGTAGAGAAACAAGGTATATAATATCAGCCCATACCATGGCAGTATACAAGTATTTATCTACATAACAACACAACCTGAACTTTTAACTTCATTAGAAGTCAGAAATACAGACAGTATGAAATCTATATGTTAGCCTGCCTGTTACTACATGGGTAGTAACATGGGAAGAAAATAAGTCTTCCATGTTAGTGAAAAAATGTGGTCACAAATGACCAATACAAGTTTATGCAGCAGGGGAGAGACTGGGGACAACCAGAGATGACTTCATCACCTCCCACCAGCAACACAGCTGGGCCAATTTTTATGTAAGTGTTTGTGTGATCCCCAGTCTGCCCTGGGACAGAATTGCTGTCCTATACTCATCCTGAGAAGTAAAGTCACAGCTGATTCCGACTGTGCAGAATACTGGTTTCTATACTGCTCTACTTGACATTTGTAATTAGTAGGCCTTTATTGTACTACTTCAGTTACAAAGAGCTACTGGATAAAAAGACAAATTTAAAAGATGAAGCAATATTGCAGCATTTTAGATTATTAGTTTTAACCATTTAACTGCATAAAGGCAGCTGGAAATTTTGGAAGACCTTATGCAAAGTTCTCTAAATGCCATACTTACTCTTTTCATTTGGTCCACAGTAATGACAGAAGACTTCCACAGAGTTTTCAACAAATCCAGTATCATTTTAAAGGTCTTTTCTCCAGTTGACTCCAAAACCAGTACAATGGCCTAAAACAAATCATGCAAGTATTTTGACTAAAATGAAAATACTGCTTCAGGTACAAGGTGCGTGACCATATGAAGTACAAAGAAGAGTGAATGTGTTACTATGACTTTTCTGGGGAAAAAATCCCATTTTGCTACATGCACTCACAATTTCAGTTTAATATTATTATTATCATTATTATTATTATTATTATTATTATTAGAAAAGAAAAACTGATGAAAAGTTCTTTGGATAAAAGGTAGGAAAATCCAGAAAGGACTAGACAGAGTGAAAAGCATTGCCTTTATCTGGTTTCAGCACTATGGCTATATCCATATGGCTGCTGCAGTACAGATGGCAATTAATTAGTTTTGTGAAATTAATTTTGTATCCATGGGGTTTTATCTTATCTGTGATTTTAGAAGGACTCAGATGCTTAAAATCTACAATACTGCACAATCCCTATCAACTGAAAAGATTCTGTAGTTCTATTGTGAAGGAATTTTCTATAACATTTTTCTATAACAATGTACTGAAAAGGGAAGTTTGTAGATTGTGGGTGTTCAGCCTTATTGGTAAATAACCATTTCCCAATTTGGCAGATAGAGTACAAATGGGAACAGTCTCCCATATAGGCTGAGTCTGAAATATGTAAGCTTTTACAAATAGGCTGGGTGAAACAATCCCACCCTGAAAAAGGAAGCTCTATAAACTTAACGAAAACAGGTAACACCCATTAGAATACCCAGATATCTGAAACTAGGAGGAAATAAACACCAAAACAAAGCATGGGAGGGGTTTTTTTTGTTGCTATTCCTCAGCAGAAAATAAACAGAAATCTTATTTTCAGGAATTTATAATAATCTGAAGTCAACTATTTAACCCCTCAAAATTACTTCTGGATTTTCCCAGAGTCAGCAGCAGCTTACTTGTTGCACAATGCACAAACAAATGAGGACACAAACCATTAACTTTACATGAAACAATTTAGTTATTCAAATAACAGAGCAAGCAACCTAAGCTTCAGATGCCAGTTATATTATTTGCATGCCCACATCAAAATATCAACAATTATTAAAGGGACTCTGATTTCTCCTTACTTCATATACAAGTTCATGGTGAAAATGGGGTACTTCCAGTTCCTGAAGGCAGCGTTCTGCTTCCAATACATCTCCAGAAAGCAAATACTCTTTCAGCAACATGTCAATCTATAGAAATTTAAAATGAAAACCCAACACTAATTAGATACAAAATTTAAAAGCTGTCAACTATTTCGATAATTCACTATCAACCCAACAGCAAGTTAGTTCCTCAAACGTGCTGCTAATGCTTTTATATATGTAATTAAATTCAGGCATTAATTAAATGGAGACGTTATCAGTAACCTGAAACACAGTTGTAGCCAAATACCTATCCACAGTGTTGATACAGAAGCACCAAAATCATTGTTTTATAAGCTGGGTCACCATAAAAGGTGCATATGGGTGTCATTAAGTTTATCCTCTCCCTTTAATGCCTCCTCCTATCTATGATCTGTTACACTCCCTACCTAGAAATTATAACATGTCTTTTTCCTTTAGATCTGCTTACTTTATAGCACAGATCTCTAAACATTCCTGTTTCTTCCTCTCTCTTTTTTCAGTAAGTACTGTGGTTTTGATCAGCAATGCCAAAAAAAATATTAGTTTATCTAGTTTAGCCAGTTTCATCTTGGCTTCTTCAATTACTTCATCACTTTATACTGTGAGGTCTTAAAAAGCTGAATGCTTACAAGTTTTGCTTAAAGCAAAAATAAACATACTTGCAATACAAAACATTGTACTAGCATGCTCCCACCAGTGACAAATACTACAAAACCAACGAAATTATCTCCATCAGTTCTACTACTTTGTCTAAATTATTTATATAAAAAAGAAAGTCCAAACAACAAAACAAAACCAACACTCATGACATAAGACATCATTTTAGAACAGGATACATATCTCTCATCCCTCTACCCCAAACAAAGTAAGTTTAGACCACGACCAGCTGGAGAGAGGGGAGTTCTGCCATTACCTCTTTGACCAGGTGTTTCACAGACTGCTGGCCCCCTCCTGCCCCCCAGACGCTGTCGATGCGCTTCCCTCCCTTGCTCATGCTCAGCAGCACCGTCGCTCGGTCCAGCGCAGCTCTAAAGGCAAAGTCAGCGCTTAAAACCTCATTACAGAACTTCATTAAACACATCTGCCACTTCTCCTCAGACAAAGCTACCAGATCTTTGGGAAGAGGTCAGGGTTATCAACTCCTCAGGAACCATCTGGATCATAAAAACATCTGTCTTTCTGTCACCCTTACACTGCTGCTCATACCAAGAGCAGGTTACAATCCTGTGATGGCAGTAGATTAAATCACCAATGCAGAACCTGAAACATCCTCACAAAAAACAGCTGAATATTTTCTTATGCAGAAGTGGATTGTATCCAGACTCTTTCAAGAATGCAGCTTGGCAGGTGGATCTCAAACTAAAAAGGCCTGAGTTGCTGCCACACTCAAGAACAGTTTTCTACTGAAATACTATTTTCCATTTGGGTCTGAAGAATTATGAAACCTTTAGAATTTAAGCCAAAGAAAACACTTCAGAAGGTAAATATGTAGTTGGAAAAACAGCACAAGCTAGAGATGCCTGCCAGTTTATTGAAAAGAGAATTAAAAAGGGAAGTAAGGTGAAAAAAAAAAAAAAGAAGTTGGGGATACAGTATGTACCATCCGTGTAAAGGCAGAACAGTTCTCCCAGTCCTCATGCTGGGGGCAAGCCAATAACAATAACTCTATTCACCAAGATTTAATGAGCAGGAAAGACTGGCCAAGAAATAACAAAGGCAGCAAAGCATCCCAGATGTGCACAATGCAGGCTACAATCCTTCAAATCACAGGACACATTCATATAAGTGACAGACAGTTTTCTCAATTTGAGCCCCCAAGGTAGGCAGCCTTCCTTCTGAAAGTGCCCAACTATAATCACTGCCAATGCAACTTCTGGAAGAAACAGGAGGTCAGCACCTCCATATTAAGCCTGAAACATACACTTATGGGGATAAGAAAAATAAAACATGACTCATTATTAAAACATCCCTCTTTGTCAGAGATTGTTCCTTCAAACTTCTCACACTGACATGGAAAACAATTGTACTTCTTGACAAACAGAGCATTACAGAGAAAGTCTCGGAAATCACTGCACAAGCTTCAAACCTTTGTAAGGCAAAACAGTTAATCCCTTGTGTATTTCACAACATATTTACAGCAGCTGTCCTGATGCTATATTTACCCATTAATCACATTAAAGCTTTTTCTAAGACAAAACCTTCTATAACCACTTCTTCTTTCAGCTCATTTTTCACCCTCAAACATAAGCTAGACAACGAACCGAGCAAATTGAACTCAAATGTATTTTGTATTTGAGTTTTTTCAGAACTCAGTATTTCTCATCTGACTTAAGTAATTCTGGATTTTGTTGGTTTCGTTGCAGATTTTGTGGTTTGGTTTTTTTCCATTTCAAATTGAAAAAAAGAAAAAAAAAAAAGTAAGTTAAAGAACTGAATGATTTATTCTGGAGCTGTAAATTCCTGATCATCATCTTTGGCATAGAAAACTATCTCTATATAGAAAGCAAGGAAATTACCGAGCTTGGACACAATCCACTGTGCCCTTGTAGCCATCTATGTAGGTACTGCTTAGGATCCCATCTCCAACAGCTCTAGCAATGAACTGGCCCACCAACTGCAACAAAACAGAAGCATTTTTAATTAAATGCTGAATTTCAAAGAAGTTCTAAGTAGATAATTATAATGTGCCTGGTTTTCTGATTTTATTTAAATGAGCTGTTTCAAAGTGAAAACACAGCCTGGGTAATTGAGAGAGGATTACAGACAGTAAGAAAATCAATAGATATTTTTCAAAACACAGAGTCTATTTTAGTTTATTTGATCTATTTTAGCCACAAAAAGCTTTTGACTACTGGCATAAAGATTTACAAATAATACCTGTGGTGCCCTGGGAGAATCCAACACCAATTCAGGTAGTTCTTTGAGCAGTCTATCAAAGGATTTTTCCACATCAGTTTTGCTTACTACTGTCCCACAAAGGTCGGAGATAAGCTTAGATGTCATTTCCCTGTGACTAGCCTTCCCCTCTAATGCCAAGGAAACAGCCAGCACTGGCACACTGTATTTCATTTCACCAAGGTTTAAATTCTTCAGCATCTCCTAGATAAGATTTGGAAAACAAAACAATGAGATTTCATCATTTTCATTATTTAAATATATAAATAGACCACAAATAAATATTTATGTGCTTATACAATTATATATATGCTTCTGCTCCTGTAATTAATATAACTGCTTGTGTATTCTTATAGTACATTTCTTGCCAACTTCTCTATAAACTCATTCATAGCTGGCAATTGCATTACCCTGTATACTACAGGTTTGACCCCCAAAACAAAGAAATAAAAAGACACATAACATACCGAAACTTCATTAGTATCTCCATGTTCAAAATACTCCTGGATGATCGGTGTTAAAGTTTTTTCAAATGCTCTTTCATCGAGAGGTAAAACTACTGTTTCATAGACACAGTTCTCCTGTTTTAAAAGACAGCAAAAGCAGATACCCATACTATCTTTTCTTGCAACTTATGTAGCACTAATAGTATCAAAACGGTGTTTTTTTAATCCTTAATGCTTTGTTCTTGGTAGTCAATATCCTGCCACAAAACACTAGACTCTGTCTCTACTATTGAACGCGGACAACGCTGGCTAATTGTCATACTTCTTCGTATTTTGAATTTACATTAGCGGAATTCAACTGAAAGGCTGAATTTACTGTTAAACAATGGCAAACACACTGAACTCTGTTCCTAGGATTTAACTAGGAGCACCACAGGAGCAGAAGTCAAGTGCCTCCATACTGAAGGGAGAGTGACAGAAGCTCCTGCCCCAGCCCAGCAGAGCTGGCTGTACCACAGCACCTTCCCCTCCGAGTGGCACTCCTGTCCCTGGCAGGAACCCTGCCTTATTCCCTCTTCCCTGGTGACTGTGTGACCAGACAGGTGGTGCCATGCACAAATCACAGAAAAGGCATTTGCAGAGTATTTGTGAGCAAAGGCATTCCCTGAGGAAAAAAAGAGGCACACAGTAACTCCCTTATGTATCACCTGTCCTGCAGAGTTCCAGCAGCACCAGATCTCCCTGCTCTAATTCAGTTCCCTACTCTGCACCTACAGAAACAACATTCAGAGCAATACTACAGAGCTGAATAAAAACATCTGATCAAAGATGTTTTTCAACCAATGATCAATGGAAAGAAACTTTAATGATCAAGAAGTATCGTAGGAATCAAAAAAGCTATCATTCCATCACACCTAAGTTACACAGAATGTTCATTCTTTATTAAACTTTGTTCTATGCACTTGTCAGCTCCCTTTTTAATGGCTATTTCTGTCAATATAAAGTGCCAAATTTTAGGGAAAATTGATCCTGGAAGAAGGCTTTGATATTGTCAGATACCATTCTTTCAGCAGCTATGGCTACAGCAAACAGCCTCTACTCAAAGGACACACCCATTGTTCTGCTTATGTCATACAGAATGTACTTCTGGTCAGTCTTGCAATTGTATTGATCTCAGAGACTTTAACAATCTGTGTTTGTAATCACCATTTCCCTTTCAATTACAGAAAGACTCTCTGCCCAATAAGCTTTGCTTTCTTTCCCCTTCCCCCAGTAACATGGCTGTAAGATACAATCTTCCAAAACATATTTTAAATAAATACATGTCAGAAAAATATCCAAGCTACCAACTTCATAAAGTGTTTATACCAAGAAGTCAAGACATTGGGCAGGCTGGGAATACAGGGAAGAGAAAAATCTATAAAGGATAAAGGATACTGTCCCCACTAAACTCCCATTTTTAACACAGTGTCTGTGTGCAATATAGAGCAGCACTGCAACATCCACCTCCCTGGGAACCAGCAGTGGAGAACACACCAGGAAAAGGGATGCTGCTTACTCAGGCATAGAAAGAGGGCTTGGGGATAAGATCTGTGAGTGTTACACTGTGACTTGTACACTAGCTGACTTTTTACTAGCCAATAATCTATTCTTGAGCATAAAAATGAGCATTTCAGTGTAGCCAGGCTGACATTCATGCTAACTCACAAGGCCATTGAAATCAATAAATGGAAATATAAACCAACACTGCAAAGAAACTATTTGCATACCTGGTCATCGTCGTAATTAGGATCCTTAATATCTACTTCTTCCACATCGTACACTTGACCTGGTGTTCCCCAAACTCCTTTACCACCTGCTCCACCTGGCAAAATATGGGAGAGTAAGGACCACCAGTTTACAAACAAAACTTCTGATTTCAACACAACATTCTTTCACTCAAAAGTGATCTATCACTGACAAACAATATATGCTGAATAGGGTGTGTTTGTCTGACATGTCCCACTTCCTCAGCCACTTTTCATCACTTTCCAGTAAGACACTAGAAGTAGTATGGACTGCACACGAATTACTGTTGAAATTGTACTTTCAAATGCAGCCATAGTTTAAACTTGCATTAGTAACAGTCCCATGAACCACCAACAGTTCAGATTTATGTATTAAACCTGCTAAGGAAATGAACTTCTCTTGAAGATAGATGTTGATTGATCACAGACACATTATATTTGCTGCCACCTACTAACTAACATAAAGGGCCAAATGCCTGCACAGAGACTGGTTTACAAAAACGATTCCCAGCCGAAAAAAATGCACTGTGCTTTGAATAAATTTTTATCTTTCTCATTCTACTCTCTTCACCAAGCTACACCAACCTTTCTTTGGCAGACCTCTTCCCTTTCCAGACCGGGATCGCCTGTCCAGGAGTTTCCCCTTTGGGCTGGTTGGTACAACTCCAATCTTCAGTGTCTCTCCATTCTCACTGACAGAGTCTCCTCTCCCAGAATCTCTAGAAGAGTTTTTCCTCAACCGTCTCTTTGCTTTAGCATTTATTTTGGCTTCAGTAATTGAAGTTGCAGGAATCCAATTTCCATTGATTTCAGTTTTTCGTTCCTCAGACCCGCCATTTTCTTCATCACCAGAAAATGGAGCATCATTTAGATTCTCAAGTTCTTAAAAAGAAGACAGAAAAAAAAATCTTTTCATTTTAAACCATTTTATATTAGAATACTAAAACACACTGCATTTCTAAAGGATTATTACATCATACAGAACTCTTGTTTTCAACAGTGTAAAGGCAAACATTGTTTTTAAGGTATGTCTACATATTGCAGTAATAAGGAGTTCCTTATACCCCTGCACAAAATATCCACAATCTAAACAGAGCAGATGTCAAGAGTTGGAAAGCAAATTAATAAAACCATACATAAATATATAAACAACAGAAAACCCCACCCTTGCTAAACAAAAACCATACAAACTCCTAAGTGCATTAGATCTAAGTGCCTCATTCTCACTCCACCCACTCTTCTCTTGATTTAGAAACAAATGAAACTGCCAATACAGTAAATTCTGTAGGAACTCACCAATGTTACAAGACTCTTTACCAAAGTGAAATTAACTCCCTAAATCATCGACCAACATTCCCCTTATTCAATTCAAGGCATTTCAAATACAGCTCACTAGCAAGAAAAGCAACAATTTAGGCATAGAAGAATATAAAAACATCACTACTTTTATTTTATGTTTTTAAGGTTATGGGGGGGAAAATGCTGTTCAATACAAAGCCTGGAGAGCTTGGTAATGAAGACTCCTACAATACACAGTACTTTGAATCAGTGGGATCTCTCTCCTCTATGGATTGTCCCTCACTGTAGCTTCTGTCAAGACTGCTTCTAAACACAACACAATCAAATATAATAGGTTTGTTTTGTACCCAACAAAAAACTCTCTCATAACTTAAAGATCTGTAACTATCTTAGAGCACTGAGAAGCACAATAACTTCACTCTATGTGGAAGCTAATGCACATTTAATGTTTAGGTCTAAAGTCTTGTTTCACAAAGTTAAGTTGTCCCCCACTTGAGCTGTGTGGTTCAGCAGAATGTCTTATTTAGAACATTATAAACAAAAGCTTTCACAAGGTATTCTTCCCCTTCTTAACTAACCAAGATTGGAAAAAAAAAAAAAAAAAAAAAAAAAAAGCACCTGAGAATCTATTTACTTTCCAGTGAGTACTCTGCGAGTCCTTGCAAACTGAAAGACACACACAGACAGAGAACAGCCTCGGTTCTCTGTTACAAAGTTCTCTGTTCCTTCAGAACTGAGTAGAGTCCTAAAGACACAACCCACAGCCCCAGCACTAGGAGGGCAATGAGGGCACTCAGAAGAAGCTGCTTTTCCAATGCTTTACAAAAAACCTCACTGCCATAAACCCAGAATATGAAGAGTATTCAAAATTTACATTTGAACTTAGCTAGTGTACTAATTCACCCTTCCACTACCTCCTCATCAGCAACATGCATTTCGCAGTATTTCTCAGAATAACGTTTTTTCACTTCAAAACAAAAAAAATTCATGAAAAATTGTTTTTAAAGCAGAGTGGACTAATAGAATATTGCCAATCTCCAAGTATTTACCCATATCAAAGAGTATATTAAACTGAGCAAACTTTGATGGAACTGCCTCTTTTGTGATCAAAGAATTTAGATACTGGTGATCACAGATGTGAATGCTACAGCTCAGTAATAATGCCGCCATTCCAGGCTAAGCTTCATCTTTCCACTCATTACTCCCACAAAAGCATTCCTTTTACGCTTGCAGCAAGCTAAAAAAGAAAAGCATGCATCACATCCAGGAAAAGATTTCTCACAAGCAGCTTTCTCTGTTTGTCTAACATTTTAATAAAACAATGAGAGATTTGCATAAAGCTAGCAGAGGGGAAAAAAAGAGCAAACCCAAACAGGTTTCCTTCCTCTCATTCCCCAGGAGACTCCATCAGCAACAACCAGCTCCTCTCAGTCAAATGCACTCAAATTCTTCTTCATGCTCAGTCTCCCATGAATTTCTCCAGTTTACACCTGAGACCTGGCTGTCCAGAAACTTCTCTCTTCAACAACCACTTACTTTCTCAGCTTCCAAAGAAAATGGCCAACAATTAACACAAGTCAGTCCTGACTCTGACAGCTTTAAGGGAGGCTACAGTCCAACCTCCCTACACAATCCTGATCCCAGGTTCAAGACTAAAATAAATCCTCCACAGGAAACACCTAACCCATAAGAATTAATATTTCTTACTGTTTTTTATATAACACTGTCACTTCCAGCTGCAACCTCTTTCTCCATAATATGGTAACCAACCGGCCTTCCACTATTAGTTACCCAGTTAGGCTTGAAAAAACAGACTGAACACATATACTGCTTTCCAAAAACTTAAACTAAAATAAACTAATATAAAATAAAATAAACCTATACAATAGTGCAGATCTTCCTTCCAGCTTCTCATTTTCACATCATATAACATATAGGCAGTAATAGTCTTCAATCAACTTTAATACTTTGCTTACTATATATTAAGAAGTTATCCAAATTTATCTCATTACCCTGCCACTAAGCCTAGCAGGCTCACTTAAAATCTGTGCTTTTATGGGCTACTTTCATTAACAAAGCCTTCTATCAATTTAAACTGCCCAAACCCTGTCAACCCAGCTCTCCTGCAGCTTTCCATCTATTATCCAAAATAATTCTAAAACGTTGAGAATCAACATGTCTTCTGCATTAACCTAATCCTGCTTAAATATCAGAAATCATATGGATTATATTCCCACCTCAACTGCATTACCCACCATCTTAACATATATACATTATTCTGAAAAACATTTAAAACTTCTTTGACATGAGAGAGTCAGTGTAGACCACCATAACCTTTGGAAGATATAGAAAATAACAAGAATCTGTGTTACCCTGACTAAGCATCATAAAATAAATGTGTGATATGGACAAAACAGTCCATTTCATGGCAGTCTCTAACATGTACTTCCTAAAGTTTTCCCATGCCAGCCCACTTCCAGTCAAGCCCTTCAACATTCATTTCCCCAATTTTAAGTTAAATTGTTGCATAAAAGCAGAATTTGTACCTCTTAAACACCTCTACACATTTTTCTTTTATTTTTTTCTTCACACCAGCACTACTTGAACACAGATGGTAAGGAGACAAGTGCAACCACTATCCAGTAACTTACAGAAATAATAACTTTATTATTTTAATAAATTTTAAATAATCACAATAGAGCAGAATTCTATTATATATAATTGAAAGAACTATTTTGTAAGTTTTTTATGGTCTTTTTTAACCAGTATTGTTAAAAAACTATCAGGTGATACATTTCTTTCTAAAGAGAACACTTCTGGTCAGCTAAATTTTGAGAAAAAACTTTAAGAAATTTTAAGAAAAAACCCCAAAACAACTGAATATATTACTTACCTGTTGGGGTAATGTAAATGTGTTCCTTTTCTATTTCCATAGCTGCTTAACAGAGCTGACTGTGAAATGTAAAGTCTTAATGTTTTCCCTCCAAGGCCTAAATAGAAACAGAAAAGCTTAGAGAAGAAAAAACACTAGATCAAAGTAAAATGCAAAGGCTTCACTCACAAAATATAAAAATGGGGGGGGCTTAAGCTATAAGTTAACTATTAGTCACAGCGGAAAAGTTCCTGGGAAGGTAAATGGTGTAGCAAGAGAGGAGTACCACCCTCCAATACATCTAAGCCTGGATGCCTTAGCAGCTGTCAGTTCTGTTGTTTTTAAAGGGGACAAAAGCCGTTATTTTAAGGCTAAAAGCCCCATGTACACCACTTTTTTTAGCTGATAAAAGCCACCTCTATCAACCTAGACTGTCCTGTTCTGCCAAGTGGTTATCTGTATGAGTGTACAATATCAATGTTATAATTGCATCCACGAGAGAAACGTTCTTCATGTGAATGATGCTGATAAAATGGTACCAATTTATCGAGTTCAGCCCAGCCCTTAGAAAACAAGCTAATTTTTGATCCTCCCCTCAAGGACATAGTCTTTGTTTTACTGTATGTACATATAGCTATCAAGCTTTCACATCTGTGCTTCTGCACCATCAAACACTCCTTGCGACCAGCAATCCGCAAGGAATAAAGTTCTCCTCGTTTTAACACTTCTCTTTTTCTGCTCCTCTTTCTCCCCTTTCCTAGCACCTGCTATTCTCCAAACCACTCCATGTCACTCTGAAAATGATGGCATCATCCATCTTTCCTTTCTGTGCACAAAAAATTAGGCAGTCCCAGAATTCCCTTGTATACATTTTCACAAATCCCTTCATAGGCCTGGGAACATTACTGCTATTTGTGTCTGTCCCATAAGAATTCAGTAGTCCTTTTTTCCCCCCATCTCATCCTTTCCTGCCCTGAAAACTGTTCACCGTTGAGTGGCAAGATTGTGACACCAAACACTTGCATTCCCTTCCCCTTTTCTTCTCTTCCCTGGTTTTCTCCTTTCATGCCCACTCGCCTGCCACAGACCCACTAACGGCAAATGATTCATCACAGACCGTTGGCAATAAAGAAACTCTGGTTTGGGGCACAGCTGTCATGGTCTTGTATTTCCTAATGCCAAACCAAACAGTTCCCAGCCTTGTGCAATAAGAGTCTTCCCTGCCCCACACGTTTTTTAAAATAAAATATTTTTCCTGAGTTACCTCAAGCAATCATTCAGGAGTTCTCAAGTGTTCCCAGTCACTGTTGGTTGAGATACTTTTCCGTGTGGGTCTCAGTCTAATCTGCTCAAACTACCTTGTAAGAACAGTTTTATCCTTCCTAGTGGAATGTTCCATCAGTTGTCCACCTCTTGGGAAAACACAAAAAAGGACAAAACCTGTGTTAAATAACAATCACAGCTCTCATAATTTGTAACCAAGTTCTACATTTCAAGCGGAGAAATACTCTTCCTGTACAGGATCCTCCTTGAAATCCCCCACCTTGCAGGTGGCAACAAAATAAATAATAACCCAATTTCCAAGTGATACCATTCTGAGATTCAGCACCCTACTTGGCTTATAACAAGGATGATGGAATATCCAAGCCTTAGAAGTGCTGTTGTCATACTGATCAGGAGATAGGAAAGACACTCTCAGTTTAGCAATGCACCTTCTCACTGACTCAAACCAGCAGACTGCTGGAGCTTCAGGATACTGGGATTTATCACTGTATCCAAAACCCATCATTTTCTGATTTGCAGACTTACATCACACAGCACTACCAATAAAACTACAGAACACAATTTGCAAAACTGCCTTAAAAACACCAGAATCCATGTTGGAAGAGATAATACAGAAACAAAATGGAAAGAAGCCACCTTAGGCAGAACAGAAACGCCATGGAAATTTTTAAGATGAATCAGCGATATGAAAGGTACTTTTAAAGTAGTTCATAAGACAAGGGTATTTTTCTAAGTCACTGAAATTCGCCAATAAAACACGCTCGGTGCTCTGCACCCACTACCATTTCTTGCACTCCATCTAAACAGGCAATTCTACCTCAGCAGGCACATTAATCTTTAGAAAAACCACACGCAACAGGACAAAGCTTCCAAAAGTTATCAAGACCTCCTGTAGGTGCAAAGCATCCCTGAGTAACTTCCACATAGCACACGCTTTTTTTCCCTTCTCCCTAACTTTCGGCAAACACCTCCCATCACCGAAGCTTTGGAGACGTGCCAACAGCAGCTGCCGTTCTGCAGCCGCACACACAAAAGCCACGGTACGATTCGGTACTCCTACCAAGCCCGTGCCGCCGGCCGGGACCAACGGCGGCGCAGCGCCGGCGATGAGGAGCGGGCGGGATGGACGGCTCAGGCCGCCGGACCGCGGGCTGCAGGCCGCTGGCAGCGGGGCCGAGGGCTCAGGCCGCCGGGGCGCGGCTGGCGTGCAGGCACGGGCCTGGCAGTGCTGCCGCGGCCCGGGAGCGCCCGCAGCGCCCGGGATTTGCCCGCAGCTCCGCCGCTCCCTCAGGGCCGCCGGGGCCGGGCCGAGTCTCCCTCAGCCGCCGCCGCGCGCGCTCCCGCTGCTGGCCGTGCGCGCGCCCGCCCCCTGGCCCCGCCCCCGGCCCCACGCGCGTGCCCGCCCCCTGCCTACCCGTGTATTCTGCCCCAGCGACACGGCCACCCGCCGCGCGGCCATTGGCTGCCAGCCGCCCGCCCCGCAGCCAATCGGCGAGCGGCGCTGGGCGCGCGCTCGGCTCCCAGGGAAGGCCGGCGGAGAGCGGGGAGGGCGAGACCATCGCGGGTGGGGTGGAGGGAGCGGGAAGGAGCCATTGGTGTGGGGAGGGGAGCAGTGGGTGAGGCGCACCAGAGCAGCGCTTTCCATTTCCCTGTGGGACACAGCCCGGAGCGCCCACACCGGACAGCATCGCCTGAGCCCGTCCGTGGAGGGGCCGGTGTGGAGCGGCACCCCCCGCGATGTGGGAGAGCGGCTCCTCCCATCCTGCCTGGGGGTGCTCGCTGTTAGCACGGGGCTGCCGCGGCGGCAGCTGTGCCTGGTTCCTCCTCCACGTGCTGTCCTACTTCTTTAATTAAAAGTCTGGGGTTTTTTCCCTTTTCTGAAGCGAAGCCATCAGTACAAATAATCTATTACGTCTTATCTGTGTGTGTTTCTGCTAACAAGGGCCTGCCTCTCCACGCCAGCCCTTCCCTCAGCACGGGGACAGGGTTGGGCATGGCGGCGGGGACGCTCCGAGCTGCCCTGAGCCGGGATCCAGACGGGATTCCTGCTGCTCCAGAGCCGGGATCCAGACGGGATTCCTGCTGCCCCAGAGCTGGAATCCAGACGGGATTCCTGCTGCCCCAGAGCTGGAATCCAGACGGGATTCCTGCTGCCCCAGAGCTGGGATCCAGGCAGGATTCCTGCTCGGAGCTGCAGACGGGATTCCTGCTGCCCAGCCCATCGAGGAAGAACTGCTGCAGCCACCTTCTTTTCTATTTTCCCCTGCCGAAACGCTTAACGCGCTGCAGGTTTGGGATGGACAGCCAAACCCTGCATGTCCGTCCACAGCCTTCCAAACCTCCCACCTCGTTTTAGTTTACATTTACCCAGTTTACTTTGTACGAGCTGCCTGAGGGCACACACCTAATTAGAGATGACAGTCTCCTCTCATTGTCATGTGCCTTGCCTCCATTCAGGTCTCTCCTCAAAACTCAGCTCGCCCTTTGTTTTCTCTCCCTAATTTGTCACTCCAGAGAGCCCTAGCAATGAGGGAAGAAAATACAGATCCTTTCTGCTTTGGTACTTGTGCATTGCAGGATTTTCCAGCTGCTAGCAAGAGAAACTTCCCCACTAACCAGATCACGACTTGAGTTTTGTAGTATTATAACATATTTTCCCCATATAATTATACTCCAGATTGGCATACTTCTGACTGAAATAGCCAAATGAGCCAAAGTTCCCTTGTATAAGAGCCTCTGAATTAATTTACTGGCCTAGCTTTGTATGAATCATCCAAAAGAGGTTTAAGATTTAAAACAACATTATCTGTTAAAAGAATGTGCAGCACAATTGCCATGTTTTCATGATGCTTTCCTCATCAGTCAAACTACAGAAAGAAAGTCTTGCTCATGAGGACACTAAATTGCAGATTTTTCGAGTTAGAACAGTCCAACGTGTTCACACAAGATTTTTTCACACACGACCTAGAGGCAGCTTTAAAAGATGTTGTTTCCCCATTAATCAAAAAATAGTTCCTGGTTTGCTCTTTACACCTCTGCTGACACCAAGCAAACTACCACAGTGTCATCACCGAGATTTATAAAATTCATTCTACCTATTAACATTGATCGTGGAATTCAGCTTCCCCTGCAGGGCTGAGTGGGGCTTTAAAGAGATGTTTCAGTAAAGAAGAAAGAGGTAACAGAAAGACTGAAACAGTAACCAGAACCTGCATGAGAGAGAAGATGGCACAAAATACTGCATCATGCCAATCACACCTTTTAAAGCACCACAGAAAATTGCTAGAGGATTTTCTTCTAAAGTTTAAGACTGGATCACTTCCAAGAGGCCTAAAAGCTGGGTCGGTAGTTAAAAGAAGATTAGAACCCCCAAACCATCCAGCACACCTCCAGACAAGAAAATGGTGTGTTTTTTCTTCCTTCTGCTGAATGTCTCTATTAGCAGCTGGGTTATCAAGCACTGAAAATCTCATCTGCACACATTTTCTGATTTCTAAAGCACTGTGACCTGAAAAAGAGCTGAGGTGCATGAAAGATAATTTGTATTTCTCCATTGTATCAACCAGCCTACTAAAAGACATCACCTCCTTTTCCCTTTCTAACCTCAAAGCTGCCTGCATTAACTACAAAACAGCTGATCACATGCTAACCGCTGAGCTGTAGAGACCTATTTGCTCCCTCCTGCCTCCCTCCCCCAGACATATTAACAGCAAACATACCACCAAATCCCCATAAAAACAAAACAGCAAAATTCCCCCTCCCATAGGAAAAAAAATTAATTAAACCCCCAACTCTTTGGGCCGTTTCTGGTGGATTTGCAGCTCGAGGCAGCCAGAGAGGGGTGTTCAGCTGGACCCCGCTGCCCGACACCTGCACCCCGGGTTACCTGTGCCGTGCCCCGGCCCCTCCTGCGCTTCCACCCCTGCAGCCGCCGATCACCTGGAGCAAAATGCTCGCACGGAGGCGAGCAGGTCACTTTCTAGCAGTCTTCCTTCCTTAGAGCCTGCTGGGTTGTTTTCAAACTCTCCCCTCCCTTTCTCACAAGCAGGCCAAGCCCTCCCGTAACACCCAGGGGAGGAATCCATTGGCTGGAGCTCCCCAAAACGCGTGGAGCAGCCCTTCCCCCCGTGCGATGTTTGGTCACCACAGCCCCCGGTGTGTCCGCGCTGCCCTGGCCTGGCTCTGCCTTCCCTTCTCACCGAGCTCTGCCTGGGCTGGCGCTGGGGTGACTCACGCACGGCTTCCGACCTCCCGCACCACACAGCAGTGAATGGCAGAGAGAAATCGCCTTGGGTTAGAAACACCACCGAGCATTTCCCCCGCGCTCCCCACTGCGGATTTTTCAAAGTTTTACTTTCTGTTTTAGATATTTTCGATAGGAAGCATCTGTGCTCCTGACACCTCAGCAGCGCTGTTTGATTACAGTCGAGTCTGTTACTGTGTCACTTGGAATAAGACTTTCCACACATAATGCAGACAGCAAAAATGTATCATATCTGTTAAATCAATCTGCTCTGTTCAGTTGCCTGTCTCTTGGCCTTCTGCTTTCTTTCCCTTCAGACTACTTTTATTTTTGCATCTTCGGCTAAGGTGCCTTCATGAAATGAACTGCAAACACAGCAAACCCATTCTTCTTCATCAGGCAGCGTCAGCTCCAGGTTGAAAGGCTACTAAAACACCCCTTCGCTTTTTTAATGCTCAGTAATTAGAGCTGCTTTTGAACATCGTGGTGCGGCTCCATCCGAGAGGGACGGGCCGCGCTGCAGACCGGGGCGTGCAGCGCCTGCCGGGGCCGGGCGCCCTTCGCGGGGGGACCGCCTTGCGTTCGCCCGGGCGCGGAGACTGAAGTGTCACCCACTGCCAGGGCTTTGCACAAACACTTCCCCGAGCCACTGCCTTCCTGTCTCTCATGGCTTCCCAGGACTTGCCCCTCACATGGCACAAGAAGCCTCCCCTGGTGAGGGTTCTGAGTACACCCTGCTGGCAGCGGCAGCGCCGGGTTTGCTCCGTAAAACTGTTCCAGGCATGTCTCCTCCGTGCTGCCGTTGTCATCTGTTCATTCTTGCCTTAACAAAGGGCAATCACGCATCTGAAAAGACGCTTTACTTGAAAGGGCTGAACTTGTGAAATGTGCAGAAAAATGGGAGTACTTGATTTAAGAGTTCCAGACAGTGAGTTCATTTAAAAGCTAACAACCAGAAATACAAAATGCCACCTCAACCTCAGAATAATTGTCCCTTTTTACTGGTTTACTGTGGGAGAAAATCTTAGGGAGCCATTTATTAAAACAAGGTGTGTTATTGCCTTGTAATTATTATTTGACAAGATGAGGTCCTGTGATTAATAAATCATGTGCCTGCTTTTTGTGTGTATATAATCACATGCTCTATATTTATATAGGCAGAGGGTTAGAGAACATTTACCTTTGTGCTTAGGACTGGCAGGAACTTCTGTGCTATCAGGTCTCCTATCAAAGGCAGCATGTGATATAATCCTTATCGTGACCTTGCCAAGTTCCATCCTCAAAGAGATTCAATATTTTGCATGCAGGACTGCAGTGGGGAGGCTATTCCAGAACCACATTGTCAAATGGTTGGTAACGATCTTCTGATCAAAATGTCTGATGCCTCCTTTTGATCATTTATTCTGCACCAGCACTGGCCCTTAGCACCATCAGCTCTTCTCTCTTCCCTTCCTGGGAGAATTTATGCAGAGAAAGCCTCATGCTTGCAGTATTTGCTTTGCAAAATGAAGTGAGATAGCCTTTCCTCAAGCTCACCCCAGCCTTCAGTGCAGCCTGGGCTGCACCTCCCCTGCTGCCTTCCAGGACCGCATTTCTCACTTCCCATTTCCACTGTTGACAAGTCAGTTACTTGGTGATCAAAGTGTGAGCTGCCAGGGAGCTTGTAGGAAAGGCTTTGGTCATTTGTGCCTATGACCACCACTTTCTGCTATCTACCTTTCTTTGTGTAGTATTTCAAGCCTCCTTTCCCCTGAGGTTGCTTCATATTTTCTGTCATCAGCAAATTTACCAGTTCTCCAGTAATATTAGTGCCAAGCTCATTTACAAAAGCACTTTGTCAGATCTGCAGAGTGGTGCTTAACACTCGCCTGGTAAGTGCCCTCCAGCCTGACAGCCCTGCTGCTCTTACACCAGGTCTTTAAGGGGTTTATACCTTGTGCAAAATCACCTCTCCCTTTTCTTAAGAACTTTCCATGTGACACTGTATGAAATATGCAATGTAAGTCCAGAGAAGTGAGATTCACCCCGTTTCCTTCACTAAGCAAATGGCTTGCAGCTTGCCTTACCCAAGAAAGATAAATGGGTTTGATAAACCCATTTAATCTCATGCCATTTACCTCCCTCTTTTTTGCTAGCCTTTCCTTCACCATTTTTTCTGAATCTGTCCTTATGCTATTAAGCTGAAACCTTCATGCCTCTTCTTGCCCAAAACAGTTCACTTCTGAACAGGTTTGCTGTGCTCCTGTCACTGACTGAGGGACCTGTTAGACATCGGGCCAGTTCTTCCAGAGCTCTGGCATGTGGATTAGCCCGTTCCTCTGCCTTCAGCACAGGAAGCAGCCCTGAGATTTGCTTCTATCCTGGCCACAAACATTTCCATACCCCCAACCTATTATCCCTCACATCTGCAGCCACATGATTAACATCCTCAGCAAAAGTTAAAGCAAAGTATGAGTTCAGGTTTTGCACATACCAAATCATACTAACCTCTATCCCCTATATAATTTCTTCTTCCTCCTGTTTTCTTCAGCCATATGCAATGAGAAAAAAATTTTCCCCATTTTTTCTTAATGTCTTTTAAAAGACAAAACTCTGACTCCCTTTTGAGACATAGCTTTTATACCCAATCAGTTATTTTGCTTTTTAAAAACATTTCTTGGGATGACTGTTCATTCTAAGTAGCATTTCTGAGGTATAAATTTATTCAACTGCAGCATCTGTCTCCAAGCTTTTCCTCTTGCCTGGGTTTTATCTCCAGTGAAGTTAACTAGAGTTTATCCCCTATCCTGGAGTCTCATTGCAGTGAAATTTAGACATGTAAATCCCCAGGCTCCTAAGGAAACCTGGCTATATGGATTAGTTCCTGTTACTTATTTAAGTACACCCCTTGGAACTCTGAAGCTGTATCAGTCATGCCTGCCTTCATAAATGGAATATAATATTTTGAACAGGGTACTGTTTATGACTAAAAAACCTGCAGCATCTCAAGTATCCAAAAAAAATTTTACCAAAGTGGATTTTCAATATAATTCTAGGGTAAAAATAAGTAGCTCAGTGGTGGAACAGAAGTAGTTGGTCCTTTAAGACATTTTTTTTTTACCTTATAAATATAACTGTGCAGTCACCTTTTGTGGTAAACACTAACTGGGGCCAAGAGACTCAGCCAAGGTCTTTTCCTGACCATTGAGGTCTAAATGTCTAAATACTTTTCTTCACCCCATTTCACATCTGCTTTTTTCTCCATGACTCCTCTCCCTCCTTTTGACTTTCCTCCCAGAAAACAGGACACTGTCCCCAAGTCCTGCCACTGGACTGAAGCCAGAGAAGCGTCAGCATACAAGGACTTGACATTTTCAGCTCTGTTGCTGCAAGGCACAAAGGTTTGGCTCCCAGTGCCTCCCACAGCCCAGCCCACTGAGCTGGCCAAAGAGCCTAACATCTCCTGATCTCCTGGCAGGTGTCTGAATGTATATCTGAATGTATGTCCAGGCTCCTTGGCAGGCTGCACCACCTGGTCTGGAGGGAGCCAGTGCTGCTGCAGCTTCCCTGTAGCCAGAGCTAGTGGGAGAGCAGCTGCGGTGGCTGATACAGGGGAAACCACCTCCGGTGCTCAGCAGTGTCCCCCAGGGTGTGGAGGTTGCATTGTCCCCTGTGGAGGAAGGTCCTTGTGGTCTCTCCATGTGGCACAGCCAGTGGGCTGGAGGGATCCCGCTGGAGACGGGGCTGCAGTGGCTGTGCTCAGCCCAGGGCCGTCACACCTTGCCCTCCAGGCACTCGCCCAGCCCACACCATGCCAAGGCAAGCTGGACTGCAGCCTCAGGCACGAGAGATCCGTGGGAGCCCCTCAGCCGTGTGCACGGGGCTCCTGGGGAATGGAGCACACTTGGGAAAGGTGGGTGCTGCTGCCAGCCAGGTGTCTCCAGGGCGCTGCCCAGGCTGGGCTGATGATCCATGGGCTGGGTGCTCCCCCATCTCTGCCCACCCCAGGGAGCTGGCCTGGCACTCTCTCTGCAGAAGATGGGGTGTGTCTTCTCGCTGGGGCATGAGCCACAGAGTCAGCACTTCGGGGCTGGGTTCCCACCTCTGACGCCGACTCACTGCATGACCTAAGGCAAGTCACTTAGCTGCTTTCCTGCGTTTCCTGACTCTGCTAAACGCCAGGGATAATAAGTAACTTTGTGTGAGTGCTACGAAGCTTTGAAATCTTTAGATGAAAAGGTGCTGCATAATTGCAAAGCATTTTTAATAATGCTAATCATTCGCTTAGTTCTGTATTGGCAGTCTCAGGCTGCAGCAGCCTCCAGCAGGCAGCCAGGGAGAATCAGGCTTTGCTCAAGTGCAGCGTTTTCCTGAGTTTGTTTCCGTTTTTACCTCATGCTGG